>NC_086153.1:59740812-60365812 GCF_035149785.1 Candoia aspera | reverse complement strand
AAATCTATCTATGTGGTTGCTAAGAGGCAACTTGATAGCACATCAACTGGATGGTGCATAATTGATCATTTATTCATTTATTTGCAATATTTTTGGGAATGGACTTCTTAGGGCCTGGAAAAGAGGATGGTGGCTTGCAAAATATTATAAGTTCATCTGCACATTCCTCCTTTATCTGGAAACCAGATAGTCACTTTCCCACTTCATCAGCCAGCAGTTAACAAGATGATCAAAGAATCCTCATCCTAACGTACAGATAAATGGGATGCTAAAGTAAACATATCCAGTTGCCTAGATTTCTGTAATGTAACCTGTCGTTTTTCCCTTTCAATAAATCTGATTAATAATGTGAAAATCTAGCCTTCTTGGTTGTGAGCAGCTGCTAGGGTCCTGACAATTTTTAACAGGTCTTTAGTTATACATGGAAGCAGGATCCATGAAGAAGAGGTTGTCTCCATGATATTCCAAGCTTTTTCTCTGAATGTGCAGTTTCCTGCCTTCTAAAATGCCTTTAGTATTTGAATGGGATCCTTTTCCCTAAGCCTAATTGTCAGATGAATTATATGAAGAAGTGATGATAGAGAGGGTGCCGGTATCTATGGCCAGTTTTTGCCCCAGCCAGTCTCCAAACCTGTTCCTCTTAATGAAATCTCCAGGAAACTCTCTTTAATCAGCCATTAAAAAATGACTAAGAATCCAATCCTTGTGCTACTACTCTTTCACTGATATATATTTGATGTTCAAAGTTTTTTTTCCCTGATGGTCAGAGTTGAGGACCAATACTTTTTTAGGTAAAATACTCCCTAGGCCAGTGTTTCTCAACCTTGGCAACCCTCAAAGTATGCAGAAATCATGGACATTGGGGGTGGGGGTGGGGGGCAAATCACATCATGAACTTCATCACATGCATAACAGCATTGAGGCTGGTACTAATTTCCTATTGCAGAAGTAGTCATCTTTATGGGCAAAAAATGGGGGACTGTATGTATTTAATACTCATGGAAAGCTGACTCAGCCTTTGGTGGCTGGAGAATTAAAAACCAGATGGGGAAGAATGAAATGGAGTAGTTAAAAACCTGAAAAATATTTGGTACCCCAAGGCCATGGGTATATGTGGGTGAGAATACAGATGATATTCTTTGCTGTTGTATATTAAGAAATGAAACTGGTTCCACTTGCACTGTGTTGTGCAAGGAAGTATGAAGGGAACAAACACTAGCATAATTCATAAGCATTTTGCACAATATTAAATATACATTTAAGTTTCTGACAACAGTGAAAGTATGATTTCTGCATACTTTGCAGGTTCCAAGCTTGTGGACACCTCTCCTCTTATCAGTGTCTAGGGAGTGGTTGACCTAAAAAAGTATCAGTCTTCAACTCTGATCATCAGGGGAAAAAAATTGAACATCAAATATATATCAATGAAATCATTTATAAACCTTTTCTTACTTCTGTGTACCGTAAACTATTGGATTCTAATATGTGGGGTCTGAATTAATAGAAGATAAATCTGACCTCATTTGACTTGATTGCTTTATGGTAGGTTTAGTTATAGCTACAGAAGGAACTTGAACAATAAAGCCTCTTTTTCAAGGATAACTTTACATTTGGCATGTTTAGTCAAGCAATACTGTTCTTGGAAGGCATTTTAAAGACTTCCTTGTCCTCTTTCTTCAATTTTAATACATTCAGCACATTCTGGAGTCTTTTAAGAAAGTTTGTATATAAGAATTTAAAATATTAGTTCTAAGGAACTATTTGAAAGCTGAATGGATTCTATTTCAGTTGCACAGGAGGTGACTTTGAAATATATTGCATTTGGATTTCAGCAAAACAAATTGTGCAACTGAGGCTTAATATTAAACTAATACCCAGGGCAATGAAAATACAATAGAGATGCACTCATTATTCCACCGCTGTCAAATTTCTAGGTTTAGTTTATTAACGGGGAAATAGTAGCAGATTTCCATGCATTATATTATTTAATTGAGAGGACCAAATTAGTAGGATAATTCTGAGAAACTGTGCCAGTTTATATGATCTGAGAATGTGGTCTGATAAATTTGGGATGCATTAAATGTTAAATTCAGAATGAAAGTGTTTCTCTACACCCACTTTTTCAAACGTCATTAAATTCTGCAAAACAAACAGGGTGCCTTTTTTTTTCTGGAACATTTAATGTACATAGAAGCCATAGATAAAGCAAAAAGTATATTTGATCCTTATCTTTGATTTGATTATATAAAACCATTTCAGGGTATGAACCCTTTTTTATTCCAGCCAATGAGTAAAGCCAGGGCAAGGAAGTAGGCAATGGAGACATAAAAAATTAAGTTAAAATTAAAATAATTAATGCAATTAACTTGATATAGTTAATACTTTTCAATATTAAAAAAGGAACAATGTAACAACCACTTTTTAAAACACTAAGAAAACGTTAGACCTCTAGTCCAGACTGTTATGTATAGTCTTTCATAGTTCTAACAACTCTGGGGATTTTTGCAGAAAATATCTCAAAAATTACTTCAGAAATAACTCTTCCTTTCTTTCATGATTGATAGCTCCTTCTCTTGAAATTCTTCCTTCTGAAAGGTCAGTTTTGTCAGAGTTTTGCATATACTATACATGCAGTTGTCCTGTGAATCAGTTTACTAGTTATTGAAAGACAGCCAACAAGGAGAGGAAGCCAGTGGCAGAAATCCCCACCCCCACATGCATGCATGCATACATACAGGAAGAGAATGCTGTATTCAGTTGTGATATGTGCCTTTCAACCCAAGTGCTTCAGATCTTCTCCAATGGGAAAAGAAAAGTCTGCTCACAGCATGTAGCAGACAGGATGAGAAGAATCTCACAGGAGGCTGGATCAAGCCCTAACTTCTGTTACGCTTAGTGATATTTATATTTTGAAGTTTCAGTAATATGTAAATATAAAAACTCCCTCAAGTTGAGCTCAGCTCCTGGTGCCATACAGGGCTGTAAATATATATACAGTACACACACACACACATATATACACACAGACATATAAACATATATACACAGACATATAAACATATATACACAGACATATAAACATATACACACACACACACATACATATACATACGCACATATACATGTACACACATACAAACATCACACACATATATATAGAGAGGCTGCCTTCTTCTTCTTCTTCTGTTTTTTTGTTTGTTTGTTTTACTTTACTTCTGTTCAGCTTTCAGTCCTGGGATTTCCTGGTGGGTCTCCTAGTTAAGTCCAACCCCACTTGACCTTTTCAAGATCACCCATAGCCGGCTAAGTGTTTCAGTCTGGGAAGCCACCCAGAAAAATTTGGAGCTGGGTGGTCTAAAAATTTAATAATGAATAAATAAACATTTGCCAGTAATACATTGCTTTGTTTGTTTGTTTGTTTGATTGACTGACTATGTACCATCAAGTCATTTTCGACTTCTAGCGACCACATAGGTAGATCTTCTCCATGACAATCTATCCCTGACCTGGTCTTTCAGTTCCACCAAGGGTGCACCCATCACCACTGTAACTGAGTCCATCCTCCTTGCTGCTGATCACCCTCTTCTTTTCTTTCCTTCTACCTTTAGCATAGTTTACTGTGTTAAAAAACAGATGCCTCTCTAATTCTTTAATTTGCAGTCCTAGCAACATAGAATAAATACTGATTATAAAGCCTAATATAGTCTTTCTTCTAAGTGACTCTTGGAATTTTCATGTTCTGTTATAAAATAATAATATTTGATTATCAGGTAAGTTCTGGGCTTGGACTTTCAAAAGTAAAGGTATTTTTCATTAAAGTTGCCCACAAGGTGGCAGTGGTGGGATGTTGTGGCAGCTACAAATTTTTCTTTAAAGCATTGCTGCACTTGACTTTCTTCTGCAACTTGCCCTTCTTCACTTACATAAATCTTTGGTCTCTTGAATTACAACTCCTATGTTTTAACTGAACAGTGTTAAGTGTTGGCCAGCCACTCATGATTCAGAATGTGTCTTCTATTCCTATACTGCTGATTATCTCCAACAAATCTAGCCAACAGGTTTACAATAAGTTTTCATAACTATCTTCAAGCATGAGATACAATTTTCTGATAATAGGGTTATAGCCAGGTCTACCTCTCTGTTCTCTCTTCTAAGAGTTGGCATAACAGAATGAGCTTTGTGCCTAAATTCCAGAGTCTTCAACTGTAGTGATAAACTTCTATAGCGTTGCACTCACTGTATTCTGCAAGTTAAAGAGAATGTGGTATAAAACAGGGAGACCTTTAACAGTTTATTCTAAGATTAGACTTGTCGTAACAAATGGATTCAAATATTTTTTCAGCCACATTTAACATCTACATTAAACTCATTGATTTGAGATTAAGTGTCATCATTATGCTGGGGATACCCAGCTTTACACTTCAACCCCAGGCAGAATAGGAGATGTGATGGAACTCTTGACCTTGTGCCTGGAGGCTGTGGGGGACTGGTTGGGCAAAACAGTCTATCGCTGAATGCTAGCAAAGCTGGTGTTGATACAGAAACCTATTCTACCTATTGCTTTTGATGGGTAGCACTTTCCCTGAAAGTGTGCATTCTGCATTCTAGTATGCATTCTGGAGGTTCTCCTGGATTTACAGCTCCAGATGGAGCAGCAGTTCGGGCTGCAGTCAGGAGATCCTTCAGGCAGCTTCAGAACATCTGCCAATAGCAATCTTTCCTGGAGCAAGAAAAGACTCATACCCTTGTCATCTCTCAGACTTCTGCAATTAAATTTACTTGGACTGCCCTTGAATATGATTCAGTTGCTGCACTGGCACAGAATGTAGTTGCCCAGTTATTTATTTACTGGAGCTTATATGCCCCTGCAACCCATCAGTCAGCAGAGTAACACCAGTCTTGCTGAAACTGCATTGGTTGCCAGTAAGTGCCTTATGCCAGCAGATGCAAACAGAACACCAGACAATTATAAGTTCTAACATCTTTATTGCTGTGTCATAAAGTTCCTGATAGTTGCCAGGAATCAGCTGAGTAACTAGCCAGAGAGCACTTAAGGTCTGGAAAGTTCACTGAGTCTGTAACTTGTGCCATTTGTGACCTGCTAGCAGGAGAGAGCTAAGGCAGAGATACAACAGCCCTGGATCTTAGTTCCAGAAATCCCATTAGCCAGTCCAAATGTAAATCCTAGGGTCTGAATGCAGGGCAAGGAGCAAAAGTGTCAAAAACACATGTCTGGAGTTCATTGGAGGGGCAAGGGCCTGGTGGTACTCTTATATAGACCCTTGGCTCGGCTTGGCTTGATTAGGAGTATTGCTTCCTTCCTTCTCAAGGAGTGTGCTTACTGCCTGGGCATTCTGCTCGAACCTTACCCCTCATGATCTGAGTCAGCCCTCACCTGCTCAGGTTCATTGTCCCCTGGAGCTGCCTCAGGTGTCCAGTTGCCTCAGGCTGACAGACTGCCTGGTCTGACTCAGAGGAGTAGGCTCTCATAACAGTAGGCTTCTGGCCCTATTCAAGGTACTGGTGATTGCCTATAAAGCCTCATATAACCCTTGTTACCTGCAGGACCATCTTCTCCAGTTAGAATCTACTCTCCCTACATGGCCTAGCAGAGAAAGAAAGTCCTGGGTGCCCACCCTAAAAGAGATCAGGGATGTTTGGATCCAGAGTCATTCTGAGCAGCTTCCCCTTTCCTTTGGAACAGCATGACCCCTGAGATCATCTTTTAGAAAAACAGTAAAAACAGCCATCTTTAGGAAGGCCTTCTGATACAGTAGGAATGCCTTACATAATGATAACAATTTATTGTGGATTGATTTAATGGATTTTTTAGCTTAATTAATTGTAAGCTGCCTGTTGTGCGAAGAAGAGGTAGCATTCAAATATATGCAAGTAAATATGTAAAGCAATCAAGCAATCTCACATAGACTGGGAATGATGAGGAAGTTGCAAGGAGAATTTTCGATGATGCTGATGCTGCAGAAAGGTTTGCAAGCAGTGGGATAAATATAGGGAAGGCAGCCACTCTAGTGCCCCATGCCTTCAAAAGATCCAGTTGTGTGGCTTAGGGCTATTGCTTCTGGGCTCAAGAACCCTAACAACTAGATGGCAGTAAACAGTTCATGTTTTCAGTATCTCTTTGCTGCCATGTCTATGATTCATCCAGAATTATGCAGCCCAGATGTAGTAGCAGAAGTACGGGGCCTGAACAGGAACTATAACTGAAGAGTGGTGTGGCACAAAAGAAGAAGAGAAAGAAAAGAAGCCACCATTTCTGCTACTACTACTAGTTTTCCTGAGTCAGCCCTCACTTCAGTAGTAGCAGCAGCATGCATTGGAAATGGATCCCTTGGAGACCCTGGTGGCATCACTGGTGGTCACCACTGGTCATTCTTGTCCTCTTCCTTCATACATGGGAAGGAGTGATTGGAGAGGGAAAGAAAGAACTCTAATGCTCTGCTGCCATCTAGTAGTAATCTGTATTTTTGTAGCCCAGATCTGGTATATACTTTCTTAGATAACACCCATCATTTGCTGAAACACTCTTACAGATAACATTTATTTGGCCCGTTCAAGAACAGGGTAGTATTACTTCTGTACTACTGTGTTTCTTTAAATCAGCTTCCTCCAATCTGGTGCCTTCCAGAAAAGCTGGACTACATTTTTTAGCATCTCCAGCCAGCATGGCCAATAACCTGGGAGCAAAAAAATCCAAGTGCCCTCTTATTCATCTTCATCTTTAACTGGGAAAATTGCTCCACTTCTACTTGTTCCTTTTCTGTTTCAAATTTCAACAAAAGTTTACACATCTTTGCAATTACATGTTCATCATTTGTACATAATTCATTTTCAAATTCTGTCTTATGTTGTTTAGTCCCCATTACTTTTATTTATATTAAATCTTTTTCTTAATTGTGCTTATGAAAATCATTGACAACTAAATCCCTCTGCAGTTAATTGTTTTCTTGACTTCATCTTAAGCTGTCTATCTTCCTGTATTAATAAGTCTTGCTATGTTAACCATTTCTCTTTGCCTGCTATTTCTTTTCTATAAAATGCTTCCTGTGCTGACACCAGTAAAGGTATTTTTGAGCACAACCTGGGTTTATATTTATTCCATATTCTCAATATGGCACTTCTCACATAATGATTTTTTTAAAATCTACAGAAACTTTAACTTTATTGTACCATAAAAACCCATGCCAACCAAACCTCAGGTTAAGTTCTTCTAATTCTAACAGTCTTTTATTCTCAGTAAACCCACTCTTTCATCCAAACCAAACAGCAGGCTGCAAAATACAATTTAAAATCAGACAATCCTCTTTCTTTTACACCTTGAATTTTATATTTTACCCATGGTTTCATACCCTGCCATATAAATCTAGATATGTATTTTTGCCATTGCTTGAAAGATGCATCATTTTTCAAAATGGGTATTGTTTGAAATAAAAACATTATTCTAGGTAACACATTCATTTTTACCACAGAAATTCTTCCAAATAATGATAATTGTAACTCTCCCCATCTTAATAGTTCCTTCTTAATTTCACTCCATACCTTGATATAATTATTTTGAAATAACATATAATTCATATTAGTCATAATAATGCCCAAATATTTTACTTCTTTCTCAATCTGAACCAGTTTTTGCAATCAATTCTTTTTGATCTTTCATCCTCATGTTTTTTGTTAACATCTTCATTTTCTCTTTGTTAATTTTAAGTCCAGCTAACAGACCAAATTTCCTTTAATTTTTCCAATATATCTATTCCTTCCATAGAATTTTCTGAACTTAAAACCAAACCATCTGCAAATGCCCTTAATTTATATTCTTCTCTTTTAACCTTCACCCCAGCTATTCTCTCATCTTGTCTTATATTTCTGTTCAAAACTTTGAATGTCAGAATGAACAGCAGTGGCAAAAGCAGACATCCTTTTCATGTCCCTTTCTGTATTTTACAGGGTTTTGTCAATTCACCATTAACTATAATTTGTGCCTTTTGTAAAGTATGTATCAATTTTACCCATTTACAAATAATTTTCTCCAAATTCCATATTTTCCAAAAATTTAAACAGGAAAGTCCAGTTCAAGTTATCAAATGCTTTCTCAGCTTCAAGAAATATAAATGTGGCTTGTTTTTCATTATGATGTTCCAAATATTCTAATATGTTAAGAATATTTCTAATAATGTCTCTTAACTGCCTTTTAGGCAAAAAGCCACATTGATCTTCATGTATAAAACCTTGCAAGACACTTTTCATCCTTTCAGCTAAAATCATAGTAAATATTTTATAATCATTGTTTAATAAAGATATTGGTTGGTAATTTTTTTGATAAAGTTGGGTCTTGGCCTTCTTTAGGAATTAATGCTGTATTTGTGCCTGTTCAACTTCCTGGTATCCTTCCACTATTCAGAATGGAATTCATGATTTTTTGAAGAGGTTGTAACAGATCATCTTCAAAATATTTATAATAGAGGCTGGCAATCCATCTGGGCCAGGAGTTTTCCTTATTTTAATCTTTTTTATAGCCTCACAGACTTCTCTTATTGTTATAGGTCCATTTATCATCTGCTTTTGTTTGTCCATTGTCTTTGGTAAATTTTATTTCTTTAAATATTCCTCCACTTTTGCTGGGGAAATTTCTTCTCCTTTATAAATTTTGTATATTATTGATGGAATATTCTTTGCATATTTGCATTATTTGTTACTATAGCATTCCCATTTTTAATATCATTTTCTTCTCACTTTCATTTCTCAGTTTATATGCTAACCATTTCCCCAATTATTTGCTAACTCAAAATTCTTCGCTTTTGCAAAATTCATTTTTATTTCTATTTCTTTGATCATTAACATAGGAAGCTGGCATTGTAAAAGTTTAATTTGCTGGGAGATATTTTTCCTTCCTGGAGACCTCTTTAATTCCTCCTCTTTTATTTTTATCTTAATTAAAATCTTTTGCATCTTCTCTTCTCTTTGTCTTTTCAGTTTGCCATTTTGTTGCATAAATTGTCCTTTCATAAAGGCTTCCATCTCAAACTGTGCTTATGTCCATGCCTTTATTTAAATAAGCTCCAAGAATTCTTTCAAATTCTTTTTGCAGTCCTCAGTTATTGATTCTTTTTGTAGCAAAGTTTCATTTTGCCTCCATCTATAAGTTCTGCCTTTCCTCTAATATATTAAAGTCTTTGGGTTATGATCTGAAAAAGCTTTTGTTTTTGTTTTTTCTGTTCAATCATGTCTGATCCTCAGAGACTGCCTGGACAAGTCCCTGAAGTTTTCTTGGCAAGGCTTGTCAGAAGTGGTTTGCCATTGCCTCCTTCCTAGGGCTGAGAGAGAGTGACTGGCCCAAGGTCACCCAACTGGCTTTGTGCCTAAGGTGGGACTGGAACTCATGGTCTCCTGGTTTCTAGCCTGATGCTTTGACCACTACATCAAACTGGGTCTCCTTTTGGTAATATCTCAATTTTATTAGTACATGTAGCAAGTTTCTTAGAAATCCAAAACATATCTATTCATGAGAAAGTTCTGTGCCTTTCAGAAAAATATGTATGTTCTTTGGAATCACCATTTTTATATCTCCATATATCTATAAGCTCAAAGTTGTCCATCATTTCAAAAACGATTTTTGGCAATTTACCTTGTATTGATTTAATTTATTTCATAGAGATTTTATCTTTTGGTGGGCAGACCAATCCAATCTCCCAAAAACATCAATTTTCATAGGACAATCCTATAAATTTTTCCATAAATCCCTTAAATATATGACTTTATTGTTATTTGGTGCATATATTCCCAATATTATACAATAATTCATTCCAATTGATTTCACTCCTACATATCTGCCATGGTCATCATTCATTATCAGTTTTGGTTGTAACTGTGGGTTTATATACAAAACAACTCCATTTTTCTTGGTTGTCCCTGCTGATATAAATTCTTGTCCCAAATTTTTATAATCTTTTTTCTTATATGTGTTTCTTGTAGGCAAATTACATATTGTTTTAATTTTTCAAATAATGGAATAACTTCTTTCTTTTTTGTGGGGCATTTTCCCCATTTATATTCCACCTTAGACATTTAAAATCCATGTTTATTTTATAAGCTTAGAAAAGTCTATGCCAGTAGCACCCAATGTTGTAGACTCTTCCTTGTCTTTTTCTGTATCTGCTTTATGGTTTCCTCTTTTTGATCCAACTGCACTTCCTCCATCTCCTCTTTGAGACTTCCTTAAACATCTTGTGACTTTTGGACTGAATTGATATCTCTGTTGATTAAAAGTTAGGATTACTCCTTCCAGTTTATCCCAACAAAAAGGTCTCCTCTTCTGTTTATCTGTCAAAAAGGTATATTCTTTTCTGTTGTGCAGAATTCTAATAGGTATTTCTCTGAGCCCCATTACTTCTGAGTTATTTATCCTTAATTTAGTATTGAAATGTTGTTGTAGAAACTGGTCTTTTGTCTTCTTTCTGACAAAGTGTACACTAAACCTTGGTACTTTTCTTAATTTTGCATATATTGTATTAATTCTGTACACTTTGTCCACTTCTACAACCATATCTTCTTCATCCCATTCCAAAATTTTTGTTAGGGATTCTACAACACTCTCTCTCTAATATCTTCACCAGGTTCCTCTGGAACTGCTCTCAGTCTTAAGCAAAATGCGTTCTCTCTCTCTCTCTTTTTTAAATAAGAATTTTATTAAGTTTAAAGCAAAGATAAAAACTACAAAAAAGCAAAAAACTACAAGAAGAAAAAGAAAAAAACGAAGAAGTGTGAAACACAAGAAGAAAAGAATTTTAAAGATTACATGAAGAGTTAACTTTTGACTTTTAATAGCAAAAATATAAAGCAATTTCCATCATCAAACCCTTACTCTATATCAAACCAAAATCACATTATTTCATAAATCATTCCATTAGCACATTATAAAAATCACTAAATACAATTGTTCCCTCCCCTTATATTAAAAGAGAAAGAAATATATAAACCTCCTAATCAACTTCCTCCCCCAAAGATAACATATACTTAATTATTTCCTTTCTACCACTATTCTATACATTTCTGTTTACTATAATAGAAATCAAACTAAAAAAACTTATAAACTGTCTACTTTTATAATTAATAATACTATAACAATCTTAACCCTATTAACCCTAAAACCAAACTTACTATTATACCTTATAAATCTTAACAAATCATTAAGAAGAAATAAAAGCAAGCAAACCTTAAAAGCAATCCAATTAATCTTAATCCAAATTGTTAAAAAAGAGTAGAAACATACAAGCCTTAAAATCAGTCCAAATTAACATTCTTAAATTTACCCCACTTCAAAATATACCAGAGGATTTACATATCTCCATAATACACACAAAGCATTTTTCATAAAAAAGTCAAACAGCCCAACTGCCCCTCTTAGAAACTCAGACTTCTCAGCAGAAAATCTCCCACAGAGTAAAGTCTCTTCTTTCCCATAACATTCCATCAGAAAAACAATTCCATTTGTGATTTGCAATTCAGTCTGTGTTGTTAACTCTTTCAGTACCAGAATCTTATCATCATCTGGCACAACAAAAGCTGCAATTTTGCTGTCCATAGAAACATCTCCATCTTCACTAGAATCAACTCCATCTTCACTAGAATCAACTCCACAACCTCCTCAGCCAGATGAAACATTTTAAAGCTGATATTTTCTACAATGTCCTGAACACCTTGCATAATAGCTGGACAGGAATCACAACAAAACTCTGAGAATGTCTGCTTAAAATCCTCGTATGTTACAGGCAGTAGATTATGGCACCCCCTTCCATACTTAACTGGCAAAAGTAAGAGTTAATAGAAAATTTCTGGCAGTGTTTACAAAAGTAAAAGTGATAGGGGGCAACTTCCCAGAGAAAGTAGCAACAGAAAGCTGATGATTCAAAACAGCAGATTCAACGTGTAGGGAAAAATCAAATTCGTCAAATTCAATACAAAAATAATAGCAGGGATGCACTTATTTATTTGCAATCCTCCTTAATATTTAAGTGGGGAAACAAGCCAAAACTTTGAAAGATTTTTTTAAAAAATTAATCCAAAAAAATAATGATAAGCACCAAGAGAGATAGCTTTTCCTTGCTGTAGAAAGCCTCTCTTGGGGTATATAAACTTAAAAAATATAAATTGGGTGATTTAGAAATGGGGTGGCTCAACTTAGTGTCCCTTTAAGGATACAGGGTGGTTTGGAAATGGTGATGTCCCAGCCTCCCGGTGTCTCTTAGTGGATTATCACCAACGCTGTTTGCAATCCTCTGGCTGTGAGGGGCCATTCTGAAGTGCAAATGGGATGATTCCTAGTGCTTTCTGTCCATGAAACGTTCTAGGGCTTCAGGAGAAGCCTGCCTAAGCCCATAAAAAAGTCACATTGTCAGATCTGCCTGCGGAGCTCGCAGGCATAGCTGTTCAGTCAGCCATGTCCCCACCAGAAGTCCACAAAATTCTTTCTCTCAACTTCAATAATGCCACATTGTCTAAATCCTTTTCCATCTCTAGATTCATTATTTTTGTTTTATTTTCCAAAATTTCTATTTTTTTTCCTTTGATTTATTTAATCTCTTCGCTCATCTGTATTCCAGATTCTTCCAATTTTTTTTCATCTTTTCTTCCATATTTGTAAATCTTTTGCCCATTCTCTCCATTCTCTCTTTGAGGGTAGCCAGATCTCTTTTAAATGATGCAGACACTAATGCAGTTACTGATGCTGTATATTCTTCCCTGATTCTTCAAACATCCTTTGTAAAGACTCTGGTGTAATCCCCTTTTCTATCTGTTGCCCTTCTAATGATCCTCTCCTCTCTTCTGTAATTTTCACTGCTTTTCTAGTTGTAGCCATTTTTCTTTTTTCTAATTTGTGATTCATAAAGGAGAAATAAAGAATTAATGAGAGGCTTTTTTCCCCTGTGTCTGTAACTCTTTAGTTCCTTCTGGCACTACGTACTTCTATGGTTGCATGATCTTTCACAAATTCCTGTTTCCCTTCTTTCTCACTTCTAGCCAGGTCCTTCTTTCACACTGGCACAGCTGAGACTGTCTTTCGCATGCCAGCAAAAGAAGCCCAGAACGTGAAAGACAGCCTCAGCTGCATTGGCACAAAAGATTCCAGTGGTGGAAGATGGGGCTTCTCTGCCTGTATCACTGCCCCTCCTCCTCTGCCAGCTCCGTCCCACTGCCTCTTCCCTGGCCAGGCCCGGTGAGCTGCCTTCAGCAAACAAGGCTCCCCTGCCCTGACACACTCACTGTGTGTATGCGTGTGTCTCAGGGCTGCGTCCTCACCCAGCATCTGGATCCTGGGCCAGCAGCAGGAGGAAGACGACAAAGAAAGTCAGCTGCAGGGTGGCAGCAGGGGGTGGCAGGGGTAGTCAGTGGAATGCAGGGTGACCAAAAGGGCAGACATTGGGGGGGGGGGGAGATGGGCAGGTGGGGGGAAGCAGTGGCAGTTTGCCCAGGGCAGGAGAATGTGACCATGGGATGCTGCAACCGGTCTTAAATGTGGGCTGGTTGCCAAGCACCCAAATTTTGACCACGGGGGTGCTGCAGTGGCCAGAGCTTTGAAGACTGGCCATAACTCCCATTTGTTCAGCACTGTCGAATCTTTGAACAGTCACTGAACAAATGGTCGTAACCCAAGGTCTAGTTTTTATGGTAACTGCGGCAAGGTTATTATATGCACAAAGATGGAGAAATACTGAAATACCCACAATGGAGGAATGGATTGTAAAGATGGCAGAACTAGCAGAGATGGCAAAACTGACCTGTCTGGTCAGGGACCAAACAATAAGTACTTTTATAAAAGATTGGAAATCTCTTATGGACTTTTTGCTGAAAATGGAAAAAAGGGAAATGGTGATTTCTGGATTTGACAATTAAAAAAAAGATTGAATAAGGGGCTGAAGGGATTATTGTAATGTTAAGGAGTGAGAAGCGATAATGAGTTTGTAACTGCTGTAAAGAGGAGCCGAAGTCACTTCTTTAACTATCTTTTTTTTTTTTCTTTAACTGCATTCTTTTCTGCCCTTTTTCTTTTCCCTTTTTCCCTTTTCTCTTTTTCTTTCTTTTCTTTGTATACATCTATATTTGTCTTTTAGCTATGTAAAGACTTTTAATGAAAATTAAGAAAAAAGAAAATTTCCCCACTTCTCAAACATCCATTCTGTTTCTGGAAACCACTGATTTCATATGTCAGTAAATAAATAGCACGAGATCATATGATCCAAACAAATACTATCCAAGCATGCAAAAATACAATAAATGCAATGGGTGACTAATTCATGTCCAGGGGCTTCCATTCTCAGCACATTTTATTTCCCCAAGGATAAGATGACTTCTATTGTTGAGGTCCAGCAAGATCCCACAGGACTTTTATTCCTGACATAATTTCATACTTTTTCTTCCTATCTCTTTAACATTTGCACTGGACTTTTCAATCATTTTCTTTCCTTCTTTAAAAAACAAAAATCTTTGTATAAACTTTGATCTTTCTGGTTTGTGCTTTTTCCCATGTCCCACATCCAACTTTCTGCTTGCCAAACAACCTTTCTTGATGACAAACGATCTATTTTTCATAATTTGTAATTCAGTGCATTAGATTTTCATTTCTTTTCGATTTGTGTGAAAACCTGGAGCTTGCCCCTTGGAATCAGTGGTACTTCTCTTTCAATATTTGAAGGAAGACAGAAGGTGGCAATATTTTCAAATTGTATTTTTTATAACCTTTCTATTTATTTTGAAGGATTTATTGTGATGCCAGCTTATTTATTTTTATAAATAACTCAAAAAAGCAAACATACCAAATACTCTTTCCTCCTCCTATTTTCCCCACAACAACAACCCTGAGTTGGGCTGAGAGAGAGTGATTGGCCCAAGGTCACCCAGCCGGCTTTCATGCCTAAGGCCGGACTAGAACTCCCAGCCTCCTGGTTTCTTGCCTGGAGCCTTAACCACTAGACCATACTGAGTACTGCCATGGGCTTTACAAAGAATAGAAAAGAATTAAACCTCTGAATACATGTCTTTTAAGAACAACTTGGATTTTAACTAGTGCTGAACCCATACTGTTACAACTCAGTTTTATATTAATTTAGAGCATTTGATTAAAGCTACAGTTCTGAGCATTCTACTCACTGTTGAACAATGACATCATAATCTATCACAGATATTGATGACTTTGCTGTTGTGCTGAGAGCCATGACAGTTGTTTTCTCACCCACTCCTAACCATCAGAATTTACCACCACAGCATTCCCTACTGTAGCAAGCAGACCTTCCCATTTAACCTTCTCAGTTAGACCCATCTCTTCTGATTGCTCTCTGGGATTTCAGAAAAGGTTATTTACTGTATGTACCTAGTAAATGCTAGAAACTGAAGTGGACTTTTTTCCTGCAGAGCACAGACTTTCTCACTGAGCTGTGAGCCTTCTTAGATTTAAACAACTCCGATTATTACAGAGCATCTTGTGAGAAGTTTTAACAAAAACTATGTAAAAGCATACATCATGTGTTCTGGGTGCCTTTTTGTTTCTTTGAACATTTCAACATGTGATTGTCTTGTTTTAAGTTCTTCCACACCAGATGATCAAAACTACGCCTTCTGTACGGTAGTCCTGTACAGTGGCTACTGAGTTCTGAGGAAGCAATTGCTGCAACTTAATCATTTAAGCCACCCATGTGAGCGGAGAGATACCAAAGGGTCAGGAGAATGTATGCACAATTCCACAACAGGGTAAAGCCTTACTATAGCCTATTTACACAAAACATCACGGATCTTCCTCATTTCCCCCCTTACCACTTGTCCTCCTTTCCCTGCTGAAGCTGTCAATGGTGTTGAAAATTCTGATTCTGCATATTTGATTGTGAACGGTCAGCCCAGATGTCAATACCCTAGAAGAGTATTTTATTTCTGCAGCATGAGCAATCAGCTGGGCCAGCAGGATTCATAAATTGTGCAGTAATACTCACTGCCTTTGCTCTGCAGATTAGATCGTCTAACATGCTTGACATTTCTGAAGGTGGAACTGTTTTGTTTTGATATTGGGATATGAGCATCTAGTTGAATGTTCATGCACTAAAACGTATGATTATTATTTCTTTTCCGCTAAGCTGTAATTATTATCATCCAAAAGCATTGTAATAACAATAATACTGTCTTTGGAAAAACTTATGATTATTCTGAACTCTACTCTGCTTAAAGAAATGTGTGCATGAATGTAAAAGGAGTGGAAGGGCCTTATGTCAATGAGAAAGCATAGCTAGCAAACAATTAGCAGGGAACCCATGAGATAATTTATTTAGTTTTTCAACATCTGTGCTTATTTTTATCCCTTTGGAAATAAATTCATGTTCAGGTTCTATTTAACTGAATTTACTGAGTATTAGAATGGATACTATGGGCAGGCTAGATTACCTCTCACCCACAATTTTTTCCCCTTGCATGCCCTAAATCTGCTTTATGGGTTCAGGACATAACAAGGGGCTGCTGGTGACAGGCAAGGAAGGGAAACTCATGTCCCACATTGATGTTGCCTTCTCTTTTAATATTTAAAACCATAATTTTCTATATCTTAATAAAGGTTCCTTTTCAGAAGATATTATCTATGATAGTTCTGCTAAGAAATGTAGGGTAGATGTTTATCATTCCTAGTCAGTGCAACTAAATACAACTCCATAAGCAAAGGGTACTATTAAACGATTGTGATACTATTTGTGATATCAGCATTTGGGTGTCATGGAGATTTTTGTTCTAGGTTGGGTTCTATCTAATATTTTAATAATGATTTGGAGGAAGAATTAAACGATTATATATTCAAAACATAAACAAATTCTAACAGTTTAAAGTCAGTTGTGAAATAAAGCTTGCCCATTTTTTAAACTTCATTCCAAAAAAAAATCTTTTATAAAAAATTGAAGATTTCTTTTTCTTCCTTGTGTCTAGAGATTACAGTTTCAGACTGATCCATCAAACTAGTTGGTACTCCTACTTCATAAACCTATCCAGTGGCTTTTGGTAATTAGAATAGATGACATGATGCTTCAAACATCTGTATTCTCAATTCCACTTCGGTGGAAAAAATGTGTGGGCATGTAATTTTTTCCCTTTCCTTTCAGTTACCTATCAAATATAACAGTTGGGTGAAAATGATGTGGGGTGGGACAGAAGGAAGTTGTCAATTTCCTGAAATGCATTTGACAGGATTTGTTGAGAAGCAAGGAAGAGATAACTGTCAGACTCTTGTGTGGTTTGGGATTGTATTGTTTCAATAGCTATTGCTAATTCATCATGGTGCTTTTCCCTATACCCCATGCTAGGTTATTTTAAAGTAATTTTATCAAATGTGTTGGGCTATATCCAATGTTAAGTAGGTATCATCTTGCTTCCTCTAATCTGACCAACACCCCTCCCTCTTCTTGTTATTTGAAAGACAGCATATATCCTGCCCAAACCTCCACTACTTCCATTTACTTTGAGGGGCAGGAGAATGCCATAGTAGATTTATTAACATTACTTCTAATTAACATTTAATTAAATCTGGTAATTAGTTAACTTGCCTAAAGTAAGAGGATAGCATATCTAGGATAGACATGAGTGGAAAAAAAAAAATCCCACTCTTCGTATTATACCAGGACTAACAATGCATCAAGAAGCAGGCAGACCAAAAGGAATAAATTCCAGAGAAAGGAATGTCATTGTTGCATTCGCTCATGCATAAAACTGAGATGGGCAACCTGTAGTCCATGGGCCATTTGTGTCCCCTGGCATCCCCAAAATGTTTTGTTTATATTTAGGCAGCTCAATTTTTTTGTTTTTGTAAGAAATAAGGATGAGGGAGATGGGCACTGATGAAATTTGATAAATAAACACACAAATAAATATGAACATGAAGGGGTAAGAATTGCTGCCCAAAGTATGTCATTTTGCCACTGCATTTTAGAAATGTGACTTAGACAGTCTATTGCTCCTATTCCTACCCTCAACACCACAAAAGATCCTTCACAAAAGCCCAAAAATCAGCTGTGCTTTTACCTGCAGCCCTCCAGTTGGTCAGGGGAGTGAGTTGCAACTCCCAACCTGACTTAAAGTTATAATGTAAATAAGAATTATCCCAACTAGAAGTTTAGCTTTTATCCTTTAACAAAAAGCAAAGAGATAGAACTTGTATTGAATGCTGCAGCCTCTTGTTAAAGCATAGTTCCTGCATGCAGGCACAACCAATAGTAGTTTCCAAAGCAGCCACAAGAACTTGGAATCCAGATCTTTGTTCCCTGTCAGAGTTGGTGTGTAACTTGAGGGTCCTCCTAGACTCATGGCTCCTCCTCAAAGTGCTAGGGGGAATCTTTGCACCAGTTTATCTTGTGCACCAACTGTGCTCATTCCTGGACCAGGAGGCCTTGCTCATGCTAGGTCAACTCCCATTTGGATTACTGTAGTCCACAAGTTGCACTGGCTCCCTCTGGGGTTCTGGGTACGAATCAAGGTGCTACTTGTCACCTAGAAAGCCCTACCTAGCATAGGGCCAAGATCACCTATGTCCCAACATCGCTGCTTGCCCCACCAGATCTCGCAGAGATGGCATACTCCAGGTCCCTTCCATTAAACAATGTCACCTTGTTAAACCCCAGAGTTGTGCCTTCTCTGTGGCAGAGTGCGCCCTACAGAACAGCATCCCTCCAAAAATCAAATGGCTCTGACCTTGTTAGCCTTATGTAAGGCATTAAGATCTGGCTGTTCCCCCAGGCATTTGGGCTGCATGGTTAGGCAAGTTCTGCTGGTTAATCATATCTCTATCTATCTGTCTATCTATCTAATCTTTATCTATATATATATATTTAATGAGTTGGGTTGTATTTCTGGCCTTGACCTAATACTTGTTGTTAAATAGTTATTTTTAAGTTTTGTACACCACCCAGAGTCAGTTTTATTTATACAATTTATATGGGTGAATGAAAGATTGGATGGATGGATGGATGGATGGATGGATGTTTTGGCTTTCCTGCTAGAGGCAACATGGTTGGGGCTGCCATCATGTTCTGCAGAGGTCAAGCCATCTCTGGCAGTACTATGTCCTGTTCTGGTCAGCACTTTTGGGGAAGGATATTGACAGACTAGAAAGGTAGTCAGGGCAGCAAGGACAGTGTGAGAATTGGTAACCAAATTTTATGAGAAATGTTGTAAAGAGTTAGACGTTTAGTCTGGAGAAGAAAGATTAAGGGGAGCCATCAGAATAGTCTTTAAATATCAGAATGGCTTTCTTGTTTGGCAGGAAAGCAAAAGAGTTTTCAGCAAAACGTTAGGAGAAACTTCTTCCCAGTTGTAAGACCTATTTGTAGAACAGACTGTCTTGCTTGCTATTTGACAGTCCTTCACTAGGGGTATTTAAATAGACACTGGATGAACCTTGATCAGGGATGCTGTAGTTGAATTTTGTTGTGCATTGAGCAAGGACCAACAAGATCCCTTCTACCCGTATCATTCTATACTTCCTTGCCTTATTCTCGTAACAGTCCTGTGAATTTAGGCTGACACATAACAATTTGCCTGAGCTTGCTTCATAGCTAAATGAGGATTAAATAGGCGGTTTGTAAAATGTAACCAAAATGTTTAAGAATACTGTAATTAAAAATACTTTGGGGTATAATATGATTCTATTTTGGTACCTAAACGATAAAATAGGGTTCCATTTGGGAAGTCTCAGTAAATACCTGCCCAGGCATCCAAGTTCTCAGGAGAGGCTGTCTAAGAGATGTCTGACCTCCTAAGATCCATTGGTCAGAAAAGGGACTTTTCCTATCTCATTTTCCAGGCTATGACATTCACATTTGCAGGAGGTCTATTTAGACCTCATTGTTTCTACTTTCTAGAAAGACACCCTTTTCATCCAGCTTTTTTCAGCTGTTTTTACTGAATTTTAATAATCCGCATTTTTGTTTTTAATTGCCAGGTGCTTTAGATCAGAAAATTCTGGAGATCAAAGGGGGCATTTAGGGCACCAAGTCTAACCCTCTGCTCAGTGCAGAAAGCCAAAATAAAGCATCCTTGGAAAATAGCTAAGTCTCAGGTTGAACACATGCAGTGAAAAGGAAACCATCATTTATCTAGGTATAGAAGTGCAATACAGATAAAAAGTTTGAAGTATATACTAACACTAATATCATAAAAATGTGTTTTTCAAAAATATGGACTGTAGGTTTACCCAGAGCACAGTTGCATCACAACTGCTCATTCCTATGTATTAACACCTGCTTCAGATTAATTTCTCTTTCTGTATGGGAAGTTGTTATGTCACAGTGCTCCCCATAACTTGCCTTACTTACTGGAAAATTAAATATTTAGGTAAATAATATAAATTAGAAAGCTGAAGGAAAAAGCTTTAAATCAAACAATCTAAAGATTAACTGTTTCTTTATAAACAGTTTCTCTTAGCTCTGCAAAGCAACTGAAGTCTGAATGACATTTCCCAGTTTACAGCCCAGATAGACTTCTGGTATTTGGTTTGCTTTAAGTATCAAGACACTGTTTTTTTTTTAAAAAAATATATTCTGCCTAAACTGTTTCACATGGAAAAAGTTTCCATCCTTTGAAAATAAACAGGTTAGCAAGCTTTTCTTTAAAAGAAAAAAAAAGTTAATGAAGTAAGGCTTGAAGAATATCCCTCCATCCAGCATAAACAATGATTATGCTAATATCTCAGGCTATTGCAGAATAGAGATCATGAACAGATCTCAGCCAAGATGCTGTGGGAAAAAATGGAAGACAACAACAGCTGGAAACATTTGGCTCCTACAATTAAGATGTTAAACCCTTCCGATATAGGGTCTCAGAGCTGATGTTTCCTGGAAGTCCAATTGTGTGGGAATCTGAAGGGTCTGTTTCAAGGTAGGCAATAAGTATTATGTGAAATAATATATTTGCATTAATATGTATGGAAAACCCTGCACCACTTTAGTTGGACAACTTGGAGAATACATGTAAGCATGTTTATTTAGATTTATAGACAAGAAAGAAACCTATCAATAGAAAATTTTATCATATCACACCATTAAATCTCCAATATAATCTTGAATTTATACACACACAAACACACATATAATTTTATTGAAGATTTTAATTACAGCAATAAAAACTAATATAAATTGAACTCAGAGAAAGTAAAAAGAAAGAGTAAAAAGTGCAAAGAAAGTAAAAGAAGAAAGAAAAAGAAAAGAGTGAAATAATGAAAAAGAAAAAAAATATAAAGAAGTGACTGCCAATCATCATCACAAGTATAAAAAAGTTTGGTGGCTCTTCACCCCCTATAAGGTTACAATCAGATATCACTTCTTCCCATAACTTATCTATAAACAAATCCATAAGACATCAACTTTTCAATCCTGGTGTCAGCAAATAGTCTGTAAAGAGTTGCCAGAATTTCATAAAAACATGTCTTATTTTAAACTTGATCAAATAAACCAATCTTATATTCCTTCCTTTTACCTCTGAAAATCTTAATCTTTAATTCATTCAAATTCATAAGATTTTATCTCTCTTCTTCTTTGTTCCATCACAGGTTTCTTTGAGGTTTTAACAAGCCTCTTTTGTAAATCCAATAAAAAGACATTATCCCGGTCATTCTCTTGGTTTATCATTTGCATTTCCTCTTTAAATTTTAAAAATTCAGCCAGCCTCCTTTGTATATCCAGTAAATGACCTTATCTAGTCATTTTCTTGGCCTATCACTTGCATTTCCACTTTAAATACCTTCTCTGTCTTGTAATCCACACTTTTTTTTAATCCAATATTTATGATTCCACTATTTATGCACCAAGCAAGATTTGTTTCACATCTGTCATTCCTTCATTAACATCCTTTAAATATTGTCTATCCACAGAAGCAGACATCGTTACTGATATTGTTGACATTGTGGCTACTAATATCTGTCCCCATTCTTCAAATATCAACTTTAATATTTCAGAGTTATAATGTTTTGTGTCATTTTGTAAATCCCAGTTCTAACCAAAACCAAAGGTAGTTTTTTATTCTTTTAGCCTAGAATCTTTAGTCCCCTCTAGTATCCAATTTCCTTCTGGGGGAGATGAGCAGTGATGGACATTTGAAATATAAATAAATAAAATAAAAATAAATAAATCATAAGGTCTCTAATCCTGTTATGACTTACAGCAGACAAAATGATTCTGGTTCCCATGAAAAGCTGTTTATTTTATAGTTAGTTCCAAAATCTTATAGTAAAAGTTTTAATATTCCAAATTTGTCTAGACCCTTAATTCATTTATAACTTTCTTAATTAAAAATCTTATTTAGCTTTTTTGCCATTTACTTCAAATTCTTTAAGTTCTTAAACTTATAGTTAATTTTTCTTTTGTTCAGAAATGAAGATAGACTCACCAGGTGGCTTTTCAAACTTGTCATTCCAAAGATCTCTAATAGCTTTAAGATTGTTAGATAAACAATTTCCAAAAGTGATTAGAAGCAAAGTTAGGGAACTTAGTGCCCTTTAAAAGGCTCTGCCACAGTTGTGAGCTTGATAATTAATCCCTTTGTTTTCTGGCACTCAAACCTGTGGGAGACCACTGTTGTGCAATCTCCTCATGAGGAGCAGCCATCCAGAGCACATGTGGGTGATCTCCCATACTCTCCTTCTCTGGGGAGTTTCTACTCACTGGTTCTTCAGTCTTTGCCATGGTTGTTGTCTCCACTCTCTACAGAGATGTGTTTAGCTTGTCATGCCTCCACTGGAAGTCCCAATATAACCTTGACCTTAAAATGATTCCAAAAGTTGTTAATGCTTGGACTTGGGAAGAATGTTCTTATCTTTTACCACTGATTCATCTGAGTCCTGAAGAAGCTTAATCCTCCCTCTGGAAAATGGGTCTACTTACCACCTAGAAGAGTTTAGTTGAGTAGCTGTTTTCCTATTCTCCATTTTGCCTACAGCTGTGCAAGTCTAGTCCTTGATAGTTTGACATGTATTGAGTATAGGAGATGTGGCTGGATTACAACAATCATAATCATGGTTATTATTAGATTGATATATCAGTAGTGCTCCAGTCACTTCCAGGGTAAATGTATAAGAGGCTTTATCAGAAAACAATAGGCATGAAATACTCAAACAAAATCTACTTATTAAGAATCTGAATTCACTGATGTTTTAAATAGAAACTAATAACCTTGCACTGATCATATTTTAAGCAAAGAAGACCTGGATTATGTACATTTCAGAAGATAAACTATGCTAAGATTCCACCTCCACTCACCCCTACCCCCCACCCTGCAATTTTTCTGTTATCCTTGGGTTTACACCAGACTTTTCCAGCCTGGCACCCTTCAGATATGATGGGATTACAGTTGCCAGAATCCCTTGCCAATGAATTCTCCAGAGACCAACTTGATCACCCTTCTTCATCAGCAGTCATACCCACATTATTAAAGCAACTAGTGCATGCTTATCAGGCATAAAACTATGGATTAAATTTGATCTCGTTTATATTGATTCTGACTTTTTGATCTCAATGAAACTGTAACTCATTTAGAACCATCATAAAATTTTCCTATTGCTTGTACCAGCATGCACTTTCTGCTTCAAATATATCTTAAGTTGTTGTGCTAAGAAAACTGGAACTTGCATTAAAAAAAACAACAATCTAGGAGTTGGGTTGAATGCTACCAGATGTTACTCTGAATAGCAATGGCAGAAAGATTGAGCAATTTATATTGTAGCATTTTAATGTGTGTTTTCTTGGAGTTTTTCCTCTTGGGTTGCTATAATGTGCTTTGCTGCTTGTTACCCATCTGGTAGAATTTAGATTGTAATCATTTTGGGGCAGAGCTTTGCCTTTTTTTGCTTACTTTACTCTTCAGAGTGCCATGTAGAAAGATAATCATTTGTTCACATAAAGCAATAAACAACCCTTCCTCAGCCTATTCCCAATGTAGGCATGTTGGACTTGACTGATTATGTGCCATCAAGTTGGTGTTGATTATTAGTGACCACATGGATAGATTTTCTCCAGGAGGGTCTGTCCCCAACAGTGCACTCATTGCCTCTCTAATTGACTCCATCTACCTTGCTGCTGGTTGTCATCATCTTCTCTTTCTGCCTTTCCCAGCATTATAGACTTCTCTAGAGAGCTAGGTCTTTGTATAATGTTTCTGAAGTAAGATAATTTGAATTTGGTAATTTACATCTATCCAAATTCACAGCCATTATAGCCTTCTCCAGATTGGGAAGGCTGCAATAATACCTTTCATGGTATAATGTGGAAAAGTGGAATGAAAAATTCAGCAAGAGAGGGAGGGAAAACCACACTGGAATAGTTGCCTCTCACAGTCTTCTAGGGGCAGTTAACTATTGAAATGGTTCTGCTCTTAGCTGGCTTCCCTACTGCTATGTAAGGAATCCAGACAATGTTCCGCTCCCATGATATCATCATATGATATGGGGTTTTTTCGTAGATTATGAGAGGGCAAAAATTACAGGAGACCAGCTCTTTAAATGCATTTGATACAAAATTTAAATGGGTAATTTGTCCCCCAGGCCTCAGTTTGAATAAACTGTGATATGTCTTATGAAATGTTCCAAGCTATAAAATAAATAGTCTTGTAAGAAAAAAATTGTCTATATAAACAAGGGAGGGGAACTCTGTCAATTTGCCAGTTGTTTTCTGTGTAAAAGGAAATACAGTACAAGCTACTGACTTGGTCACTTATTCCATTGCAAAGGCACCAAAACATTCAAATAAAGGGCCAACACTATGAAATTAGTACTGCGAACTTGCTTTTGTCTTTCTAAATATTTTTTTTCATGAAGGTGGTATATCTGGAAATACATAGGATAGTTTTGCAATCATCTTTGGTCTCAGTTTCTAGGATGGAAATGTATAGGAAGCTATTCTTCAGCCAGTTCTTGAAAACATGAAGCATAGAAATACAGAATTATTCAAGATCCATTAGGACATGAGAAGATATAAATATGATAAGTAAATGAATTTAATGAGTCAACGTCTGCTCTGAAGTTTCTCTCACAGATTTTGTGAAAAAGCCCCAAGAAGATTTTATAGCTTGGGCTGAAAACTAATGCAATGCAGTTGATGAGCTGTTGGTGTAAGTCAACCTTTGCTTATCCTGGTGCCATTTCTGAGCTCCCATCACCTATTGTCAACATGAGCATTGACAGGACTTCAACACATCTGGAGGACATCAGGTTAAACTAGGTCAGTATAAGCATTCAATCACTGAACATTCAAAAGTTACTCTAACTATATCTAGGCTAGAGTAATATATGACACAGAGCACAACTAGCATGATTCTAAGACTGGAATGAATGAGTAATTGACCAACATGGTAAAGTCCACTCAAATATCATGAGGTGCCCCTTGAACCTTCACATTGGTTGGCTACCACGTGCATTTCAGTTAGACTAAGAATATCAATCATCAACCAAGTCTGGAGCCATTATTGTTGTGATGTTTAAGCTACAGACAATAGTGCCAGTCTGCATCATAAAGCCATATAAACATGTCAGGACAGGTATTGAATGCCTATATGGTAAAGTATTTCACCTGTAGCCAGCATCTCCCCCCCACACCCAGTTTTCATCACTCCACTGAGCAACAGTTAGAAATGAATGCTTATTAATACAATTCTGTGGTCCTAATAAATCCCTTTGATTTTAATGGGGCTTTTGTCAATGCATCAAGCTGCTTATATCATTTGTGAATGAAAAAAAAAACCTGCCTTAATTGAATTATTTGGCTATTATTGTTTCCTGGTGTCAACAGCAGCTAAGAATGCAGGCTCCACAGGCTTAAATAACTGATACTTCCTAGCCTAGTCTAAACAAGATCCTATGCATTTTTATTATTTTGACTGCCATGGAAAACCTTCAAAGATAAGGAAGAAAAGTAAAGTTTGCAGGTTTAAAATGTCTTAGCTAGTAGCAAATTAGTATATCACAAAGGGTAACCAAATTATGCATTGAGAAATTTTAGATTGGTCAGTGCTAGAATTTCACTGCCTCATTCCAGCACGGTAGAGCAAGTTGCGATGACCACCATTATTTTAGTTGCTTATCTATTGGTTTGTTGCTTAACTTTTTTCAAGACTATGTTTACGTTACTCCCAGTAGTTCTGGGTTCCCATGGGATATACTGTATTCAGATCATGAGCTATTCTGGGATAATAAAGATGGCAGCTGCTGCAGCCACATTTCCTGACATTTCTCTTCTGAGCACTGGGCTGAACAGATACAATAGTAACCCCATATGATTAAAAAGACACCTGGAAATGCACATGTAATTAATGTAATGGATAAAAAGTACAAACACCCTTGAATCAAACTCAAATCCTGAAGACCACATCCATGCTCTTTCTTGGCAAGTGGCTTGACATTACAGGTAATCCTCACTGAATAACAGTAATTGGGACTGGCAACTCCATTGCTAAGTGACACAGACATAAAGTGCGATGCCATATGACAACACTGACTTATGACGGCAGTTGCAGTAGTTCCAGTTGCCATTGTTAAGTAAATCCTGCATGATCGTTAGGCGAGATGTCATGTGAACACCATTTGCAACCTCTTGCCAGCTTTCCCACTGACTTCGCTTGTCCAAAGCTGGCAGTGAAGATTGCAAATGGCAATCATGTAACCACAGGGATGCTGCAACAGTTGCAAATACGAGGACAGGTCGAAAGTCTCCTCATTCAGCACCATCGTAACTTTGGTCACTGAACGAGTGGTTGTTAAGAAAGGACTACTTATAACTTCTTCCAGAAGTTCTTCCCAGTCTGGCACATAGCTCTGGAATTCCTTGGTAGACATCCATCCAAATTCTATCCAGGACCAACCTTACTTAGCTTCTGAGAGTAGCTAAGGTCAACCAGCTGCTGAGGCAAAATAGCCTATGGATTGACCATCAGCATGCACAGAATGGAGATTTAATTGCATTAATCTTTGTCTTTTACTGCAAATATTAGGTTTATAGAATACTTAGTCTAACAATTTTCATAACTTTGCAGAGTGGTTTTTAATCTTCAGGATGGTTGAAGTATAAAGATTTTGCATTAGAATTATTTGGGTTTTAAAGAAGAGGTGGCTGAGAGTTGAATTTCCTGTCACTTCCCCTTCATTTATTCATGTTTCTCTTGCCTGGCTTACAAGCCTGGTTACCAGCTGAAGCAGTTGCTTGGGCTAGGAGATAATACCCTTGGGAATGCTCATATAGCACAACAATGTGGCCAATGGAGTGGGTATCTTTTCCCATGCCCCTCAGAATTACATGTTACAGCATAACATAAGAACATCCTTGAGGATTCTTAAAACTCATCTGTACCCAGAAGTTTATGAATGTTCCCCCTTTCTACTTGTACAGGAAATAAAACAATCCAGCAAAAGAGGAAATGTGTTTTCTAGTTTTAATATGACATTTGAGCCAGTTAAGCAGTTTTAAGTCATTAGACAAAAGTAGATTCAGAAAAAATCTAGCAAAACGTTTACAAGAAAATTCCCCAGGAAATTTCCTGTGTAAACCTTACTGTGCTGAATGGTACACAGATTCATCACTCTTATGTCTTTCCTCCTATTGCCATAAGCAAGACTTGTGCAGGATGATGTCCTGGGGAATGCATCTTATCAGAGGTACCATCTAACAGGAGCCTGGTCTAAGTTTCATCAAAAGCGATGGGCAGATTGATGATAACTAAATCACATTCTGCATTATTCAATGAGCCTTGTGATGAATGCTTGCAGGATTGTGTCCTTAATTTACAAAGTCTGCAGTGGAAGAGAAAATATAGTTAAAGGGAGGTAGGGGCTGATCTTGAACAGCATTTTAAAAATATCATGGAGCTGTTCTAGCCTTAGGAAAGGTTGGAACATACTGTCTGTTTTTTGTATCAGAGGCCCCTGCATATCTTGCATCATAATTATTTGTTCTTCTCCCCCCACCCTCCACCCTCTGCACCAGGCTTTTAAACATTTAAGGCTATATGAAGACTTATGGGAAGCCAAGCTTCTGTGCAATCTCCCCTTTTTCATCCATCTCCAAAAGTGGGCTTCAAAAAGCTGTTTGAAACATGCCTGCCTGTTTGGTGTTATCTTTCAGCTCAGTCATGGAAAGTTTTCCAGGACAAGGCCAAGGAGCAAAGAGTTTATCACTGCAGCAAGTGAACTTTTACAAGAAAAACAAACAGAAAGCAATGCAGAGCCTGTATAACCTTGAAGGTGACATGTTGGCACTCAGTTACCTGGTCAGGAGCTGAACTTTTAAAACTGATTGCTTGTTATGTCTGAGGTTCAAACTGCGTATCATGTAGCATTCCATGAATTTTTCCTTGGTGGTTTTCTTTTCATCCAAAACCTTTTGGACAGGCTGCAAACTAGTGTCAAGGAAGAGCACACTGGTGGGGCTGATTAACTCGTTGCTTTCTATTTCAGCTCAATATTATTTTTTTCCAAGACGAGTTCTCACTAGAGGGGGGACGTTGCAGCAGTTACAGCATTTTCCCCCCACCAAGGGCAGATCCCTGCAAAATGGGAGCTAAACTCTCAGGTCATCTCCTCTGATACCTGTACACATGTAGATCTTTCATCCTTGGGAATTTCTGTGCTGTAAGAATGTATCTCGTTAATACAAGGGTGACAATATTTTTATGGCCAAGAGTCACACTTCACCTTTGGAGGAGAGTGGCCAATGGGCAACGATGCAAGGTTTTCTGCCAGGTCACAGAGAGCTGGACAAGGTCAGGATTTTCTGGGAGAGGGTCTCCTTGAAGTTGGAGGGTCCTCTGTTTCCTGGGGTTTGTATGTCAGGGTGAGGGACCCTTAAGCTTCCCTT
Source organism: Candoia aspera (assembly GCF_035149785.1). Classification (NCBI taxonomy): domain Eukaryota; kingdom Metazoa; phylum Chordata; class Lepidosauria; order Squamata; family Candoiidae; genus Candoia; species Candoia aspera. The sequence goes on along the minus strand of NC_086153.1, from coordinate 60,336,953 downwards.
TCTGGGATGAGCCATTCTACTTGAAGGAGGCAGTCTGGAAGATATCTGGGAACCAGGTCATGTGGGGCTTTATAGGCTATTAGATTCAGAAGCCTATTGAAGCTGGTAGGGAAGCTGCCGCATGCTGCACCAATGGAAGCTTCCAAGCTGCCTTTTAAAGACAGCACCATGCAACTCACAGTGCAGAAGTCTAGATGAGGTGATAAGGATATAAGGAGCCGCCTGCTCCTGCTTCAGATAGGTCCACCACCCAAAGCTGGACAAAGGCCATGGTCTCCCATTACACATCCAACAGTAGCTACAACTCAAGGAGAACTCCAAAGATACAGACCTATTCCTTCAGTGGAAGTGCCATGTCTCACTATTAACATATATTTTATAGTTTTGTGTCATCTGATGGAAACTCTTCCTGTATTTTCATTTAGGATTTATAATTTTGGTTGTATACTGTATATTGTGCTGGTCAATGACTATAGTAAAGGCTATTCATTCAGTGGGTTCTGCCACCCTGCCCAGAGTCAAAGCCAGAGCTGACAGAAAACCAAATTGTTTTTGGATAACAGCACCATCTTACAAGGGTTTAATTCCAGCTTGTTTCATTCTATCCAGTTGTTACAACCTCTAAACACTGGCTGTACACCTGTATGTTGCTGCTCTAGGTAGGCTTACTCCCATTATATTTGATCCTAAGAAGATTTGTAATTTTCTTTCTGATAAAAGGATGACTATGTCACCCACAGGGCTATATTATGGGCATCAGCTGCCTAGAAGTATGGTGCAAATGCATTAAGCTTATTCTTCCAAATTTTAAGTTTATCATCTGATTAGAGATTTAAAAAACTGAATGTATTCTGAATCGAATTATGTCATTCTTCTGCTTATCTAATGAACTTCATGTGGTAGTGTGTTTCATTGGCTGATTGCTTGTAAGGACAGGAAATGCCTCTTGACATCTATCCCAAATCTACTGCCTTCTACTTTTAACCCATTGCTTCTAGACTTGTACTCTAGGGTAATAGAGAGCAAGTCCATTCCCTCTTTAGTGAGACAGCCCTTCAAGTATTTGAAGATTACTATCATATCTACTCTTAGACATGTCTTTCCTGTAGGGTAAACATACCCAGATCCTTTAACCATTCATCATAGAACTTGATTTATAGACCCTTCATTATCTTGGTAATCATCCCCTGAACTCATTCCATGTTGTCCTTCAGCTATGGTGCCTAGAAGTGGACACAGCATTCTAAGTGTAGTATGACCAGGACAGAGTAAAATAGAACAGTTATTATTTCTCATGATCTGGACTCTGTGCTCCTCTTAATGGATCCCAAGATAGCAGCTGCACCACACTACTGGCTCATGTTTAACTTATTCTTGACAGAGACACCAATTTTTTTCCACATGTATTACTGTCAGATCAGGTCGTCTTCATTCTATACGTGTGCTTTTCATTTTTCATACCTAAATTTCTCCGTTAAATTCCATCCTATTTATTTCAGTTCACTGCTCAAAGGAATCCCAGATAATCTTGCAAGAGACTTGGCCATCTGGTATCCAACTTAGGGTAAATATGAATAACACCAATTCATACTTTCTGACACACACCTAGCCCTTTCATTCATAATTAAACCTATATTTTCACATTTGTACATGTATTCATCATCAAAACACATGATTTCAAGCTGCAGATGGAGTTAGAACAAGTTGCTTTGATTGCTCCAGTACATACTGAATCTGCATAATTTACCATCAACTTTATTTCAATATACTGCTGTGCATTAGAGAATCTGGCAATAAGTATTAATTTTTTCATTGCTGATTCTTAAGAGAAACTATGGAGAGAGGATGCAAATTGATACAATGCCAGGGCTTCTCTTCTGTTAGCATCTGGATGACAAACATGCAGTCTCAGAATAAAGACATTGTGAAGGTCCTCATCTCCCAGCCATCCATTGATCCTGGCCCAAACATGCAGAGAAAGGGAGTAACACCGCCTCTAAGCCTAAGCAGTTCAAATGTACATGCAACATTTAAACAATTTTCCATGCATTCCTTTAGAGTCTCATCATCAAGGCTTTCTGAAATATCCGTATTTTAACCTTACCATAAACACTACAGACGCTGACAATTTCTTCAAAGAAGCAGGCACTGTGGAACAAACAGAAGGCATCCCACCCTTATGGCACAGTTAACCCCAGTGGAAAACAGGCCATGGAATGTTTACTGTTGCTGAGATTCTGGTGATATTTTGCTTCCCTTCCTGTCCTGAAGTTCAGCTTTATAAACTCTAGATGTTCATTTGTCTGCCCCGGGAACAGCCAGGAGATTCAAGCAAGGCAAAGGCTGAAAGCCACACAGGGCTGCAACTAGGGTCTGTGTCACCGGGGCAAACATGGATTCCACACCCATTTTGGCGCCCCCCCCAGTGCTCATTTTGGCACCCCACCAGCACAGTGCCCAGGGCACATGCCCCTCTTGCCCCCCCCAGTTGCAGCCCTGAAGCCACAAACCACAAATGCAGATTAGATCCACCAAAAACAGCTGCCTTGGCCTAGCCTTGGTAGTACATGGAACACTTCCAAAGAGTTGTTCATTCAAATGGCACAGCAACTGTCAGTGGCATATTTAATTATGGAAACTAATAGAGCTGGCTCTCTATGCTTGATGGAAGACATATTTGTTTAGTAAGATGCACATAAATTTGGTAATATAAATTTACCAAATAAATATAAAATAAATTAATATAGGTCAGTGTCCACCAGCTGCTTCAAGTTTGGTCAATTGTTTGGCATTTAAATTAGTGGCTGTTATGTTCAGGAGAAATGGAACATATCTCCAAAGTGTAACTCAATGTTTTCAGTTTGAAAAGTGATTTGTCTTATGTTCATTCAAATCAAGTCAATTTTGATTCCTAAATTTTTATTTAGGAATCTTATATACTACCAACTCCCTTAACAGCATTGGGCAGCTTACAAAAACACACTAAAAACAGAAATTAAAAGATAATTAGAAACAAGGCACTTAAAACATTCAAAATGGAAAAGCTAAACATTAACATATGAAAACTTCAAAAGGCTTGGGGAAAAATATGTTTTTATCTCCCTCATAAATTATTTCAATGAGCTAATTTGTTCATAAAACATGGACAACACAGAATTAATTGCTGATGTCAAACATAGTCATAGAGGGACCTACCACAGATGTCTTACTGACGATGTAAGAGTGCTACCATAGAAGTAACTTGGGCTTAAGTCATGTAAGTCTTGCACACTGTAATGAGTGTCTTGAATTGGGCTCAGAGGGCAACTAGCAACCAGAGAAGGTCTTTCAACACAAAGTTAAGTGGGTCCTCCAAGAGGTACTGCTTACCAGCTGAGTTAGCTGCAGTTTTCAGATTGTCTTCAAGAGCATCTTACTAGAATTGAACATTGAGGTTACCATTTTAATTCACTAAAGCCAAGTGTCTTCCATCCAGTCTATTTGCCATTCATATTATGTGACTATCCAGAATCCCAAGCTATGCTAATGCTAATAGAGATGATAGCATATATGATATATATGAACTACTTTGTTGTAATCTACATGTACAGAAGAATGAGTGTAGCCAGGCCATGAACATTCAATAGACTTGATAATAGACACAGACAAACCCTGAAGGATTAAGCCAAAGGCTCATCTAGTCCAGCATTCGGTGTCATGCAGTGAACATCCAGGAAACTCACAAGTGGGACACAAGGGCAAGATTCTTCTGTTCTTGCTCCCTGGGGGTCGCTATTTAAAGGCATCTCTGCCTTTGAATTTGGAGATAATATACTGCCATCAAGATTAAATGCCACTGATTGTTGTCTATTAATTTGTATAATATTTTAAACCATCTGAATTGGTTTAACTTTAGCTGTTGGCAGTATATTTCATAGCTGAATTGCATATTGTAAAAAGATGTACTTTCTTTCATTGATCCTGAATCTCCCCACATTTAGCTACAAGGGATAACGCAAAGTTCTAATAGTATGAGAGAAGGAAGAAAAAAGCTCTCCATCTGTATTTTCACACTATACATGAATTTATTAACAATTGTCAGGTCCAGTGGCATCCATGGGAAGAAGGGGACAAAATTGGCAAGATGGTGGACAGAGTATTGTGATGGAGGCTCCACCCTTTTCAACATGCGTGCAATGTCAACACTTGTATGAAAGGAAGGGCTCACACTGAAACACTCTGTCCTCCATATTGTCTATTTTGACATACATGCACTTCGTGGTGAGGTCCTCCATTACCCAGCTTCTTTTTAAGACAGAAAGCCCCAGATGCTGAAGTCATTCCTCGTTGAAGAGCTGATTAGATTATTTGCATGATTAGTTAATAATAGATACATTGCCTTAGTCTTTTCCTCACTAGTATTCTCCAGATATGTTAGTAGTATACTAGGCCACACTTTCCAGAATTCTCAGGGAATGCAGTAGGTTGTGAAAAAAATTGTGTGATGTATTGCTTTTGTGTTTGTCTAGTGTATATCTCTGGGCTGTGCTGTGTGCATAGAGAGGATAGGAATGCTGGAGAATCTGATATGATACTGTATTTAGTATGAATTTACAGGCTAGTAATCTGGTTCTATATAAGACTTCTGCTTCAGATATTCAATTTAACTGAATTCTGCTTAATGCCACAGGAAAGCTGAAAGTGCTTTTTAGAAGGAATTTTGCTTAGAAGATTTAGAAGGTAAAGGTGAAGCTGGTCTCAGAAAGACAGCAAGGTTTTTTTTTTTGCCATGAATGAAAATCCTATTAGCCAAATGCAAAGTGCTTCATTACACCTTGTCCTCTTGCAGTTGAGAGAAAATCAGCAAACTGCTTCCCCAAGAGCCTGTCCTTCTTTCAACAAAGGAAGACAGAAAAAAACAAAAAACATTTCTAGAACCAGAGAGGTAAGCACAATATCAGGAAATAATATTCAGGCAATTGAATCCTCAAGGGAGGTTGACTCGCTGATAGACTGTAAACCATTTTGTTCTGAAGCTTTCTGCCTGCACATACAATGCGTGCATGTTAAAGAACTGCCCAATCGCTTGTGTGTTGGAAAATCTTGTCATTTGTAATGGAATCACTCAAATGCTTGGTTAACTTGTCTAATTTCCTCCATAACAAATGCATGCTTGCTGGGGCAGAAAAAGAGTGAGGATTGGTAGAAACATGCTGAACTGAGATGGCTTATTGGGTTTAGCAAGGACAGTCGGTATCGGTGTGCCTTTTGCAGTGGCCGATGGGACAAACTTTGAACAGAGAAGTGCAGTTATAAATACAGCTTTGCCAACCATCATCCTACCAATCTTTATGCACTACTTTTATTTGTTTTTTTTTTTACTTACTGTTCTTCAGAATTTTGTAAACAGAGCTGAATTGTTACAAAGAACAGTAAAGGGTTTTATAAGGTCTAACCAGAGCAGAGGCCAATGTCAACGGTGCCAATATTTTAATTAGCCAAAGGGGCATCTGTGGGGGAGGTGGGGGAGTCAAAATATTTATGATGCATATAAAAGGGGACAGGGCTTTGTTGCAGTTGACATCTTGACTTTTTTTTTACCCTCTCCCACAAGATGTTCCTGATTAGCCATTGAGTTCATGTCACAAATCCCTGGCAGATTCATCTTCAAGGGATGAAGCTGAGATACAGGAATACCTGAGTACAGAACCAGCCCAAGGCTGACTATTAGAAGCCTCTGCTCAGAAGCCTGAGCACCTGGTCCCAGCCTCTGAAATAGTCCAAGCATCTGATTAGCCCTACAAGCTCCTGAGTGTATAGAAGCTTAAGAAAACAAAGCCAGGGAGCTGCCCAATGAAGATATGCCTACCCAAAGAGAAGATTCCTTAATGTGTTTACTTGGGAGTAGTCCCTTCTTCATAATAAACTTTCGAATTGGCTGAGTTCCAAAGCTGACAATTGAGTCTCGATGGGATCCTGCAAACTGGGATATAATCTCTCAGTTTGTAGTAACCTAGTGCTAGGACAACAGTTATGTTCTGGGTTTGGAGCCTGTTCTGTAATACTGAGATCCTCCTGCATTACTAGATTTCTACTGGTCTGAGTCTAGGATAGACCTTGCATCCACATTCCTGCCTGTGAGCTTGGCTGAATTCCAGACCTGCCTTTGGGCTTAGCTGCCCAATAATATGCTGGCTTCCTCCCCTTCTGTCCTTTGCTTGAGGCCTCACTGCCCAAGAGAAGAACACCTGAGACTGCCTCTGTAGCATAAGAAATTATTCTTGTGTAATTGTTTCTTACTAATTTGGAAAGGGAAAAAACAAAACAGGTTTTTTTTTCCATGTAGTCAGTTGATTCTGTTGTTTTTGTTGATGAATTGCAGTTGTCATGAGAAAGGAATGCAAAATTGGTGCAAACAACTAGCATAATCCAAAAAAACAAAACAAAAAAGGATTTCTGAAGTCTGGGAGCTGTTCCTAAAGTCCTTGTCACAAGTAGACCTTATTTTTACTTAGCAATAATTTTCAGATTAGACAGTGCCACTTTATGTTCATTATTGGGGAATCTGCATAAATAGGCCACAGGCAGAGGCTGTTACTTAGCATAAAAATCTGGAAATCAGAGACCTCAGAAACAGCTATTGTTGCTGTCATCACCACCACCACTTCTTCCAATTCTCTTGATAATAGTTATTTTTCTAACCATAGATACATCCGTTTGCAAATGTTGGGGTATATTTTTCCTAGGTCCACGGTTGGAGGGAGCGGAGGAACAGGAGTTCTGCCATTGCCTCATGCCATTGGCCACACCAGGTCAGTTGGGGGTGGGGAGGCGCATCTTTCTGCCAGTGTTTTCCATCTATTTGTGTCTTGTCAGAGTCTGAAAGCTAGGGACAGGGACTCCATCCTTTCTCCACCTCCTCTCATTATGCATGCTTACAAGGCCATTTGATTTTCTTCACCTTCTTTCTCTCAGATGTTCTGTCTATGACCATGGATATTCCAGTTAGCTGACATGGTCCCTAGCTGTTGACAAATCTTGAATTTTGTCCTATTCTTGTATAAAAGATCTACAATGCATATTATTAGGAATATACGTCATGGCAAGAATATTGAAGTAATACAGTTTTCTGGGAATTTACAAGGGGGCAGAACACATCTGGCATTCTGACAATGCCTGGGAATGGTAACAGGGCTGGTTTTACTTCTGCATAAACATGTGTACGATTGGACACTGCAGCTTAAGATAAGCTTTGCAAGAGTTAACACTGTCTAAAATAAATGGATGTTTAGAGCTGACAAGCACAACAGAACAGCTTTGCAGGCCAAGTGTGTTGTGAATAATAGCTAGGCTTTTACTGATGAATGTGTACTTCTATCAGCCAGTCACCTCACTGTACCCCTCAGTAGCTTTTATATTCAGGAAGGTGATCCTGAAATTAAAATGACCCTCACCCAGTAGACAGAAAAATAATTATAAACACATATGAAAATCCTGTGCAATGCTCAGCTTCTTATCTTGTCAATCTTGGGTGGCCAACTCAAGTTAAAACCACTCCTAGAAATTTTCCCCCAACCTACTAAATGTGTGCGGATGTAAACATATGTACATGGACATAGAGCTGCCAGAAGCCACCTTCTCCTCCCATTCCCCAAAAGGCAGGAGCAGGATATACACACAGAAAGAGACACAGATAAATAGACACACACACACACACACACACACAGTGTGTGTGTGTGTGTGTATAGTTGCAATAAACTAAGGTATTTATAAAATTACATCTCCATATACCAGCCATTTTCTTTCATATACGGTAATTGTGTTTCCTTCCAAAGGAACACACCAGACACAGAACTCTCCTTCCAATAGAGATGGGGTAACTACCCTGGGAAAGAAAGGCAAAGAGGGAACAAACAAACTGGATGGAGGTGGAGCAAAGGGAAGAGATAATTAGAGGAAGAAAGAAGAGAGATAGAAATCCTTAGGTCCTTTGTTAGGTCTTAACAAAAATTCACTAGGCAATGTATTTCTCCCTTGTCTCCATGTCAAAAGACCCATGCTTTGCTGCTCAATTGTCTGCAGTCATTTGAACTACTTATTCTTATCAGCAAATATAAGAAGATAACCCCAGCCCATTCACATAGCATTATTTGAGGAAAATGCTTTGTCTGCCTATGGATTAAATGCAATAATTGTGCATTTAGAAATAATGCTTCTACTCTGAGGTTAGCTCTGATATATTACTATGTTCTGCTAGCACTAGCCCTATTAGCTGGTATCACAATGTTGCCTAAATCTCTATGACCCCACTACATCACCCTTTTCATACATATTAAGTCATTAGTGAGATCAGTGAGATTTCATTAGTGAAATAACTGATTACAGAGGCTTCCGCAAGGTGACACCCATCAGATATAAATCACAACAATTAATAAGACTAATGACTGTAATGACCTGGGGTGAATCAAGACCAAAGTTGGAAAAATCTGCACGAGTATTTTAACCATCTTTTAGGGCATATCTGCACTGCCAGAATGGGCTGAGAACAATTTCTAGGGGGCAGAAATGGATATCAACCTCAATTAATCCCCCACTGACATCAATTAATCTAATTATTTGTGCTCAACTTGCTTTTTAAACACATTCTGCAGTAATGTTTTGTTTCCATTCTCTAATTTTCTGTGTTTGACCACTTTTTAAATATGTAGTTTCCTCTGCATTCTTACATTCCTGTTAGCTGGTGAAATTTTGGCAGCCCTCTATTTGTAAATAAGCAATGTTTCGTGGAAAGACTTCCTATGTGAAATCTCAACCTTGGCAACTTCAAGCTGAGTGGACTTCAAGTTGAGAAACACTGCAGTAAAGTAACCAGCAATGACATACTGCCAGTAGGAGACACTCAAGGAGAAAGAGATCTCTTTCTGATCTATCCCATGTACAGTTACAGCCACCTCCATATGATTTAAATATAGTATGGGCAACAATTGCAATGGACTGATATTACTTTATTTTAATTAATTTAGTTTTCATTATATTTTTTTAATTAATTGCATAATAGCCAAAGTTCTCTGAGAAGTTTACAATAAAACACACACGTGCACATATCCACACCCATAAATACAATTCAAGTATGGTGTTTATTATTCAGTATGACTCTAGGTGCCATACAATATTAAAACTGATAAAAACAACAATTACCAAAACAGCCGTGACGCAGAAGGCTTGGCATACTGCCACCACAATGATAACAAGGATCCTACCATTCCAGTTAGCTCAAAGCCTGGGAGAAAAACCAGCTTTTGAGGGCTTTTTTGAATAAGGTCAAGGTTGGGGCCTTACAAATCTCAGGGGGACTGCTGTTCCAGAGAAGAGGAATAGTGACAATGACAGTGATTAGTCACTGGTTGGCAAGACTGAGGAAAAATGTTAATTGTTGGTGCTATAGGGTCTGGCCAAAAGGAGTTTTTACTGAATGATACAATTTGGACAGATGAATTGTTACTTCTTTTTCAAGTCATCATCCATTAAAACTTATTGGAGAAGGTGTTAAGCACAGGGCTGAATCCATTCTGAGGAAATGGAGTTTGACAAAACTCTTTTTCTAGTAATGGGGCCTCCATTAAGAACTAATGAGTGGCTTCAAGGCTTCAAGGATCCAGCTGTGTTTGGACCTCGAGGCCCCACATGCTGATGGCATGATGACTATTTGATTGGTTCTCTTTGGGCCAGCCCCAGGAAGTCCTGCCCTTTCCAATGTTAGCAGTAGGCAGCCAAGCCTGAGTCTTATCTCCATGCCACCCCAAATGTCAGTATGTGGTGACTAATAAAATTGGGAACATCTCAAACCGACTTTGTTTAATGTTTAAGTTTATTCCATGCACCTTTCTCTGTTTACTTGCAATGTCCTATTAAGCAACATGAGTCCAATTACAAAAAGTGATTGTAAACTTATGGTGTTCAGAGATGCTTATGTGTCCAAAATAGTGCTATCTTTGCAATCAAGTAGAAATAGCAACAGATTTAGGAAAGCCCTGAAACTTACAGAAAAAAAAGTATCTTAAGGATGAGGAACCACATGAACAATTTGAATAATGGCAAAACTTGCTCACTGGACTTGAAGGATTGGCTGCTGGGAGAAGGACAGACAATTGGGGGAAAGAACAGAATGGCATATTTTGCAAAAATAAAGTATGACTAGCTGGTTCCCTGTACTGAATGAACTGTACCAGTTTCTTTCTGGCCTCACTAAATATTCCTAATTTCATTTCCTATATGAAGATTGTAATCCTAAATATGCTCACTAAGAATTCAGTGGCATTGTCTTAGGCAGAAATGCACAAAACTCCTCAACAAATATGTACATACATACATACTCCGTTCAATCGTGTCCAATTCTCAGAGACTGCCTGGACAAGTCCCTGCAGTTTTCTTGGCAAGGTTTTTCAGAAATGGTTTGCCATTGCCTCCTTCCTAGGGCTGAGAGAGAGTGACTGGCCCAAGGTCACCCAGCTGGCTTTGTGCCTAAGGTGGGACTAGGTACGGTCTCACGGTTTCTAGCCTAACCACTACCCCAAATTGGCTCTCAACAAACATAGTTGTACACTTAGAATGACTTGGCAAAGATTTATGTATGTTATATTTCCATGTTTGTGTTCCCTGCAGGAAAATGGGCGAATAATTATTAGTTATATTTATAATGCTCTTTTCATCAAAGGAGATTGGGATGACAAGGCACATTTTATAAACCAAACCGCTCTGGGAAATAGATTCGTCTGAGAGAGAGTGATTGTCCCAAAATCATGGATTTTATCTATGTTGTGACTTAGAGGTTTCCATGTCCTAGTTGGGTGGTTTATGCCCCCACAGGTTCTGTTGAATACAGAACATTATACTGTGTGGATAACAGGACCTAGCCAGTCTTGCTTGATATCAGAACAATTAAGCAGGACTGGATCTCATTATTTGGATGGGAGACCACTAGGAAATCCTAAGATTTGTAGTTTAGATTGGGAGTGCTAATAATAATTCCAGAAGGCAGAAATTGTGTTGTTTTCTGTTACAGAACTCCATCTTGCTGATCTAGTGGAGTTCAGCTTTTGGCTGGCAAAGAACCATATAGGCCCAGGATTAAGGGAAGCAAGTCTTTACTAGAAGATCACTTCTTGGTTGCTCCAGGACATCAGAGAAGTGATCCATGCAACTTTCCAAACAGATGGTACATTAACAGCTTGGGCAAGTGGTATGTGTGTCTGTGTGTGGTGGGGGTGTCTGGTAAAGGGAATCCACAAAAGGACTAGCCTCCCATCTCACATGGCTTATTTTCATCTAATGTTCTCCTTCTTCACATTACAGACCAGCTAAAAGGGTCAGGGCCCTCTAGAACCCTGGGGGACTGCTGTTCCACAGGGCACGTGCAGCCACAGAGAAGGCACGACTCCAGGGTCTAACAAGTTGACATTGTTTGATGTAGGGATCTGCAGCGCGCCCTCTTTGCTAGGCCTGGTCAGATGGGCAGAAACAGTGGGGGACAGGCAGTCCCAAAAATAGCCTGGTCCTATGCCTTGTAAGACTTTATGTTGGTAGCCAGCACCTTATCTGGCTATAGCTTCTGAAAACTTGGAACAAATCTTCCAACCATCATCTTCAGTGCTAAATCTTGTGCCAGATATTCATAACTAAGGCTATGCTCTCCAGTCATTGCTGCAAAACAAATGCTTTTCTTTCTTGCCAATACTTCACAAGACCTGTTCAAGAATCCAAGCAGTAACATGTTTCTGAGTAAGGCTAACATTGAGCCTGTGCTTTAAGGCGGTGTAATAAACCATGGGAATATCCTTGGGAGACAGGAGGAAGAAGAGCCACAGCCAGGGCAAGATTTTGTTACTGTAACCTTTCAATAAAGGTATTGTTAGTACTCATGGTTTTGGTTTCTTGTCTGGACTCCCTCGAAGGACTAACATCAATCTTGCAAATCTGAAAGCCTATCTCTCCCCTTGCCTTTGCTTTCCAAGGAACTAGGGAGGGTCCCTTCTCAGACCTTTTACCATGCCCCCATTCCTTCTGTGGGCTGAGATGTCACTTATCTGACTGTTGCCCTGGCTGTGGCCCTTCCTTGCTTGCTTGCTTGAAAGACTTATACAGCTACCCATATTATGTACTATAACCCTGGGCGGCTCACAAAAAGAACAATAAAACCAACATCAAACTCCTCCTCCATACAGTACCATTTGCATTTAGCAGCCTCCAGCCTCTTCCTAGCCCAATATCTGGGGGAAGAGCCACCATTTCAGGGCCTTCCAGAAGGCTAGAAGTGAAGCGGCCTGCTGGATCTTGGCGGGGATTCCAGAGGGTGGGGGCACCTATGGAGAAGGTGCATCTCCCAGGTCCCATCCGATAACAATATTTAAGGGAAGGGACCTGGAACATGCCCATCCTATCCAAACTAGTGGAACAGGCAGATGTCTTCTGGGCGAGGCGGTCCCACTATATAGCACACAGGAACACACACACAGTTCTATTGTTTCTGTAATGAGTGGGAGCCAAACAGAAAATGCTTTCCTGGAAAAAAGCAAAAAAAATGTGCTGGAGATTTTCAACAATTTCTAACATTTCTCCTCTTTGATTACCATCAGCTCTTCTCAAAGTAGAACATGCCTCTTCAAATTGCCAGCCTAGGATGTGAGGGAGGACTTGGAAGAGTTGCATCACCACACATTGCATTCTTTGTTGCCTTCTGTTAAAAGGCTTATAATTAGGCTCTTTTAAAAAGAATTTCAGAGGTACAGAATAATTTTACAGTCTGACAAATCAGTAAGTATAACTGGATAATAGGCACCTAATTGCCTCGTTTAGCTAGCGGGGTATTATTTATTTCTAAACAAGGTGTTCATTATAAATCACTACAAAACCTCCTTGTTAGCACCTTATGTGCTAAGGTAGATGTGGCCTTCAGCTAGATGTGGCTGAAGACACATTAGATCAAAAATAGCACTGATGGCTGTAGAAATCCACTCTTTATTGCTAACTCTCTTTTCAGACTTTGAGCGAAATACCCCTCCTAAGAATGTAAGGACTATTTTTATAGCTGACTTCCCATATAGCAAACATAAAAATCTATTGGGTGGCCACTGAGATCAAAGTATGTATGTGTGTGTGCATCTCTGTGTGTGCATGTGTATGTATACACACACACACACAATTTGAAAACAATGTGCTCAAAGAGGGAAGGCAGAAAAGAAAGCTTTTTTTTTTGTAACAAGGTTTGTAAGTGAGAGCATATATCAAAGGACTGCTATCCGCAAGAGTAGGTTCAAGAAAAGAGATGAGTTTATTTTTCCCATCTGGAGGAGGGAAACATTCCGAAGATGCTGATATAAGGATGCATGTTTGCACCCAAAGAAGTGTGATTCTCTCAGCATGGATGAAACCGCAATGAGTAATAGATGCATTATTTGGGATTAGTCTTGTACGTACTGAAATAGTTAAAACTAATATGTTCTGCTCAGTTACGTGTGTGTATTTTTTAAAATTATTATTTTTTCTTCTCATATGGGAATTTCTGATGAAGTATCTCAGCCCCAAATCTCTTTGGCAGTGGAATGTTAAGCAAAGGCATGAGTTAGGCATTCATGCATATTTAACAGCAGGGCAAAGAACAGTCCAACTATCTCCTTATACATAACTTCATTTCCAGTTTTAAAAAATGCATTAAAAAATAATAAAGGCAGAAAGGCTGCAGATCTACAGGAACTAGTAGAATTCATACACAAACACACATATAATCATATATATATATATATATCCCTATCCCTATCCCTATCCCTATCCCTATCCCTATCCCTTCTTGCAAGGGAGAAGTTATAGGTCTTTTCTTGATAGACCTTCTGATTTTATTGAACCAGTTTACTTCTTCCAAGCTGATATAACTGACTGCTGAAGCTGAGTACTAGAGAATTGGTGAATGAGAAGGTGAGGATCTAGTGCTACGTGGAAGTGCTGTTGAACAACAGGAAACAGCCAACTCAATGCTATCAAAATTAATTTACTGTGAGTGAAAACTTCCCAAGGATAATTGGAAGCATTGCATTAAGAAGCATTAAGAAAACAAACACAAAAGTTCATAATAAAAATGCAAAGTAATTGTACTGAATATTAAAAAAATGCTTTGAGAAGTGTATCAGTATTAAGACAGACAAAGCAGGAGAGCAGCTAAGCAGACAATAGAATTGAAGAGTGATGGGGAATTAAAGGAGGAAAAAGAAAATGCAGAGGAACTGAAGACAGCCTTTGTGCGTGTCTGTATTTATTGAACACGTAAGATAGGTATCAGGTAAGTCAGGAAAGGAGTCTGAGGAATTTAGGCAAATAGCATTATTAAAAAATTAAAACCCAAATATATCATCACTTGACCAAGAGCATCCATCTAAGAGTTTTTTGGAAGTTCAGCCATGAAGTTACTAAACACTAAAACTGGAAACTAGTTAATGTAAGCACCAGTTAAAAAAAAAATCTTGGGGAAATTAAAATCTATTTTAGGTAAACTGATGGACAATTTCATATATATATAAGAAAAACCAATGTAGCTTCTGCTAAGGAAGTATTTTCATGTTCTTTTAGGGGCTATGATGTTTTCATGGCCTTCTAGGGTCCAAAAACGTCTGGAGGACAGAGTTTTGTGAAACATCCTTCCCCAAGAGACCCACATGACACCTACACTAAGATTTTTTCATGCCAGGTTGAGACATTTCTTTTCTCCCAGACAATTTTATAACTAGGTTTTAATTATAAGAACCTCATACTTGGACAAAGTCTTTAGAAAGTTTTATACTATCTTCTGGCGCTATTTATTAATTTATTTTCTGGTTTTTATTGTTTTATGGATTTTCTGTTTTTAACATTTTAAGGTAATTTTGCAATCTAACTAGAGAACTTTGACTATTGGGTGGAGCATAATAAATAGTTATGACAGTCATTAAGGTGCTCAAAATAAAAATCATATGCAAACAGGAAGAATAGATACCTGAAGTTTTATGTTGTTATCCCATGCATTTCAGACATATGTGGTTATTTTTCAAGGCCAATAGAGTTAAAAGATATAGAAAGAAACATAAACTCCATACTTGTGAAGACAAGTTGTTCTACTTTAGTTTCATTCAATAAAAACTATTAACAAACATCACAGGGTGAAAACAAATGATCTAGTAAAAAAAATAAGGCTCTTATAAAACGCAAGCGTCCTTCCAATTGGAGATATAAATTGTTGTTATGGGACAGACTGGAACAATTACCCACACTATTCCCACAGTATAATGCCCTCAAGGAGATATTTTTGGAGTACTGTCCAAATCCTCTCACCAAACTCTCTCTCTTCTTCTACTGGCAGTTTGAAGCTTCCATGTCCCGTATCCTTAAACAAATATACATGTATGTAGATAGATGATACAGATATAGATGATATAGATATAGAGACCAAACTCAGCATATTACAGTGAAAGATCTCCCGCTTTTAACGAAAGAGGGCAGATGCATTTTCAAAATGTATAGTTCAATATTTTTAAAAGGTTGCGGTGAAAGGGCACATGAACTATGCTTTGAGTTCAGCTGTAATGTTTTCCAAAGCAAAAGTGGAAGCAAGGTTGAGGAGCAAGGTCTCATTTCATTTGAATATACTGTATGTACTTTCCTGGTTCTATGGCGGGTGAATGCCTGCAGGCTTGAGCCTTTGTGCAATGCCCCCAAGAGGCATATTTCAGTTGTCTGAAAAAAACAACACCACATAACATAGCTTTGTCCAGATAGTCTAAGTAGAAGGGGCAAGCAAGTTCAAAACTGCTAGGGGAGTAGAATAAGAGTTTAGTAAAACATCTTTTTGAGGGAATTCTACTTTGGGAAGAGTGTGGGAAATTGTTCTTCTCCATACCATGGCAAAAAGAGAAGAAGAAACCCTTCTACTGTATATGAAAAGATGCATTTTATACCAAGAACCATTCTGTACTGTAGCAAAGTGGGTACAAATTGTGTAGTTTTCACTCCATGATAACCGCTTCTATGGAACATTCTGTGCCCACTAGTACCTACTGATGCTTTTCTTTTGTATCTTTTAACTTCTGTGCCTTAAAAAAAGCCCCATCTCTGTAAAACGTGTTCAGCAATACAATACTACTTTGTTTAGACATATTAGAGAGACTTCCTTCCCTTTTTGTGTGTGTGCTTGCTATTTGTGCCTGGCTACCTTTAAGGACATCTCTGTACCAAGGCACAGCAAAATGGTATCTTCATACTGGAGGGATCAGCATTAGAAGGTCAAATTCAGTACAATACAAGGAAATATAAGTGATACACACTGAAGAGAAGAATCATAATTTCCTGTATACATTAATGGAGTCCAAACTAGTGATGTTAAAGAACAAAGGGGATCTTCAAA
Organism: Candoia aspera; assembly: GCF_035149785.1. NCBI lineage: Eukaryota > Metazoa > Chordata > Lepidosauria > Squamata > Candoiidae > Candoia > Candoia aspera. The sequence goes on along the minus strand of NC_086153.1, from coordinate 60,320,551 downwards.
TAATGGATAGTCTTATCCAGTAAACTTCCCATTGACGTTCATATGGAAAAGAACTGTAAATAAATCCATCAATATTACACTACCTTTCTGTAAGTAAGTGGTGTATACATTTTGGATTGCTGCATCTCAAGAAGAACACTGTAGAGTTAGAACAGGCACAGAAACAAACCCTTAAAATGGCCAAAGGACTGGAGCAAACTTAAATGTATTTCCCATTTCATTCTTTAAAATAGGACCAGTAAAGAAATTATAGGTGGATAGATGTATAAAATTAAATATGAGAAGAAAGATACTCTCTTATACTAGAATTTCAGGTCATCCCGTAAAACCAAATAGTGTAATATTCTATAGATATTACTAAAGTTTTAGTAAAAATAGTAACAGTTGCTTCAGCAAAGGATCGTTACCTTGTCGTGGTGCTGGAGCTTGAGCACCTCAGTGATGCCATGAGCTAAACCGTGAAGGGCCACCCAAGACGGGAAGGTCATGACAGAGAGGTCAGACTAAATGCGATCCCTGGGGAAGGTAATGGCAACCCACCCCAGTATTCTTGCCGTGAAAACTAAATGGATCAGTACAACCAGAGATATGTCAGTATACCATCGGAAGATGAGACCCCCAGGTCGGAAGATGGTCAAAATGCTACTGGGGAGGAACAGAGGATGAGCTCAACTAGCCCCAGACGTGATGACGCAGCTAGCTCAAAGCCGAAAGGACGGCTAGCGGCCGACGGTGCTGGTGGTGAACGGCGAATCCGATGTTCTAAGGATCAACACACCATCGGAACCTGGAATGTAAGATCTATGAGCCAGGGCAAATTGGATGTGGTTATTGGGGAGATGTCAAGATTAAAGATACACATTCTGGGCGTCAGTGAACTGAAATGGACTGGAATGGGCCACTTCACATCAAATGACCACCAGATCTACTACTGCGGACAAGAGGACCACAGAAGAAATGGAGTAGCCTTCATAATTAATAGTAAAGTGGCTAAAGCAGTGCTTGGATACAACCCAAAAAACAACAGAATGATCTCAATTCGAATTCAGGGCAAGCCATCTAACATCACAGTGATCCAAATATACGCCCCAACCACAAATGCTGAAGAAGCTGAAGTAGAGCAGTTCTATGAGGATCTGCAGCACCTACTGGACAACACGCCTAAAAGAGATGTTATTTTCATCACAGGAGACTGGAATGCTAAGGTGGGCAGTCAAATGACACCTCGAATTACAGGTAAGTATGGCCTGGGAGAACAAAACGAAGCAAGACACAGGCTGATAGAATTTTGCCAAGACAATTCACTCTGCATAACAAACACTCTCTTCCAACAACCTAAGAGACGACTTTATACATGGACTTCACCAGATGGACAACACCGAAATCAGATTGATTACATCCTTTGCAGCCAAAGGTGGCGGACATCTGTACAGTCGGTAAAAACAAGGCCTGGAGCTGACTGTAGTTCAGATCACGAACTTCTTCTTGCACAATTTAGGATCAGACTAAAGAGATTAGGGAAGACCCACAGATCAGCTAGATATGAGCTCACTAATATTCCTAAGGAATATGCAGTGGAGGTGAAGAATAGATTTAAGGGACTGGACTTAGTAGATAGGGTCCCGGAAGAACTCTGGACAGAAGTTGGCAGCATTGTTCAGGAGGCGGCAACAAAATACATCCGAAAGAAAGACAAAACCAAGAAGGCAAAATGGCTGTCTGCTGAGACACTAGAAGTAGCCCAAGAAAGAAGGAAAGCAAAAGGCAACAGTGATAGGGGGAGATATGCCCAATTAAATGCAAAATTCCAGAGGTTAACCAGAAGAGATAAGGAATTATTTTTAAACAAGCAATGCGCGGAAGTGGAAGAAGACAATAGAATAGGAAGGACAAGAGACCTCTTCCAGAAAATTAGAAACATTGGAGGTAAATTCCAGGCAAAAATGGGTATGATCAAAAACAAAGATGGCAAGGACCTAACAGAAGAAGAAGAGATCAAGAAAAGGTGGCAAGAATATACAGAAGACCTGTATAGGAAGGATAACAATATCGGGGATAGCTTTGACGGTGTGGTCGGTGAGCTAGAGCCAGACATCCTGAAGAGTGAGGTTGAGTGGGCCTTAAGAAGCATTGCTAATAACAAGGCAGCAGGAGACGACGGCATCCCAGCTGAACTGTTCAAAATCTTGCAAGATGATGCTGTCAAGGTAATGCATGCTATATGCCAGCAAATTTGGAAAACACAAGAATGGCCATCAGACTGGAAAAAATCAACTTATATCCCCATACCAAAAAAGGGAAACACTAAAGAATGTTCAAACTATCGAACAGTGGCACTCATTTCACATGCCAGTAAGGTAATGCTCAAGATCCTGCAAGGTAGACTTCAGCAGCTCATGGAGCGAGAATTGCCAGATGTACAAGCTGGGTTTAGAAAAGGCAGAGGAACTAGAGACCAAATTGCCAATATCCGCTGGATAATGGAAAAAGCCAGGGAGTTTCAGAAAAACATCTATTTCTGTTTTATTGACTATTCTAAAGCCTTTGACTGTGTGGACCATAACAAATTGTGGCAAGTTCTTAGTGGTATGGGGATACCATATCATCTTGTATGCCTCCTGAAGAATCTGTATAACGACCAAGTAGCAACAGTAAGAACAGACCACGGAACAACGGACTGGTTTAAGATTGGGAAAGGAGTACGGCAGGGCTGTATACTCTCACCCTACCTATTCAACTTGTATGCAGAACACATCATGCGACAAGCTGGGCTTGAGGAATCCAAGGCTGGAGTTAAAATCGCTGGAAGAAATATTAACGATCTCAGATATGCAGATGATACCACTTTGATGGCTGAAAGTGAAGAGGAACTGAGGAGCCTTATGATGAAGGTGAAAGAAGAAAGTGCAAAAGCTGGTTTGCAGCTAAACCTCAAAAAAACCAAGATTATGGCAACCAGCTTGATTGATATCTGGCAAATAGAGGGAGAAAATGTAGAAGCAGTGAAAGACTTTGTATTCCTAGGTGCAAAGATTACTGCAGATGCTGACTGCAGTCAGGAAATCAGAAGACGCTTAATCCTTGGAAGAAGAGCAATGACAAATCTCGATAAAATAGTTAAGAGCAGAGACCTCACACTGACAACAAAGGCCCGCATAGTTAAAGCAATGGTGTTCCCTGTAGTAACATATGGCTGCGAGAGCTGGACCATAAGGAAGGCTGAGCGAAGGAAGATCGATGCTTTTGAACTGTGGTGTTGGAGGAAAATTCTGAGAGTGCCTTGGACTGCAAGAAGATCCAACCAGTCCATCCTCCAGGAAATCAAGCCAGACTGCTCACTTGAGGGAATGATATTAAAGGCAAAACTGAAATACTTTGGCCACATAATGAGAAGACAGGACACCCTGGAGAAGATGCTGATGCTAGGGAGAGTGGAAGGCAAAAGGAAGAGGGGCCGACCAAGGGCAAGATGGATGGATGATATTCTAGAGGTGACGGACTCGTCCCTGGGGGAGCTGGGGGTGTTGACAACTGACAGGAAGCTCTGGCGTGGGCTGGTCCATGAAGTCACGAAGAGTCGGAAGCGACTAAACGAATAAACAACAACAAAGTAACAGTTGATCCAAATTTTCAAAAAAAACTTTTATCTGGATAACATTCTTCCCTGAGGTAGATACATTTTGATAGCAATGCAGTGACAACTATAGTTAAAGATATAAACTCCCACCCCCAAGAATCAATACAGATGTGTGTTATAAACAGCTGTGATTGCCAATGTAATGACGGGTTGATTGCATGTCCCAAATGGAAGACCCTGATATCACTTGGGTTGACTATAGATCATGCATAAAGTCCTACTCTTGTGTTGCACCGAAACTGTGTTCCTCAGGAGTTGCTGTCCATCCTCCTTAGTTTCGATTTCAGAAAAAGAGTCAATACTTTCTTTGCAGCCAGGCCCCTTCTGAGTGAATTGGTTAATGAATCTTAGCATGGTTGAGTGCTATCTGGGAAGAAAGACAAAATGCAAATTGAACTAATATAATAGTAATAGTTACGTTTGTTACCTACCATGAAGCCTTTATTAGAGATGATAGTAAGGAGCTTACCATCTTCTTATTCTTTTGACTTGTACATGGGTGCCTCATCTCCCTGAAGAGCCAACAGCCAAATTCTTCTGCTGCAGTACAACTTCTAAGGGAAGGCAGAGTTTTCCAGTTTACAACCAAGGCTATATCTGAATCTTGTACATTAAAATCAAAAGTGATCTAGGACAATTATAATGCCTTTCTTACCCATCATGCTGCATTTTGACTGATTGAAATTATCTAAAAAGTCTTGCAGTTACTCAATAATCCAGTAGAGGTCACCAAGTCACAAATAGAGAATTTACATAGGGCATGAGGCTATGGGCCAAACTACATATTACACATCACCAGAAAGGTTTATCTTTCTATTCCATTCCATTCCATTCCATTCCATTCAAGAGAGGAGAGGAGAAAGAAAAAGAACGTAGCTGTTTCACAATGAAAAGGGGAAGTAGAAAGGAGGCATTTGGCAAGGAAAAATAGCTGGGCAAGGGGAGTTGAAGTGCCCCTCACATTTCATGTGTTTAAAGTAACCTTTAAAAGTGGCTTTTAAAGCTGACAAAACTACTATGTATTTGTAATTCTACAAACAAGCTAACTTCAATATTTTAACCCAGAAAAAAGATTACTTGCATACTATTACTTTCCACCCAGGACCAGAGAAGCCAGGGTTGTTATAAGTGCCTTCTTGCTCAGTTTACATATATTTTTCTGCAGCTATCCTTATGCACACATTTTATATATGGCTTTCCCTTATATATGCTTTTAACACAACTTTTAAAATCCATGCTTTACTTAAATGCACCTTGAATATACCACTGGAACCTGCATTCATCCTGTGATGTTAAATGATGGAAGATTCAGGACAGATAAAAGAAAGTCTTCACACTGCAGATAGTTAAAGTGTAGAATTTACCACTACGTGTGGTAATAAACGTTAATTTAAACAGATTTAGCACGGGATTGGACAAATTCATAAAGGATAACTCTAACAATAATTACTAGTTGTGATGGGCAATGTATATTACCTCCAAACTTAGAGGCCACATGCCTCTGAATACCAACAGAGAATCACTCTGCTTATGTTCCTGTGTGCTCTTTTAATTGGTTTCTCATTCTGCCATTGTTCTATGCCTTACTTTGATCTCAAGGTTGAAGACAGAATGTCCAAGAGGACTGAAAATAACTGCTTTGCATGCTCCGGTTTATAGCATTCCATTTGTGCCCATTCACTCGTACTCTGAACAGCTGCAGAATGTTACAGTGAAGTCATGCTGTATATAATAAAAGGCGATGTGGAAAATGAACCCGTTGTAGTGTTATTGACGATATTAAGCTCATTAATCTTGAAGGGTTTAAGGATGCAGGACACAGCATATGATTTGTGTGAAAAATGTTCCAAGGTTTCATTATGGGGTTTTTAAAACTGGACTTAAGATAGGAAATGAAGAGATGGTGTTGGGCTTCATTGCAAAAGTTGATCCTTTGATTCATGTTACTTTCTGATGTCTTACTGTTGCTATTAAACCATGTTTAGTTTAGAACATTGCTCATAAACAACATTTTGATTTTAATAGTTCAGTCATTATTTTAAACCTGCTGGATATTGGGATTGTACCAGTTCTGCTAACTGTTAAACATGGTTGAGTTCTGTTTTTAAATCTTCCTGGGTGTTTTGCATAGGTCTCTAAGTCTCTTAATTTCTTTCTGACCAGAAACTAAACAGAATGATTAAATGGAGGACAACAGCTGATTATTCTTACTTTTAATAAGAACAGGAAATAATAAAATGAACTTCCAACTAGAATAGAACAGAGTATCTATTAAGATACTGTTACATATAATGTCCTTAAAACAGGCTAAAATAGAGCAAACTAGAAGCATTTATCACAGATACTAACATAAACTTATGGGATAATTATCAGAGCTTTACAAGAGCTTTACAAAAGCTACAGGACACCCACAGAATTAAACCTGCATATATCCTCAGATGGCTGACTTTTTATCAGCTTAAATGATGGATATCTAAAATACTCCAAACATGCTGCTATGATTTCTAAAGTGTTAGATGGGGACAATCAGAAATAGTAATAGTGGTTTATTTACTGGGGTTGCTTAAGAACCACCAGGTAGGCAGTTTTACTGTTTGTCCTACATTGCTCTGGGTAGGTTCTTGAAATTTGTTTTAGGGATCCATATCTGATTGATGGCAAGTTACGTATTGTTACCCTACAGTATTTACACAATGAAATGGTTATTCCACCCAGGAAGTATTTTTCTAAATGCTCTGGCTTTGTGTGGAAGAAGTGGAATATAATGTGTGCCTTAGGAAGAAGTACATGTCAGCAAGAACCAGCCTCAAATTATTAGCATAAGAACAGGCTGTTAAATTCTGGAATTCCTCTGTGATCTTTCAATGGAAACTTACTGACCCTTGAGGCTTGCTTTGAAAAGCCATTTATGGGAAATGACACACAAGCCTTTATATATTTAGTGATTTCTCTCTAGGGTTCAGAAGTAAAATGTATTATGTATGCTGTATGATGTTAAGGTTCCTCAAACAATTATTGTACAGTAATCAAGGGAAGAAAGAATAAATGCTGTCCTCTGGCTTGCTGCCTAAGGTGAGGTTCTCAAAGGTTGGTAGATTAACTTAATAACCTAAAGGAATCTTTAGATTTAGTAATAAAAGGATTCCCACCAATTTGCATGCTGATCAGAAAAACAATCATTGCTGACCAAAATTTGTTTATGAAAATTAAGACCAAATATGACATTACAGGTAGTCCTCACTTAACAACCATTTATTAGTGATGGTTTGGACTTACAACTTCAACGGTGTTGAAAAAAACAACTTATGACCAGTTCTCACACTTATGACTGTTGTAGCATCCCCACAGTCACATGATTACAATTTGGGCGCTTGGCAACTGGTTCACATTTATGACCATCACAGCATCCTATGGTCATATGATCACCATTTTTGACCTTCCCAGGTGGCTTCTGGTAAGCATCAATAGGGAACTGTGTTATTTGCTTAACGACCACATGGTTTGCTTAACAACCATGGTGATTCACTTAACAGCCACTGCAAAAAAGATTGTAAAATTGGGTTGGATTCACTTAATGACCGCTTTGCTTAGCAACCAAAATTCTGGTCCCAATTCTGGTTGTTAAGCAAGAACTACCTGTATTGGCAACAGATTGCTGCTACTGGTGATGATAATTGGGCTGGCTGAACATCCTTCTGTGCTTTCTAGATATTTTACTTTGTTTGATTTTAAATACCGTAAAAATGCCCTCAAGTCACATCACCTCATCACCTGATGATGACATGAGTACCTCCATGCAATAACCTAACACACTTTTTTTTTTAGATTTTGTTTATCCTGCCTTTATTATTTTTATAAATAACTCAAGGCGGCAAACATACCGAATACTCCTTCCTCCTCCTATTTTCCCCACAACAACAACCCTGTGAGGTGAGTTGGGCTGAGAAAGAGTGACTGGCTCAAAGTCACCCAACTGGCTTTCATGCCTAAGGCAGGACTAGAACTCTCAGTCTCCTGGTTTCTAGCATGGTGCCTTAACCACTAGACCAAACTAGAAGTGGCTTGACATTACCTTTTTCTGGGATATGGTAGTCTACAGTCTTGGAATTTCCTGGATGCCTCTCATCCCTTCCCATACTAACCAGGTTCCATCACTGCTGAGCTTCAGAGTGAAGACAAGGTCAGCCAGTCTGGCATTTAAGACCAGATCTTTAAAAAAATATATTATGTAATAGGACAAAATGTGGCATGTATAAATAAATGAACAAACTCAACTTAGTTGTCTCTCTCAGTCTAATATGCCATTCTAAATGGCAATAAACTAAGTATTGCTAGTACATTTTATTTATAACTTATATTAAATAAATGATATAATGTGCATATGCTGACTTATGCTTAATGCAGCCTTTCTCAACTTTTTTACCCTGGAGGAACCCTTGAAATATTTTTCAGGCCTTGGGGAGCCCCTGCACATTCAGGCTCAAATAAAGGCCAGAAGTTGCAACATTATTATATTAGTTTCATGTGTAGGCCTGTATATATGCATTAACAGTGTTCTGAAACTAAAAATAAAAAATTAAACTTACCTCTTTAATGTGAAGTTGCCTGAATTTGAAATATTTTTTTAAATAAATTGTGATCTCCCAGGGAACTCCTAGTGATCTCTTGCAAAACCCTGGTTGAGAAACCCTGGGTTAATGTGTCCTGTTCATGTTGAAATCAGTTATCTGGGTCTTCCTTTTTTTTCAGCATCTAATCTAATCCAATTCCCTTCTTATAGTAAATAATACTGTTTGTCAGTTCTTAATCTTCTAACAGAATTATACTAGTTTGTCAAAATATACCTGTAAGGCTTATGTTACTCTGCAAGAAATATTATCTGTATCTATATCATCTGAGATGGGTGGCTATAGAAATCAAGTCAATCAATCAATCTATAGGGATGAGCGACCAAAATGTATTTTGGAGTCAAAGGCTACAGTGGAAAGGTGACAACTAGTTAAACAGAGATGCCGTAAACGGGCAGTGCTGGGATTTGAAGCGAAAACAAATGTTTAGGGGAGAGTTGAGGTTTCTCTGAATATGCTAAAACTTTAAAAAAAACCGTATATATCTCTTTTTAAAAGTATTATTATTTTTCATCAAAACAGCACTAAATTGTATCATTCCTTGGTTGGTTGTCACTGAAATTTGGCAGCATGATTCTGTTGTTCGTCTATCATTGTCTATGAAGACCTCGATACCTGATGGTGTCGAGACTAGCATGTGACTCGGATTTAAGTGAGGGAGAGTTGCACAACGTCAGCCTCACTCTCTCTTTCCAATTCCCATCTGGATCCAGTGGCAGGACAAGAGTCGAGATGATGGAAATGGAACTAGGCACAGTGGATGACCAGGATGTCTTCTGTGACTTCGTGTGCTCTACGCATTCCACAATGCTTGCAACTTCTTGACCATTGGACCATTCAAGGGTCTCATCCACTCAATCCACCAGAGGCTGTTTTCACATGCTGGGATAGAGAACTCCCTATCTCACCAGTGGTTAAAAACCCTTTGACTACCCTCACCTGGTTTAGCTGGCTTGTCAAAGCCTTTGCCCAGAGTGTGGCCACTGTCACATGCAAATAGCTACAAGGAGTCAGGTGAGAGCTGAGTGGTTGGTAGGGACCACAGGTGGACGAGGCACCCTAAAAAAAAGATGCAACATGTCCCCCCAACCCTGACACCCCATACATCCTTGCATCATGATTACTTTGGATTGCAAGGCTGAAAAAAAAATGCTAATTTCATATAGTCTGAAGGTTGCCCAGACCTGATGTAGTGGTACCAGTTCTTATAATTATATAAGTTGATGTGCTGTAAAGCACATTGCCCGCCTCCAGCCTCACCTTAATTCCCAGAAATCTCGAACAGCTCATGTGGGCCTCTAGACCGTCTGAGAAAATAAACATTGCAGCCCAGTGCTCTCTGTGAGAAAGTGCCCATTCGACTGGGGGAAGACAAAGATGGAAGTGTTTAATAAATGTGTGTATTTTGATTGGTGACATTCTCACTCTAATTATTTTGTGAACATGCAAGCCCTCTGGAGCAATCATTTTGCCCACTGGCCCATAAAGACTGACAGGTCCTGAACCATATTGAGCTACTACTGCAGACCCCCAAATTCAAAATTTTAGCTTGCCTCATAGGGCTGCTGTACGGACACGTCCACTAGGTTGAGCATCTTGCAGAAAAGGCAGTGTGTGTATATGTCTCTGTGTGTACACATATAAACAGATTAAAGTTGGCAGCCATGCTTAGTTCAAGAAAAAGTTTGGAGCAAACACCAAAGCCACCGTCACAAGAGCTCCTGCCAGGAAAAATCTGTGATTGTCTTTAAGGATGATATATAGATAGATGGGGCCAGATGTTCTCACTCGCAGGTGTTTTGAAACCAGTAAAATGTATCTAAACTCCCTTTTGAAAAAGCCAGAATTCTCTAATGACCCTGATCAAGGTCATTCAGTATGGAGGAGCTGAGGCTTTGGGTGGTTTGTTTGTTTTTTTCTTTTCTGGTCTTTCCTGGAAGACAGACAAGCAGAACAAAGACTTCTGAAATAAGAATTAGCCCTTTGTTTTCAACTGAAGTGAAAAAATACAAATGCTTCATGATGATTCCTTAAAATTATAATCTTAAACAGCTGCATTGCCGGTTTTAATTCCTACAATAATCTGAGATGGGGGTCACATTAGAATTAATTGTAGCTAATGAAAGTGGTAGGCAGCATGAGTTCTCAGCCATACATCATAGCCCAGCTGTGTCTTGCTGTGAATGTTAAACCCACATTGATGGGGGTAGGCAACACTTGGCCAATATTTGTGTGTATGGCAGGGGGACAGGGCAAATGTGTAAGTAGCCCTTAAAATACTTCCCTTTAAACAGAGTAAACTCTTTTGGGACACAGTAAGGAAAATCCACTGTGGAAGAGACACCGCTTCCAAATTCCTAGCAAATTTACATCACAGTGAAAGGAAGAAGAGGCAGAAGGAAAAGAAGGTTGCTGGCTCTGACAGAAATCTATATGCCAGTATATCAGGGATGCATCAGGAGAAGACACACAAAGCCAGCAATCTGCGGTGTCCCATAGCTCTTGAGATGCCTAGAATCGCATTCTCAAACTGCAGTAATGTTATATTTTTAGGGGCTTTCGAGACTGGAGCGTCATCTTGGTTTCTAGCTGTGAGTTTGCTGTTATAGATATTACTGGAGGACTGTGTTCAGAGTGATTAATATGGCTAGTTTAATCCAACAATTTGTTGGAGATCCTGGCAAATCCAGCATGCCTCATTAGCATATGGATGGTTGCTCTAGGATGCAAACTCTGCATGCTTCTGAGGAAGCTGTTTGTTGCCACTCCCACTTCCTCTTTCTCCCTCTTCCTCCTTCACCATCAGAGAAGAAGCATGTTTTGCTTCTTTCTCCATCTTGGGCCTAAAGCCATGTGGCTGCCACTTTCTTCCATGCAGCTCTTAGCAGCTATAGGGCTAAGAGATCACTAAGTATAGGTAAAGAACAGAAGAAACAAGGAACTTCATTTTCCACCAAATATGAATGTAACTTGTAAACTGCCCAGAGTCCCCCTTTTTGGGGGGAAATGGGTGGTGATAGAAATTTGAAAAATAAATAACTACCAAAGAATAAAGCCGGTAAGACTCTTTTTTTTTACTTTGAACCTGCTCTGTCTAAGCGTGTAATTCTTTATGCTTGGGAGAGCTGAGTGTGTAACATTAATAACCTGAGTTTCTCTGACATGCTCAGTAAGCCATTTAAGTTAATGTTCTTTTTCTGTGCACAGCTCCTCAACTGTGTTAAACTCTGCTCCATTATGTGGTCCTAGCTGTCCACTAATGGCTTCACAATTAAACTAGCAACATTGATCACTCTGTAAACAGTGATTATTACAGTGATTTTTTAAATTGTTGGTTATGGGTTGTTTTAATGTTATGATGCTTACCATAGACATCTTATTTAAATTTACTAGGGAAGTTTTATTTATTTTGTATTTTAAGATGGATTGTGGAAGTTTTGTCATTCTGTACCATGTTGGAAAACATAAATTTTAACAGTGCCATTGAGCAAAAGATTGCTGAACTCACATACATCAAAAGGTTTGGGCTGTCTCAAAAGGCCACAACAAATCAGTGGGGTTTTTTTGCTCCTAAAGTAACTGGGGATTTTGATCAGAGGAGCAGTATTGTGAGAGGAGGGCAAGCCTATCAATTTATTTACTATATATTTGAAAAATGTTTCCTGAATGGATTACCAGATTTAAAATATAGATTAAAAATGCACAACAAATTAAAATGATGCCCAGATAAATCAGATAAATGTCAGTTAATTTAGCCAGAGAAAACACTAGTTTGAGATGGGACTTTAATATTCATGCTGAAGCCATCTTGGTGTTATTAGCTGAAGTTTTCATAGGTATAATATCTTCCTAGCTGCTTCAGCATCTCCCTCTAAACAGATTTCAGACAAACTGAAATGTTCAAAGCTAAATCCTGGCTACTGTGCTGTTTGTGACTCAAAATTGCTGGAAAATGAAATCAAGTGTCCAGCTTCTGGGTGAAACTAGATCTTATCCACTTTCTACAAATCCAGGAATCTAGATTCTTAGCCTCTACGGCTTTCTTAAACTACACAGACATATCCATGCAGTTTTCTTAGCAACTGTATTGAAGTCATTTGCCATTTGCCTTCTTCAATATATTTTTTTAATTTCCCAGTCTGGCCAACACTCTGAAATTCTCAGGTGGTCGTCATCTAAGTACTAAGGTTGACCCCGTTTAGTTTCCAAGATCAGCCACCTGTTCAGCTTCTTGTATAACAGATTCTATCAATGAAACCCTCTGAGTGTTACATAATTCATTAAGGGAAGGGTGGAACGAAAGTACCAAATGCAAAAAATGAAGCAATCTCTGGGTTCTCAAAAATGAAACCAAGCCATAGTTTGCTTAACCATGGCATGCAAAAATAAGCACTGTGTCTCCAGTTTAGAGTAACCATTAGTGCTGGACTGAATTGATGACTAAGGATGCCATAGTTAGTTATAGTTGTTTAATTATCAAAGGCAACCAATGAAAGGAAGGAGGAAATGCAAAGAAGATTGAACCTGGAGGGTATTCATGAAAGCAGTAAAAGGAAGGAAGGTGGAGTGAACTGTGAACAGTTCTGTGATGACAAAATCTCATGAAACTGAAATGGAATGCTTGCTGCCTTCTGAGTTGAGGCAGGGACAGCTTAAGCAAGAATGACAGGAAAACTATTAAATATGGTTAATTGAATAAACCACAACGGCTGGGTTTATACAACATCAGAGACAGGAGTGTGCAGTGTCTAACAGCTCAAGGACCACCAGGTGTGTACAGCATGTTGAAGGCCATACTCGAAAAATGTTGTGAAACTCTGTTTGTATCTTCTTGGCACCAGAATCAGACCATGCAAATGGTGAACCAGTATCAGGATTAAGAATCAGGATTAAGGTTTTACATACATAAAATAAAGGTCAGTATGAGGGACAGTAATTTGAAACTGAATTCCATGAAAGTTCTATGCATTTCTCTATTACATTTTATTCTATTTTCAGCCTATTTCTCTAACCTTTCAAGGGTGTTTTTAATTTTATTTCTGTCTTCCCACACATACGACAAGCATGATCTCCAGCTCCTCTTTCAATTAAATAATTAACATACTGAAGAATACAAAGTCTAAATGGAACCTTGTGGCACCCTACTCAATGCTTTCTACTCAATACTTTGTTCCTGTCTGATGAATAGCTATTAATGAGCAGGGCTGCAACTTGGGTCTGTGTGACCCGGGGCAAACATGGATTCTGCACCCATTTTGGCACCCCCCCCCAGCACTCATTTTGGCACCCCCCAGTGCGGTCCCTGGGGCACATGCCCTGCTTGCCCCCCTGTCCCCAGTTGCGGCCCTGTTAATGAGCACAGTTTAAGTAAGATTTTTGAGCCTGCTTTGGATCCAATTAAGTGTCAGCTTGATGGCATGACAATTATCTTGTTTGCTAATCAGAATGTCATGTGGTACTTTGACAAATGTTTTCATATTATGACTAAAGCAGTCCCACAATCTGGTAAGGAAATTATTGATTAAAAAAACTGAGATAAATGTTGTTTTTGGCAGTCTGTACTTGACAAATCTGTGATGACTTCACTGCATTATTTTCAAGAAGCTTACAGACTGATATTCTATTATCTGTTCTAGAATCTTCCCAGATACTGATATTAGACCAGCTGGTTTTATCTGGATCTTCCTCCTTCCTCTTTTAATTTTTTACTCATTTTTTTTGTTATGGTTATGAAGATTAGTATGACATTGCATTGCAATAGATGCCTTCTTGAGTGCCTTCAGGATACAAAGGTAATATATAAATAAAAATTAATAATTAATATAAAATTGACATAAGAATAGAATTATGATATGCTTTGCTCTAGCAAATTATAAGAAACATTGTAATTTATACTAATCCAGAATAGTTTAACATGCCCCCAAAATCTGAAGCATACTGAAATCTTTGTCTATTTAACAGTGTAGATACGTATAATTTTAAGGAAAAACAGACTGAAAGTTAATTTTTTAAAATCTCTAACGTGATTTGTGCACAGATAAAGGTCCTGAATCCCGCCAATGCTATTGCAGTTAGCCATCTTGTGTCTGTATTTTGAACTGCTGTTTCTAAACTGTTTAGGCCAGTGTTTCTCAACCTGAGCAAGACATGGTGGCTGGGGAATTCTGGGAGTTGAAGTCCACACATCTTAAAGTTGCTCAGGTTGAGAAACACTGGTTTAGGCAAATAGTAAGTGCTATCTTCAAAGAGATCATACATAAGAATTGAGGTTGAATAGTTGAGTTGAGCTCTAAGTAGTAAAGGACAGAACACAGTATATTTATTTTCTCAGCTTATCTTGCCAACTCTGATGCAGATCACTGCCACTTTTTTACTTTGATGGCATTTTTTGAAAAGTACAAATCACTTTGGCACTTATTGGGAGTTCACCTGCCTTCTTGGTCCCTATCCTTTGTTTTTCTTCCCAAGGTCACTACCTCCTCTAGTTACACAGATGATACTCTGCCCTGGCAGTTCAGAATCTTTTCTTTTCTGGAACTGCTGCTGACTGGGAGCCAAGGCCTTATTTGTACAAGTGACTGGCTTAGTTGCCTGTTTTCCATTTCAGGACTAAGCGATGACAGGAATGACCCTGCTGCAACAGGAATGGTAGTGCAGAATGCATGGGAATCAGCAGCATTGCTCTGGAGGTAAACGCCATTGCCACTGGTACTTCAGTTTGGGGAAGGGGATAAAACAGCTGATTGTACTCCAACATGGAAACTGGAAAGAGACAATGACAGGCAGGAAACTGCTGGCTGTGAACAATTATCAAATAATTTACAAAACTTCCAGGAAGATTGCTTGCCACAGCAGGAAATAAGGATAGAGGCTTCTCTGCTAGTTTCCAATTTATTCTTTTCAAAAGTGCCTGCCTGGATAAACATAAGATAGGAAGATCCTAGTGAGACTCCAGTCCTATTCAGTCATTCTTGTTTGCTTATGGTGAAGACATTAGCTGGCCCTCGTCACATGGTGATGTCTCCTGCTAGATCTGATGCCCTCAGTGTATTGAAGGAGGCAGCTGCAGTAGGAAGCAGCTGTATTTGTGAAGTCTTAATTTTATTAATTGGATCAGAAATATAAACTCACTCTTATCAAGTGCTGTGAGCAAAAAAAAAAAAAGGAATCCCCAAGGGCAAAACATTGTCCCTTCCATTTCACACGTCTAGCAGGACTGAGGTGGATGGCGGATAAGGACATTGTGGTCACAAGCTTGAAGTTCCTCCAGAAGCTGCAGATGATTCAGGTACAATATGTGCACTCCTCAATCAGTGTATGTTATACCTCTGTTCTGCAAGTTGCATTGGTTGCCACTGTGCTTCCTGGTTCAGTTCAAGGTACTAATGGTTTCCTACAAAGCCTTGCATGACATGGGGCTGGATTATTTGCAGGACCACCTCTCCCCGATTATGTCTACCAACCCATTAGATCCAGCAAGAGAGACATCCTGTGAGTCCCATTGATTAAAGTGTGCTATCTGGCAGTACCCAGAAAGAGAGCCTTTTCCATCTCAGTGCCTGGTCTATGGAGTATCATGCCCCTGGAGATGAGTTTGGCTCCCAACCCCATTGGACTTTCATCAGGACTTAAAACTGTGGCTGTGTTCCCAGGCCAGAAGGTCAGAATCTCAGTGCCTGTGAGGTGGTTGAACTGGGAGCTGTTTGTTGTTTATCTTGGCTGCCAGTTATGTATTTGTTTTGGTGTTTATTTTTAATAATAGTTAGCTGTCCAGAGTCACACTGTTAAGATGGGCAGCCATATAAATTGAATAAAATAATAAATAAAATAATAATAAAATAATAAAACAGAGGAGGGAAGAGTGATCTGGAAGAAAGGTGGGATATAAATGAAGCATGAAATCAGTATGAGGAATAGGGCCCTTGTACTTTCTTACTGTACTATCTCCTTCCCTGATATGGCCAGTGTAGGTCATGCTCTGATACTGGAGGTTGACTACAGAGAAAGAAAGGTGTTTGGATAATTGGCTGAGGGAGGGGCCAGTGTAGAGTGCAGTTGTTCTGTCTTCTGTATTCCTATAAAAGTTACATCACCCCCCTTCCTTATAAGAAAACAGAACAGACATGTAAAAGGAAATACACGCCTGCTCACTGAAGTTCCTAGTTGAATAATTGGCCATTCTATATTTCAATCAGTAAAAACAAAAGACATGCGCAACATCTTCCCATAATAAGTTCAGTAGTTATGGTATGAGTAAAAGATTGCACAGCTGAACCTGAGAATCTGGTTCCTCAAAGTGGCTTGTGTAATATGGCCTTTTCTTTGCTTGCAACAGAATGAAGCTGATGACAGCCTCTTCTTAGCAGGAAAAATGCAAACGACCTATATCACTGGCTGTGTGATTTCACTGAAAACTTAAGATTCATCTATATGACCTGGCATGAAGATGCCCATGAACCATTTGTTGAGGTTATGTACACACATTGTGTCAAGACCCACTCAGCCCACCACAAAGGGAGCTCCTGCTCATCATTTGCTTTACTTCAAAAGTAGTGCTTTCAGTTTCAGCTGACACAAGCTGTGTGGAGCAGTCATTTTACAGTAAATAGTTCTAACGTAAGTTGAGAGACGGGGCCTGCCATGATGCTGTTGGCCACCTGAGGCTACTGTGGGCAGGCTCCTCTGTCCTGGTCCATCGCCAATTATTGTTAGGGTCATTCACATTTTGGCAGATCTCCCACAGTGCCAAAAAGGCATCTTTTCCACTCTCCTTGCCAACTGAAAGTAACAGGAGGACAGAGGGAAGGAAGGAAGGGAGGTGGAGATTATTTTTTTATATCCTGCCTTTATTATTTTTATAAATAATTCAAGGGGGGGAACATATCTAATACTCCTTCCTCCTCCTATTTTCCTCACAACAACAACCCTGTGAGGTGGGCCGAGAGAGAGTAACTAGCCCAAAGTCACCCAGCCGGCTTTCATGCCTAAGGCGGAACTAGAACTCACAGTCTCCTGGTTTCTACTTTAGGACTTTTTTTTAGGACTCAAAAAACCCACTTTCCCCTATGGAGTGGCTGAAGAGGAAAAGACAAAAGTGATGGAAATGGCTTTTGAGCCTGCACCTGACAAAGCAGCAAAACTGCAGCACCAAAGCCAAAGGGTGAGGTCCACTGGTCTTCTGATAGACCACTGCACATGTGTCTCAAATGCCCTCCCCCCCAGTATATTGGCCCCTTTCCATGGCTTTGGCAGTGCTGTACCACAGAGGAAGATGCATCCTTACAGTGGAGGTACCAGCTGCATAGCCACTTGGAAGTGAGGGGTTGCAGGCTGCAGAAGTGCTTCACCCAGATGCTCCCCACACCCTGGAGAGGCAGCTCTGCAGCCTGCATGCCTGTGGGAAAGTGTAAACAGACCTACCTCCCCTCTTTCCATACAGGTACTCCTCTCTTAACTATGGTACTTGGGACTGGAATTTCCATCAGTAAGCAATGTGGTTGTAAAGTGTGATGTCATGTGACCATGCTGCTTAGTGATGGCCATTCCAGCAGTCCCTGGTTATCATAATTAAGCAAGGACCATGCAGATCATTAAGTGACAACCTCACGTCTGCGACTTCTGACTTCCTGCTGGCTTCCCCATTGACTTTGCTTGGGGGAAGCCAGCAGGGAAGGTTGCAAATCACAATCACGTGACATGGTGATCATGTGACCACAGGGGCATTGTAACAGCTGGAACTTCAAGGACCAGTCATAAGTACCATTCATTCAGCACCATTGCAAGTTCGAACGGTTGCTGAACAAGTGGTCATTAAACAAGGACCACCTGTATCCCACTTTTCCAGCCAAGGGGTTGGAGAACTGATAGCAGAAGATCTATGTGTCTTCTGTTGTCTGTAACTGGCACCAAAGGAATGGTGTACCCTGCCTCTCTCTTCCACGGGGCCCTCAGCGCAGGCAGAACCCCTATTCTGTTTCATTGCTAAGGCAGAACAGAGGTTTTGAAGTGTAGTCAGCCCTTCTTTGAGCCACTATGTATTTGTGTCAGCTCCTGCACAGGATGAGAGTGCCATGTGATGCCATGTGGAAGAGCCCTTAGTGAGATAACGACATATTCAGCAACTTGCCCATTCTGTGCTGTTGAGAGTAGGAGCCCATGTTGAATGCATACATGCATATTTCAAGGGCCATCTTCTATGTAAGGGGGTTGTAGAGTTAAGAAGTTGTATTCTGTTTTCTCTAGGTCATGCTATTATTATTACTTTACTAGATTTATATACTGTCCCTTATGTGCATTCATTTCACTTTGCAATGCAATTCACTTATAAACCTCCTCCTCCTCCTCATTTTGTCAATCTTGATCTAATTTCAAGCATTTTGTTCAGCTGCAACATTTCTTAATCTTTCTAAGTAAAAACCTGTGTGGTAATTTTCAGACACTAGTGACTATTGCTTTATATCCATAACCATTTTTCTGACAAGGGTTGTCTTCTTGGTGACCCATTCTTGGTACCAACTGCTGTGGAGAACAGCTGACAACTGTAGAGGTAATTGGCTGCTTCTCATCACAGGATGGAAAGATTCCCAGTGAGATGGACCAATGGAAGAGAAAGGTTTTCCCACTCATGGATACTTATATACACAGCCAAATATAACTGAAGTAGTAGCAGAAGTAGTCAGGTATATGTTTCTAGAAGAGACTTATCACTCTTCCTGACTCACAGTGGTAACATGCTATGAATCATCATGGGAGGCAGAAGACTTGGAACCTCTTAACCGGACTGAATGCTGGCAGTGACACGGTGCCAATGGTATATAAAGATTCTTCTGGCATTGTGACATCTTTAGGATTTACTCCTGTAAATAAATTTCAAATCTACCTTTCATGATGATGCATCACAAACTACCTGTGGTAATATTTCTATTATGCTTTCGGAGGAGCAACAGTGTCCTTGATTTACACTTCAGGAAGACTCAGTTAAGCAAATCTATCTTGGTATGAATTTACAAGTGGGGAAAATACAATCAAATGCAATCCACCATAGCAAGATGGGACAGTGAGGAGAATAAAAGGCAATTTTTGAAAGCACTGTATGGTCAAATTTCAGATCTATAAATGCTAAATTTATTCCTGATACGTTTTAATTTTCTGGGGGTAGAGGAGAGGGCAGAAACAGTCGCTCTTTGAGTAAGATGGGTGGTGACTAAATTAGAAATATAAATATAAATAAATATTGTATATCTATAATATCTAAATATTGTATATCTACATTGGCTACAATTCTGCAGAAACAGATTGCAATTAAGTTCTCCAAATTGCATTCACTTTGGGCAATAATGATGTGCAAATAATCATAAACATAAATAAATGAAATGCATTTGATTGCACTTCAGTTTGCTGAAATAAAGCAGATTATCTTTCTCTTGTGCATGTGTGTGTTAGAATTACCATATCTGGGCTGCAGAAATCCAGACAACTGCTGTATGACAGCAAAGAGTGGTTGTCCATATTTCTGCAACCCAGATTACTATTATTATTATTATTATTATTATTATTATTATTATTATTATATTATTATTATTATTATTAAAATGCATATACCACCCGACTCCCAGTGATAATGGTACCTTCTCTCTCTATGTATGCAATATTACTTTACTTTTAAAAAACAGTTTTTAGGGTATTGTTGCTTTATCTTGAGTATTCAAGATAAAGTATTCAAGATGAAAATTCTATCTCAGAAAAAAAATACTTCTGAATATTTTATTTTTGCCAACCTTTCTGTATGAGCCATGTTGAGTTTAAGTTGTGTCTTTGTTCACACAGCTAATACTTCTGCTCTGCCCTCCCCTAGAACTTTTAAAAACCCTTTGGTTGCTTTTATGATTTTTCTTCTTATTATGGGCCTTAATAAGATTACTATTCTCTTAAACTTGCCTGACTAGATTAGCTGAATTGCAGCTAATGCTTTCTTAGCAAAATATCAGAAAGTTTAACTGATATATAACAATTTATAAAAGATAATTCCTTACAGCTCCTTCAAATTTTAAATAATTTTTAAAAAGTCAATGCTTTTTGCCTGTCACCCAATTTATCTATGAGTTTAAGCAGGTACTTAAGGTTGCTAAAATCTGGACAGCCACTAGATGTCAAGCAGGAGATAGAGAAAACTCAAATTCTTTGTTGCCATCTTCCATATTTTTGCAGGGCAAGTACAGTAGCTGTGTGGGGTAGCACAAATGATAATGCTTCAAATGTTTGTTTTGCTGCTTAATATTTGTTTTCTCTGTTATCTTAAGGGTGTTAGCTTTTTCAGGGCAGAGTTCTATTAGGTGTTGAATGTGGAAAGCACTTTTTAGGAAGAAATAAACACTAGCTACTTCCTGATATCCAAGCAATATTCTTTCACTTGTAGTCTATTATAATTACATCAACTATCGCTAAAGGCATCCATTTTGTTTAGATTGTGAAGGTCAGGGGGGGAGAAAATTCTTTTTTACAGACCCATGAGTTACCAATCAGATTTACATATCATCATCATCATCATCATCATCTAAACGTATTACTATATCAAGCCATAATACGCTTTCCTTGTGGTTTATATATATACTGTGGTTACAACTTAGCATTTTGTGTGAACTCAGTCAGTTGTACTTTCTAAAAAACATTGTTAAATAAACCACCCTTTCATGATTCAGTAGTGTCAGCCCAGTTACAATACTACAGCATTAAGATGCCAGCAATCAGAAGTAAGTTGATGAGGGGATGAACTGGAAGAGGAAGTTTGGCAAAATGTCAAATCTAAATCTAAATCTAATGTGTGTCTGTAGTTGTTTCATTTATGAGCTGGATTTTGGGGGAGGGGGGAACCTATATTAAAATGAACTTAGCATATTGAGTGATGCAAACAAATGTGATGCATTTGAGCCTATATTTACCATTATAGCCAATTGATTTATTACCTAGAATGGAAAATGGAGCAGAAGTAATACAGTCAGTGTAGAGTCTGGGTTAAAGTAAGGTCTATGCAGGATGGAGTCTTGGAAAGCAAAAAACCCCTCTGTATAATTTTCCCCATGACATATATCTATCATAGTATTCTCTTTCACAGTAATAAATGTTACGCAAAGTGCAGAAAGGAGTAAAAAACTGTCATGAGTAAGGATGGCGAGCAGGGGGCTCCCATCCAGACTGTTAAGTGCATGTGTAGCACTGAGGAATTGGTCAGCCATTCAAAGAGACACAGATCGGGACCACCTTAACCTTTGGGGTTTATATGTCTGGGTTTTTCCCACGCTTCTTCAGTTTGTTAGGATTCCTGTTAAGTACTAGCAATAAATATTAGAGACCAGTTCCTTGTCTCAGCGTGTTTCCTGGTTGTTAGGACAAAAACAGTAGCCAACAGAAATTAAAGGCATGAGATAAGAAAAAGAAGAGGAAAAGTATCTAAATCAAGTTTGTTCTATTTTTCCATAACTTTTATTCTTGCAAAACATCCTTGCTTCCATCATGTTCATACATTTCTTTATACATTCCCTTTTGTTCTTTGAACTTCTCACCTCTCTAGTTTGGAAGATTTCATTAACTCTATCCAACCACAATTTTCTTGGTTTTCTCCATTCATTCAATCTTCCTTGATATATTTGTTTTGCAATTCAATCCTTTAATTCTCTCTATATGATCAAATCCCCATTCCTTTTAGAGGACCAAAACACAAGTTCAGTATTCTTCAAACATTTATCAAAACTTCCTACATACTTACCTCACATCATCTGTGGAGCTCAAAGGAGTATATATCAGTCTTCCCCCTTCACCATAATAATCGTGAATAGGTTAGACCCAGACATTATAACAGTGAAACAGATAAAAGTGATTCACACTTTTCAATAAGCCATAGCTTGTTGGCTAAGTTGGCTAGCTTCAGACAACACAGTAGCCCTTAAAACATACTTACTGGGTTTATATATTGTGTCCTAGCAGGATGTACTGTATGCATCTGATACAAAACAAGCTAGTGATCTTTATGCCAAGGGGAGGTCTGTACTCAGGTACCTTTAATCTTAGTCTGATACTCCAGCTGGTATATTACATTATTCCCTAGAAGCTCTGGCAATCATTTATGGAGGTCACCTTGCCAATCTTGAAGAAAAACAAGACATATGTAGCTCCCATAACTGTAATCACTTTCTGTTAACAATAATTAGAGAGCAGTGTCTCCTAATACTCCCAGAAACGAATTACAGAAAGATAAAAGCCATAAATCTGAGATATTTTTACTTGTTAAGAACAGACTTATACAATCAACAGATAATTATAAAGATCCAAGTTACTCTGAAGTATTTTAAAGATACAGATTGAGACCACGCATAATTTCAAATTTACTATTCATTGGTGACACAGAATCCATGAATTCTCTGAATGTAGTTTTTCAGGCATTTGTCTGCAAATATATTAGTGCTGCACAACTGGAAAATAGCAACAAAATCCAACCAGGGCTTCACAATGGCAGAAGGTGTAGAAAAGAATAATTACTACACAATGATGTAGCAACCCCTCTCCAAATTATCAGCCTTTATACCATTTAAGAATTTGAATTGGCCCAAATACGTTTATCTGATCAGGTCCTCCTCTATGTGTCACCTATTCCTTCAATAATGATAGATTTAATTTATGAAGTCTTTTACTGTCCCTTCCTGGGAAAATAAAGTCATTCAATCATGCATTCTATAGATTTGAGATTGGCCTGATTCATCCTTTAGGATGGAGGGAATTCCTTAAGGCCAAGACCTCTGAATTGAAGATGTAGGTTTCTGGTGAGAACCCCACCCTGCTAAGGAATGTGGTCTGGTTGGAGCCAGCCCAGTCATGTCCTAAGAGTTGCCTGATGGAAAAAGATACATCTTTTTGTCCTATTAGGACAAAAGAGCTGGGCACCATGACAGTCTCCAGAAAGAGTCTGGTAGCATTTCCCATCATCCCTCACCCTTGACACGTTCCTGTGCAAATAAATTAACATCAATCCAATGACTTCTTCCAAAGAAAATTGAATCTCAAATAAGGGCTGTCTTCCAATTTCTCACCACTTGCAAGTGACACTTATATTTATATTTTTATGAAGAATTTTTGCGTTTATTGTATTTTAATCTGTAGTTATTTTAATTTTACTATAAACTGCCCAGTCGCTCTTAGTGAGATGGGCGGTGACAAAATATGAAATATAAATAAATAAATAAACTCATGCACAATGTAGTACTTTTAATACCATGGTTTTATTTTTATGTTTATGATTTTATGGTTTTACAGTTTGTAGTTTTATTACTGCTGCAAGCTGCCTAGATTTGTTTTTTAAGATGGATGGCCACACAAATCTTTAAATTAAATTAAATTAAATTAAATTAAATTAAATTTCAATTTATTTCTTAGTTATGCACGGAAACTGTAAATGTTTTCTACTACAGATTGTTACTATGGTAACTAATCATTTTGGCCGGGTGAAGAGGTTGAATTTAATTGTCCCCTTTTCAGTTGTTAATTGTTGCACTGGGGGGGGGGGGGAGAAGAACTTGCCTGGACTTGTTTTAGTTTGTTTCCCTTCTGTGTAGGCATGTAGAGAGTTAAGCAGCTCTCACTGAGAGCCTGTAATAATGCAGAAGCTTTTAAATATGTTTGCTTTCTGTAAATAAATTTATTTTTATAGAAATGCCTGGTGTGTGACTTTTCTGATCTCTCCTGGGCCAAATGCTTTCTAAGCACTCTGCCAACAGAAACATGTCTCTTAATGTGTTAGCACAGGGATTGGCAAATTTTCTGTAACGGACATATAGTAAATATTTTAGGCTTTGTGGACCAAGAGTTAAAATCAAGGATATCATGCAGGTACCAAGAGACAAAATGTATTTCCACATTTTTTTTTACCAATGGAATTCTCTCCCTCTGGTCCCCTCATGCCCCAGTGCAGTGGCTCACCTGGTGCGGAAGGAGCTACAAAGTGGCAATGGCCCATGTGAGGATGGAGGCTCTGGTAGTCCCACATCTCCTCCACAGCTGGCAGGTCTGCAGGTCAAGGAGCATGGCAGCCATTGGACTGTGCCAACCCACAAGAAAGGAGGCTGCTGATAGGCTGCCACCACCACCCAGGACCTCCAGGACCTTAGCTATGCCCCTTGCCCCAGAAGCTTGACTGAGGCTTGGGCCTGTCAATCTGCCACCTGCCTGTCCATCCATTTGTAGCTCACGGATTGTACAAAAACAGGTAGCAGGCTGGATTTGGTCGACCCCTGCTTTAGCACAACAGGCTTTTGTGGAGAAAAACCTATGAATTTACTTCTTTTCCATGCATTCTTATGTAGAATTGATGAGACTATTTCTGTACTTTTTTCTCTGCTGGATTACAGCTGTCCCGTGCATTTCTATGTATGTCCTCCTTTCCTGATCAGTGCTACCACAAAGGCAAGATTTTGCACATAGGAACCCCCAATTTAGTTAAGATGATAGTGCAGGACACACCCATGCAAGAACGAATATAAGTACTTAAGTGGATTAGATGAGTCATAGAATTCATGTTAAAGTGCCTTGTACAAAGGGAGGCTGTAACAAAGGACACATAATTGGCTTAATTTTGAAAGGAGATACATTTGGAGAACATCCAAGACACAGAACCAGTGTGGTATAATGGTTAATGGCTGTACTAAGATCAGAGAGACCTAAGTTCAAGTCTACCCTCTCCCATGGAAGCTGACTTTCCACCAGTCACTCTCTCTCAACTCAATATACCTCACAAGCTTGTTGTAGGGAAAAAAGATGGAGAGGATGCTGTGCATACTGGCTTGAGCTTCTGGAAGAAAGGTGAGATGTAAATAACATGCTTTGCAAGCAGTGGTTGGTCAATGCATTTTATTAATCTTTTCCTGTATTGAAATACTAGTAATCGCCATTTAACAACCACTTGTTCAGTGACCAAAGTTACGATGGTGCTGAAAAAGACTTATGACTGGTCCTCCAAGTTGAGGTTGTGACATCCCTGCGGTCATGTGATTGCGATTTGGGCATTTGTCAGCCAGTGTGTATTTACAATGGTTGCGGTGTCCCATGGTCACGTGAACACCATTTGCAACCTTCATAGCTGCCTTCCAACAAGCAAAGTCAAAGGGGAAACCGGCAGGAAGTCGCAAGTAGTGGTCACGTGACATCATGCTTAACAACCCACGGTGATTTGCTTAACGACAGCCAGAACTGATGTCATAAGTCGGGCACAGTCATGTGACATTTCATTTTATGGCCATGTTGCTTAGCGACAGAGTTGCTAGTCCCAATTGCGGTCAGTAAGTGAGGACTATCTGTATACTGTGGTAATGGATATGTAAGCCAATATTATACTGAAAATTCCACAATTTATCCCAAATGTAGAACATGCCCTTCAAATAGCCATTGCTGCTATTTATGACAAAATGGGCTTGCAACCAATTGCATGGTGGTGTAAAAGTGAATTTTAAACATGCATTTATGAATGTTTGTTATCAATGCTTACTTTCAACATGGGGCCTGGACAAATGTTAATTAAATGGAAAAAACCCATTATAGCTTACCCAATAGTTCATTTCACATCTATTCCTTTTAAGAATGAAGACATTGTTTTTTTTTAAAAAAAGCTTCATTTTTATTGAAAAGTTAAAATAAATTACATTTTATAAAGTCTAACATTTACATACAGTGATTCCAGTGACAAATTAGCAAAAAAGAACTGATCAAAAAAACCTTGTCTCTCTTCATGTGATGGAGTGATGGAGATGAGTTCAAGACAGTACAGATTTTGTGAACTATTTGAAAGAGGTATGCCTTAGTTTTAAGAGTTCAGTGCAGCACAGAAGGCATGAAAATTAAAGATGGGTCAAACTGCTAGGCAACATTTATGATCAATAGGAGTTTAATCTCCAATTAAAACAAGATGCAAAGGGTAGCATCCTATAAATGAAAGTGATAACTCAGACCACATTGAGGGATACAAGACGACAATAAGAATGTGCTGCAGTTTGATTATGTTTTGATATGTCCATTGCCAGCAATCAAGTTAATCATATCTGCAAAGAAAGAGGGCACTTTTCAAAATTTCTTGCTTAACAGTACTTTACTGTTTGTTCGATGGCCCGCTTTTAAATAAGCATGATTGGTATGCTGCTTTACATAAACCTGTTACAGAAACCGTGAGTCACTTTTGTATTAAATATACTCAGAAATCAACAATGAGTAGTTTTCCATTCTTTACCACTTTACCATAAAACCATTGAAAACAACTCTAGGAAATACTACCAGGTTTGATTAATTCTTGTCATGGGAAAATTCTACTGAGTAAAAGGAAGAACAGTCACTCATCTTGTTGTTTCAGCTTCTGAAACAATCTTACTTTCCAACAACAGTATAAAGCTTAGCTAGCTAAGTTCTAAGTTTTCCTGATCCAACTCACAATATTGGTCATGGGGGAAAGTAGCAGGGAAAGCAGCAGTATTAAGGCTTCATGATCCACAGTTTATATAGAGATAACTGGGAAGAGCCCTCCCTTTTGTTTTGAAACATATGAATAATATTGATGCTCTTGTGCTTTTGATGATTAGCGACAATCTTTTTTTTAAATGCCTTCTGTAAACAGCTACATTATATAACATGAGCCCAAAGCTAAGCTGGTTAGCTTTGTTAAACTGTATACTCCCCAATAAAAAACAGTAGTGGCCTGCAACCCTTACATTCCAGGGTGTTTCATATTATGCAAATTCTTCCCAAAATGTAGCCAAGAAGCCAGAGAATGAAAGGCACTTCAAATGCTATTGAACCTCCCCCATGAATCAGTGCTTCTTTTAATAGTTACTTCATCAAATCCCACAGTCAGAACAAGAATTGTCGCCTCTGTCATCACCTTTAATTTATTTATTGGCCTGGGACCATAAATAAATAAATACTCAGAACAAAAAGACTGATTTCCCTTAACATACGGAAGACAGTATTTCTCATCGGAATGGTAAGGAAGATCAGTTCTCTAACATAGGTCCAAGCTACTACCACATAACGCCTGCTGGAAAACTGTACTCAAGCATAAAGGGCCACTGAACATATTATGTAGCTAATAAAGCTGTTCATACAGCTTTGTGCTAGTCACAGTGAGATACAGTAAGTACATTTTGTAATTTCACCTGTACCAAGGCACAAAATGGAATTATTAAGAATTAAGGCTTTCATCAATGGTCCAAGTGCTTGGAGTAAATCTCCACTAATGAGATCTTCTCCCAAACACCAGGTGGAAAATCAAAGCCTAACTATCAATTTCATCTTGATTTCAAATTTAAAAATACGAAGTTTATCTGGCAGCTAGACAAATCTTTAGAATTATGGGGCATGTTTAAAGGAAGGTGTTAATACCCTATGTATCAAACCTAAAGAGCAGCACCAAGCCTGAATTTTAGAAAGGACTTCATCTCTAGATGCCAAGCTGTTTCAAACTTGTATCATTTCTTATCTGTCTACCTGTGCAATCCAGCACATAAGCAATGCAACAGTCACACCAAAAGCAGCAACATACACTATCATACACTCTCTTTTTTGCTCCTATACTGTATTTAAAATGCTGTAAAACATTAAGAACATTCATTTTACACATAACTGTGTATTTCTTTAGTGCAGAGACAAACCTTTTAGCCATCCATTCAGGAAATATATCCAAGACTACAGCATCAGCTTCACAAAGTTGTCTTCAGGAAAGCCAGATATACTTTTGTCACATGCACATGGCACAAGTAGTACCCATAACTAAGAACCACCCGGTTAGAAATGTGGTGCCTCTGGGTCTTTGAGCTGTTTGGTGATAAAGATTTTTTTACGGTGTAGCAATAAAAATCAACCTTGTCTTTCAAGGAGCTATCTAGTCAAATAGCTACCGAGTTTTTGAGAGCAACAAGAATAGCCTCCTGAGCTCAAATTCAGCAATGGCTAAAATAATTATATAATCCATAGGGTAACACTGGCACATTCAGTGAAATAACTGCATGAAAATACAACTGTTTGAGTTCCTTACTAATCAAATTTCTGCAACCATTTCTGCACAAACTGTACACCGCTCAAAACAGGAATGGACTTTTTTTCAGCAAATATTTTAAAACTGTCTTTTCAAGAAGAGTTTACCAACAGAAGTGTATGGCTAGTCAGAGATATGTCTCTAAAGAGAATAGAATGCATCCACTCTCCCAGCACAGAAGTCAACATTACAGCGTATGAGTGGATTTGAATGTACCTTATTCACAATTAGTACTGCAAAGTTCCCCTTCGCCTGTCTTGTCATTTTAAATTCAGAAATCCTCTCCCCAATTTTTCAATAGCTGTAATGTTCATTCCATTTCTAGACTGAAGCCATAGAACTGTAACATAAAGATTTACACTGGAGTGACTAACTAAATCATCCAAGCAGCTCTATTACTTAAGCTGCTAGAATACCTTTGAGAATTGCTTTTCAGCAGAAAGTTACAAATCATAGGCAGTTTTCTATTTTAAAAATAATTCCAATCATTGTGTCAGTTTTATAGCAACATAAAGATAAATTTTGATTTGATAATTATGTTTTGTTGCTTCTGTAATGCTTCTCATACTCCTTGTCTTGTGTTAAGGGAGTTCATTAAAAATAAGCTAACGCTTTAGTTTATTTAGAAAGCCAACTGAAATACTACAGCAGTATTTCAGCTCATAACAAAATATTACCTAAAGTACTGGATGGAGTGGAGAACTTTATAGAAATGGAGCCACTGACAGAACAAGGAAGAAAGTAGTTATTAGATCCTTCAGATGGAACTTCAGCTATTCAGCCTATTTGATAAGATATGCTGATTCAAAAGCAGGGTTCCTTTAAACTTCACTTTGACCTATAAATGAAGTTCATTCAAGTATTTCCTCTAGAGCACAGATGGTGAAAGGGCACTTCTGATGCAAAAGAGAAGTCTGTCACTGTGCTTTTCTTCATTTTTAAACCTGTCCTCTATATATCTTCTTGCGCCATTCTCTTTTACTGCATTTCAAACATCAGTTATATGTGCTTTTCATGAACATCAGGAGCATTTGGAAATGTTTAGTTTCTTGTATATACAAGATCCATACTACCAGTAGATTGATCCTGTGTTTCAAGTTAGTATTTCTGTACATGAACTTCAGCTCATAATTCAACAGAGCTATCTTAACTTGAATAGACACTAGTCAAGTCACCCATGTATCTCAACTCTGGCCTTCAGAATACTCTGCTCTTCCAGTTCAAGCATCCCTTAAAGGAGAATGAAGAGAGTTTTATGGTGTGACTTGATAAATCTATCAACGATTTCCACTCCGAACCTTGGCCTGATTTGTATTCAGTTTCTTCAGAGCTGAAGTGTTAGTGCAGTAATCCAATGCAATCATGGCCTGCAATCAACCCAAACCAGTCTGACTGCAATCTTAAGAGCTTTACTCCAGCATCACCGTAAGAAAGAAAGAAAAAGAAAGAAAGAAAGAGAGAGAGAGGGAGGGAGGGAGGGAGGGAGGGAGAGAGGGAGGGAGGGAGAACAGGCTCAATAACTTTACACATTTTTCTCTTAAATTCAAGAACCATCAACTCTGTAAGGAACCTTCAAGATTTTAGAAGTTATTTCACAGTGAGTAAAATTCTTCAAAAGATAAGATCCAGGCAACAAGTGTTTTCAGTTTGCTAATAGAAGGAAATAGCGGAAAATATCTGATAGGATATTCCTTCTTCTTCACTTATGGTTGTCGGTTCAAATTGTCACCTATTCAAAATTTGCATCATATGATTTCAAAAAAAAACCCCTCCCACCTTTCTCACGTTGCAGCATTTTCTGTGTTATACTCATTCATAAGCTGTTCATAAGGCACTGATATCTCCATCTCATTACTGGTAAAAGTAGATTCATCAGAGGATGGAAATTTCACCAGTTTCTGGGGACTTTGAGGCTCCTCTGCAAGATTGTCATCCACAGAAGACTTTGAAGTTTCCTCATCATCTGAAAGGTCCTCCTCTTCATCCTCATCCTCATTTACAAATGTTATATTGGCATTTTCAAAAATCAGAGGTCGATAATCCCGTGAATCCCATGCCTCCCCTTCTTCTTCGCTGATCCGGTCCAGCTGATTTACAAACACGTTGCCCTCAATTGGGCTATCCCCAAGACGTTTGTCAGTCAAATGCCTCATAACGTGATAGTTTTGTAGCCCAAGAGAAACCTCATCATAATCAAACATATTGTTCCGTGTGTACATCACTTTAAGGTCTTTGTTGGTATGTTGCAAGGTTGGCTTGGCTTGCTCTGAATTTAGAATTTTGTCACTGCTTGTCTTCAAAGCCTTCTTTCCAATCTGCTTAATGAGATCATTGTAACTTTCTTCCTTTTTGGAGAGGAAACTGAATATGTTGATATCTTTTGTGTTAGACATCTGAAGAGCTTTTTTGGTGGGAGAGTGATTTTCAAAGGACTCCTTTCTTTTTTTCCTTCGTTTCTTGATTGCTTTGTGAACCTCTACAAACATGCTGACTTTCCAGTTGACAAACAGTGAAAGCCAAGCAAGGCCTAGGTAGATCCACAGCTCCACAAAATATCTATAGAGGGAGTGGTAGTTCATATCTGGATTCACACCTAAAAGGGAAAAAAAAGACAGCACAAGAAATATAAATTCAGTTACTCTACATCTGCAGTTACTGCAATTGACACAGAAATTTGTTAACTTTACTAAAAGCTCAACATTTTCATGGGTAAATTGTGCTTATGGCACATTTACGGAAGTTTCTGAAAATCTCTAGAAGTCCAGTTTATGCCCTTTCTGTGACCTAAGCTGTCAAATGGTGTATTGAGTGAAGCTCAGGTTCCAAGCTGAGACCAGTCTATTCTGGAAATTTAAAAGACAAGCATTCAAGGTTAATTAACTCAATGGTTACATAGAGTTAGAATTTTGATTATTTCAATATCAAACATATACATATAATAAATAACATTTTATAATCTAGGCTTATTTATTTGTCAAGTGTCCCACAAGTTTAGACAACGCAAGGGTTTAGATATCATCTGTCTTAGAGGAAGCAGAACAGCAAATACAGTTAGTTCCATGGTTGTTCCCTGAGGTAATTTTTCATTCTGACATCCCCCTTTTTTTTTTTGCTGAGCCTCAGCATAGCACAAAGACCAATGTATTACTTAATCTTAATTGTTGTTATCTGTAATACTGCTCATTCCTATTGACATATTTTAAAACATCCAAAGACCAACAGCCAAAAACACCCAAAATATTCATGTTAGAAGCTACTCAAATGACAGGCTTATTACTAACCAGCAACGTAGTCTCCAAATCCTATTGTGGTAATGGTGATGAATGAGAAGTAGAGACCTTCAATATAATCCCATTCCTCGGTCACCATAAAAACAAAGGGAGGAAGAACTAAGTGGACTAGTATGCCCCAAATGATGAAGATAGCTGTGCAAGTAATTTGTGCCTTTCTCTGTAATAAATGGAAGAAAGAGGGAAGAAGGATAAATCATACAGTGCCTTTAGATTTTTTTTCCTATTTAGAAAGTCCATCCTACCGTATTTTTGATTCACTAGACTGAAATGCTGTCTTGCAGCAACAACAAAATAACTGTAAGCTATAGGAAGGAAGTTGCTATTATTTCTGGGGTTTTTGTGTCGACAGAAACAAGACTGAAAATTTGCAGTTTACTTCCCACTTCATGTGTGGCATGAAGTCCTATATGGTGGATTAACATCATGTCATTTTTGCTTGGGGAAGTGTTTGCATTGATTCTAACCCTACTCCATTAACTATAATAATAAATTATAGAAATCCTTTGGAAAATGCCCTTTTCATAAACACTTTTATAATTTCAAATTTCCATATAGAGGTTCTTTCACACATTTACTACTGAAAAATGACATACCAGATGCATTTTCCAAGACTGTTACCATATAAAATATGATCTGTTAAATCAGTCTTAGAACATAGGCAGTGCCCTGCTGGATTGGACCCCTGGCCCATCTAGCCCAGCAGTCTGTTCTCACAATTGCCAATCAATTACACAAGGAAGCCCACTAGTTTCCCAGCAGATGGCCTTTAGATGCAGTCACATTGCCATCAAAGCTAATAGCCACATGATTTCTATGAATTGATCCAACACTATTTTGGTTCAATTAAGCGTTATGTCAAACTATTTCATTTTGTCCGTCCTGATTCAATTTCACTGGTTAACCTCTGGTTCTTGTATTTTGGGAAGGGGAAAATAGCTTCTCCTTGTCCACTTTATCCACACCATTCCTAATTTCGCACACCTTATGTCCCCTCTCACTCACTCTCTTTCTAAACTAAAAACCTCAAATGTCACAGCCTTTCCTCATAGAAAAACTGCTACAACCCCTTGATCATCTCAGTTGCCCTTCTCTCAACCTTCTCTGGCTCCATTATATCATTTTTGAGGTCTCATGACCAGACCCAGACACAATATTCCAGATGCAGTTGCAACATTGATTTATATAAGAGCATTATGATACTGGCTTGGTGAATGTTGCAGTAAAATCTTAATTGTTAGCCTGTTCTGATATACCATCATCTTTGTTTTTAGCCAAGGAAGTTATACCCAGCACCAAGGAACAGGAAACAAAGAAATGACATAGCAGAAAAGCAGAAGTTGCACAAGACAAGAAGAACGTAAGTACTCTCCCTGGCTCAGTAAGCAGAATCTTCAAATCTAGGGAATTTAAAAGAGAAGAGAAAAATAGAAATCCCATGAAACCACATGGTGGTAATACAAGAGCAGGGAAATGGCACAAAATTTAAGCAGATCTGTTTTAGACAGTATTTTACTTTCTTACATTACAGACAGTGTGTCACTCATCAAATTCCTTTCTATACAACAGTTACTAGAGAAAACCTGGTGGCAGTTCTGGCCCAAATAATCCAAAATTATGAGGAATTCTGTGTTTAACATAAATTAGGACTATTTTAGCTTTTTTGCCCAGGGCCATAGAACTGCAGAATGGATTTTGAAAAATTGGATTAACTATTGGTTGGGATTTAAAGGTCCTTCTCCAGACTGTTTATAGTCCCATTCCAATAATCCTCACCCAACGTGGTGAATTACGTGTATCAAGTGCTGCGAGGGAATTAAACAAACTCATTCCATACCAGGCTTACTCCTCTTTTTGTCAGGAACTGGCCCAGTCTCTTGGCACGGCCACCAAAAAATTTCCCCAAAGCACTGATCCATGTTAAGCAGAGCGGCACACCAAAAAGTCCATAAAATATACAGAAAAGTCGCCCAGCCGAAGTTTTTGGAGCAACATTTCCATAACCTGAAAGAGAATATTATGATAAAAGGTTAGTAATGCCAGGAGAGTCATGTTTGGTAAGAGGTGCAATCTCTCTTCTATCATCAGGTTCTGGGAAAATTATAGAGCTTATTCACAGATGACAGTTTTATGCATGGTGTTCTGCCTTTGGATTTGCTTCTATCATGTAAAACATGGCCATTTAGGATTTATGACTAATAGCATCACTGATGTCTACAGTATCACGCAGTTGTGAATATTTATAGCAAAGGATAAAAGAGAGTTGACCTGAACAGAGAATTCTATTATTGTATTGTGCAAATTACAGGAGCATTTTTTTAAAAAAAAGGGCTTCTAGCTCTGAAGATTCTTTTGAAAATGAAAATGAAAATGAAAGAGTGAGCTTTCAGCTAGCAGTCGATAAACCTGCACCTGCAAGATGCTGACTGAAGCATTCCTGCTTTTCTCTCTACCTTCGGTAGATTTTATAGACTCTCCTCGTTTGATCTGCAGTACTGGCCCAGCTCTCACTACCAGCTTCTCAGAGAAAAACTCTAATTGCTCTCATGGGCACTGTGTCATTCTCCAGACTTGCTGGCCTAGCTTGGTTAGAACCTTAACTGATTCTTCTTCTGTTGCTTACCATATTTCAGTGAGTATTTTGTTAGTTCCTGTAGCCTTCTGATTTGGTAAGGATCGGAGTGCTGATCTAACTGCATCTTCTAGTAATTGTTAGGAGAGCCAGAGTATAAAACTGTTGTTTTGGTTTCCTTGAGTTGTTTGTGGGAAGTCTTGGGAGGGAGGAACTGTCACATATATTTCAAACTGATTTTAATAATAGTAACAAATGAAACATGGTGCTTTATTTGATTTAGCAGCAAGGTTTCTAATTCCCCTTTCCCATTTTCCCTGGTCAGTCTGTTTTCCAGCACTGTGTGTGTTCTGCATCAGAACAAACAAACAAATTGTCACTCTTATGTTTCTTCTGTATCTTACAGGGATAGCACAAAAGCGAACCAGAAAAGAAAAGCTACCCGACAGCTCCATTATCGTATTTATTCTGCAGTTTTTCCATCAAAGTCAGCAATACCTTAATACTGCAGGGAAAACATTTCTTTGTAAAACCATCATCTTGAAATACATAGCTTCTGAAAAATAATCTGCTCATAAAACAAATGGCTATGTATTTAGGAGGAGAAGCATATGGATTGAGAAGTCTAATTATTAGGCACTTCTATGGAAGAAAAATATTGCCATAGAAATCTCTATCTTCCCTTGTGCTTACACTACTTTCTTTCCCCATTTTACATAGTAGATTGGTTTGAAGTCAGTAAACAGAGAAGCTCTTCCTACTAGGGCAGATAGGGGTATTCATGGTGACTATACCCGTGTCTCTAAATTGCCAGTCTTCAAAAGGCATAGAGGGTTTGGGATCTAGAGGACTGCCAGACTAGGACAGCAGAGAATTAGCCTCCCTAGCTTCTTCCAATGTTTCTGTTCTGTCATTTTATTAGATAGTATTTCCCCATATTCCCATATGGACAAATTGATACTTGCCAATGGTTGTAATCACTGTAGCAGCGAAGATGACAGCATTAGGCCAGTTCCAGTAATTAAATGTGTCATTAGCGTCAATTGAAACCCCTTGCCCAGCAGCTTCTGAGACCACCTATAAAAAAATGATATGTCACTTAACAGCCAAATATGATGTCCTTAAACAAGAAAAAGAAAATACGTTTTCTTAGTCCTTCACATGTTTGTTGTCTAATGATAAATACGGCCATGGTAACTAGTTTTAAATTAGAAAATGTATTTGCTACCAGCACAAAAACACAGTGTTTAATAATTGTGGATTTTTGGAAACTGGATAGAAAAGCAGTATTCCATTATAAATCATTTAATTCTGTACTCATCTGAAAAAATATAATACAATTTCTATATGTAGAAATCATTAACCTAAATTTGAAGGGGGTCTGACTGCTGCTATTGTTGTTTAAAAACAGCCATCACCACCACCACCAGAGCATGAGCATAGCAAATGGAGTCTTTTGGCAAAGTTGCTAAAATAATCAAAACAATAAAAGCACAGTGGAGTGCGTGTATACTCGCTCTGCTTGGATAAGCTCACATGAAATCGGACTTTTCTGGTTAGTTTTCTTTGCTTCATCTTCCAAATGCATTTTATACTATCAGGTTAAATTTCAAAGATCAAACTTTCCCTTGATATTTGAGAAAGGGTAAATTATACTTTTTTGTTACCCATTACTGCAATTTGATTATTAAAAGCAAATTAAGTTCTGTGATTGTTAAAAGCATTCAATGTTTCAAGCATCCATCCGGTAACATTATTTAAGAAAATCAGCTACTGCTCTGCACAGTCATTACTCTGAGACAACTTACACCATTTCTTATTGGCTTATTTATGTTAAATGCATAGCCACCATTTCTCCAGGAGCTCCAGGCATGTGAGGATCAACCTTATTTTATTCCCACTTTAGCAACTCTGTGGGGTAGGATATGTCACTGGCCTGGAATCATCCAATGAGTTTCCATGGCTGAGGGTGGATTTAAACCTAATCGACTGAGGGAGGTGTGTGTTTTCAGCAGAGATAAAACCAGTGTAGTCTATTGGTTGAAGCATTTGATTGGGACTGGGAAGGCTCAGTTTTAGGTTTTATTCAGCCACATAGTTTACTGGATGACTTTGGGCCAGACACTCTATCTCAGCACAGGGTACTTCAACAAGATTTTTATTATGGTGATAAAATAAGGTTAGACGTCCATGTACACCACCTTAGGCTTCAGAAAATGGTGGGAGAGTAATGCCACAAAATAAACAAATAATAAAGCCAATGAAAAGGAACTTATATAATTTCTTTAACCTTTGCTTTAGATAGAGATTTCACGGAGGTTGAAACCAAAAAGGATGATTTGAATGAAAAATTCAGACATGACTTGCAAAACAGGCCACATCACCTGCCCCACAGTACAGCACATATGGAAGCTTCAGGCAATGCCTGTGACAACATGCCAACTCTTATACTTTCGACATATTTTAAGCAATACCATCACTCTCTATTAAGTGATGAACAGGTAGCTCCGATTGTAATGCCAAGGTGTTCATGCAGAAACATCTGATAATTATAATCTGTCTCATAGTTCAGGGTCAGATCAGACATTGAGCACAAAGGTTGGCTTTATAATAAGACAGAGAAGATTAAGCAGAAGATAAGAATAAAGTTAATATCAAAACAAAATGCACAGCCGAGCCGAGAAACTATTTCTATAGCCAGGGCAGGCACAGCTGACATTGTTGAGTTCCTACTGTATGTCCTCCACTGCAGATAGAATGGCCAAGGGGCCAGGAATGGTGGAGTTGTAGTCTAGCATCTCAGCATCCCCCTGCCCCCTTACCCAATTCCTGATTCAGAAAGGATAGCTAAAGTGAAATATATTCAGAGGCAAATCAATGATGTCATGGCTTCGGTGACTTTTCATCATGCACTTTTTAAACAACTATAGCAAAAATAATGATTCAGTTTGGCATGATCTATGCCACCTGGAATTACATGAAGAATTGCTTTGCATTAGTGACCTTGCTGTGCACAACAGTATCCACCCAATTATATTAACTCATCATACTACTTGCATTTAGTTTGGAAAACTAAAATGGATCAGTACAACCAGAGATATGTCGGTATACCATAGGAAGATGAGACCCCCAGGTCGGAAGATGGTCAAAATGCTACTGGGGAGGAACAGAGGATGAATTCAACTAGCCCCAGACGTGATGACGCAGCTAGCTCAAAGCCAAAAGGACGGCTAGCGGCCGACGGTGCTGGTGGTGAACGGCGAATCCGATGTTCTAAGGATCAACACACCATTGGAACCTGGAATGTAAGATCTATGAGCCAGGGCAAATTGGATGTGGTTATTGGTGAGATGTCAAGATTAAAGATAGACATTCTGGGCGTCAGTGAACTGAAATGGACTGGAATGGGCCACTTCACATCAAATGACCACCAGATCTACTACTGTGGACAAGAGGACCACAGAAGAAATGGAGTAGCCTTCATAATTAATAGTAAAGTGGCTAAAGCAGTGCTTGGATACAATCCAAAAAACGATAGAATGATCTCAATTCGAATTCAGGGCAAGCCATCTAACATCACAGTGATCCAAATATACGCCCCAACCACAGATGCTGAAGAAGCTGAAGTAGAGCAGTTCTATGAGGATCTGCAGCACCTACTGGACAACACGCCTAAAAGAGACATTATTTTCATCATGGGAGACTGGAATGCTAAGGTGGGCAGTCAAATGACACCTGGAATTACAGGTAAGCATGGCCTGGGATAACAAAACAAAGCAGGACATAGGCTGATAGAATTTTGCGAAGACAACTCACTCTGCATAACAAACACTCTCTTCCAACAACCTAAGAGACGGCTTTATACATGGACTTCACCAGACAGACAACACCGAAATCAGATTGAATACATCCTTTGCAGCCAAAGGTGGCAGACATCTATACAGTCAGTAAAAACAAGACCTGGAGCTGACTGTAATTCCGATCATGAACTTCTTATCGCACAATTTAGGATCAGACTAAAGAGATTAGGGAAGACCCACAGATCAGCTAGATATGAGCTCACTAATATTCCTAAGGAATATGCAGTGGAGGTGAAGAATCGATTTAAGGGACTGGACTTAGTAGATAGGGTCCCGGAAGAACTCTGGACAGAAGTTCGCAACATTGTTCAGGAGGCGGCAACAAAATACATCCCAAAGAAAGAGAAAACCAAGAAGGCAAAATGGCTGTCTGCTGAGACACTAGAAGTAGCCCAAGAAAGAAGGAAAGCAAAACGCAACAGTGATAGGGGGAGATATGCCCAATTAAATGCAAAATTCCAGAGATTAGCCAGAAGAGATAAGGAATTATTTTTAAACAAGCAATGCGCGGAAGTGGAAGAAGACAATAGAATAGGAAGGACAAGAGACCTCTTCCAGAAAATAAGAAACATCGGAGGTAAATTCCAGGCAAAAATGGATATGATCAAAAACAAAGATGGCAAGGACCTAAGAGAAGAAGAAGAGATCAAGAAAAAGTGGCAAGAATATACAGAAGACCTGTATAGGAAGGATAACAATATCAGGGATAGCTTTGACGGTGTGGTCAGTGAGCTAGAGCCAGACATCCTGAAGAGTGAGGTTGAATGGGCCTTAAGAAGCATTGCTAATAACAAGGCAGCAGGAGATGACAGCATCCCAGCTGAACTGTTCAAAATCTTGCAAGATGATGCTGTCAAGGTAATGCATGCTATATGCCAGCAAATTTGGAAAACACAAGAATGGCCATCAGATTGGAAAAAGTCAACTTATATCCCCATACCAAAGAAGGAAAACACTAAAGAATGTTCAAACTGTCGAACAGTGGCACTCATTTCACATGCCAGTAAGGTAATGCTCAAGATCCTGCAAGGTAGACTTCAGCAAATCATGGAGTGAGAATTGCCAGATGCACAAGCTGGGTTTGGAAAAGGCAGAGGAACTAGGGACCAAATTGACAATATCCGCTGGATCATGGAAAAAGCCAGGGAGTTTCAGAAAAACATCTATTTCTGTTTTATTGACTATTCTAAAGCCTTTGACTGTGTGGACCATAACAAATTGTGGCAAGTTCTTAGTGGTATGGGGATACCAAGTCAGCTTGTCTGCCTCCTGAAGAATCTGTATAACGACCAAGTAGCAACAGTAAGAACAGACCATGGAACAACGGACTGGTTTAAGATTGGGAAAGGAGTACGGCAGGGCTGTATACTCTCACCCTACCTATTCAACTTGTATGCGGAACACATCATGCGACATGCTGGGCTTGAGGAATCCAAGGCTGGAGTTAAAATTGCTGGAAGAAACATTAACAATCTCAGATATGCAGATGATACCACTTTGATGGCTGAAAGCAAAGAGGAACTGAGGAGCCTTATGATGAAGGTGAAAGAAGAAAGTTCAAAAGCTGGCTTGCAGCTCAACCTCAAAAAAACCAAGATTATGGCAACCAGCTTGATTGATAACTGGCAAATAGAGGGAGAAAATGTAGAAGTGGTGAAAGACTTCGTATTTCTAGGTGTGAAGATTACTGCAGATGCTGACTGCAGTCAGGAAATCAGAAGACGCTTAATCCTTGGGAGAAGAGCAATGACCAATCTCGATAAAATAGTTAAGAGCAGAGACATCACACTGACAACAAAGGTCCGCATAGTTAAAGCAATGGTGTTCCCCGTAGTAACAGATGGCTGCGAGAGCTGGACCATAAGGAAGGCTGAGAGAAGGAAGATCGATGCTTTTGAACTGTGGTGTTGGAGGAAAATTCTGAGAGTGCCTTGGACTGCAAGAAGATCCAACCAGTCCATCCTCCAGGAAATAAAGCCAGACTGCTCACTTGAGGGAATGATATTAAAGGCAAAACTGAAATACTTTGGCCACATAATGAGAAGACAGGACACCCTGGACTAGACGCTGATGCTAGGGGGAGTGGAGGGCAAAAGGAAGAGGGGCCGACCAAGGGCAAGGTGGATGGATGATATTCTAGAGGTGACGGACTCGTCCCTGGGGGAGCTGGGGGTCTTGACGACCGACAGGAAGCTCTGGCGTGGGCTGGTCCATAAAGTCACGAAGAGTCGGAAGCGACTAAACGAATAAACAACAACAAGTACTTGCATGTATGAATGGCAAGAGCTATTTCTCTAAGTTCCCACTGTATCTACAGTTATAATGCCACAAATGGTATTCATTTAATTAAAAGGTGAGGAAAATAAAAGGAATATGTGAACTTAAGACTGACACTAGTTCTCTCACAGCAAGCTATATTTATTATAATAGCCAAACTACCTCAATATATAAATATCTTATGCAAGATATTTAGACATCATTTTGGCCATTTCAGTTTTTAAAACACTAGGACCAGCACAGTCTGTGTAGACAGATATGAAAAAGGATTACCTTCCGACAAGCACATGGGCATACCTCTGCTTTTGTTTCTATTTTACTGCTAGCTATTCGATTAGAGAAACTGTATTAAGCAGAAGTAAATTTCACTGGGCTTTATTTGATTTATGTCAGTTTTAACCATTAACAATGTTTCCACCCAAATGGTTTACTCTGATTTCTTATCCACGAAATAAGCTGAAACAATCTTTAAGTGTTTGTGTTGCAGGGTAAGAGGTGGAAAGCATAAATCAGCAGATGGAAAGGAAGAGCCTATCATTTCAGTTCATATCCTGAGAAAGCTACAGGGCCAACTCTTTTCATTGCTGTGTCAACATTTCACAAGTTTACACTCAGCTGTTCCTCTGCCAAAGATGCACCTCCCTCTGGTCCCCACTGGAATGCTTTGACTTAGGATGAGCTGTGGCCTTGCTTGACACTGCTTTCATTATATTTCCCACATGTTTTAGCTATAGTACATCTTAACGTGAGATTCAAGCAACAAAAATAATTTCATAATGTGCAGACTAGCCATAAAAATTCAGGATACTTCTGACAATTTGTATCATGGAACAGAACAAGCATTGTCCTATTGTTGCTTTTAATAGAGACTCTAGTTATCATTATGATATCTAGATCTTTTTTTCTAAAGTTCTTTTAATTTTTTTTAATTTGAAAACTCCAAACAAAAATCAAAAGAGTACATTTATGGCAATTATAAAAAGCCATAGGAGAGATTTAGTATTCTTCTTGGCTGAAAGTATTTCCCCCATAGACTTTTCTTGCAAACTTCATGCTTCGACTAAGCCATAGCTATTTGTAGGAAATTCCCTACTGAAAAACCATGGCTTTTAAAAATATTATATCTAAACTTCTTTAGACTGTGGAGTCTTTGGTGCTCTCTGAGCTTGGTTGTTTGCTTGCAGATGTTTTGTTGCCTGACTAGGCAACATCTTCAGTAATCTACTTCTTTAGATTCTCAGAAATTCAGTACAC
This sequence comes from Candoia aspera, assembly GCF_035149785.1. Classification (NCBI taxonomy): domain Eukaryota; kingdom Metazoa; phylum Chordata; class Lepidosauria; order Squamata; family Candoiidae; genus Candoia; species Candoia aspera. The sequence continues at coordinate 60,278,974 of NC_086153.1, read as the reverse complement.
TGGCTATATTTTGTCATTTTCAGTCTGATCAGGAGACAACTGAAGAAGCTGTTCTATAGATTTGTAAAGTAATGGTGTATTATGGGAAGCAGCAGCAAAACCACAATGATTTCCACTATACAACTATGAGTATCTGTCCAACACATGTTTCAAGCCACATGGCAATCCATTCACATAACTAAATCACAGAGACCTTATAATTTGAGTTTCATGCTTTATAATTCTTGTAATCCACCCTAAGCCTTTAAGGAAATATGGGTTAAGTTTAAATAAATTCTAGTTATAGGAATACAGTCCAACAGGATTCTTTTCTGAAAATAAATCTTGTCTTTTAGCCATGCCATCTGCTGCACTGAATGCCTTAGGATACATAATCTTGAGACAGACTTGGCATATATAACCTTATCACTCTGAGATTAAAATAAAAAAAAAATTACAGAATAGAAAAAAAATTATTACATAATGCAAAAGTATGTAGTGGAGTTGAGCTGAAAAATTTCTGTACTGTATTGAAGGAACATAGAACAATTTAGCATTCATACAAGCAAGCACTGTATGGAAAGACTTATTTTGGGTCTGTGAACTCTCACTGTACAAGTTACTGAAAGAATAAATCACAGGCAGTATTTTGGGAAGTGGCCGGGAGAGCTAAAACCCTGAATTCTGGAAACACTGGCCAGTCTTCTGAACAGTTTTTAAGGCTTCAACAAAACAATAAAGTAAATCCTCAATTTAACAGACTAATGGGAAAAGGGCCTTCCACTGGAGTTGCTTGTTAAATGGCAAAGGGGTTTCCTGAATTCATAAAACATATGTAAAATGCTTGAGCATGATCTGCACTGATATGCCAAATAATGACCTTGACTGTTGCTTTAGACGAGTCTGCTACTGACTAAAATCTAAATATTGTCTGCTATATCCAAAGTCCTCCGAATCAAGGTTCATGAAAGCAAGGGTTTGCCATAAATACCTTCTGACTCTCAGCAACCCCAATGGCTCTAAACTTCCTTGAAAGGTATGTGGTACATCCCTTAACATTTAGAACAATTATGTGACTAGCTGACAAAGCTCAGCAAGTTTTCTCATGAAAGGCTGCTGTTTTTCTGTACAGTTGTTACCGTACTATTTTCTGAAATTATATCGGTGCAGTCAAAATTCTAACCAGCTCAGATAAAGCAGAATATTACAATGGACATATAAAACTTGTTACATTATAGCTCCAACAGGTTTCACTATATTATGTTAATAGTTTTACCCCTTGGCATAAGGAGGTTTACATGCCAATACAAGTAGGATCAACAACACAAGCAGCAATAACATTAGTCTCTCAGTGCCAGGAAAGAGCTACATTGAAGGCATAAAATAAGTGTTTGACTATAGCATTCCATATAGGATTGCCTGAAAGTTTACCAGTGAATACTTTTAGGAGAGTTACATTTTGTGCTGTTTAAAGTACTGCTCAAACCTCCCTCTCCTTTCCCCCCCGGGGCCTATTCACCAGTGTTTTCTCAGAATTTAACTCAGGAGTCCCCAGCCCTTTGGGACTGGGGATTACATCTGCAATTTGTAGACTCACAAAATTATTGACATAGGGGAGAGTTGCCAATTCACCAAAGGGCTGCCATGGCAGATACGGTCAGTTACATGGCAAACTGGTGAATGTGTTCCCCCCCAATGTCCTCTCTAGTCCTCAAGATGTTGTTTTTCCCTGGCAGGTAGGCCCACTTCCAAAGAAAGTACTGAGTTGCCACCATAGGTTTTAATTAAATACCAATACAAAAGTTAAGTGCCATCTCCTGGGGCCATATAACCAAAGTGCCATGGCCCCAGTAGATGGCACTTAGGTTTTAATTAAAGTAATTTTTGGTGGAGCAGGGAACAAGGCATGCATCTGAGATGTAGTCTCCTCTACAGTGGGCCCCAAGAGCATCCTATTAGGAGTCCCAACCATCATTGTTGAGCACTTTTTTCTTACTCTGCTACTACTGAGGCCAATGAAGCAAATTAAGTAGGTATTTAAAGCAAAGTACACATAAACTGAGAGGAATCACAGTGCACTGTGGGCTGTCAAGCAAACTTGGAACTGGAAACACTTTGCCATTTTAGAGACGACGACCACAACAAAATCCATTTCTTCATATTGCACAGAACTGACTGTGTGGGGGCAGGAAGACTATAAACATTTTGCCCATTTTTTCAATCCTGTATCAAACTGTTAAAATGGGAGATAATGGTTTTGCTTGCTATTCTGATATGCCAGGATTTTTGGTCCTCTTTTTAAACTGCAGACACAATTAAGCCATCTCATATAGTATGAATACCATGAGGTTCATATTCCATTATCATATTCCATTGTCATAGATGTTTTTCCCAATATTGGGCAGATTATTACAGGAAATGAGCTACTTTAGTAATGGTTAATTAGTAGCTGACATCTGAATTCCAGTGACTTGTTTCTAGTTACTTATCAATATTGTGATATGTAATGGATACAATTTTATTTCTACTGGAAACAAAGCCAATTCACAGATTTAAGTTTACATCTTCCTTCAGGATTCATAATGTGTTTTGGTACAAACTACTATAAAACTTGGCCCTATATTTGGAACTCAGGCAGTATGGCAGACTTTGTTCTAGTCTGCATAAATGTGAATTTTAAAAAACTAAGCCACCTGTGTTACTCTAGTTACTGCATTTGGTTTAATTCATTGGTATAATCCTATAAAAGTGTACTCAGAATTCAATCTCTCTGAATTCAATGAGGCTTATGTGGTGATATGTGTAAGATTACAGAATACTGCTGTCCTAGCATCAGTTCTTAGCTGAAAGGGCAGTCAAATTGCAAAGAGCTAGCAAATTTATTTCAAGAATTACACTGAAGACGAGTGATGGAGCTTATGGACTTTCCACAATATGATCTGGATACCAAGGTTAGGCTGTAGCTGGCTCCCCCTTTTAATGCGCAGTTTAACCACACTTCAGTTCTTGTTTCTTCCTTTTTCCCTTTCTGTTTTCATATTACACAATCAAAAAACTTTCACAAGTTCTGCATGCATAAAGATTTTTTCCAGTATGCATATAAACTAGTTTCATACATTCAGTCTCTTCTATAATAGTATTTCTATCGCTACTTAGATCATAAAGTTTTTTAGTTAACAGGGAAACACATAAAGAATACTGTCAGCATAAAATATTTGTTCAACAATCAAAACATTCCAAATTATCTTTTCCCATATTCTGTAAATGGAGACTGCACCAGACGAGCAACGTGCAACATAAAATTTGACCACCAGTGTTACATAAAACAGGGAATTTACAGAGCTTTATGATGTGCAAGTGGAAGGTGCCGGATTGAAGGAAAGAATCATGTGCACATACAACATTCCAAGTCTCTTCCCCCTTCCCCAATTTGGCTACAGAGCTTCATTTAAAAAAAAAAAAATGGACAATGTATGTACAACCCAGGCTATTTTAGATTCACCATGTTGGGCTGTAGCCATAATGTTTATGATGACAATCCAGAATTGTCCAAATTGAAGCTGCTATTAGTCCCAGGAGGAAAGTAAGAAATATGGTATATTATCTGAAACATTTTAAAAGTGAATATATTCTGGTTTACGTTCATGCTTTCCTCAGGTTTAAAATGTGCTTTTTCACACTTGCTTCCAAATCTCCTGCTAGTTTAAGATATGAAAAATTCTGTACCTCAGACATCTAAGCACAGAAACATCCTAATATCAATAAATTAGCCAATTTCCACAAAACTTTCCAAAACTATGAGATGTAGATATGGAATTGGGTGAAAATTTATAGTATTGTTCATCTCTCAGCAGCTTTTTTAAAAACCTTCAGTTATTTTAAACAGAAGACAGTAGCAACACAACAAAATAGTAGGACAGCAAGTGTGTCCAGCCACCTGCAATGCAGTCTTTCTTTTGATTTCATCACAAGCTCCTTTGAGAGGGAAAGAGTGATCAAATAAGAGAAAGATGAAGGGAATCCAGGAATTGGATGACAGGTATCCATATGGATCTCCAAAAATCCATGGAACAACAGTAGCTCACCACTGAGGCAGATGCTTCTCTTCCCACAAGTGTGAGGAACCACAGGACATTAACTATTTTTCAAGATAAGCATCACAGAAAAGGACTTGGGCAAATATTTAAGGATGGACCAAGTAAAAGTTGCAAAAAGGCACAAGAACAGAGATGATGTAACCTGCACCTCTCTTAAGTGCAACTGGTGTCAGTACCCTTCCTGGCATTTCCCAGAAGGTCAGATATATGTAAAATGTGCACAAGCAAATTCATTCCCAGGCATTATGGCTGCCTCAAAGTATATCCAAATCATAAACGTATGATCCTTGATTACTCCCTATCCCAGTTTCCCGTACCAGACATAAGTGGAAATGTTATGAACCTTCATTTGGCCTCCCAGACCACAGCTGTTTGCATAGCAGCACACGATCAGGGTCAAGAGCAAGTAACCAGGGAAGCAACTCTTGTCAGTAGCCTCAGGCACTGACGTATCAACCTCTCAGTGATTCTAGAAAATTAATGCAGCATGGCTGATATTTTTTCCTCTGGTTCCCCACCTACCCACACCTAAAATGCTATTGGAAGTTCAACTTCACATTTCGATTTTCTATGACCTTTGGATAAGAGAAAACAAAAGATGAACTCAAGCTAGGAGACAAGATGCTAGAAGTCATTACCATCTACTGGGATTTTACACTTTCATTTACCTGGCATTTATGAAAAAGCAAAACTGCAAGGTACAATAGGAAAAAAAAAAAAGCCAGGATATGCCTCAGTATTCCTTTGTATTGCATTTAGGAAATAAGAGATCATTAGTTAAAAGTTGAAAAATTTCACAGACTCTCATCTGAGAACGAGTTGCATACACCTAATCCAGCATCAGCATGAAATGTTTTAAGTGTATTATTGACCAAAATATATTCAAGAGGCATTTCCTGTTTTGATTATTTGTTTCAGCCAAAAGCTTCAAAGTAACTTTTCACTAAATTTAGTCCCATAAATCTTGAAGACTTCCTCACCAGCTTTTTAAAATCTTATGTGGAGCTGGAATCCTTTTATGTATTTTACCACCCCAGAGGTTACTGATAACCTCAATCAAATGGGAAATGTTTACTCTAAATTTGTTGTTACAACTAGGTTGAACTTAACATACTCTATAGATCAGAGATTTGCCACTTCTTGAAATAACAACAGAATCTCTTGTATATTAACTGGCATACAAATTCAGCTCACCCATCTATTTTAATGGATAAATATTAGTTTTGTTTTTTGTTTTGCTAAGGGTGTGGAACAGTTACTCAGTGAAACAAGGCTAACCATGGACCAATGGCCATCATAAAAATGAGCCCGTCTTCACTGATAAGTAGAGGTTAGGGCAGAAGTTATAAATGCTTCCTCAAAATGTATGTTCCTGCCCCTTTAAAGAACGCAGTAATAGAATGATTTTTAATAAGTTGTCATTGTTTGAAGGACATATCCTTTCTAAGTATCTCAGAATATGTTTTTATTGCTTTAACATATGAAGAGGGTGAAATAGACCATAAATGAGCAAAAGCTACAACAGACAAAACAAAAACAAACAAAAGCATATTATATATAAGGTCATTCAGTCCAGTTTTTAAACGTTGCCACTCTGAATATTGATCAGGTTTTTCATTACTCTGGTAGAATATCAGTTCATAAGCAGAAAGTGATGACATATCATTGATTCAAGGCAGGAAATCTGGGGCCACACTACCTTTCCAACAGAGAGGAGTAGTATTTTCTGCTGTGCCCCATGCTCACTCAATTTATAGTTGTTCATCAAATCATAAAATTCAAAAATTTTGCATATAATTCAAAAGTACACTCCCATCTACTGGCTGGGAAATTCTGGGAGTTGAAGTCTACACATCTTAGAATTGCCAAGATTGAGAAACACTGTTCTAGACAATTTCTCTGGTGACATATACCGATAGTACATCATTTTATAAAAATTCTCTTTAAGATTATAACTTAATGTAAATGTCAGTGCTTTCAATCCTTTCAGAGTGTAGGGAGGTGAACAACAGTGTTGAATTGCCTCCATTTATACATGATCTGCCTGTGAAGTCCAAACTCTTTGGAAATAGTTTTGTAGCCTTTTCCAGCCAGGTGAGCATCAACAACAGTTTTTTGAAGGTCCTCAGAAATCTCCTGTTTGAGCCATGACACATTTTCACATACCTGTGCTGTGAAGATCAGACTTTGATAGTGAATACCCAGAATTCTGTTCTTCAAATAAGGCAGGACCTTCCATACTCTCCCTTGATTAATTTCCCCTTCAAATGAATTGATAATCCGAGAGGTCACATCCTTTTGCTACACACAAATATACAGCTTTGGATAATTTTCCTGAATTAATAAATGAACAAGTGCAATGTCTTTGACTTATTCATTTAATTGGGTTAATCATATTTATGCAGAAATATTGAAAATTCAAAAGAGTTCACAAACTTTTAAAGAGCGCTATAATTTACCCTTAATGCATAGATATTAATTAGAAGAGGATGAAGAGGTAAAACTAGCACGCTCAGCCTTATTCCTTAATCAAAATGAGTGTGACCCATCACACGGACCTAAAATCCAACAACTTTACACAACATACATATGAATTTCAACCCTCTGCACTACAGCTCTTTGCAAGAACTATCTAAATAACATGCTGCCATTTCTCTTGCTCCACTCAAAGAAAAATGAAAAAAAAAGCAGTGCTCAAATTACAGGTATTAACATTATTTGTGTTCTTTGGTTACTGTTTAAATTGGCTAAGGCCTTACTTAAGTTTTCCTTACACCGCATATTGTAAAGAACTGATTGTTGCTATCAGATACCATTTGTTCATTTCAGCAACCAATTCCATTTGTACTTATCTTTTCAAAGAATGGCAACAAAGTTCACAGTGATATTGCAATATCTCTGCTGAAGCATGAACTTTTCAGTTGTACAGGTCTAGTTACATAATTTTATGCACAGCACTAGATGATTTTGTGAGTCAGGTTATAATCAAAATAAAATTTTAAATGTAGACTTTTCTCATTATTCAGCTACTATGCAGTGCATAGCATTACAAATGATACCACTGTGGAAAAAGTAAATTTTAATTTTTCATCAAAAAGATAAGGACTGCAATCTGATTGAAATCAATAAAACAATTTCTGAGTAACTACAAGTAGGGCTTGCAGAGAGATTAACAAATTACTAGATATGTACCATTTCCAACTCAAAACAGTATAGGTAGAATACCTAACCTTGATGTAGATTACACCTTTTTTAATACAAAGATCTCACTGCAGTTTTGCCCATTCTGATGGTTTTTCAATATTTATGTAACAGTACTGCTGTTCAGATATTTTAAGGCTGCAAACTAGACTGCCTTATTTATTATTTTTAATTTGTATAATTACTGAGGCAGCAACCTGATCTTGCATTTGAAGCAGCCTCTCTTTCTTACCTAACAGAATGTCACAAAGCATGTAGGGAAGTCAGAAATCTAAAATATGTGAGCAAAGATTGCCTGCTTTCTTATTTATTTGTTATATGACTGAACAATGTGGTGAACATAGTTCTATTTCTGACACAATTTGGGAGAAAATGGGAGAGGGATCCTTCTTAGTATGTTTTATTTCAATGTCCATCTTTGGTGCACTCCATTATTTAATCCTAATAAATGAATTTTGCTACATGTAATATGGGATAAATCAGCACTGCAGTGAATATTGGAATTACTGAGGCTTCAAGAAAGGGAATCAACATAAACTGAGATAGAAAGGATAAGAAATACCAGGACAAATGGCTTTAGAATATGCATACAAAACTAAAGACATTAACCATCAAGCTTAAGGATACCTAAACGTCACTTTAATTCCATGGATAATTACCACTATTTAGTGTGGGGAAGACAAAGCAATTAATGTAAAATGACATAAACAGAGGAAAGATGCTGTTTTAGCATCAGTGTTAAATTTAGCTTAGCTGGCTAGCAAACTGTACAAAGGTTCAGCGACTGTAACAGAACTTCATGTAGGCACAGCTCAATGGTTATTGATAAAATATTACCTTAAAACATAATTGATACCTTCTTAAGCAAATTATCCATATATCTCATACAGAGACTTGTAAAACATTTGTCCTCACAAGAGGAGCAAAATGTGACAGCATAAGCATAATATGTGGGTGGAATCCTGCTCTGTAGTAGTCATAAACTGAGTACCTTTTCTGGACAATCCTGCATCAACTAGGACTCAGACTGCTGGATCACACCCAAGGAAATGACTGTCATCCCTGAACTTTTGACCTACCTGCGTTATCTCAGAGCAATAAGTAGAAGCTAAGGAAAACACAATTATCTTTGCTTTATGCTTCTCAAAAAGACTGAACTTGCTTTCTCTCGCTGTCCCCAATCACAGAAGCTACCTCTTATTAATATGTTACCAGCATTCTTGAAGAGAACAGCTTCTCTTGACAATGAATCTTAACAGATACTATTTTTAAGTAGTAAAAAAGGACAGAATTTTATTATTTAACAGTGGTTGTAGTAAGTTGTTGACCCATGAATGGGATTCTCAAACTGATGAAATTTGGTGGCAAGCCAAAGGGAATATGTACAGCATTACAGTAAAAGCCTTCTACCAAAGTTTCTAAGAAATTTGTCAGCTTAATGGATTTTTAAAAGCACTGGACCACTTTTTTATCATTGTTTTAGATATATCCTGAAGACAATCCATCTTATGCACATTTGATTGATACTAAGCTTCATTAATAACAATAAATTTGCTGAGGATTGGACTATAAGTTCTAGAAAGCAAGACACACACACAGACACAAATCAGTAATATGTTTTAAAAGGGATATATTAATCTGAGAAACTGCTCGGATGGATCACTGTAGATATAAACACTCTTATTGTGTTACATAACAACAAGTCATATTTTCATAGAAAACCTGCATCTAACTATCCTGTGTAGATCAAGAAAGATTAAATATTTCCCGTATAATTAAAAAGGAGACAGGTTTGAACGAACTATGAAAAGTGAAGTAATGCAAAATTGGTTGCTGTGTCATAGAGTAGCTACTCAGATTTCTCTATTTTAGAGCCTTAAAAAAATCCTATTTAGAAACATTTTTAGCCAACACAAATGAAATTACAGCATGGGGAATAGGTTTACCTGACAATACTTGCATACTGATGTGCATACTGATTAACAGTAAAACTGCAGTTGTAACATTGCACATTAGCAGAAATGCAATCAATTTTAATCCATATATGAATTGCCACACACAGGCCACTTCCTATTTTTTTTTCTTCTGTAGCTTTCAGATTGCATCATATTTTAACAGTTGCTCTCATTTTTTAAAGTGTATGATTCTAATAAAATGTATTATTCTAAGTAAAATCATTTCAGCATAAGCCTTTCCCGGTCACCCAGCATAAGCCTTTCCTAGTCACCATCTTCTTCGCAGAGAGATTTGCAATAGAGGTAAATATATCTAATTCTGCTTTCATAAACTTTACACTTGATGGCACATACCCACACACACACAACATGTGTGGGTTTAATATGTGGGTAAATGCAGCCAAGAAGGAATATCTCCAAGTCCTCCATTAAATAAAGTAAATAGTGATCCCTCATCCCTTAATAACACAAAAGGCCCTCAAAAAAATACGTAGGCATATATTCTGTCCAAACAGAGACACCTGCATGTTCCTAAGATTATGCATTACATATAACAGAACCTTTATTATCTAGAATTAATGTCCTAATTTAGATTAAAAAATAGTCCTCATTCAATACTTTTCAGTTCATAAACAAGATTACAGCCAACAAGAGTAAGCACATGACAGGGCAATGAACTGCATCCTAAGCCTTTTGGGTCTACCCTAGAACCAAAATCAGCAGCACACCTAACATTCAGCATTAAGCTCTGGTTAATTAGGAAGCTAATTGTATTTTGCTACCCAAGAAATTTAGATCAAGAAATGAAAAGCAACTTGCAAATTTCACAGAGTTCTACAAATTTCTGTTTAAAATAACTACTATACTGAGCTCTAACCATGTTACTTTAACAAAACGTATATATTTAGAACTACATCCAACTTCACATTAGAAGCCTTTTAGCTCAGGCAAATGTGCTTCTCCTTCCTCTACTCTCTCTTCTGAACAGATTTCTGGGTGCTCAGGGAAGAATGGCTAAGGAAAGTTATTTCTGTTACTTGAATTCATGGTTGGCATTTAATATTTAATTACTTTTGATTGTTAATGCCTACATTTTGCAGATATTACTCAAGTAGTTTGGGGGATTTGTGAAATCTGACATATCCTGTAGGATTATTCAATCTGGGCTGCAAACATTAGATAACAGCAAAAAGGTACAGATTAAATCTTTGTTGTCACTGAGAGGCTTCCCGATTTTTGCAGCCCAGATATTGTAGCCCTACTCGCTGTCTAGTGAGAGCACCAAGTCATAGTACATGCTTGTAAAACACTTTCCTGATAAACTTTTTGACTTCTAACTATTGCAACCATTTGGATGAGTCTCAGTTATTTCAGACTGAGAGATTTCGGCAAGTTTCTTGAAATTGTGCAATCTACCACTCACATCTTTGACTGGGATGATTAGAAAGAAGCAGCTGATTTTAAGTTGGATTTCAAGTTCTCTTCCATGAACAGAATACATTTCAACGACCCTCGGGGATGGGTGTGGGGCCAGAGGTGACAGGACACCAGAAAAAATGCCTGCCCCATAGTACTTCCAATCATAGTATCTTACAAGCAAAACTTCCCCAAGTGGATGCTCCACCAAAGCTCTGATTAGAATTCAGCTAACAGGGTATATAATAAATCTAACTTTTAAAGGAAGCCTGGACCTTTTCAGCAGTTAGTAATGAAGAAATGAACAGCCCTGATTTGAACACTGGATTACAATTATATGTAGTATTCTTCAGCACCCAAAACTTCATGCTTCACACAAATTGTGGTTGACTTTTCATATAATTAGCACAGTTGCATGTTATCCTGACAAACTACGTATAATCATCTCTTACCAACAAGTTCTCCAAGAAAGCTGACCACATTTATATTAAGAGATATTTGTATACACGATAGCATGGAAGGAATAGCTGCTGCTGTTTACATTTTTAAACAGGACATCATTTGCTTGAAGCAAAAGATTTCTACTCATTTTTCTCTTTCACTTTGCCCCCATTTTAATAATCTCTATATACACAAACTTCCCCCTCTTAGCCAAGTTGCGTTTTCAGTAACCACTGAAAATGGAACACCCTTTTTTTGAAACAAGTGCAGCTGCAAGGGTTGTTGCATCATAAAGTCTGAAATGTGATCATCTCAATAGTTGCTGGTCACAAAAGGGACAGCAGCTGTTCAGACTTCAGTCCAAGAGGCAGCTGCCCATATTAGAGGAGGCTTGGATATAAATTCTTAAGATGTCTGCAAAATGAAAGCTTGAATACTCCCTAAATGTTTCATGGATTACTACTGTCACACACATTTTATACTAGTTTTACATCTCAGTTCAAGATAAAATGTATCACTGTTTAACATTATTTTAATTATATGACCCTGGGAAAGTAGCACTGAGAAATCTCACTGAAAGCTTAGCAAAACTGCACTTGTGATACAATACTCCCTCAACATTTTAAACTGATGTATATAATCAAAAGGAATGGACTTCATAGAGCAGAGGGCAGAAATAGCCAATCACTTAGGGCGTTGTCCTTGGCCAGAAGTTTTCCTGATAACTCGTTCCAATTTGTAAATGGAAGTTATTCAGGTTTGGTTTGGAAAATATACTGCTTCAATTCCAAAAGAGAATACAAGATACTTACATCGTGCAACACACATTTACTTGGGACCCAGACCTTGGGATTTTTTTTAAATTTAAAAATACCCAGAAGTAAATCAAATGTAGGACAAGATAATGCTTTGTCAAAGACGGAACCCTCTTTTTTTTAAGGAACCACAAACTTGTTATTCACATTTAAAATTAACTGTAGCTGCTGCAGCTGCTGCTTTCCCCACCCTACAGTCTTATCCAAATGAGACAATCGATGGTATGGTATGTCTATCGTAATAGGCTGTGAAAACTATTGTCCTTAATTCACTGTTTGTAATGCAAGTTGCTCTGCTCTGGATTCATCTACCTTAGTACATGACTGGCAGGAGCTGGAATGAAGGGTATTGTGGAAGTATGAGTAAAGCTTTAAAAGAATAGTTATCCCTTGTTCGAAAAGATGCTGCTGCTCTTTAAATTAGGACAATAAATAAATAAATAAATAAAGCTTTGTAACCTATCTATGCACACACTTCCAGTTTGGGGTTGGGGGGATGAGGACAGCACTGACAAGTCAAATGGTTTTCCTAAAAATAAAGCTTTGTAACCTGTCTATGCACACACTTCCAGTTTGGGGTTGGGGGGATGAGGACAGCACTGACAAGTCAAATGGTTTTCCTAAAAAGCGATTTATAGATATTCCAACTCAAAAACTTACAAGATTAATAGGCACAAGATCATCACAGTGCGAGCTTTCAGTGGTTGGATGTCATGTAATATGCAAGAATTCTCATGACATCAGTATACTGTATGAATACATCACAAGATTTCTTGTGTGCTTTATGGAATCCAGAGATTAATGGAAAATAAAGTCATATTCACATGTTAGTTTCACAAATGAGCATAACTAATGGAAAAGGTATGTAGTTGCTTCTTCATGTACACCAGGACTAATTTCTTAAGCACAGTTGCATCATTGAGAAAAGTCTGCATTTCACTATCCAGCTGCACAGAACATGGTAAACGTAAGCTCCTAGGCCTTTCCCTGCAGGTACCTATGCCAAACATGTAAGGAGAAAGGCTAAGATGCTACATGGTCCTGGGGACAGGGCTCCATATCCACTTTCCACATGTAATCTACTTTCGTAAGAATCATGCATGAACCAAGCTTCTTTTAGGCATGGGGCTGAAGCAGACTTTATGCACACCATCAAATCAAACTACTACCCATCTTATGAAATAATCTTGTAACTCTTAATTCAAGAACAGTTATTTATTGCCCAACTCATGTAGCGGAAAGAGGATAAGATCTATGCTGGAGTTGTTCCACCCTGTCCCCACCAGATAACATGCACTCTAGCACATGAGACAGGAAGTGATCATCCAGCTACTAGTGGGCAGATAGTGGGACTGAAGCTGATTAGCTTCACTGCAAGTTTAACAAAAACCTCAAGCTGTTTAACTCCTCAATGGAAGATCCTGTTCAAATCGTTAATGATACATGTACTGAAGAAAGGGATGACCTGAAGGGAAACCAGTTGTTTATGACTCTTCTACATTTACATTTTGACAGAATTCTGAATTGCAGTGGCCTATCTTGCCAATAAAAGCATTACATTTGCCTAGTGACAGTATCATGCTGTTTGAACACAGAGAAAAATGCTAATAGTACTATCTTAAGACATCTGAAACCTACTCAAGTAAAAGTATTGAGTAGCATATCATTGGTTGTACTATGAACTGATCAACTGAAGAGGCAATCTCACGCTTTTCAGTGGCAATGCCAGAACACCTAATGCTGTTCACTACTACGCTATAAAACGTAGAATTGGGATTTTAAAAAAAATGGGTCAAATGTCTAGGAAATAGACATTTGAATTAGGAAGCATAGAATCCTATCAATATTTTTAGGTCTACAAATTGCATGTTTCTGGGGGAAAGCATGTTTTTGTTCATTGTGTAAGGTGTACACTTCATATAAAAGTTCCCAGAATATTTTTAATAACAAAATCATCATCAGCAGCAGCAGCATTTTAAAGTCTTCCCTTAGGAAACCTAAGAGGTGAGAAACATAACCAGATTTTCCCTCTCCCATATGTCCACATATGAATCAAATATTTCTCTCAAAGTACTGACAACACATTTTGAGATAGAACTGGAACTGTAATTATACAGCATACTTTAAAAAAAATATCAGAAATCAAATATAATTTCCTAAAGGCCTTTTCAACAGACAGGTGCACTAAAATAAGTTTTCAATACTATGCCTGTTATCCAGTTTAAGGAAGACCAAGCTTTCTCTAAAAATGATCAAGTTGTAAGTCATGACAATATGATAATCTCTCTCCTGCTCCCCCACTTTTTAGGGAATGTCCTCCCATTTCCATGCTATTCTGATTGTCACTGGGATCATCTCGTTGACAATGCTAATAAATATTCCTTCACCAAGATATTCAACTGAGAAGAGCACAAAAGCCTATTCATTTTTGCTAAGACGGAGAAACTCCTCCCAGCTTGGCTCCACGAAACTGATTTATAATGTGCCTGCCTGCTTGCTTATTCAACCACCAGCACTGATGCAATGTGTTTAATTAAACACAAGTACATATGTACATGTATGTACACACACACACACACACACACACTTCTGTTCAATTGTCACAGCAGGATAAAAGTTGATCGAATTCAAGTACACCCATGTAAAAAAAAATTACTAACTGGCAAGCACATCCTTGTTTTAAAAAATACAAGATGGGAAATGGAGAAAAAAGTGGGCAATACTGTATCAATTTTCTGCAAGCTGTGATGGGAAGTGTCGCAACATGCAAATGATGCTGTGACAAAATTAAAGCAGGCTAAAGTGCTCTAGTGGCATACAGCAAGTTTCCTGTCGACCAGAAAAAGCTGTGCACAAAGATAGACGGGCGTGCATTTAACTTATAACTGGAGATGTGCAGAAAATTTAACTTGCTCACATTCTAAATAACAGAGTATGTCATCCCATTAGTTAGCAGTATCAATCTGAAAAGGAAGCTAGGAAAAAAGAAATCAAGTGGTTTCCTAGTGGTTGAGTGCTGACAAAGTAGAAATTGCATCAGTTTATCAATTTATCAAGTGTGAAAAAAGTCCCTGGCTAATTTTTTTCATGTAAGAAAGTATAAACCCTCTATGGGGTATGCTGAGATTCTTGACTAAACAATGTTACCTTGATCAGTAGAGTGAGTATGCTATAACTAGTCTATTTTTGAATTTATGTCACTGTTTTTACAAACATATTTCTAAGGACTGCCTCTCATTTCAGTTTCACAAATGGTAACTATGTTTGACAATATGAAGTAATCAGATGTTGCAAGTTTGCATTCATAATCATCTTTGATAGAAGGCCAACAAAGTTCTGGAGAAGCTTTTGTTCCAATAGTGCTATTATACTTGAGTCTTCACTCTTCAGAAACAAATTTTTAAAATGGCACCTGAAATTTTGGCAGGTTACTCCATGAGGTAGTTTGATTGATTTGGGTTTAACATGTTACTAAGACACTGAGGTGGGAGAGGGAAAGCGTAAGCAAAGAACCATGAAATTCAAAAGGCAGGAACAAAGCATTAACATTTCTGTAGTGAGCCCAGAAAACTAAAAAAACCCTACAAAAATAACATTAGCACAGTGAATAGCTAACTTTGATGTTACCTTTCATACATTGCTCTGTATGAAAAGGTCATGGTCCCACAATTCTTACGTTTTGTGGTTTTCTGGCCCAGTATTCACAAAACACAAATACATTCCTGCACCCAATGCAATTTCTAACTGATAATGCTTCATACATCTGAGAAAACATGATCTAATCCTCAGAAGCTCATGCCCAATAAGGTTGCCACCCTGTGCATACTTACTAGTTAATAACTCCTCCTAAAATCAGTAGGAAATGTTCCAAAATAAACATGCATAAGATTATGCTGCTATTTTAAACCCACCCCTGTAGACATACAGAGAAAAAAAAAATATATCTTCTAATAGTCCTATTTAGAAGTTCAAAACATCCTTAAGACTGAGGAATGCACCTGTGCTTTTAAATAAAAGAGTTTAAATTTTGTGTTACAGGAAATGAAACCAGCTAACGGTTACATTTTATGACTCAACGAACCAACAAAATAAGGAGCATTTTAGCATTACAAGTCATGTCTATGTTACTTCGTTGTCAGCATATAAATGTAACAGATTATCTGTTAAGGAAAATTAATTACAGACACAAACACAAAACTCCAGTAGTACCTGCTGTAAAGTAGAAAGCCATAGAAATACAGTATTCTGTTGTATTTAAGCACCATCTTTCACATTTTCCTGGTATGTGATTAAAGACTAATTAGGAATGGATTTTCTGCAGAAACTCAGAACTGGAATAAAGCCCTTCCATACTCAAACTAATACCTTCTAGTGTTAGCTTTTGAACATATGCTTTTATAGAAACATAACCATTTTAAAGTGGGGGGGAAGGAAAAATAATAGCTTATTTGTAGCTTCCAGGAATTTTAGAATAAAATAGGAGGAAGTTAAGTAGGCTAAAAAAGAGGATATATAGCTGGAAACCAGAAACAGGCTTCACAGAAATTGAGGGAGTAAACAAAAGTAGGTAACAGTACAGTATATGCAGAACAGAGTGCAATTGTACAAAACGAGAAACAAGTTGTGTCCAAGCTGTATATGAGAGCTACTAAGGGATTCAATCATGGGTGTGGCACAATTTGAGCAAAGGGAAGAGGAGATAGTCATACCAGCAGAACTTCTGGATTCACTTAAGAACTTTAAAAAAAGCCTAGAAGTTCTAGCTACTCAAACAGAAAGTGTCCAAAATTTTCATTAATGGAAATGGAAATCAAATTATCAATTTGTACTGCAAAAAAACAAAACTCAGGACTTACTAAATCAGAAAACATACTGTGTGTGAAAAAGCATACTTGCAACACAACAAGTTTGAAAGTCTTAATAATCATAGCATGATTACATGATCATTTCATGCAATTAAGTGGCATGGACTCCTCACTTAAATCAGAATTATGCAATATATGCAGCAACAGACTAACCAGATGTAAGATCAGTGGTTCTGAAACTTTACTTCAGGAATCCTTTCCCCAACTTTCTTGGTATATTTTAGATGGTCTGTGAAACTGCAATGAAGGCAGAGGAAATGCTAAGAAGTAGAGGTTTCTGAAGGGTTTCTTCCTTTTCAGGTAAATATTTACATTTTAAAAGTTATAAACTTGCCTCTTAAACAGAGCAAGCAACTTTTCTGAAAACTTTGAAATAGCCATCACTTGTGTGAGTGGTTCTGCATATGTGCCCAAATCATTTCAGCAGGTTATGCACTAGAAGAGTTTTAATTTGGAAGTCTGCCAAGCATCCTCCCACGTGGGTGTAAGGCAAGAAAATACAAGTCTATAAAGAACAAGCAAACAGAGTAGCACTGTTTAATGCATTAAAGTTCAAGAACTTCACTGTCCTAAATGTAGGTCTTTTTCAATTACAAACGGACAAGAGGAAAACCAAGTTGTAGAATAATTTGAATAAGAATTCGGAGTCAGAGTCATCTAACTCATCTTATAGACTGAAACAGAGCTTCCCCATCATGCTAAATAATTAGCTCAGTTCTCCCAGATTATGACATGTAGATTTATTTAGCTTAGGTTAATCAGGTGACTTTTGGACTAAAAAGTCTCCCAGTCTCAGTTCACTCAACTTAAATAGGGTGTATTAATGGCCATCATGACATAAGCCACAATGAAGATAATTTAAGGATTATAAAGCACTCTGCAAGGGGAAAGATGCTACATATAGAATGCATAATGTGACATATGACCGCATTATGACAAAACTATTCAAAGGCCTTGCCCCTCTTCCCTCCAGAAATCCTTATTCAAACTGTGAATCCACTCCATTTTAGATAAGAATGGAAAGAGTAGAAACATACAATACTCCAAACATGCAGCCTTGGCTAAACCAAATAACTGGTTCAGGTTGTACTCCTCTGTCACAGAAGCTCAAATATGTTAAAGCACAGGTGGAGGATTTCCACTGGAGTGGTATTTAATTTTATTTTGGAACATTCATTTCTTAGGGACAGCTTAAGTCTGCCTTTCTCAAACACATGCTCTCCTAGACTGTTGGGATTAAAGCTTCTAGAATTGTCCACCCTGTCACAAAACTATTTTGATGCCATATAGTACACCGGTGTTCACAATTTTTTTTCTATAATCAACTCATACATATACATACAGTATGCCAGTATCAAACATGCCATTCTTTTACAGGAAAAAAGGGAAGTGTCTTTTCCTTAAGGAGCGTAACATCTTTAAAAAAACCAAAGGATTCACATTCTTTAAACACTGCAACAATTGGATTGTAATCCAGAAAAACTTATGCCAAACATTCATTTAAAGCAGAACGGCTAACATTTCTGTGATAAAGGCAAAAGGCTAGAAGTGCAGGCCTAAATTGTGACTCACTCAGTCATTACAAATATAAAGCATTCTTTATTGTACTCTCTGGCCTCTGTGTATAACAGAACTTAACACAAGTGTCAGACAAACTTTCCTACTTAATGGAGCTTGATAGATAGATAGATAAGAAGAAGCAGGCAAAACAAAGGATCAAGGGAAGTAAGCGTTAGTTCAGGACCGTCCTTTGTTTTTCAGATCCTTGTGAAGTCCAGTCAACCCAGTTCTTAGAGTCTAAGCTCTCTGAGATCTACTCACTTGAGATGTTTCACTGTATCCCAAGCGTTTTTGAAAAGACAACAAGTTAAAGGGACAAGAAATTGCATAACTCATGTGCCACATAGCAGATAATTTCCAGTGAATTATTTCACAGCTCACCTTTGACCTTATGAGAACCAGAGATGCACCAACAGGGGTTATCCTGCCCATAGCCATGCAATGAGAAATTTTACCTGCCTATTGACATATAACCCTTTCCTTTTGGCAAGAATCTTAAAAGTCACCATTCAAGAACTACAAGAAAACTTAAAACTACAATTTGATTACAAAGTTGGCCTCCCTTGCACATTAGTGACATAAATGCAATTCTCTTCACCTGCTCACAAGGTAAATGTTGGTAGTGTTACTGCACGGCATTTGAAAGAAAAGCAACGGCAAACAAAGCATCTGCTAATGAGATAAATGTTCCAATACAGCATACAATAATCACTACTAAAACATGACCAGCTTGGTTTTCACAGCGTAAGGGAAGAAGCCAGGTGAATCTGGACACTTCTGAAGTAACCTGTTTTTAAATACAATTTCAGAGATCAGTATTTGTTCTGCCAGTCCCTACTGTCCACTATAGCAGAGTTCAGTGCCTCTGAATGTTATTCATGGCCTGTTAAGTTTGTGCAATTCAGCGCAGGAAGAGGCACATACCTAGCAATAGGCCGTCAGAGTTAAACAATGTTTTTACTGTATTCAAAGATCCGGCTCCTACCTCCAAGACAAATACAATCGTGTCTCATTCAGGGGATAATATTCCTCTTTTTTCATATTGCACGGTAAGCCAGCTATGTGTATGAGTGTATATTTCAATTACTGCAGGTGCCATTTGCTTAAGCTTACAATGTAACTAGTGCCCTTTGAGAATCTGCCACCGGAGACAATGCACTCTGAAAGGAGACAACTCATTTTGTGCGAGTCGGAAGAGATGGCGGGAAGGAACTTTTTTTAAAACTCACCCGCAGGATTTTATCTAGTCCTTCCTGGCCCAGGCAGGGAAACTCTTTCAGGAGCTCAGTCTTCTTCAGCTTATAACCCTCGGCCGCCTGTCGCAAATAAGGATGCTCCAGGACTTCGAAGATAGCCGCTCCGATGGACAGGTAGAAAATAATAGCCGACGTCAACAGAGGACCCCTGTCTACCATGGCGGTGCACTGAAGGTAGCCTCAGCTCCAGCGGAAGGGAGAGGAAATGACTCGGGGGTGCCTCGGCAGGAAAGCAATGAGCGAGGAGGAGATCCACGCTCCGTCTGCAGAGAGTGCCAGGGATCCTCGCTTGCGCGCACTCTTTCCTTACCCGGCCTCTGCTTCCCACCCCTTCCTCCTCCCCCAACTCCTATTTTTATTTTCCTCTCCTCCCACCCCCGTCTCTTGTCCCTGTTATTGCTCTGCTCCTCGAGCAGTTTGCTTCGGGCTGCTCCTACGGCTTCCTCGCCGCATCCGTCGTTTGAATTTGGAGCCCTTCTCTTCTCCCACTCGCCTCTTCGAGCGGCGCATGCGGAGCGTTTTCCAGCTTGCCGCCAGCGGCGGCAGTCCCAGCAGCAGCGCCCAAAAGAGCGAGGGCCCCTCCACTTAGTCCTGGTCCATGTGGCGGGCGAGGACCCCTCGTGGTGCCCGGCTCGGCGCGCTCTTCGCCGGGTTGATCGAAACCACCGCGGCTCCGGGCGAAAACCCGCGCTTCCGGCTGGACTTCCCCTCGGCCCGCGCACTCGGCGGCGCTCTCGCAGCTGAAGCGTGGCCCTACTGTACGCTTGGTCTTTAGGTACGGAACGCCCACCCCACTGTGCCAGCTTGTGGGACGGCTAGGCTTGCTACTGCCACCGCCTGGGTGGGGTGAGCTGCAAACAGCGCAGATAACTGAGATATATACTAATTCTTACCTTGAAGTGGGTGGGGTCCTGCGTAATACGCCCTGGCGAGTGACACCCACGCCCACATTAACATTCTCCTGTCCTCTTAGGGCTGCGAGAAGGATTAACACCGGCCAGTTACTTCAAAACAAACAAAAACCCTCAAGTAAAGAGGCATTTTGGTTCCCTCAGGTAGAATCATTGTCTTGCGACATCTTTTGAGACTAAGGGCCTATCTGATGAAGTAAGCGACTGATTATGCCCTAATAAAGTTGGTTATTAGCAGACTCTCTGTCTACTTTGATCAGCCCTGACTCTCGCTGTTCTTCTGGGTTTTGCAGTAGAGAAAATAGTGAGCCAAGGCCAGGATCTGTTGCGTTGCTTTGGGGACAAGGGCTAATATTGTCAGTGATGCTGTAATAACTGAGGCTCTGATACTTTAATTGTCAAAACTTCTCAGTATTTGAAGAGAATGTTTTGATTATAAACATGAGTCTTTAGAGTGCCACAAGACTTTCTGTTCTTGCTGTAGCAGATGAACACAGCTGGAACCAGGTAAAATTATTGTTTTAGAGCTAGATCTCATAAATGTTATTCACCAATAGCTGTGTTGATAGGGAGGATGGACAGTCCTCATTCCAAATTATGGGTGGCCTTTGGCAATATGCCTTGATGGTGTCTCTGTTTTCTTCTCTCAGTGGGCTCAATCTTCCAGCCACATCACCAAAGGGGTGGGTACAGTAAGAGGACCATGTACTGCCTTTTGTTTGGCAGCCTAGTGGGACAATTTGGGCTGCTGGCCTTGCCTGCAGAGCAGTATCATGTCAATCTGTTTCCATGTCTGGTCCTCTCTATAACCGCTTGGGTCAGGAGTAGCTACCTCATTTGCTTTCCTCCTGGCTGGTGCAGCACCATCAAGGTCACTTTTCCCCTCTCTGGTATCCTCAAAATGTCCTGGAACTCAAAGTCCAAAATAATGTGCAAAAAGAAACAGTGGCCACCTCTTTTTCTTCTGCTCACTTCTTCTGCCCTTCATAGCTGAGAAAATTGGGTGTGCAATAGCACTAGAAAGCAGTGGCTGCTGCTTCTGATTACTTCCCTGTACTTTCATTTCAGAAACTTCTGCTTACCTGCCCTCTTACATGGAGAATTTGGAGTGGAGTCCTCATCTTGATGACTGATTTACTCACAGAGAGCAAGCTATTTTTAACCACCTAATCCAGGAAGAGGTTATTGGCAAATTTACCCTGGTGGTTTGGATGGCTGGATGGTGACTTGGAAGTCCAGTAGCATTTGTATATGTTAATAGAATAATTAAATAATAATAATTAATATAAGTACTGATGAACCGATGGATCATTGAACAAATCAACCCAGAGTTCTCGCTCGAGGCACAAATGACCAGGCTCAAATTATCCTACTTTAGACACATCATGTGAAGACCCAGCTCTCTGGAAAAGGCTCTAATGCTGGGAAAGGTAGAAGGAAAGAGAAGAAGATAACCAGCAGCAAGGTGGATGGACTTAGTCACAGTGGCAATTAATGCACCATTGGGAGACCTGAAAGAACAGGTTATGGATAGATTGTCATGGAGAAAATCTATCTACCTGTACATGGTCGCTAGGAATCAAAAACAACTTGATGGCACATAATCAACCACCAACCAATCAACCAACCAACCAACCAATATAAAAGTAACTTCTGGACTTGGTAGCCATGTAGCCTTCACCTTATTCATGGTAGTTTCCAACTTCTACTACTGCAAAATGAATCTTTAATCAAGGTAACAGAATAATGTCATTATAGATGCAAAGCTTGAACTACATGTGTACAGAGAACCAGTATGACACAGGGTGTCAGGCTAAGGCCAGTAAAGACGCAAAGCAGAAATTACACATGTACAGAGAGCCAAGCAATACATGTACTGAGAACCAACATTGCCAGTAATTTAAGGGGCACCAGGAAAATGGAGTGCAGTTTCTGAAAGTTTTGTGCCCAACTATCCTTGCAACATTGTTGAAAGCAGTGTAACTCCTTGAGATAAAACAAATCTGTGCTTAGTAACTGATGCTTCTTCCTATCATTTTCTGTAGCTTTTTCCCATGTCTGACAGAATGCTGCAGAAAGATAAGCATATGGAATGTTTGGAATAATTGTTCTTTGGGTAGGCCATTAGGTGATATGCCAGAATATTTTCCTTTGGTTTAGAAATTATAAAACTTTAAATATGTTAAATAAACCTGATAAATCCCATACAGAGAATACAATACATAATTTTAATAACTCGGTCTTTATAGCCCCACATCATCAGTGTCTGCATGGAGAGGGCAAGTAATGATGACACATACCTTGTAACTTACATACTTGCATCCAACAAGCACAAAAGGCTGAGATTTGTTGTGACAGTACAACAGATGTTACATCCTTTTTGCATCATTGTAGATTGTACTAGATGCTTGTGTTCCCCACATTGTTTCTTGCTGTGTAAAATCATACAGGAGATTCAGTTCTCATATGAACTTCTCTGGAGTAATCGAAGAACACTGTTGGTAATTAGAATTGGATTTTGGTTTGTATCCTGTATTCACAGGCTCAGGCTGTCAGTGACTTGTCCTCATCCTCTATTTACTTTGCAGATGTTTTATTAGGTAAATTATATATGTGCGTATAACCCTTATAAACAGTATGTATCATCCTACATATGCACTTACTATAGGAAAGTTGTAAAAAAGTCAGATAATTTTAGTGCTGATTCTTGAACAGTTTCCTCATAAGCAAAGCTTGACAGTTTCTCCCACTATCAACAGAGTGTGCGTTTAATTTAACTGTGGAATTCATACATTAGTAGGCAATCCAGTGTGGTTAATCTATTCTTTATCATTTTCCCTTCTGAAAATTTAGAAACTTTCATAACAGAAATTTCAAGTAGACTGAGAAGGCTCCTGTCTTCAGATATGGAGAGCTGCTCTTGTCACCATAAGTATCTGGCTACCTATATTAGACATATGACACCCATATGATGCATAACTGGTATCAGGTTATATAATATTATTCCTAGGGCATGACTTATTCTCATAATGTGCGCATGGGAATGCAGCCTTGATTATAAAGTAATCCACTTGGGTTGAGGCAGTGAATAGATTCCATAAATAAATACTTTATTCTATTTAGTCTCTTCCTTCATATGTTGCTGTTCAAATATTGGTGCTGCATTTAGAACATTTCCCACAGCTTGCTTTGAACATCTCCTTGAGGGGGAGATGGGCAGTGATAAAAATTTGATAAATAAAATAAAATACTGTTTCTGGATTTGTCTCTACCTGGCAACTACTTTTAGACTACTTGATTGTGTCAGAAAAAAATGAAGTTTTGATTTTGGGTTTTAATGATTAAATGGTTTGATTTGATAGAAATAATGTTACTAAGATTTAACTAATTGTAAGAGATTATATTTGCAAAAGTATTCATATCTGTATTGGAGAAGGTTGGAAGTCACTTTCTGTTTCTGTTCTCTGTCTATTCTGCACTTTTATCGTTTTTCTTTTTTTCTTTAGTTCTGCACTCTTTATCTTTTCTATATTCTATATTTTGTATTTTAACTATATTCTGAAAATTAATAAAGAAATTTAATGTTAAAAAAAAAACTGAAGGGCAAAGCAGTAATGCCAAGATGCAAAAGGATCTAGGCCAAGGATCTCAAACTCAAATTGCCACAAGTGCTACATAAGGACCAGTCCAAGAGTTATAAAACTGTAGCCCTCCCAAACACCAGTAGAAAAGTATTTTCTCCCTAGCCCTGTTGCCAACCACAAGCTGAGAGTTTGATATTCCTGACCTAAGTCTAACTTAGCTGGGTTGAAAAAACCTGGACAATCACTAAATGCCAGCAAAGAGAGAGGGAGGGAGAGAGGGAGGGAAGGGAAGGGATCTCTTTGCTGCCTTCTAGTGGTTATCCATATTTTAGCAACCCAGATGTGGTAGGCCTAAGGATCTTACAGAATGGTATGTCTAGAATATATATTGGCTAATGAATTCAATGCTTATAACTGTTAAGTAGCACAACAGTAACAAAAGAATTCCACCTTAATATGCAGAATGTTAGGATTACAACAATTTAAGAATTCAGAAAACAAATTCAGGCTAGATGTTGGCTGAGATGGCCGTGCAGCAGGCCATAAGGCAAATAGTATTGTATAGCATGGAAATATGAATGCATAGAACTAGGCTTCCACATAGAGATGAGAAAATGTTTCATTTATTTTAGTGGCGTTTTACAGAGTAAAAACCAAAATAAATTTATATTCAGCACAGGAGAGGGAGAAGATGCCAAAGGTAAGTGGAGAATTTGTGGTATTTAGTTATATCTACTTAGGCTTAATTTCATCATTATAAAGTAAATAACATGTGACTTTTCAGTTCTTGATAAACATCCCTCACACTTGACCATCATGACCAATAGAAGATAGAATTAGAAGGACTTGAAGAGTTACATTTACCCATTGCTGTGTAGCGAATGGGAACCAAAGGTTCATGCAAAGTCTTCATGGGAAACTTGAGCTCTGCAAAGGAATTTAAAGAAAAATAGAAAAGCAGCATTATGTAATTCTGTTGGGGGGTTCCAGGTGTAAGTTGAAGCAAGGGAGAAAAGGCAAAATCATTTAAAAGAATAAGAAACCTTAGCTGGGTTTGTAGAACCCAACAGGCTAAAATGTGTTTGACTAGCTTGTGGCTCAATATGTTGTACTAATCTAGCCTGTATAATTAGTTCATGATTCAGTTCCTATATAAACTCAGGCAACTAAGTTAATTCTATAAAATATGTGGCACACAATGTGCAAACAATCTGAAGGAAACCAAGTTGAAGAAGTCATAGGCAGAAATATGCAGAGAATAGGAGTGGGCTACTCACAAATAAGTATTGCCTGCAGTCAGGAAATTCATGATGCCAACAATTGGCTATTGGAAACACAGGAAATACTAATATTGGAGGCAGCTGATTGACACAATTACCTATTTAGTTATTTACTTGACAGGCTACATGTTCACAAAACCAGATGCTGCAGAACTGCAGGTGAATTGCAGCTATGGGCTGGCATTTTTTTTTATTGTGAAATTCAGTTGACAAAGTTGAAACATGTAAAAAATGTGTTTTTAAAAATCTTCCTTGCACTGGAGAAAGTAGAAGAAAGAAGTATTACATATTAACAAGTTGCTTTAATTGTTGTAAGGCTTTTGATGTCTTGTGTTAGAATATTTAATGCTCCAGGCAATTATGGAGTCAAGCATCTTATGCAAAGGTCTTTGAGAAGATTGGGCAAATCATCTGGCAGGTTTCATTAATCGTATTTTTGTTAGGAGATAGTGCCTTTTATGTCCAAGTCTGTTATTTCTCTGTAGTCATTGCTCTTAATTAAGTCAATGTCAGCCATTACCTCTCTTCGTATGGTACTGGCCATATTCACATGACACATTCAGTTATATAAGCACATTTGGTAGGGTTGTGTAGTACATAGGGTCCAAGTGCATCTTTTCCTGAGATTGCACTGCAGCAGTGGAAGGCAGCTACCCAAGAGATCCCAGGAGAAGACACAAGATCTTTAAGGAGTTGCCAACAACTGCTTTGCACACACTCCAAAACACCTTTTCCATGTTCATCCAAAGTGCTGCACAACTCTAACTTATAATGCTGCTTTATCATGTGCTCTCTTTAACTGAGGTTTATTTATGTATTTATTATATTTTTATACACTAACTATTTTTAAAAATCCAAAATCATGATGAAACTCAAATCTGTAATACTGTAATAAAATAGGGGTGACCATTCATTTCCCAAGGGCCCTCCAGTTTCAAGCTTACAATGTCATTTGAACCTGAAATTGCTTCTATCTTGGAACATCTTAATTAGGATGATGCTACTGATGAAGGGAAGAACCTATGGAATATCATTGCTCCCCAAGGTTTAAACAGCCCCACACATCTTCAAGTTGCCAAGATTGAGAAACACTGATCTAGAATGTAAAATCCTTGAAATAAAACCTGTGTTATTTGCCTTTGATTGCTTTTGTTGTTACTGTTATTTCTAAAATTCAATTATCCAATTGGTTTTTATTTTCTGATGGTTTATTTTTATTTTTATTTTTTTCATTCCCACCCACCCCCTTTCTTTTTTTGCATTTCTTCAAAGTGCAAGTCATCCAGTGTTGCTCTTGGGAATTGAGTGGCCACATCAAATAAATAAATCCAAAGTCTTGTAAAAGTGTAGGCTGTGGAAAGAGAGATCATATTTATCTTATAGGATAAAGGGTAGACACATTACATTTGACTAGCATTAGGCTTATGGCTTGACACCACCTTCAGACCACCTCCTCCAATCATATTTGATCCATCCGAAAATCTCCCAGGATAGGCTATTAATAGTACCCCATTTCAGGGAGGTAGCCTACTGTGTTACATTCCTGTAAGATGGCCCCAGTCTCTGGAATGGTTTCTTCCTTGGAGGCGTGATTATTGTTAATAACCTTCCAGAAGCTGGTTAATACTGAGTTGTTCCAGAGGGCTTTGAAATGAATTGTGAAGATTTTACTGCTGTGTTTTATAATTGTTGTGAACCACCAAAAGATATGATAGCAAATAAATAAATAAATGAAATTATTCTTTGCAACTCAGTGGCATGCTGGAAAGAAATTACATAATAGGGCTTAGAATTCTGTCTGTCCATCCACAGGATAACTCTCTGAAAACAGTAGAGGCCTGACTAAATTTGGTAGGGAAGAGAAGCTAACAACAACAACAACAAAAATGCATTCGAAAATGGACCAGATCTGTCAAAAAAAAAAAAATCCAGGGGAAAAAATCCCCAGTGCATCCTTGAGGGAGAGACAAGGGGGCAATGGCTTGGAATGCTGGTGCCTGCTCCATTCTAAGTTCTCCTTCCTCCTGGTCACACACTCAAGAGTGCTGCTGCTGTTAAGAGGTTGAAAAGAAGTCCAGAAACTTCGTTCTGCAAGCTTCCCCTAACTTGTTATCCTCCCATTCCTGCTGCTTCTGGGCTCTAGGAATTTTCAAGTATTGATTTTCATCACATTCTTCTCATGCCGAGACTTAGAAGTCAACAAAGTTGTTTTTGCGAAGCATATGTAGACTTTATATATGCAAAGGAAACTTACCTGTGTTTTGTTTTCTTGGGACAGCTTAAAAGATTTTATTTGCACCTCTGCAGAATTCAGCAATTTTACTTAAGCCCTTCATTAAATCTTTTACACTCCTAATGAATGCCTTAATACTAAATCACCAGACATGATAAGTCTAGAAAAAATGTATGTAATTTAACAAGAAAGATTTCCCACAAACACAGCTGTATTTAGAGAGCAATAATGAAGGTTTATGTAACAATCAACCTTAGGTAATCAAATGGTGCATTAAATTAATTATGCCTTCAACTATCATAATGCTTATAGCTGCTAATTTTCGTTCTTCCTTTTAGTTTTAACTAACTTTTGGCTTCTTTAACATGGGAGATGATGGAGCATTTGTGAAAGCAGCTAAATGCTGCCACAAATAGCAATCCCATAGTGTAGTAGAATAATTATAGGATAGACATATTCATGAACAGTCTCCTTTCCAGCCAAAAAAATGAAATAGGCTATTGAGTGTTAAAATGAATAGAAACATCATTGATAAGCAATGGAAATGCTTGAAACCAAGTGCTGATTTATTCATATTTAGTGGAATTCTGGAAAAATTAAGAATTTTAGATGGAAAATGTTTCAGTGATCAGTGCTATGACTAGTATATCTGAAGAACATGGAATTGAAAGAAACCTTTGAGGTCCAGTTCCTTGATTTTTCTTTGAATTAACTGCTAGATTATTTAAAATACTTATTTGAAAGCTAAAATTAAGCATTTGAAGTATTTAAAGAGACACTATTTATTATTGCTTCCTTGGATGATAATCATACACTTTTTTCCATAAAGTATTTTACAAACATGGAAAGTACTATGGAAACCAGGAGAGGTAGAGCTAAAACTGAGAGTTGACATTTAATAGAATCAAAGAAATTTAAATAATCACTTTGAATCTGGTTTCCCATTCTGAAATGGATGTACATTACTTGCTTGCTATGATAATTACATTTAGTGGTTTTCAGCTTAATAGAGCCCATATATAATATTGGAATATAACTTACAACCTTAATTACAATATTTTAATCATTATGTAGTTGTTAGATTTATATCCCCTTTTCATTCAGGAGTTCAAGGCACTGTACACACTATTCCTTCCTGTTTTCTCACAAGAATAAGCTTATGATATAGATGAACTGAATGGTCCAAAGTCAGCCAGTGAATTTCTATGATTGAGGGTAACCTAGAATCTGGTTCTCCCTGGTGTCAGTCCAACAATTCAATCACTACACTTGCTCTTTTATTGTTTTATTAGCCATTTTAATGTTGTTATTGTGAGCCAGCCTGAACAGTTAGCAAAGATAAGCTATAAATAAATTTGAATGCTGGATATATTGATGAGTTCAAGAGATGGAATGCAGAAATAGGAGTTCCAGGTCTTCTTATGTGCTGTATGACTGAACCTATTGACATTCTCAAGATCCTAGGATGAGTGGTGATTGCTGGGCCATAGGTCAAATGAGATGATGACAATATATAGCTTATTATGTCATCTATAAAGTTGAACATATCTACAGGTTTTCCATATAGAAAACTGTATCAGTTTTTCTGGGATTAAGTCTCACTGAAATTAATGAGGCCTTCTTCATAGGCACAAACAGGATGGTACTACAACTCTGGCTAGATTCACACAGTGCACTAAACTATTTTGTTTTATATTCATACTGACTTACAAACAGCAGTGGTTGCATTCATTACTGCAACAAGCCAAATCCAAATGATATTACGTATGGTTTGCTGTGTGAACCCCGTCAATAATCTGTTTGATATGGAATCATGATTCAGTTCATAAGTTTTATACATTTCATTTTTGCTTGAACTTTAACATGCCTGTACTAAATAAAATTAGACATTTTTAAAGAGACACAAATGTAATGTTCGAAAAAGTGATTGTGGAAGGAAAGACTTGCATTCTTCCTTCCCTTTGTTTGCTCCCCTGGGACTTGAAGGTAGCCTGAAGAGCACTGGACCACACCTCGTTTCCAGTTATAAAAGGAAAATGCTGATAGTACTGGAGAGTGGACAATGTGTGTCATGTGGGAGAGCAGAGAGGAAGAATTTGCAGCCAAGGGAGTGGAACAGCCATCAGTTTAGCAGGTGACTGATGGTGAAAGAGGATCAGGTTTAGACTTCAGCAAACCGACAACAGACAAGCTGAAAGGAGAAGCAGAGATGCTGAGAGCTGCCAGCCAGCCACTGGTAGAGCACCTTCTTTCCCCTTGCCCTCAGCCCAGAGTGAGAAACTGTGCAAAGCCAATGCTTCAGCAGCTGACAGCAAAAGAAGCCAACTAGCCTGAAGCTGGCTAAATGGTGGCTAAAGACTTTGTTATGAGCTCAGGCAACAAAGGAGAACAATTTTGTTCATAAGACTATTTAGGAATTAGATAAATACATAGGCACAGAGACATTAGCATAAGTAAAGTATAATATAACATAGGTTTAGTGATGTGTTAAGGTAGAGGTTAAGAAATAAGTTTATTAAACTTTTATATAATAAAAGCCTCCTGAAAACACGGAAGATAACAGTCTCTTTACTGGTGATCTGTACCATTTCTCAAAAGAACCCCCTCACGCTTGGTGTTATCATTAGGATGGTTCAGCACCTGAGCAAAACATGAAAGAGTTTTGAATGAAAAGGAAAACAGAACCTGCACCAAGGAAAAGGGAGTTTGGTCCTAGAAGGGCTAGGGCACTACAAGGCATTGCCCAGGTTCTCTCCCTAGGGCAGTGTTTCTCAACTATAGCAACTTTAATATATGCGGACTTCAACTCCCAGAATTCCCCAGCCAGCCAGATAAGTCCACATATCTTAAAGTTGCCAAAGTTGAGAAACACTGCCCTAGGCACCTATCCACAGACTTGCAGGTAAGGATGCTGGAAATGGAGAAGGAAGGCAGATCCTAACTCCCAAGTTCAAGCAGAAATAAAGAGATTTTCCCTGATGCCTGGCTACAGATGAGAGACATAATCAAGCAGGAGGAGGAGGAAAGGATAAGAATACCCAGAAGGGAGGATGAAGATAAATTGTGGAGAAAAGCTGAATGAAGGGATGGATTGGAGAAGGAAATGTTGGATGGAGAGGGAAGCTTGAATCCCTCCAGTTCCACATTGCCTAGTGAAAAAGAAGGACATAAAGAATTAAGGATCCCCAAGCTTACAGAGGAGGAGGATATGGAATCCTTTTGTGTGTGTGTGTGTGACAATTGAACATGTTGCTTGCAAATAGCCTAAGGAACAGTGGGTGGTTCAGCTAATTCCATGTTCAACAGGAAAGTTTTAAGAGTGTATGCAGAAGCGATCTCTGATTATAATTGTATTATGGAGGCTGTATTGCATAGGTATGAAGTAACTAAATATACCTACAGAGAAAGGTTTAGGCAGTATCCCTGTGACCACAGGAAGGAGTGATAGAGATATGGGTAAGGTTAGAATATTTAGGAAGAAAGTGATTAAAATCAGAAACACATGGTAAGTAGGAAATATTAGATCAAATTGTGTTAGAACAATTTCTCCCAAGTTCTACCATCTTGTGTTAGATTTACCAGCATCACCTAGAAACTGGGCTGAAAGCTGTATCCCTTGCATTACTTAGCTGCACAAAAGGTGAAGAGGTCAGAAAAAGGCCAGAACAACAACCTGTACTGGCAAAGTCAACACTGACAGGTGATAGCAAAGATGGACTTAAGGAAACAGAAGGGACAGGAAACCTTCCCCTATTAGGAGGTATCCCCAATAAGATACCTACTGGAGGTATGAAAGGCTATACCTGTGGTAAACCAGGGCATTTAGCCGAGAATTGTCACAGTAAATTTCCAAACAGACCTAGTACAACAGCTCTTAAAAATCCTGTAGGACAAGAGATGACCATGTTTTTAAAAGTAAATGGGAGGCATGTAGTTGGTCTAATAGACACTGTGAGCAAGAGAATTAAAGGCCTCCCCCCCTTCAGTTCCCAACGTGATTCAGCAAGATAAGGATAACCTTACAAGTGTATATGGACAGACACATGCAGTGTTCTTAGTACAGGCTCAGATTAAAATAGAAGGAACTACTAAGAATCTTCTAGTAGAAAAAGTCCCAAGGCTTCCTTTTGATCTTCTTACAGGGACCAATTTTCCTTCCTACTGGAGGTTAATTGAAAACTTCAGACAACAGAAGTCCTCAGAAGTAGTTAGAGTCACCACAAGAGCTCAGGCCAAACAGGAAGGGAAGCTAGAAAAGGCTGGAGTATACTTCCCACACTTTCAGAATTAATGGGGAGTCAGGGGTGTCCAAAGAAAGGAAAATGTTTGCTTAAGGCTGATAAAAGCAGAGGACACCCTACAGAGAATCTAACTCTGCTGAGGGATGTAAACATAGAGGAAGAACAGCCAAAGGGTTAGTTGAGTATTATAGAACAAAAGGGTCAGTAGGGGTTCAGAAATATAATATGATAGTAAGTAGAATTGAATGTTAAATAGTTATACTCTATTTGTTACACAGTGTGTGTGTGTGTGTGTGTATACACACCCATACTCATACATACACAGTATACAAATGTACAAATACATTTCATCACAAGATCTAAACCTTAAATTACATACTCAGGAAAAGTTACTAGGATACACCCACTGATGTGATCATGAGTATTCTGAAATAGTTGGCTTTCAGATTGTACCAAAGGTTCAAATTCTGACAGGTTATATTGGATGTCTCATTGCCTTCATGAAACATTTGGAGATAGAAGACTGTGATTGCTTATCTACATCCTGAAGCTTTGCAAGATGAAGGAAGTTTGGTTTTTTACTGTTATAAAATGTACAAAAAGACTGATTCTTCAGAGAAAAATGTTCTACTCACTTACCCTTTTTCTGAAGATGGCAGTAACTGAGTCAGTTGACATTTAGTAAAACAGGGCAATAAAACCCACAATTAAGATCCTTTTTGTGTGAGGAAACATTATTAGGTGCACCACACCTTGCCAGACTGTTTCCTTTGTTTTGTTTTGTTTTGTTTTTTTAAAGAGCCAATCCAGACCAGTGTGAGAAAATATTTAAATATAATGTTAGTGGGGAAGTAACTCCTCAGTTAGGAGCAAGAGTAATCTTATGATTATGTCAAGTATTCCTTTTCTTTGGAACTTTCACTTCAGGCTCCCTTGTCTTTTGAATTACTACTAGCTATTTTTTTCTTCTTCAATTCTTGCAGCATGAGTGCCCATGGCAAGAAAGAATCCGTCTAAGGCACAGATACTTTTATTCCACATGCTTAGTGGGGGACTTTTCCTTAAGTGGTTTTCCATAGCTGGCAATTCACATTATGTTGCTGATTCAAAGTGCCTCTTTTCTTGACCTCATAAATTGTTCATTCTTTTTTTAACCTTTTTTTCCACTCCCTGCCTTTTTCACCCATTCTGTTTAAACAGTGTCTTTATTGTTGATGCTGAGCACCTGTCACATGGGCCCCACAGTTTTTCCTGTTAGTTGAGTTAATGAAAAAGACTAACATGGTTCATTTAAATGGCTAAAAATAACCCAAATTAAAACAGAAAAACCACTGTGAGGAGAAACAGAAACTACTGTTGTGAGCAATTCCATAATTATCAATCATTCATACTATTTGCATAGGTCATCAGTTGTTTCAGCCTGTCCATCCAGAAGGGAAATATCTTTCAGCCAAGCTGTATGTCTAAGACACATTTGCAGTGCAGATGTTTCCTAAATCAAGTGTATGAACAAATAAATAAGTGTCAGAAAAATTGCTGTAGATCAAGCAAATGGAAAAGGACAGTAAAGGAAGTTTGCATTATATAAGCAACTGCTTGAGGTGTTACTAGTGGTGATAAATTGAAATGTCTGTTTAAAATGTTGATATTCAAAATGCTTTGTAACCCTATCTCGCTTAATTTGTCAAAGGCCACGGATGCTGGCAAAAGAGTTGCTGCAGCTTTTCCAGAAAGGATTCTAGGCAGAGATAAGAGTTTTATCTCACAGAAGGATAAGCAGCAAATATAACAAAAATATATAATAATATATTTTCCCCTCATTTCCTTGATACCATATTCAAACAACAAAAGTAATCACAACATTAATGATTTTGCTTCAAAGCTGAAGTAAATGTGTTTGGACAGGTTTAGGCTGCACTTGTGCTGTAGATGGATATTTGTTTAGCAGGAAATGTTAAAAATCTGGTGAGGCATTGGTAATGGAAGCCGTGGCAGGTGGAGACATAATGTTTTACCTATCTGCTTTATTTTCCAAAGAGCACCCCTAGCACATTTTTTTCCTCCAATTGAACTTATTTCTATTTTCAGGATAAGAGGCAATTAATAACTAATCAGAAGAGAAACACATAAGAAAATTAGCAAGCACAGGAAGATAACCCTCTCCTTTAATTTATTAATTGCTTTACTTTTAGGAGGGTACCACAGATTGCTTTATAATACTGCACATTGTCCAAGTGTGATTGTTATAATTCTGTAGTTTTAAAGCAGTGTTTTTCATCTGTGAGCCTCAGAAGATAACAGAAGATAATATTCCCATGTGTTGGGCCTGATCTACTGTATGTATCTTTTCTTGAGGCAGTGTTTTTCTAACAGCCTGAAATCTTTCAGCAGGAAATTTATTTTATTTATTAAAAAGAGAAACTATTTCAAGTGGTTTACAGTTAAGCTTAAAAATATAATAAAACCACAGTGTTAAAGCAGTTAGTCTAAAAAGTATACATTACATTTATTCATTATACAGTGCAGTACTGAATAAAAACATTTGTTGAAATGGCTAGAAGGCAGCAGGCATGATGGAAGTATGGAAGCTCAAGATGCAGAATCAGGTGCTAAATGTGTAATGAAAGTCACAACAATTACTTATAGATGGATATACAACAACCCAAGCAACTTTTCTTTTAATAAGGCAAAAATAGTATTCAGAACTACAGTATATATTCTAGTAATTCACAGAAATAATGTTTTGCCTTTTTCATTACTTTACAGAATGATACTGAAGTATACTGTGATTTGAACACCCTCCCTCCATTTTTATTTTCATTTAAAAAGCCTAATCGTTTTAAAGAAATATTGCAATAAAATATTATATGCTATTTTCTACACCAAAGAAAAAAATTGAAACTAGTTCACAAAAGTTTATTGTATAAACTGCTCAAAATGGATTCCCATGGTATGACGGAACCAGAAAAATGTAATAGAGAAATTCATGTCAAGGAATGTATTAGTGTCAGAAATAATTGACTAAAGTGGTCACCATATAAATCTCCTTGCTGTGACTTCAAATACCAAAGTTCTAGCTATCTGTCCAAATATACATAGTAAAGGTAAAGGTTTCCCTTGACATTAAGTCCAGTCGTGCCCGACTCTAGGGGGCGGTGCTCATCTCCATTTCAAAGCCGAAGAGCCGGTGTTTGTCCGTAGACACTTCCGTGGTCATGTGGCCGGCATGACTAAACGGAATGCCGTTACCTGCCTGCTGAAGCGGTACCTATTAATCTACTCACATTTGCATGTTTTCGAACTGCTAGGTTGGCAGGAGCTGGGACTAGCAACGGGAGCTCACCCCATCACATGGATTCGAACCACCGACCTTCCAATCGGCAAGCTCAGCAGCTCAGCGGTTTAACCCGCAGCGCCACCGCGTCCCTTCCCAAATATACATACTCATCAGATTATTCCCTTTCATGGTAAGAAATGTTATGCAAGATGCAGAAAAGAAGTAAGGAATAGTAAGCCAAAGGAATTATAGCATGAAGTAAGAGGAGGAAGAATTATAACTATCTTGCTTCAGTCAGATCCATATATTTCTTCATACATTGCCTATTGTTCTTTAAAATTTTCACCTTTTTCTTTCTGAAGATCTCATCAACTCCATCCTGTCATGACTTTCTTGGTATTCCTCTTCCTCTCAACTTATTCACTCTTCCTTCAGATCCTTATGATTTGATCCTTATTCATTCACTCCAAAATCACCTAATCACCTCATTGTACTTCTTTGTAACAGTCACTCACTTTTTAACAGTCATTCACTACTGCATTAAATCCACATTCATTTAATACCCATTCATTCTGGTTCCTATCTTTTTTTTTTATCAAAGTGAGCAGAAGCAAAGTCTTACACTCAGCTACTTTCACTTCTTTTGACAAACATTCATTCCTTGTAACAGACTACATACAACCTATTACTTTTCTACCAACATTTGTAAATCTAAAATCTTAAAATTTCTTGATCCATTTTCCCTTTTGCAGTAAATTTTCTCCAAAGGTACATCGATTTGCTCTATACTTATGTATACTTTGGAATGGTGCGCTCTATTTTCCCTGGGTTTTCTGGGTGAATTATTAAATTATATTAAATTTTAAAACCAGAAAAATAATAAAATCTAACACAGATATTCCTCACCATAAGGCTACTACAGTATTTCTGTAAATTTCATCCCATTCCGTCCCCCAAACACTAAATATTACCAGAGTTCTAAGTTCAAATATTCTAAGTTTAGAAAAAGTTTAGATATTTGAGAAATATAGGAAATGTAGGAAGCTGTCCTCCCCTCTTCCCCTGTTTCTATGAAAGACAATCAGCTGCAGTCCTTCATGACATATAAGCTTGTCTGCAATT
Source organism: Candoia aspera (assembly GCF_035149785.1). Classification (NCBI taxonomy): domain Eukaryota; kingdom Metazoa; phylum Chordata; class Lepidosauria; order Squamata; family Candoiidae; genus Candoia; species Candoia aspera. The sequence goes on along the minus strand of NC_086153.1, from coordinate 60,242,741 downwards.
TTTATCCCCATTCTGTTCAGCGACTGGGACATGTTAAACTATGGGAGAATAAAGCTCTAATAAAAGAGAATATTCATAGCTCAGGGTTGAACTGTGGAGTCCTTGGTGCTCTCTGAGCTTGGTTGTTTGCTTGCAGACATTTCATTACCTGACTCGGTAACATCAGTGCTGTACCTAGCACTATTGATGTTACCTATTTGGGTAATGAAATATCTGCAAGCAAACAACCAAGCTCAGAGAGCACCAAGGACTCCACAGAATAAAGCTCTGTTTTTGTGAATTTTGCCTGGACCAAGTCAGCTTGGATGACCTCCAGGATGACTGAGACTATATCAAACCATTCCCAGAACTCTCACTTGAGTCCGCGAGGTAGTGCCCATACCTACACCTAGATTCCTCATAGTAACAGTTTGGTTTTAAATAGGTATTTTTAAAAAAAAAGTATCTCTTTTCTTTCAGATTCAAAGTGGTATGGCATGCAGTGTTTCATTTCTGATAAAACATTGGCTTCAGGACAATTTTTGTAAAATAAAGTCAGCCACCCCCAGCCTTTATAATTCATCTGCAGGATTTGACAGCAATACTTTGTTTCTTTTAAGAAACAGAAGAACTCAACAGAACCCATTTGATAATGATTAATACTATAGTTTGACAGATTTCCCACTGGGGACAGCACAGGCTTTCAAATACACTGTACTAAAACAGTGACATTCCTCATTTTGCCAAAGACAGTGCCCCAAAATAGAACAGAAAATTAAATGGGAAATTACAATTATCCAAGTATTAATGAAAGATTAAACAGACCTAAGTGAAGTTTTAGAAATGTTTCTAGTTATCGTCTTTTGCTATATAAGACACAGTTCAACCAAGTATGTTCAGAAAATCAGAATACATGGTAGGTTCAAAAAATCAGAAAACTTCTTTATACCTTAAAATACAGAGTTGTTAAGTCACCTTCATAGTATTTTAGTGACCATAAATATAAATTGAGTTCTTATGAGTGAAATTCAGTACTGCAGATAGGTTTTAGGTCCTGTTTTAGGGCCCTGAATTGCAGGTAAAACTTGCCCTTAATTGGTGGGATTTTCTGGATAGTACTCTCTTTGCATGAGGATGATGTTTGTGCCATTTGGGCTCACCTATCTGTTGTCAGTGTTGCTGTCCATTAGGAAAAAACAATGAGGGTAGCCTTGCTTCTGGAACACAGACTGACTATTAAGCTGTGTGTAGTGACTGTATTTTTACTCAGGTAGATGAGCAAGGAAGAGATTTTCAAAATGCGCACATAGATGGTTTTGTATTGCTGGTCGCAATAAAATCACATCCAAGTGATAAAATGCATGACAATTGTGCTTTAAATAACACACACCTCTGTTACTGTTAACCTGGAATTAAGGGGTATTTTTCCAGAACAATGAGGTCTGCAACAGACATCAAAAACTGCATGTCTCACGCAAAACAGGGTGTCTTCTGTGACAGGGTTTCTATCTGGTGATAGGTCTCTAAACCAGCCTTTCTCAGCCGTTCAACACTGGAGGAACCCTTGAAATATTTTTCAGGCCTTGGGGAACCCCTGCACATTCAGGCTCAAATGTAGGCCAGAAGTTACGAAGTTATTATATTTGTTTCATGTGTCAGCCTGTATATATGCACGAACATTGTTCTTAAACTAATAATGAAGAATGAAACTTACCTCTTTAATGTGAAGTTGCCTGAATTTGAAATAATTTTTTAAATGAATCACGATCTACCAGGGAACCCCTAGTGACCTCCTGTGGAACCCTATGGTTCTACAGAACCCTGGATGAGAAACCCTGGAATAGAGGGTAATGTTGGCAGTTATAATACTGTATATTTGCTAGTTTAGAAAGTGTTAACATTAACTATCAGTTATGTTTGTATATGTATGTGTATACTAAATACTTTTAAGATCCCAATTTTTAAATATTTTGTAAAGTTTTTGCAAGAAAACAAAACTTTAACTTTAATTATAAAATGTTTAATTTTGATTTGGTATTATTTTTAAGGCTGAAATTATAGACATGCTTACCTTGATACAAGTCTTCTTGACTATAAGAGGACTTCCTTTGTAGTAACTTAGGGTGTGATTGTCCTCTTCTACTGATTATTCAAAGACTAATGTCATGAGTACATTTTTCTGCTGCTTGCTTTATTGAAACTTGTAGAAGACCTAACTCCAGTGAATTTTGTTGTATTTTTGGTGGCTTTAGTTTAGCACCTCTGGTATGCTGCTTGCATTCATGCTGTGATATAACTGAAGCAGGGTGCAATTGCATTACTGTGCTTTTGCAACTCATGTCTGTGTGAGCCACATTGCTAGTCTCATTTTACCTTTTATATAATAATTTCCCTGTTTTATTTTCATTCATTTTTTTCAATTACAGCATGCATCACTGCACTCCTTTTAAAGTAGTGGCTTGGCTGTTTTTCTTTAGCAAATGGTTTGCTTTTTCCTGTGTGACAAGACTCTGTGAACATGTCCCACTATATTGTATTTTCTGCTGGTTTTCCCTTTTAATCTCCCTTAAATCTACCCTGAGGTATGTGTAAACCTCTGCCACGATGATATCACAGTTCATTTTGATGATACTCTATTTGCATGTCACTGTGTAATAATTAATCCAGTATTTGCTTTTATTCCTAACTGCAGCTCTGTAGTACCTCTAGCAGCCGTTTCTGTGGAGATAGCAGTTTCAGATGCTCTCTTAAATGTTAAATCTGCCTCTGTTGTGAGCCTTTTTTAAATAGTTTATTTCAGAATTCCACAAATAAATCAATCTCTCAGTGCAACATTTTAGTAATTCTGCAAAGCTGAATTATGAGGGCAGTAAAGCTTTGTATTTAGCTGTATTCTTTATCTTCCATGACACCCAGTAAAATAGGCAGCTTTTTCCAGCAACTCTTTTTGTCTTTACTCACTGCAACCAGTTCAATGATATTCTTCCTGCTTGTTTTTTCCTCTCTTTTCTCTCCCTCTGGAGATAAGGCAAGGCTTAAGAAGCTTCTTTCTTTAAATGTTGCCAATGTTGTGTCTTTGCTACTGATCAGATACAGGAGTAGGACGAGTTTTTCTGCTGCTTCTTTACTGAAACTTTTAGAAGAATTCATTCCAGTGAGTCTTCAGAAAGAACAGCATATACAGGTGGGGCAAGATAATCAAGTAACCCTATTAGATCATAGGAAGCTTAATTATCCAATAATGATAACCCACTATGTTATGGGAGTCTCCACTTCAAAAAAAAAAACATTGCTATTATATGATCCTCATTGTTTGGGGTAAGAGTGGATTCAGTAAAGGATTTTTCACTGTATTCCCTGATGGCTCATGATATTCCACCTCAGTCTAAATCTCAGGTTTTTCCAATGCAATAATACATTCTTTCAGTTTAGAAAAAAATGTTGTTGCTCCAGTGCTGCAGAATTCGTATAACTGGCAAAAAGCAAGATATGTATTAGTGTTATTTATTCCAGTAGAAAGCTGAGAACTTTGAGTTCTGCATACTAGATAGTGACTGTAGCTTGTAGTACATATCTACCCTCCCTAGTTCTCACTGTCACACTGCACTTTGCAAACTGGTGAAATATATGTAAAAAGTAATCTCACAAAAATCAGTTTCATGTGTTCTTTTCTGGCAAAAAAGAACACACACAGATACACACTGCTTCTCTGTTGATTTTTTTTGGCAAAAAGTTAAGACTGTTTTATTTCAGAAGGTATTTGCTCTACATGAAATGTGTTTTTATTTGCCTGGTTGTGCTTTTTATTATTGCTGATATTTGTTAATTAAATGCCTTTACTGTGTACTTGTCCTATGTTTTGTTTGCTGTAAGCCACCTTGGAGTCCTTTGGCAGAAAAGAGAGGGTACAAATAAATAAACATCTGAATCTTTCACACTAAGAACCATTTGCACATACTTGTATTTAAGAATAACTTACTGAATACAGTGACAAAAATAAACATATAAAAAGGCCCACATAGCTAATGTTTTAAGGTAAGAAGTTTTTTCTTAGTCCAACTCTGTAACTGCTCCAGACAGATTAATGGTAAGATATAATTAATAATTATGATTTATAATATGAAAACTTCTAAATGTAAATAACAAGGAGATAGTCATACTAGTCCATGAGGGCGGAAAAAAAATGTGGAGTCTGCAGTTGAGCAATATCTTCATTCGATTTTACTTATTTGGTCAACTATGTGCCAGACTGTGTGTCATCCTGACATAATCAGCTATTGATTTTAAGCGTAAAAGTTCAGTGGCTAATCATAAGCTAGACTGTAGCTAGCATTTTAGTTAATATGTTTCCTTTATATGTAATTCTATGGAGCAGTGCTTTCCTCTTCTATTAAGTCAAAAAGAGTAGGAGGGGGGAGTGAGTTGGTCATTTACACAAAGGCTCAATAGCCAAAGACTAGTGTCCTTGTAAAACTGATAAATAACAGACAGCCCAAATTTTTGTAAGAGCTCCAAGGTTTCCTGTAGGATTCCTTTAGATAAGAATTTGAAGGGCATTGATCATTTCTGAAGGTACATTCCCCAATCAAGGTCTATCGTACACAATGAAACAAGGCTCTTCAGTCAAAAAGAATAGAAATTCAAGTGTTTTCCTCCATGGGATGGTATGCTTACAGTTTCACTAAAGAAACTCACAGTAAATATAAACACAAAGGGTACAGTCTTAAAATTTTAGCCACACTAAGTATAATTTATGAGAAGCTATTCAGGAGAAGCAAGGATGGGTCTCATAGCAAGGCAAGTCCTCTATCGATTTTTTAAAAATACTCTGGATCAGAGGCAGAGTAAAATGTCAGCATAGTTTATGTCTACTGCAGTGCTTCAAAAATGCTATTCCTCACCTCCATATCTCTTCCTTCTTATATTCTATCCTTTTTTTTTTATTGGCAGGGCCACGTTACAATTGCCACAACACAGTTCAAACTGTTGATCATATTTAAAACCTTAAAAGTCTTAGATCGAGGATTCCTAGACATCACATTTTTCAGCCTGTTTTTGTCCTAGGTGCAATGAAGAGGCTTCTTTTCTGCCTGTATGTCAAGGCCGTGTTGATGGAGAAAAATGAGAGGTTTTTCAGTGGCCATACCTAAATTATGGAACACTTGTTTTGACAGGGTATGCAGACTTCCTCATTATTATTATACTGCCTTGTGAAACTCTTTTTTTTCCAAGAATAGGATTGTTTTATAGGAAATGGAAGATTCGGGTAACATCTTTAGATGGATCAGTTTTTGCAGCAGCTGAGTTGATGCTTGTGTGCAGCACCTCTGAGTGTTACATTATACTTTTAGTTAGCTCTATTATTAGCTTAATCTTGTTTAGAACTGAATTATTAATAATTAAATTGCAATCCTCCACACAATTTCCTACAGATAAATTCAGTTGAAATCTATGAAATGTATATTGCAGTGCACAAATGCAATTGTCTGCACATTTTTCAAGTAGCCCCTGGGAATAAGTCATTAAGATCTAATTTCAAATAGTTTCACTATGCTTATTTAGGTTATCTCCTTGCTTGCTGCCTTCAGCTACTATTTCTTGTCCTTCAGAATCACTGAAGTGCAAAATGTCTAGTCTTTTTCATTTTTTCTGATTACATGGAGACAAGCAACTTTTTATCTTTAAAAAAATATATATATTTTCCCTGTCAAACATGGATTTTTCTCCATTTCCAAAATCTGACTGTTTTTTAGCCATACATATGAATAACTGCCCAACGAGATGGCAGCACCAAGCTGACTTTGGCTGATCTTAGGGCCAGCTTTAGCCTAAAGCCAAGTAGACACTGTCCTAGGATTCCAAAGCTTAGAAGGTACCAACACTGCCCCTCCTTCTGAAAACCAAAGTTACTCTAAAAATGCAAATCTTTGCATTGGCGGAGTTTGGTGCCATCAGTCAATGTGACCAGGTGTACCATATATTCTTGAGCTGGCACTGGCTGATCTTGTAAAGTTAAGCAAGATTACATCCTATTTGTACTTCAGCAGAAGACCACCAGGCCATCCCAGGACTATAGGCTACATCAGGATATTAAGAAAAAAACCTTGGAAGAAGGCAGTTGCAAACCATTTCCATTTTATTGCCAACAAAACTATGTGGGCATGTCCTTGAAGTCACCTGGAGCTGAGAATGACTAGAAAGAGTCTTATATTATTAATGAAAGTTTTAAAAATATACATCTTCCTGAAGTCTTGCTGAGCAGGGAAAACAAACATTAGATGAAAACTTGAGCTACTCCAAAGAAAGTGAAAATATTATGCTATGCGTAGTGGTGATACTTAAAAGTCAAGGGAAATTTATTGTGGAATAGAACAATAGGAAATATCACTTCGGAAAGATTTCCTGAGTTATTGTGAAGTGTAAATTCAGAGGCCAAACTTACATACGGGTAGGAAAATTAACTTAGGATGATAAATCTCTTGATTTTTACTGCTTTCTGCTCTGTGGTATCCACTGAAATAATTGTGAATGTCAGCATATAAGCACGTGTTTCACAAACACCCAGCAGGTGCCTTGGGTGGAGCATACTAACAAGTGAGGCCTGGCAGTCTGTATGTAATGGCAAGCAAAGAAGGTTGGGAAAAACCAATTACACAAATTACATGGGAAGTTATTAATGGTAAAGCCAAGCTGCAAGTTCTCAAGCTTGTTTGGAAAAGAAGATGGTTTCTGTTTTACAGTGCCAGTGCCAAATTAGCTCATGGCAAATAATAACACAGGAAAGATTCTTACATAATAAAGGGGAAAAGAACTTGATTCATGCTCTGTTTCATTATTAGGCTAATTTTTGATACACATATGACAGCAAAATAGCTTTATTTTGCTAACATAGGCATCTATTATGTCTTCTGTTCCTGCACTGCAAACCTTTGCAATATTTTTTTGGCATACAGAAGGGGACTGCAGATCAAGTTTATGTCTATTCTAACAAATCCTTCTGATTAAAAAAAACACAGGGAGAAAGATAGATGTTGAAGCAACAAGTTGGAAGAACCACAACAGAGTGTTTTTTCTCTTTCCTCTGTGGAATACAGAGAGAGGTAGCCATCTTAATTTGTAGGTAAAGGTAAAGGTAAAGGTTTCCCTTGACGTAAAGTCCAGTCGTGTCCGACTCTAGGGGGCGGTGCTCATCTCCGTTTCAAAGCCTTGGAGCCGGCGTTGTCCATAGGACACTTCCGGGTCATGTGGCCAGCATGACTCACGGAACGCCGTTACCTTCCCGCCGAAGCGGTACCAATTAATCTACTCACATTTGCATGTTTTCGAACTGCTTGGTGTGCAGAAGCTGGGACGAGCAACGGGAGCTCACCCTGCTGCGCGGTTTCGAACCGCCGACCTTAATTTGTAATCAGGAATAAATATAATATTAATACAAGTAGACATTTTTTGTAGCTTATTGTAGTTTGACTTAGCCAATCGTCAGAAACCAGATCAAGGGTCAGTTCATGATTAAGGCATTAATAACCTCAATTCATAATTCTGACATTATTTTCATTAGCTTTCCTTAATTGTAGTTTAGCACATGGTCTGAATCCAGTTTTGTCGTTTATTGGATCCCAGCTGTTCTCACTGATTTAGACAACACAGACACAGGTTGGTAGAATGGCTGCAAAATTCAGCCAATCCAGCAGGAATGTTTTCACTCCTGTGGCTTTTTTTCACCCCTGTGGGCATGTTAATCAAAGTCATGAAAAGGATTGGGAATATCCTCTGGGCTTTTTTCCCCTCAAAGTTTAGAAGACCCACAAGAGAAAACAGGAAGTGCAGTAAGTAACCCACCAACAAGGTTGGTAGGTTATCTGATTCCAGCAGGGAAGAAAATTGTGAAATGAGGACCCCTGCCATTTATGTAATACTTGCTAATAATCATTGGTAGAGATAATTTAAAGCAGCTCTCTACAGTTCACAATTTTGGATTCTTTCTCTAAATGCAGCCATGATCAACAATTTCTTCTTTCTTCACCAGGGCATGCAGTGGGGAATGGCTGTTTATATTTAATCTAATCGCCAGATTCCAAAGTTGCTTGGCTAACATTGGAGACAGCATGTTGGTCTAATAGGACTAGATCAGGGATGCTCAACTTCTTTCTGGGCCAAGGGCTTCTCACTGTCTTTCAGAGGTGGATTAAGAATTGCACTCCAAAAATCAGTTACTAGAGTCAGGGCAAAAGCTTAATTTCATCTATACTTATTTATAATGAACGATCATAATTGTAAGTAAATGTTACAAATCAGTACCAACTTTTGTAGAACTCTGGGGGACACACCCAAGCCTTTCAGGGGCCACATGCAGTACTAGCCTCAAGTTGTATGTCTCTTGACTACTGGTGTTTTGTTTTTTTTAATATTTGTCCTGCCATTTTGCTTATGAAGGGAATAATTTGAGAATAATGTGAGCTCCTTGTATTACACAAGTAGAAGTAAAACTGACATGGGAAGTGGAGATGGAGACCTGAAATGAACAGATGGATGGAGATAGAGAGGTGAGCTGCAAAGATTAATTCGGTACTGTATAGATTTCTGTCAAGAGCAATCTGCTTCTTTGCAAAATTGGCTAGGTGGAGAGAAAGAGGGTGAAAGACAGGAGGAAAAGGGAAAGAGAAAAGGACAGCCAGTTTGGTCTAGTGGTTAAGGCAACAGGCTAGAAACCAGGGGACTGAGAGTTCTAGGCCCACCTTAGGCATGAAAGCCGGCTGGGTGACCTTGGTGCCCTGTTCAGACTATGAGGTGGCCAGACAGAAGTATTATAAAACTCTTTATTTAAAACAACTATTTACAACAGTAAAGTCTGTTAATAAATAAGCAAGCAATTTCAGTCAAGACCACCCAGGCAAGGGCAGATGAACAGGCACGGCTGCAGGGTCAGACTGTGGCAGAACAGCAAGACAGAATTCAGCTAACTCTCTGATCGAAGCTGTCAGGCTTGGTGATGCTAGATTGTGTGGCAAGGCAGAAGCTGGAGGCAAGTCCCATAGACTGGCACGCAGCTAGGATCAGACTGAATGTGGAGGCTAGGCAAGACTGGACTGGAACCCTTAGACAAGCCTTGGCTCTGGAGTCTAGGCTAGGCTGGACTGGGGAGTCAAGGCAATGGTGATCTCTGGAAACAAGATTGGACTTGACTGAAGAGTCTAGGCAAGGCTGAGAGCTGGAAGGAAGACTGGACTGGACTGGAGAATCCAAGCAAGGCTGAGGACTGGAAGCACACCTGGATCGTGCTGAAGCACAGCGACAAGGTCCAGAGCTAAACACAAGACTCTGCTCAGCAGGGACAGCAAGGAGAGACTCGACTGGAGCAGCTTGTGCAGAAGGCAGTTCTGCGGAGGTAGAAGACGCTGGCGCTGGTTCCACGCTGGCTACAGGCGAGGCTTCTGACGCAGGTAAGAACTCTTCCGCAAGTGCTGTGAGCTCGAAGGATCAGTTGTCTCCAGCAGCTTGCTTTTCATGTGTCTGCCTTTTAAGGTGATCCTTTCCACGCCTTTTCTCTCCTGCAGCCAATTGGGCTGCCTTCTGATTCGCGTGCTTCTCTGCTCTCCTGTCTCAAGTGCTGACTGGAGGATTCAAATCCCCCTCCGGAGTTTGGCCAATCCATGTCTGCAGTTTCTCCTGCTCTGCTGAGTCACTTCCTTGTTCAGCTTCTCTGGGTCCCTCCTGATGAGTTTCGTTTTCCCCTTCTGACTCTGGATAGGTTTCATTTTCGGAGTTAGAAGTGGGCTGAAATCTCACACTTGGGCCAGTCACTCTCTGTCAGCCCAACTCACCTCACAGGGTGGTTGTTGGGGGGAAAATAGGAGGAGGAAGGAGTATTAGCTATGTTCGCCGCCTTGAGATATTTATAAAAGTAATAAAGGCGGGATAGAAAATAAATAAATAAGTAAAATATTAAACTCAGGATAATTGTAGGGGAAGCATCTGGGATGCAAGCAGTACTTCTCAGATTCAAAAGTCAAAGAACTTAATTTTTTGAGAGCCAGTTTGGTCTAGTGGTTAAGGCAACAGGCTAGAAACCAGGAGTCTGTGAGTTTTAGTCCCGCCTTAGGCTTGAAAGCCAGCTGGGTGACCTTGGGCCAGTCTCTCTCTCTCAGCCCAACTCACCTCACAGAGTGGTTGTTGGGGGGAAAATAGGAGGAGGAAGGAGTATGAGGTATGTTCCCCATCTTGAGTTATTTATAAAAATAAAAAAGGCAGGATAGAAAATAAATAAATAAATAAATAAATAAAGTGGCAGAAAGAGAGTGAGAAGAGGTGTAGTAGCAAAATAGATGTGGGGTAGCCCTTCCTGCTTTTCACTTGATTGAAAGAGTAACAGAGCTCCAGAAGAAAGGAGCTTGTGTTAGAAAAAATCCATCTGTAGCATTGAGTTTTAATGATTCATTACTGAGAGTGTTGTAAATCTAAAACTAACTAATCTCATTATCTAAAATAATTAGCTTTGATGGCTTCTGGAATAAAAGGCATGCCTTGAAAATGAGGAGTTCCCAGCATAGGCATGTAGCACCTACATTGTGAAAATTTGGACAAAGGGAGGAAGGGAAGGATGTTCTGGGTGGTTGGTACTAGAAAAGCAATTTAAATTGCAAGGATATTAATCAAAGATTGACAGGGTATAATTGCCATCCATGATCCTAAATATAGTTCCTGGAAGTGAGAAGGAAAGTTGTATGGGATATAACACATTTGCTGTAATTTTTGCTGGGATACCTTATACCTATGAGATATGTTTTGTACTTCAACAGAAATGTGCTTTTCTGTGGATGTATTTCACACTGCGATTGTAATACCCAAAGGCCTGACATCATGTGGTTGAGGTTAGTTGCATAATTGCACACTTTGTTTAACGATGGTTTGTTGAACTAGCCAGGGCCAATGTATTGGTCAATACATAACACTGAGTCCTTTGAGAATGCAGTGGGATATAAATGTAAAAATAAACACCTATATTGTACACTCACTGTGGTTTTTTGGGACTTAACCCACTGAACGAGCCCATGCATTTTAGATTTGTGTTTTGTGTGACCAGACTACCATGATTGTCCTGATTACCAGGAAACACACTGAGGCGAGGACTTGGTCTCTAATATTTATTAGTAGTACTTAACAAGAATCCTAACAAACTGAGAAAGCGTGGGAAAACCCAGCCATATAAACCCCAAAGGTTAAGGCGGTCCCGATCTGTGTCTCTTTGAATGGCTGAACAGTTCCTCAGTGCTACGCATGCGCTTGACAGTCTGGGTGAGAGCCCCCTGCTCGCCATCCTTACTCATGACAATGATTTACTTAAACCATGATTTAAAAAATCTTCCCTTAGGATGATATATAAGCTCAGGTAGCCCTTTTCATCTGATGGCTTTCCATCAGACCTTGGTTTGAAAAATACGTTTTATGAGAAAAGCATACAAGACTGGCCCAGCCATATACAGGATGCTGGGGGTCAAAAAGGAAAGACACCCTCAAGTCAAGTTCAACTTGTCATGGCAATGTGGACATATCAATGCAATTTTCTTGGCAAGAATACGAAGGTAGTTTATCATTGCTTTCTTCGGAAATTTTCTGTTAACTTTTCAATCTAGTCTACAGCCCTGAAATTCCCATGGAAGTCTTTGGGAAATGTGTGGTTGCTCTTTATAGAATTGTTTTTGACTTGCTAGAAATAAATTAAATTGTTTTAATGATAGTCTATTTTACTTTTCTGTGCTGTTTATTCTGCTAGTTTATATTCAATCCAAGTTTATTAAGTGTGTAGCCACAGGCCATTTATATACAGCAAGATGCAGAAGAATCAAATTAACCTTCACCAAATTAATTCAGTTTATTTGACACATTAAGGAGGAATCTACTTTGCAATCAGTTTCCATGATCTCCAAGTAGATGCTTTTAAGGCTGTTGTGACAGAAGAAGCCACACACTGAGAGATCTGAGCAACATGTTCTCAAAACAAAAGCACCACTTTGTCCTCCTCTGACCCTAGAAAGGCTACAGGGTGCCTTTCTGTGTTGCAGTGACCACATCAAAATTAGTTGGGCCAACTTGGAAGGGTATATGGTGGTGGGAATATGAGCAGGAAGCAAATCACCTCTGATTCCACAACCTGCCCCCAAACAGTTGCAACTTGTGGTGCTGAAATTTTGACAGCAAAATTGGCTACATGATTTGGGCTCAGTTTGAGGGATATTGGGGTTTTAAGGGTGGAGATGGGAGTGTATTGCTTCCCACAGGTTTTCCAGGTCTCCCAACTTAGTTTTGAAAAAAAAAAGTCCAAAATGTTGTATCATCAAAGAGTGGGTATTTGTGAAGTTTTGGCAGCACAATTTTGGGGGCACACATGCTTGATCTCAATAGGAGCTTAGCACCTTTAGGATCTTTTTGCACACAGACATGATAACGATGGTCTTAAAGATTTATATTCCACTTTCACTCCAAGAGCTGGAAGTGGCAGACATAGCCCAACTTCCTCTAATTTTATTCCTACAACAGCAGCTCTATGATTTGGCTGAAAAAGTGAGAATGGTTCAAAGTCACTCAGTTAACTTCTATGGCTGAGGGTAAACTTGAATCTTCATCTCCACAGTCCTAGACCAGCACACAGTAATGAGGTTGTCAGCCTTACTAGGTAGAGCATACAGGAAACCAACCAAATGAGCTAATTCTAACTTATTGTAAAGCTACTTTGCAGGTAGTCCTCACCTTACATCAGCAACTGGGACCAGAATTTCCATTCTCTAGGTGATACGTGTCATGTTCACCGTTCCAATGTTTCCGGTACATCGTAACGTTTCGCATGTCATTTGGCTGATGCGTGTTTCATCTGGGAGGGGAGGAGGAGTCCATCTCGTGGGATTGTTATATGTTAGCAGCTGGACTGGAATGTGTTTGGGTTATCTCGTGTGTTCAAGGTTCCTTTCATCAGCAGAAACGGTTACCAGCACCTGTGGGGGGGGGGGAGTTTGCAATGGCAGGGCGAGGGGAGGGATTACGTTTGAGCCAAGGGTTTTTAGTTTGTATTTGGCACACTTTTGCTCATTCTCAGCTTTCTCTGTATTTGCATACTATTCTTTAATAAATCAGATATCATTAAGTTCCTGCTTGTGAGTCTGAGTCTATTAGAGTAGGCAATCATTACAATACGGTTGTAAAGCGCAACTGCATCACTTAGCGATGGCAATCCCTGCAGTCCCAGTTGCCATTGTTAACTGAATCCTACGGTCACATCCAGCAGGAAGTTGCAAGTCCCAGGGCGCAAGTGGTTGGTGTGGCACAAGTGCAGAGGGGATTGGGGAGGGTGCACGGATGAGGGGACACTTACCTCAGTGACTTGTGATCTTCCCTGCTGGCTTCCCCTTTGACTTTCTGGGGAAGCCAGCATGGAAGGTTGCAAATGGTGATCATGTGATCGCAGGGCACTTGGCAAATGGTCGTAAGTGTAAATGGGTTGCCAAGGACCCAGATCGCAATCACGTGACCACGGGGGTGTTGGGATTGCTGGAATTCCGAGTACTAGTCATAACCATTCATTCAGTGCCATTGTAACATTGAACAGTCGCTGAACAAATGGTCATAGGTTGAGGACCTCCTGTAACAGTTGCAAGTCTGAAAGTACAGTTCCCCTGCTGTCTCCTTTAGAGCCCAGGAAACTAGGGAGGGTCCCTTCTGAGCCTCTTGCCCAGGCCACTGTGTAGCTGCAGGCTATGCTGTCTCTTATCTGATCATTCCCTAAGCAGCATTTCTTGGCCCCTTCTCCCAAGGTCTTTCCCACATACCATTACAGAGGCAGATCTTCAGTCTAGAAGTGGCACTATATCTAGAACTTTGCCTTAGTGGAATCTGGTGATATATCTCACTGATCACTACCATTAGCACAGTTTGATATTTTGGTTCCGTGAAAATCTGATGCAATCTACACAAAGATATGTCTACTAGGTACTTAGGTCTCTGATGACCTGTTATCAGACTACCATACCACAGAGTGAATCTAGAATCTTTGATGGCTTGCCTATCAGTTCCAAAGCCATGCCTAAACAAACAAACAAACAAACAAACTGAATAAAGAAATCCAGTAACTTTGTTCCCTTTGATGAGTCATCATAGAAATATTGGTAAGAGAACATAACTGGAATAAACAACTGAATGTCTGTTTCTATGCCTGCTGACATTTGAGCACTACAAAGCTCTGTTTGACTAAAGGCTAATAGTTAGGGCTGTGCAAGCCATCTGGAGGGGTGCACATTTAAATATTGGCTCATCCTCTCAAAGGTTTAGTACATCCACTCAAAAGGTTTTCCAAGGTATTTTGGATATATGTGGGCAGATGTGTTTATAATAATTAGTCAATTAGTCAATGCTTTGTGAATCAATTCACCGAAAATAGGCCAAGATCTATTGCAACAGTTGGGGTTCTTGGGAAAAGCATTAGTAATCACTGAAAGCATTGTAATTGCTGCTGTTGTTACTCAGTTGCTTCTGACTCTTTGCAACCTGATGAAACACTGTTTGCCCAGACTGTTAGTAACTTCTTCTTTGACTTCTTTTAAGCACATATCAACGATTAAAGAATGGATTCTGTATAATTTCAAGAGCCTGGAATAAATTATTATTCCAGTTCCAGACTTTAACTTTATAAAAAAGAACCTGGGATAAAATCTTGCCATGGGAGAATTTTAAATTTTTGGGTTTTTTTTAAATTGCCTTTGTTCTATAGAGGAAAAGGAATTATCATTATTTTAGATAAAGGAATATAAATGAGATGAGGGATTGAGTAAGGGAAAAGCTGCTCCTACACAATTACTAAAATATAGAAAAGATTACAGTTTTGTTTTATTTTGCTTCTGAAAGTAACATATTATTTCCCTTACAGTGAACTTTATTCTTAAACAAGCAAAAGTTTGTTCAAGTATTACGTTTATTTCCAAACAATTCAAAAGAAACTAAAAGAGATTTAAATGACTTTAGAAAATGTTGTCAATCTTACCTGCAGTATAGAACCTAGGCAGCCCTTCAGGTAGGGAAGGATTTCTAAACTGACTTTTTTTTTTGTCCTTTCCTTTATCTCCTACATCCCTTCACAGTCTATTTCATGCTAGTTCTCTGGTTTTGTTCACCTGCCAGCACTTCATCCATAATCTGGACTGACCAGTTAAAAAAATGCCTTCTGGCTGCCTTTCACCTGAAAGCAGTAAATGACTGGACCAGATGATGTAACATGGAAGAAGTTGAGGATGCACAGTCAACGCTTTTCTTTGCAATACATAGCTCTGGAGTGACGGCATTGTTTAGACAAAACAGGTAGTCCTTGGTTAATGATGGTAATTGGGAGTGGAATTTCCATCACTAAGTGATGCAGTCATAAAGCATAATGTCACGTGACCGCGCTGCTTTAGCAATGGCAGTTCCAGCACTCCCCAATTGCCATCATAAGGGTAGACCTCACATGATCATGACTTCCAACTTCCTGCCAGCTTCCCCATTGACTTTGCTTGTGAGAAGCCAGCAGGGAAGGTCACAAATTGCCATCATGTGACCATGGGATGCTGTGATGGTCAGAAATCCAGGCCAGTTGCCAAGCACCCAGATTGTGATCACGTGACCACAGGGGTGCTGCGCCAGCCAGAACTTTGAGGACAAGTCATAACTACCACTCATTCAGCACCGTCACAAGTTTGAACAGCACTGAATGAGTGGTCATTAAATGAAGACCACCTGTATGTTAAAAGAGCTGGATTTGACTGTTTTGTTATGAAAATGTTGAAATAAGCTATAGAAAAATAATGGAAAGTTAGGACTTCATGCTCCCATCCACAGCTAAGTCAAGATGTTTTGCTGCTTGGACTGGAGGCAAAATTGTGCCCTCTCCTCATTCCATGTTCAAAAATTTGCTGAACAGGCAGCTGAATATTACTTTAAGAGTAGTTATGGGACAGAATTTTCTACAACTTAGGCAGTATATTCATTTTGACAGTTGAAATTGATCCCAATGAGGAGAGTTTTAAATTTTTCCACCTTTCAACATATTTTTAAAAGTTTCTTTACATAATTTATTATAATTTGAAATATGCCTTTATTGCTACTTGTCAGGTACAATCCCAGATATCTGAGTGAGTCTTTTGTTAACTGGCAACCAGACTCTTTCTGCACAAAATCATCTTGAACTAAATATCTTGTTATTATCTCTGTGTTATTTTTTTGTTAATTTTGAAAATTCACCAAAACGTTTAATTATTTTCATCAGCTGTCCTACCGAACTTTCTGATTGCATGATACTTAATACATCATCTGCAAAACACTTCAACTGATATTCCTCAGCTTGAATCTTGATACCTGATACTTGTTTGTCTTTCTGAATCTCATCTACTAATACTTCTAAAGCAGTCACAAATAGTAAAGGGGAGAGTAGACAACCTTGTCTAGTGCCTTGGCTTATGGAAAAGTTTGCAGAAAGTGTTCTATTAGCTGTGATCTTTGCCATTTGACGTTGGCCTATGTTTTCTACCCAGGTTTTGAATTCCTCTCTAGGATTCATTTTATTTAATACTGCTAGTAGAAATGACCACTCTGGATTGTCAAAGGCTTTTTTCTGAAAAGATCACTGCTGCTTTCTTGTTTTTGGTAATATATTCTCCTACATTTATTATGAATCTGCTGCTGTTCTGCATTTTCCTCTTGGGAATATAACCAGTTTGATCTATATGCATTATTTCTGGACACACTTCCTTAGATGTTCAACTACTATTGTGGTTTGAAGTTTATAGTCACTGTTCAGTAAAGAAATTGGTCTATATGACTGAGGTTTCTCCAGGTCATTCCCTTCTTTCTGAATCAAGGTTACATATGTTTCTTTGCATGTTTGTGGTATTGCCTATATCTCTTTTATTTTTGTCAATGGTTCTAATAGTTCTTCCTCTAACTCTTTGTAATATTGAGCTACAGTCCATCTGGCAGCCTTTCAATTTTTTTTTATTGCTTCTTTAGTTTCTGGAATAGTTATAGGTTTATTTAGTTCTGTCCTGTTTTTTGAATTGTTTCAGGATCTGTTGGGCCTAAGACTAAGCCAAAGCCCAACCACATCTTTGCTCAGCACAATTCAAAGTCTTCTATGTTTAACCTCAATATTAGGATGCAATTATGAAAATATTGTGGCTTAACATATATTTCCTGTTTATGTGATAATGGAGTATTATTAATTAAAGGTAGGGAAACCCAAAGCTCCAGAGGCAATTACATAACACTAATAACAGAGCAAGACTTACTTACACCACCATGAAAGGAACTGGAAAATCCATGATGAGCTCACATATACAGTGGATACAGTAGAAAGTAATGTTGTTACCAATTCTGGCAGTTAAACAGTTAATGTAGACACTGTATGGTGAAAATATGATTTCTATATTTATTCATTTTCCTGTAGAACAATAAAGAGTTGTTTCCAGAGGACAGCTGCATTCATCTGTTACAACAACCACAAAAACTTAAGACCTTCAGCAGCCTCAAAGACCTGTTGTGCAATAAGCTCACATGTACTAGAAACTGCATCAATACATGGCATTATGTTCAGTTTGCAGATCAGAAGAAATAGAGTCATGTTATTAAGATGAATGTTGGCAAGAATTTTGCTTTTATTCAAAGTGTTATGCCAGCAATAGAAATAAGCATAGATTGCAACTTTTTGTCTGATTTTAAGGTACTTTGTGTTCCTTCCACAAAGCAAGAGATGTGTTTCTTAGTTAAGCTCTATCAAAGAGACATATTTACCAAGAATTAGGTAGGTTATAATTTGCAACATTACAGCACCTTTCCTCCATTAATAATGTGCTCTCAAAAGCTGTCAAACCAGACATGATGTGGGAATACCATGATGGGGGAAGATTACTGACATTGTTGAACCTGACAAATACCATTCAGATATCAAAAATTAGGAGGGGCAGAGAAAGAGGTAAAATAATAGGAATGTTGCTGTAGAGGAGAAAGTAGCTTCAGAAGGGTTATTCTGAGTAGTTCAGAGTTCATTTCATTTTTTAAAAAATCCTGTGGGGTAAGGTAAATCTTATGGCATAATCAATAAAAGAAGGTCATGAAGAGATTCTGTGATATCACTGAGCAGCACTGAGAAAATGAATCTGCTGGAACTTTTAAAAAGTCTTCCAGTTTCCCAACATTAGCCTGAAACTGTGCTGGTGAAATTCAGGGGCAAAGTGGTCATTTTTTTGCAATATTCATACTTGGTAAAATATACTTTATTGGCAGTATCTGCCCATTTTCCAGTCTACTTGTAAGGTCTCCAAGAATTACACCTTAGGTTTCTCTCTGTATCCTGAAGACTTTGCAAGGCTTCAGGATACAGTGTTTGGCAATTAGAAATAATCCCCACTAGAAAGACAGGCTAGAAGCTTGCTATCTAAAGTGATATTAGAGTACATAAATTTAACTTCAAGGCAATATGAGAACATTTCTAAAAGCCTGCAAACATTCATTACAAACAGGAAAATAAAAATGGTCAAAACAGTAGCTTTATTCTTTCAACATTTAAAATGTTATGAAACACTATAAACACATTGCTAGCATTTTTGCCAGATAGTTGTGATACGGAGAATATTCCCAAGCAATCATTTCAAATTGGAAACAGAATAATTGCTAACATATCTGAAAATTTGTATACTGTAATCTATTACTTATGCCGCTAAACTTCATTGTCTCTGTCTCTATCTCTCTATCATCAATGATTTTCCTTATCTTAGGGAAGCAAGACTAAGGTATTTAACATTTTAAATTGATACAATACTTCTATTGTAATGACTAAAATTGTATGAGTATGGAACACAAAGAATGCCAATCCTTTAAGGCATTTTCAGTATATTGTTTCCTTGTTTGTGGTGGGATATCGTACCACTTGCTGTAAGAAAGTTAACAGCTTTGATACTGTGAAGTCCCTGGTGCTCTCTGAGCCATGTTGTTTTCTTGCAGACTTTTCATTGCCAGAGTAGGCAACATCTTCAGTGCAAAGAGGGAGTGGGCCTTGCTCTCTGTTTATATACTGTGGCTTGCCCTGCTTGTGTTGGTGGGGGTGTTGTGCTCTCCTTGGGAGTTCTTGGATTGGGCTGATGTTTGCTGCTTGGTTGATTGCCTGAGTTAATAGTTCATTGATACTTCAAGGTGTGTAAGACATTCTTGTATTTAAATAGGTAAAATCTGTGGCCAACAAGGGCTTCAACTTTTTCTCAGGTATCTGTCATGAGTACTGATGGTGAGCAGGAGGGGATCCCTATCCAGGGGCAAAAACGCATGCATAGTTTAGAGAGTTTGAGCTGTCATTCAAAGAGACACAGAACAGACCCGCCTTGACTTTTGGGGGTTTATCTCTCTGGGTTTTCCCACGCTTCTTCAATCTGGTAGGATTTTCTGTCTACTATAGCAATAATAAAGCACTAGAGACTTCTTCCTCGTCTCGGTGTGGTTCTTGCTTAGTCAGGACAGTATCATTTAACAGAAACTAATTTTTTCAGTAAGTAGCATATTTTAAGACATACTTTTTAATGTTTACTTTTTTAATTTTTAAGACAATATCTGCCAACAAAATTTGATATGCATATTTCTAGCATTCCTATCACCAATCTGAAAGAATGGAAATTCGGATAACTTTTTCCACTGTTCCACTTGTTCCCTCAGGGCCATTCCTGCACAGATTTCATGTTGGTTGACTTTAACCTTTTTAATGTGCAAATTTGTGTCCTGTTTACTATAGTTAATATGCATTCACTGATTATATTCTGAACACCTTGGGCATCTCCACCTTTCTACCGACTGTAAATGTAAATATTGACTGGCTGTTGTACACAATGTTGTTAATCTACATGCATTTTCCAATGTATGTAAAAGGTGTATCAGGAAGATACATAAAACTTTCAAGTCCCTATTGAAAAAAGCACATTCTCTCAAGCCTGCTGGAGAGTATTCCCTTAATGGGAAAATGTACAAATTCCCTCTAACTGGACAGAGTTTATGCACTATTCTCTTAAAAGCACAGTAAATATGTACAATAACTGGTTGTTATGCACATTAGTTGTTTGATTTACATTACCTTTAACATTACATTACCTTTATAAAAATATGGATTGTTTCTACTTTGAAATATTACTATCAAACTGAAATAAATTTACTGGCCTTATGCAGCAAAGTTCTAACAAAAATTACTTATTTTAAAATCCCATTGATCTCAGTGGGGGGATATTTCTAAAACTGTCCCACTGAAATCTCAGAATTTAAAAATGATAATGTCACACTGGACTATACACATGATAAAAAAAAGGCTCATTACCTGGAACAATAAACAGCTTGCCATGTGTTATAGCTCTCACACAGTTTGGATATAAAACAACCACTCATGTATGTGAAATAGGCCAATGTGATTACTTGTCCATATAGTTTTATTGACAATAACATTTATTTATTTATCACATTTTATCACTGCCCATCTCCCTCCCAAGGAGGGACTCCCTCCCTCCCAAGGAGGGATATGGGAGTTTGCCATTACCTTTTTCCCTGGATTTTTTTACTTCTTAAGTTTAACACAGTCCTGCTATTTCCTAGTGGTCTGCCCAGAAAGTTTTAATTTTCATTTTGTTGGAGGGGGAAAGACTGTGATAAAAACCTATTGGAAACTATATAATTATTGTAGTTTCTAAAGTAAGTTCAATTACTTCTACTAAAATATAACTAAACCATATTTTAGATCAAAGTTAGTTGTAGTTAAGCTAATTTAAATAGTTGGTACCCATAAATATAAAAAGATCAGAATAATGTATTTAAATTAGACATAGTAATGGTGGATTCTACAAGTAGCCTTGATGGCTTATATATTCTCCCAGGTATCTTGCAAATAAATACAAGTCACTGGAGAACATCAGAGGAAGGTGCTATTGCCAATGTGTGACTGCCAAAGTCACCCAGTGAGCTTCCATGGCTGAAGATGGATTTTAACCTCAGTCTTCTCAATCCTAATCCAACAGTTTAACTGCTACAGCACACTAGTTAGTACTTGGATAAAGGTAAAGGTAAAGGTTCCCGTTTAGTTGTGTCCAACACTAGGGGGTGGTGCTCACCTCCATTTCATGGCCGAAGAGCCAGCATTGTCCCGAAGACACTTCTGCAGTCATGGATAGGAGACCACCAAAAACTCTAGAGGTGTACACTAGACTGAGAAGTTAGAAAAATGTCACAGAAGAAGGCAATATGAATCAGTTCTGTATTGTTGTCAAGAAAACTACATGGACTTGTCTCTGAAGTCACCAGGAATTAAGGTCCATTCAAAGGGGACTTTATCTTTATTTATAGAAGTCAAGGCTCTGCATATCATCAGCTAGGGACCAGCTAAGGACCATGGCCTAGTGGGGTCGAGAAGGTGGTGGAGAGTCTGAGTAAGCAAAGGAACCTGGAGGAAAAGCTGTTGTGATTCCCAGAAGGCTCTTTAATGCCATAGTGCCATACAGAAGGTGCTCTAGTTCAGGGAAGTCAGAGCTGGCTATTGCTCCCAACTCCTGCTTGTGGATTTCTCATAGAATTTGGCTGGCCACTGTAGGAAATAGGATGATGGGTGGGATGGGATTTTTATTTGAATGTATGCCTACTGAGGCCACGGTCAGCAGTGTCTACAATGGGATGCAAAAGGGGTTAAAGTGATGCAAGCAGCATTGCAGTGTTGCAGTGCAAGCCCCACCCATTTTCTGCATGCATCGCAAATCACATGTGTGCCAAAAAGGGGCAGAGCCTGCTGACTCCAGTGGTTGTGGTGCTGCTTTAAAAAGTGTCCACAGCTGTTTCCATGCAGAGCTGCTTCAGTAGTTCATCTGAATGGAAGTTTTGTCTTGGTATATGCACATCCTGACAACAGGGGACATCTTCGGAGTAGCTGCACAAAACTTTCAAAAACTGGAGATACTTGAACACTTGAAGGAATTGTGCTCTAACATGGTTTGCAAAGCACCTTTTTAAAAATCGTTGCACAGCACTAACATTTGTATTCCATGAAAATTAGAAGAACTTAATTTCTTAGATCTCAGACATTTCAGTTTCAGGACAGAGTTACACATCAGAGGGCACCAGTATCCCCAAATCTTTATTAGCATTATGAAACAAATGCGGGGCAAGTGTTTGTGAAGAAGAATCAGTACATAAACCTCTTTCTCACCCATTCTTTTCCACTATATTTTCTCCCCTGAGCTATTTGCCAGTAAGTGTTAAGGTGAGTGTGGGGGAAAATAGCACAGTGGAAGTTATTCACCTCTTCTTTTGCACAGTTTATCTTCCTCAAATGTCCCCTCGTCTCATATTCATGGCACCTTAGAAAATGCAGAGAATTTTTACAAAGGTAATCGACTGATTTGCTCTAGGAGATGAAGGTTAAAGGTAATAAAAATAAAAATGCTAATAATCCCTTTGAAATATATAAGAAGATAAATAAAGCAAAAGGAGTCTTCAAAACTTCCAGTTTTTCACGTCAGCAAAACATCTCACTTCAATATTTTAGAGTTCTGTTAAGTTGGTACATCCCTCTGACCTTGGTATCCTGCTCAGAGAAATTGTCAGGTGCCCTTGTGTTTCTGAACATGAAGCTGAAGGAATGGAACTATTGTCTGAGTGAAGGAGCTGTCAAGTACAGCCTGGTCGTTTAAGTTACAGGAGTTCAAAAACTTCACTCCTTCTCTCTAATCTCACTGGGAAATAACTTTTCAAAGACTAGTCTAAGAAGATAATGGCTAAGCAGATCTCCAGGAGCTGATCCTGAGGGAATGGTATCAGCCAAGAGCACAGCATCTGATCTCTGAAACCAGTGATTCCTGTGATGCCTGTAGGTCTGCGATTAAAACTAAAGGCAAACAATGCCACAACTAGTCTGCAATTTCTGTAATAGCTTAGAGGAAAATACCCATACAAATCACTTTCTTTATTGCTACCTAAGTCCTTTAATTTCTGTGTCTGTTTTATTTTACAATAAACTTATAAAACAAGCATCAGATATTTCTGGCTTTGGCTTGTATGAGAGTAACAGTTTAGCCAGGTTCTAGCCATTTGTCTGTTGACATAGTTCCTCATTTTTTTCTAAGTTGCCTGTTAAAGTAAGTGCTCTGTTTCTCTTTCTGGCATTGGTGGCTGCTTGCCAAAAGAGTGATCTCAGAGTCTGATTGTAAGAGGTCTAAACTGCAGGATTTTAAATTGCGGAATTCCCCTTCCAAGGTGCTCAAGGAGTTGGCAAAAAGTCATCTCAGAACCACTGGGTGTAGTTTGAGAATTTTGAAGAACTAAAGAGATGCTAGAAGACTGGAGAAGAACAAATAATAGCTGCAGTATTCAATAAATGAAAGAGGTGGACCTGAGAAACTACAGAGAATTAGCTTAATGTCTATCCTGGGCAAGGTACTAGGACAGCTGACCAAAGAGCATGTTTGTTAGCACTAAGAAAAAGCTGCCATTACCTGAAGCAAGTATGTGTTTGTCAGGCCCAAATCACATAAGATCAACCATAAATCTGACTAATTTGGTAGACTGAGGGAATTCTGTGGATGTACTATACCTTGATCTCATAAAGTATTTGAAAGGGTAAATGTAGGCTACAGAATACTGTGGTCCAATGATTTGCAACTGATTGGACAGCCACATCCAGCAAGTACTCATCAGTGGTTATGCATCATCCTGGAGTGAAATATTGAATAGCCTTTTGGGACTCTACCCTTTGGCCATTGCTATTAAACATATTTAAATATGACCGTAAATGATGGAATGGAAGAAATGCTTATCAGATTTCCAAGTAACACAAAGCTAGGGGGATTGATGAATACCTTAGAGGACAAAATCACAATTCAAAATTACTTTGGCACTTGAATATTGGGCCAAATCCAACAAGATAATGTTCAACTCTGAATATTCAACCAATGATCTTTTTTGGAAGTGAGAACCAATATGGATTAGTTCAATTAAAATTATTGAAGAAGTATGTTTTTTATAGGATAAATGACTTTTATACTAAGACTGGGCCATGTAATAAGGAAGAGATTCAACAATGTACTGGTTGCCAGTTATCTTGGTTTCTCTGGCACCAGCTTAACACTGTACCAGGTAGAAAACTAGTTAGGAATTCCATAACTTGCCATATACTATCTTTGAGAATTTAATATCAAATTATTTGGCACATCAAAGGGAATAATGTCAAGGATTCATTATTTATAAAAATAATAAAGGCAGAATAAAAATAAAATAAAAATAAAATAAATTTATATGCTATTATTGCAATATGAGATAGGGGACCACCCCACCCACTACCCCTTTCTAGTCTAAAGGATGCCTGAGATACCATGCCACCCAATAGTTGTACCAAAATGGCAACTGTTGTGGAAATCAGGAGGTTTTCTTTCTCCCTCTAAGAGTTGCAATTGAAGGTTTTACATTGGTGACATTTAACCTCTGCTAGATTAGCATACAGTTTACATAATCATTCTTCAAAACATTGGAGAGGCTGTACACACATATGTGGTGGACTTGTGAAAATATAGTACCTTTCTGATGTAGTTTTTTTTAATGAAATTGGTACAAAACAAAGAGTCAATTGATCTCCAGAGCAAGACTTGTTGCCTCTGTTCATGCAATCTAACACTTCTCTTAGAAATAAAGAGTTGATTGTCTATTTACTTTTGGCAGCAAAATTAACTGTTGCACAACATTGGAAATTTCTTGAAAATGTAACAATTTAAGGATTAAATGAGTCTTTTTCACTTGTTTATTAGGAAAAAAAATCACTGCTAAAATAATGAATTTCCAGAGTCAAGAACCACGCTTTCATCAAGTTTGGGAAGATTACATTCATTATATTAATAGCAGCAGGTGTAGCTTTGTCAGTTTTTATGATATATGGAAAATATAAGCAACTTTCAGACTTTTCTGTTACTGATGTGTTTTACTTTTTATTTATTCATATTACTTTTTATATAACTCATATTCTGGTATACACTTTGCTTAGTTCTTTCTTCCTTTGTGTAAGATACTGTTCAATTTTTTTTTTTTTAAAAAAGGCACACACATTTCCCCTATTCTAAACTGGCTATTAAAGTATACCCAACTTGATTAAAGGTTCTGGTACTTAATGATAAAACCCTGCCATACTCAGATACTTGGATCATTTTACCCAGTACCGACCATACCCTGTGCCAACCTTACCCAGTGCCTTCTACATAGCAGCACCAGACTGTTAGAATAAACTTCTGGTGGACCTGGGAAATAACCACTTTGGATTTTTATAAAATAGGAAAAGACCTACCTGTTTACTTTGCTATTCCCTAAAACCTGAGTGGTCCTAGGGAGGGAGGGAGGGAAGGCAGGCATATTGTATTTTCCTCTGTACTTCCCTTCCCATCTGTCAAGCCCTATAAGGCTGGCAGACTCAGAAACAAAAACCATCAGTCAATCAATCCACTTAGATTTCTGGAAAGATATTTATTGCTAGTAGGGTAACATAATAAATCTTGAAAGACAACCAAAGGAAATCTCCTGCATACCTTATATCTACTGTAATTAAGGCAGTTATTCTGAGGGCCTTTGCCTGCTCCCCCTACAGCCCCAGCCAGACTCAAGGATGTCTTCCGTAATGTCCCTGTTTACTCCTTTAACTATCTTGCTGCCTCCTCTGTGTTCCCATGCTCTGTTAGACGTTCTGTCACCCCAAATTATTTTAGTCACAAACCAGGTAAATTTCATTTGATCAGAATGGTTTACTATAATTCATAAGGTATATCAGTGAAAACAAAAATAAAAATGAACTGCTGGGACATCTAGTTCTGACTAATGAACAAGAAACCAGGGGTAGGGGTAGAACAGAATAAATGAAAATAGAAAGATTTAATATTTTAATTGCCAAACATTAAGCAAACAAATGGGTAGAAATAGCAATTAAGCCAGCTAGCAAAGAATTCAAAATCTAATTATAATAGAGAGAAAATAAAAATTAATACTAATACAATTTAATCTTGACCGATTACTGGTGCCAATTAAAGATGTGATATTTTATTCAAGGGGAGATCATCTGTAACCAAGTAATCTGTCCTCTTTTATACTCCAAAAATTTAATTATCAATTTTCACACCTTTGGTCATAATTTTACCAGGTTAATCATTGCACATAACATAGTGATTGGATTCATAAAATATTCAGCCCTAACCCATGTTAATCTTATCAGAAGTGCAGAGGGGATAACATAATACGACTTAATTTGTGATGGCTTAGTTCACAGACTACCTGGACCCTTTTTGATCTAGACTAACAAGCTGTGTGAAACCACTTTTTCTGTGATAAAATATGTCCGTTTTTGATCAACGTGATCTCTTCAATTCATAACATGTAGAACTGCTGGTGCCACCATCCTTGCACAGAACAGCGCCCTAAGGATACAGAGCCTTTCCAGTAGAGTGAATTTTAGGCAGGGATCCCTAAGACAAACAACTTAAATTCTTTGTTTCTGCTGACTGAGCTTCCAGCATACCTTCCTTCACCAGGTATTTCCTTTATCCAATAGTTCAGAAGAGATATTGGACCCATGGGGAATACAGTACTTTTGTCTTTGTAAATCACCAATGATCAAAGTACAATTACAGAATTTCTTTAAAATCAGGCAATGGATTTACAGTCGGACTGATACCAGGCAGCATTAAAACAAGAGAACAATACCTTAGTTCCCCCATACATCTGAAAACCTACAATAACCCTGTTTTTTGTTTTTTTTTACCTAGTGCCCTTAAAATGTCTGGGCCATAATTCAGCATGGGCAATGATGGATTAACTGTGTTGACTGGGATTTATGGGAACTGAAGCACAAGATATTCAGAGGGCCCTTGGCCTAGGTCAGGGGTGCCTAAATATTGTCAGCTTGAGAGCTACGCTGGACTTTGAACATCCCAGCCTCAAACCATCCCAAGCCAGGCCACATTTTTGGGACCTGCTAATTATCAAGAATAATTAGAGTGTTATGTTTTATAAAATCGTAAAAATAGGATTCTTAAAATTATCTTTTCATCTGTGGAATATTCCCTGTTGGAAGATCTGGCTGATCACCTAGGGTAGATGCCAAGCTCTTCTGACAGGCATTAAACATTTTAAAACGTTTGCACTAGTGTGTGTTTTTAATTTAATTATTAAATTTTTAAACCACCACAATCATGTGACATACTCTCTCTGACACACACACACACACTTTTAACATTAACCACATTATGTATATTTGAATATATCTTTAAATAGGTATCCTAAGTGTTGAGTGTGGATAATTATTTTCAGATCATCTCCTGTTAGAAACACCTCTAGAGGTGAAATGTTCTTTGGCCTTTATGTTTGGCTTCACATCTGAGAACCATCCCTGAGATCTATACATTTAGCACCCCCCCCCCATCCTTAAATTGGTAGTCTAACAGGATAAAAAGCTCTTCACTGCTGTATCTTGATCTCTGACCAGTTCCTTAAAAACAAATAAATATTGTGGTTCTAAACAGAGAACAGTCAAAAACTGAGGATGTTACTCCAGTTTGTATACTGTAAAGTAATAACCCTTCACCACATATGGTAGCTATTAATATGCTGGAAAGAAGGAGAAAGGAAGATATAAATGTATGCTCATTTATATATTACAATGTTGGACCTGTATGGAGTATATAGATGCAAATTTAAAAATAATGGCTTTAATTTAATTTAAGGAGAGCTTTAATTTAATTTAAGTAGACCTGCAATACATCACCCCATAGTGGGAAGATTGTGACTGACCTTACTCAGTCTGCTGTCCAGGTGTTAGCAGTTGATGAGCAATCTGTTTTTAATACTTACAGATCTTCAGCTTTAAATTAGAGAACTAAAAAAAGAACCCTTTTTTATGACAGCATTTTAATCTATACTTGAAAAACAAACAGGCAAATAAATCAATGCAAAGTGACCTACGCATTGACTGCAAACAAAGATGAACCCATTTGCTCAACAGGCTTGGGGGGAAAAGTTTGGGGGCAAAAACTGAAGGGCAGTTTCTACTGCCAGTTACATTCTTTTCCCAGCATGAACTGTGCTGTCTTTTTTTTTTTGGTGCCTTCAAGTCAGTGTTGACACCTGGCGACTGCCTGGATTAATCCCTGCAGTTTTCTTGGCAATATTTTGGAAGTGGTTTGCCATTGGCTGCTTTCTGGGGCTGAGAGAAAGTGACTGCCCCAACATCACCCAACTGGCTTCATGCCTAAGGTGGGACTAGAACTCATGTCACCCAGTTTCTAGCCTGGTGCCTTAACCGCTACACCAAACTGGCTTTCTCTATGATATTGCATAGTCTGTATTGCCCTGAGTTTCTCAACTGATCAAGGCAAAGGTCCTCAAAATACAGCAGCTGGTTTTGCCCCTGAGGGGTGCTTGCCTTCATACTATGCTTTCATATCATGTTACAAGCATAGATGCCTGTATTTTGCTCAAGAAATAAAATGCACTTGGAGACAAGGGTTAGGGTTAGGGTTAGGGTTGTCACTTAGGTATATTATATCTACAGTATATCTATATGGAGTCCTTGGTGCTCTCTGAGCTTGATTGTTTGCTTGCAGATGATTGTTTGCTAACATTTAATTACCCAACTAGGTAACATCATCAACACTAGCTAATATCATGTACAAAAATGCTAGGGAATTCCTGGAAGCTTGGCATTCAGACAAATCAGCCATCTATAGACACATAGAGATAAACCACATTCACACACCATTCAAAAGAGACAATAAAAAACCTAAGACAAACCATCAGGCCAAAAACAATACCACAATCAAGGAACTACCCAGGAGAAAACCATACCCCGACCAAAACTGGCAGGGCAGGCTACTGTATATAAACAGGCAGCAAACCCCACACTCACTCGTGCTGATGATGTTACCTAGGTGGGTAATGAAACATCTGCAAGCAAACAACCAAGCTCAGAGAGCACCAAGGACTCCACGGTTCAACCCTGAGCTATAGATATTCTCTTCTCTTGGAGAGAGAGAGAGAGAGGGAGAGAGAGAGAGATCTTTCAATCTCTCTTTCACTCTCTCTCCACCCATACATCCACACACACATACAGGAGCTGAACCAATTGGGCTGCTTTTGATGCCATGCAGTAAGGAAATTGGACAGCTCCAGTGCCCTCACTGGTACAGTAAACTGTACAAACACAATTGTGTATTCATCAAAGAATTTCTTTATCAATTTCTATAACAGTTTTTTTTAATAGTAAAAATTTTACTATTTACTAAAAAATTTAATTTTTTGCTATTTTTGCTATTTTACTAATTTTAAATCTGGACAACTAAGAAACGAAAAATAAATAACATTCATTTGATGTCTCATGTACAGGTACAACTTAATTGCAGTTCCATTAAGTCATCTTCCACAAATAATTTTTTATGGCTCTCTCCTCTACTAAACCAGTAAAGAAACTCATAACCGTATTAGTAATGCCACCTATCTTCCAGCCCTTCTTTCCGTAAAGGTTAATTTCTTGTCAACAAATGACATCACAGTTAATAGGAAAACAGCATGGAGTTGCAATATGGTGAAGAAGATGTGTAGATTTTGGTTTTTGGAGTGAACAAAATATAATAAAGAACACAGTGTTACATGCAGTCTTAATAATGAGTGAACTTCATCTTGGAGGCAAGTTAGGGCCCTGCCTGCAATCACTGCCTCATTAGCTGATGTATTTTCAGTCAAGCTGTGCTTTTAGAATACAGCTGTCTAATCATGTTGACAAAAATAGCCATTCCATGAATTTACAAGTAAAGTAGATGAAAATACTGCCCTTCTTTTTTTGCTTGGCTTTTCCTTTTGCAAATGTGCACTGCAGCTGTATTCAGAAGTATACTTAAAAGTAAATTCCATTGGCCCAGAATTTGCCTACTTAGAAATGTAGCCTAAGGATTAGAATGAAAAGATATTCTTAAATTCTTCATCAAGGATGTAATTATATCACATTATGATTATTATGATCATTAATCTAGATCAGGACAATATGTTGATAACTGGGTACTGGATTTAACAGGTTTGTGGGGACCAAGAGCCATTGGGAGGGTGATACAAAGATAGCAGACCACACGAAGCAGTTTGGATGAGGTTGAACCACATGAAGCAGTTTGGAATACCTCCTACTTTTTGGAGGTAATTTTTGTCTTTTCTTTTAAAAATTGTGATATGTTTACTTTAAGCTTACACCACAGTTTGCATGCATTTCCTGTATCAAGATAGTAAGAAACTAGAGTTCAGCAATGCAGTGAGAAGGGTTTAGAAGAATAATGAAATCTGGGGCTATTCCTAGTACTTGTGTCAAATACTGAGCATGCCTGGCTTAGATGATTGTGCAAGACAGTGTATGAAATGAATGGAATTATTGTTGTTGTTATTGTTGTTAAGTTCATGGCCTCCATGGTGACCATGGGCTTGGCACAAATAATCACAGTGCACCCAGATATGGGAGTCCACATGCTTGATCTGCTCTTTACTTTGAAGGAGGTAAGATCTGAGGATGGAGGACACTGAAATTTGTCATAGTCAGATCACTTCCTTGTCAAATTATGGATCACAGATGCTCTGGACAGAGAAGTTAATCCTTAAGAATGGTGCACCCCAGGTATCTTAGAGACCCAGAGGATTTCCAGAGGGCACTCAGGGATTTCCCCCATGTTTGGTGTGCTTTCTGATGCAAGTGGTGAAGCATCAATTCTTCTCATACTTTACTGCATCTGCAAATTCCTACCTATCAGTCCTTTCCCTAAAAGAGTCAGAGTAGCTCAGACAATTTTAGGGAAAGATTGGTGGGCAAAATGCCTGCAGGCATTCCAGATGAATATGCACCAATTAGGCAGAGTCTACTGTAGTGAGTAAGGCATTCTGTGTTGCCTTTGGGGATTCTTTTGAACCTGTGGAACTTGAGAAAGGAAATACATTCTTTGTATTTTGAACTCTGTCAACTACAAATTTGATCCTTGTCCCTCCTGGCTCCTTTGAATGGCTAGGTAGAGTGTGAGTGAGAGATCCAGGAGATAAGCAATGGTTTTCTGAGAAAGGCTCTAATGTTGTCTGCTTTGAAGGAGCCAATAATGCACGTTCTTGGATCTGGCCATTTTTTATAACTTTCACCCAGTCTTCAACATTCTATTTTTAGAGAAGTTTGTTGAGAAGGTGGTGGGGAATCAGCTATAGAGGACTGCCCTGTCACTGCAGAATCACACCAATTTTAATAACAATTTTGCAGGTTACCTCTAGACTTATTGGTCCAATTCAGAGTGCTGCTTATTAGTTTTAAAACCCTATGCATGCAGCACCAAGATACATCAGCCAATGCCTTGTCAGAATTGAATCTGCCTGCCTGCTCCAAACATCTAGAGAAGGTCTGTTAAGAATCCTCACCCAGATGAGTACATGGGTATGGGCTAAGCAACAGGCCTTCTTTGGAACATGCTTCTCCCAGAGGTTCACTGAACCCCATCCTTCGTTGTATATTGCAACTAGTAAAATTGAAACATTCTAATATGTTCTCAGCTCTAGTTGACTGTGGGCAGTCATCATGGGTAATTTTTATGATATGTATTATTACTGTATATTATTTTTATGCCTTGATTTTCACTGCCTGGAGTCTGTCTGGATTGGGATGGTCTATAAATATTGTAAAATAAATAAAATAGTACACAAGGGAAATTAAAGTTATAAAACTGAAAAAAAAAGAATATACTCTATACCAACACATTCAGTATACCTTTTCATACTTCTCCATCCCTGAAAACCATCCTTGCTTCCACCATGTCATTCATTGCTTCATATATTGCATTTTATTCACTTTTTTATTTTTGAGAATCTCATCAATTCCATCCAGCCATAAGTTTCCTAGTCTTTCCTCTTGACCCATTCATTCTTCCTTCATATATTTGTTTTACTACTCAATCCTTCTTCATTCCCAACGTACTTTTATCATATTGATCCCTACAGCGTCCAGGCACCGAGAGAGGGTGGTCACAGCATCACTTAAGTCACCTGGGATGGAGATGTATAATTGGGTATCATCAGCACATTGATGATACCTCATCCTGTGGTGACAGATGATCTCACCCAGCAGCTTCATGTAGATGTTAAAAAGGAGCGGGGTGAGTACCAAACCCTGTGGCACCCCACACAGGAGGGGCAACTGGCTGGACCTCTCACTCCCTATCAACACCAATTGGGACTGGCCCCAGAGTAAGGAGGTGAACCAGCACAAAACTGTACCACCCACCCCCAACTCCCTAAGCCAACTCAAAAGGATACCATGGTCACTTTGATTGAAAGCCACTGAGAGGTCAAGAAGAGCAAGGATGAAAGGAAAGCCACTGAGAGGTCAAGAAGAGCAACTGCCCCCATCCTGCTCCCACCAGAGATCATCCAAAAGTGCAACCAATGCTGTTTCTGTTCCATATCTGGGCCTGAAACCCAACTGAAAAGGGTCCAGATAATCTGTTTCATCCAGGATCCTCTGGAGCTGCAATGCCACCACTTTCTCAACCACCTTCCCTAAAATGGGGAGGTGAGAGACTGGACAAAAATTGTCCAGTATGGTGGGATCCAGAAATGGTTTCTTGAGGAGGGGGTGCACCAGTGCCTCTTTAAAGGTTGCCAGAAACACTCCCTTCTTCAAGGATGAATTCAGCATCACCTAGACCCACCCACACATCACCTCCCAAGCTGCCTTCACCAGCCAGGAAGGGCATGGATCTAATTGGCAGGTGGTAACATTTACAGTCCAGAGGGCCCTGTCTACTTCCTTGGGCCCAACAGGATCAAACTGTTCCCAGATAACTGAGTAAGTACATTCCCCAGGCATCTCCACAGGCCATGCCACATGCTTGGCATCCAACTTGGAGATTGTCTATTGGCGGGATCCATGAAGAGAGCCTTCTCTGCCATGGCCTGCGCCCTGTGGAATACGTTGCCCTTGGAGATGAGACAGGCCCCCAGTCTCCCGATCTTCCAAAAGGTAGTGAAGACCTGGCTCTGCCACCTCACTTGGGGCAGGAGGGGGGGTTAATCAGTCATGGGGGTGATTAGCTCCTTGAAGAGTCCCCAGGAATTATATGTATTTAAATTAAGATCTTTTGATTCACCATCTTGGATTTTATACTTTATATTTATATGTATATTTTTGTGAAGAATTTTGTTTTTATTGTATTTTAATTTGTAGTATGTAAGATTTTAATTTTATTGTAAACCACCCAGAGTCACTCTTAGTGAGATGGATGGTGACGAAAAATGAATGAATAAATAAATAAATAAATAAATAAATAAATAAAATTGATTCTTGTTTTATTGCACACTGAGGACAGAAAATTCTAGAGAAGGTCTGTGTGGTTACTGAAAGTTGGCACCAACTTGATGACAATAGTTGACATAAATCAAGTGCTGCACACATTTATGTGTTCCCACTGCATTCAATTTTTGTTTTGCTTTTTTAGTCAGATCCAATTCCCCTCTAACACTGTTCCATCCAACAGAGTAAGCATACTCTACTCTTTTGCAAACATTCATTCATAACGGGCTACATAGTACCCACTACCTTTCTACTGGCATTGTCACATCTTCAGATGTTTCTATCTATTTTCACATCAACTTGCTATATGTTTTTTTGGTCACTTAACCTGCAATCATTCACTCCATTTATCTTACCAAACACAGCTTCCTTGGTCTGATGCATTAATTTTCAGATCATATTCCTCATTTCATCAAGTAATCTGTTTGATATTGGCTGAAAGTCATTCAGGCTCCCAGCCAGAGCAGGGCATCATCTGCATAAAAAAGTACATATACATTCATGTCTCCGAGCAACATGCCTTTACCATCACCACAATCAGTCCTTATACACTTATCCTTAATTATATTAAACAACTAAAGGGACATTATGTAGCCTTGCCTTATAACCTGTTTATGCTGAACCATTAACTGAGAATTCCATTTATTCTCGTGCATCCTTTAATTCCGTACTGCTCTTAACATGTTCAACATCTAGCCTTCAGCTCCACATTTGCACAAAACATTCCATAGTTCAAGCCTATTCACTTTATCATACACCTTCTCTAAACCTACAAAGGTACAAAATACTTTTCCCTTCATATTTACATGTTTCTCAATAGCCTGCTGAAGAACAAAATTCTGGTCTACACACTGTGGAATCAACACAGGACTCAAAGCACAAATAATCAAGGCTGACTGCAATCTTTATTTGGAGGGGTCCTCACCGAGATGCTGGGTGCCTCCCCTGTAGACAAAAGATGGTGGATGCCTCCCCTGTAGACAAAATAAATGCTCTGATATTACAGAAAAGGAAATGATGTAGGCATACATATTCATATGATGATGCAGGCATATATACATATTCATAAGCAATAGATCTCAAGTTACTTTCTGTCCTACTTATCTACATTGAAGAAAGTCATTGTCCTAGTGGGAAGAAGGGAGGGAGCAAACTTCTTGAATATAGAGATTTATGGGTTGCTATGGAATGTCCTGATAAAAGTTAGCAAAAGCTGCAGAAACTGGTGTGAGATAGCTTCCAAGGTTGTTGCCACATACCTTTAAGTTTCAATTTGGTTTAAACGGGACCATTCATCTGAAAACATACTTTTCTCACAATATTACCTTCCCAAATTTTGAATTTTCTTCATTTTTAAAGTTTTTTTTTAAAAATCCCACCTTTATTATTTTTATAATTAACTCAAGCCACTCCTCCTATTTTCCACCCAACAACAACCCTGTGAGGTGAGTTGGGCTGAGAGAGAGTGACTGGCCCAAGGTCACCCAGCTGGCTTTGTGCCTGAGGCGGCACTAGAACTCACAGTCTCCTGGTTTCTAGGCCGGTGCCTTAACTACTAGACCAAACTGGCTCTCTTTTGTCATCTGTCATGCCCTTTCAATCAGAAGTTGGCAAAACATTTCCCAGACACATAATAAACTAATACTTCTGTAGCATTTGCATTTACTTGGGCTATCTTTGCCTTTGCATGGGGTAATGGTGGCATTCTCCCAATCATCAGGCACAGATGCAGTCTTCACAAGCACATTATGCAAACCGCATAGCTACTTCATAAGCAACTACATCCATAACTTAACATTTCATCAATCCTTTCTTTCACATCAACTTCTGTAGCATTTGTTTCAATTCCACTCTTTAATATATCAATGTCATTCCCATACAGACCTTTAAAATGTTCCTTCCAGCATTCCCTCACTTCAGTGTCATCCCAAACCATTTCATCATTTTTAAAGTCCATTCACTATGCTTGAGGTACCTCGCTGAACTCTTTTCACTTGCTTCCAAAACTATTTTTAATTTCCATCAAAATCACTCTGTGTTCATTCTTCCTCTTTAAATTTAAATGTGCCTTGCTCTTGTTGACAACATTCTTTGCAGCTATTTTTTTCTCTATATATATTCTATACAATATTCTTCTCTTATCCTCATTTTTATCAGCACCATTCTCTGATATGCATTCTTTATTCTTTCCAATGTAACCGAATGTAAGAAAGAATTTATCTAAAGAGGATTGGGACTCTCTGTAAAGCATGATAACTCTATGAAAACTGATTAGAATACTGTGGGACCAAATTTGGTATAGGACAAGAAGCCCCCCACCAAAAAAATCAAGTTTGAAATGGACCAAATCAGGCCAGGAGCTGTGTAGAACTAGATTCCTAAAAGTTCCCCCAATACTTCCCTATTTCCTATTTCCCCACTTGAGAAACAGCTCAACATGTTGGCAAATGCTCCATTCTATCCCTTCCCTCCCCACCCCCATCCCCAGCATTCCCTTCTGTTCATATGACCCAGAATGGAACGTACAGAGGCCACCCCTTCCTGTACCCCAAAACACAGACAGCTGCGAAGAGAGATGCACAGACATACCCAAATGGAGCATGTTACTTTGAACACAGAAGAAGAAAATACATGTGTCTCTTCTGGCTATAGCTGCTAAAGAGGTTGTAAAGAATTCCAGAAGCCAGGCTCTGCATGTTTTCTCTGTCTTGTTTGCTCATCCACAGCTTGCTTGATTATTTATTGATTTGTTTGTTCTTTTATTTATTATTTCAATTCATGTAGCCACTCACTCAGCCTGCGACTCTGGGTAGCTAGCAATCCATGAAAAATAACCATAAATTATAAAAAACAAAAATAACATCTCATGCTCTGGGTGACTCATAGGCACACAGTCTCATCACCAAAGTTGACCTCACCCAGCAGCCTGGCCTGTTGTGCAAATGAAGAACCTCAAGAGCATCTTCAGCACCTCAGGAGGCCAGCAGGGTTGGGGCCATCTGAATCTCAGGGGGAAGCTTGTCCATAAGGAAGGTGCCAGGATAGAGAATCACATGTCCTGGGTCCCATCAGATGGAATTGTTCAATGGAAGGGACCTGAAGTATTTCCACTCTGTCAGATTTTGTGGGTTGGGCAGAAATAATTAGATACAGGTCATCCAGCAAATAAGCCAGCCTGTCTCATGAAGGGCTTTGTGGGTCCTAATCAGTACCTTGAATTGTGGTATTTCACTTCATCATTCCACCAAGCACCTTCTTTCATATTTCCCATTAGTATAACTCTGAACATTTCTGTGGCCCTTTGTTATATAATTCATGCAGCTATTCCAAGTGGCTTCCACATTCTGTTTCTTTTTGTCCACTTTTCATTCATTCTTTTAAGATTATCTGCTGATACTTTTTCAAAAAAGCTCATACTTTCTCTTTTGAATCTTCCTTCTTTCACTCTAATTTCTTTTACTTTTTTTCCCTCCATGTCCATTTTTCCAAAGATCCACCCTTCACACTACCAAATGATCTGTCCCACATTTAGAGTCTCTC
The DNA here is from genome assembly GCF_035149785.1 of Candoia aspera. Classification (NCBI taxonomy): domain Eukaryota; kingdom Metazoa; phylum Chordata; class Lepidosauria; order Squamata; family Candoiidae; genus Candoia; species Candoia aspera. The sequence goes on along the minus strand of NC_086153.1, from coordinate 60,205,816 downwards.
ATCACCCTTTTATCATTCAGTAGTTATCTCTGTCTTTCAGATACAACGGTCAGGTCAGTCATGCTTTTTGGTTCATTCCTTTTCCATGTGTACATATGAACAGCCTATTTTTAAGCCACTTACTCAAAACAGATTTTTTTCTAAGTATATGCTCATCACTCACCATTGTGTTTCATTCATTGAGTCTTCAAATCACCCAGTTACTTTTTCTGTACTCAGTTACCTCATTTCCATCAATCCATTCATGTCATCTATCAGAATAATTTTTTACCTAGATCACATTCAGTTAGAGAATGTTGCCCATTTTTTCTCAAAACTCATCTTTTTTTTTTTCATTGTCACCATTTGCTGGAGCATAATATACAACTATCACAAAATATATGAATTCCTATGCTCATATGCACCCATAACAATCTAGATGATCCCAATTCATACTTTTGGACATATATTTCAGTCCTAATGAAACCTACATATTCCCTTTCCTTCGTGTATTTATCAACCATCCTCCACTATATAAGACCATCTTCATTCAGATCTACTGTTCCTTTCTCTTTGTTTGGCAGACACATAGTAGATCTATTTTTATTTTCTTTCACTCCATTAATTCATGTTCTTTACCACTCTGACCTTTTATATTCTGAGTCACAATCTTCCATATGACATAAATCTATAAACACACATACCATTAAAATGTTTTTGTAAAAGCTGCATTAAAAAGTAATAAGAGTGCTAATATAGTGAAAAATGTAATATTTCCTTTCACATATCTAGGAAAAACAAACTTGCAGTATTTTCATTAAAATGTGAATCAAACCAATGTTTTCTATGTTCTATTCTGACTTTATTGGCTGCCCTGTGAAGGACTTCTATATATGTATGACTAAGATTAGACTAAGATTCCACCATCATGGAATCATCAATGCTTGTGCATGCTTACCTGCATAAATAGATTTTTTTTAATATGGCTGCTGAATTGGTTGTTTATGATGGGGCTTGTTCAGTGTGATTTCAGACCTCACATGCATATTTTTCCATTGTATGAGGATTTTAAGAATCTCCATAGTGTAAACAACAAAAGCATTGTAGAAATGCCTGTAGAAACTCTTTAACATTAACTGCTTACTGTCAACGGTTCGGTTCACACATCATGATAAGTCAGGTTTTTTTACCATTGTTTGTTATCCATAATAACATACATCATGCTAAACCAAAAGTGAGAGTTTACAGAATATAGTGGCTGAATTCACATAACACATTAAGTTAAAAGTAAGAAACATTGTGGCTTAGTGAAACAGAAATAAAACTTGTGTTGACTGCTTCTAGTATGCATATTAGCGCCGTTCAAAAAGAGAACAGAAAGATCTGCAAGAAAAAGAAAAATAATAAAAATAATTTAAACAGGAAAGTTGGTTTTGCTTATATACCAGAATTCAGTAAGGAACACAGCAGTGATTCTTAATTTAAAAAATTGTTTTACATTCTATATAAATTAGTTAATGGCCTAAATTCACTATTATTTTCTAAAAATGGGAGAGGGGTCCTGGTAGACTTTTGTGCAAGTGTCCACAAGTATACAGATAGGACTGACAGAATAAAGATTATATACTTTGACTTTTAAAAATCCTTTAACAAAGTCCCCTTTTGAAACTCCTCAACAAATTCAGCAAGCATAGAATAAGATGACTGGTACCTTTACTGTTTGGTGATTTGCTAAAGAACAGAAAGCAGAGAGTAGGAATAAATGGGCAGTTTTTGAGTTGGAAGGATATTAATAGTAAGGTTCCCCTGCAGTTGGAAAGGAGAATGAGACTATTTCATTAATTTATAAATTATTGATAATTGGACAAAGCAGTGAAATAGATAGGTTTCTTGATTTCCAAACTCTTGAGGCTAGTAGATTCAAAAAGGGATTGCAAAACTATAAAAGACTCTCCTCAAACTAGGTGAATGGGCCTCAAAATGGCAAATACAGATAAATTTAAACAAGTATGAACTGATACTCATTGCCCCCCCATTCAAATTTTGCATATACGTTAATGGAATCTGAAGTGGTAATAACAAGGAACAAAATCTTAGATCTGCTGCATAACTCAATGAAAATGTCAGTAATGTGTAGCAGCTGTAAAAAGAAAGGCAAATTCCATGTTTGGAATTGTTAGGATTTTAAAAAAATCATCAACAGCCAATCTAGCCATTCTCTTTTGAGCATTTATAGTGAGACTTCAGTTGGACTGCAGTTTATCACCACATCTGGAAAAAGAGCTCCAGAGCTAGGAAAGGTGTAAAAAAGATCAACTAACATGATTAAGAGGTTAGAGCAACTCCCCAACAAAAATAAATTACAGAGCTGTAGTTTTTAAAGTAACAGCAAAGATGCGTAAGAGGAAACATAATAGAGATATACGATACAATACAGGCTAAAGAAAATGTGGATGAAAAGAAGTTTTTTCTCCTTTTCTCACAATGTTAGAATGTGAGATCATCCCTTAAAACTACCTGTTGAGTGATTCATGATCAGTAAAAGGAAGTACTTCTTTATAAGTATGTTGGCTGGGGAATTCTGGGAGCTGAAGTCCCAGAATTCCCCAGCCAACACATCTTAAAGTTGCTTAGGTTGAGAAACACTGCTATGGAGGTATTCGTGATGCCTTCCAATTTATCCAGTTGACTTCAGTTGCCCGAGATTACCCCTACTGACAATGCACAATTATAATGTCATGAGATTCTTCTCCAGAGAGAGGCAATGACATGTACTGACGCAGAATAAAGCTAGTTAGCAAGTATACTTTTATAAAAGAATCTCACAAAGAAGCAAAGGAGATGCAGTGTGTCTACAGCCTTCCTTTAGAAACAATTCTTTCTTTCAGTCTTGAAGCATAAAGCTAACTTTCTCTCCCTTGCAGATAGTTCTGTTAGTAGATAGCTACATGCTTTAGAACTAAATTAAATCTTTATGGAAATCAAAACCATTCCACATTGCTTTTGTTCATTAAAACAAAGGGATATCTCAGCTGCTGTTTGCATGACTACTGAAGATTTAATTGATTCTAGCTAATGTTTCCGGGCAAAAGGAAGAATTCTCACATTCAACTGGAATTAGTTGCATAGTTAGTGAAAGGGAAACTGTTTTAAATAAGTAGGGTGGATTCAGATGATTTCATTTTTTCATATTTTTCACTTTTATGTAATAACTAGAGTGTAAGAGCTAACCTGTAAGAAGAAATCTGAGGTAGGCTGAACATTGGTGGATGCACATTTGACAAAAAGATGTTGAAGCTTTCCTAAGGGAACTCAGCAGACAGAGTTTTGTCATCTGCCTGTATTTTTGTGCCTGTCAAACTACTAACGTAATTGTTGACATATTTGGTTAAATATGCAAGTTCTATAGGCTCTGAATTTATTCCTGTTTGTTTAAAGTATTTATAGGTGCTTTTTCTATTAAAATTATACCTAAAGTGGCATACAGAAAATAAATTTAACAATCTAAAGAACAAACATTAGTGCAGATAGTAATTAGCATTCCTACATTCAAAACAATGAGGATATATATAGATCAGGGTTTCTCAACCTTAGCAACTCTAAGATGTGTGGACTTCAACTCCCAGAATTCCCCAGCCAGCTTGACTGAGTTGCTAAGATTGAGAAACCCTGATATAGATTAATATCACATCAGAAAAACAGGGTCCCACAACAAGAGCTATGAAAAGATGTTTAAATGTTGGACAATCAGAAGTCTTAATGTCATCTGAATGATAAAAGTATAAATACCCATCTCTCCAGTTGGGGAAGCAGAAGAATCCACAGGAAAGCCACCACTGAAAAGATCTTTTTCAAAGTCACTTATGTCTTATTTAATCCACTAAGCGAATCTGGAGCTGGGCCTTTAATGAAGTCCATACATTCAGAAATATTATGGGGGTAAATGGTTCTTTAAATAAATGCTTATTAAGCCATCTAGAAATTTTGTAGCATCTGTGCCATTCCAGTTACCTTTTGTGTACATCAGAGGTTCTTCTTGATTACCTCATTCCCTAATCTTTACTTCTAATTGCTGATTATTGTTCATACATGAGTAGCAGAATGAGATAAAATCCAGCCAAAATTAAGCATTTTTAAATTCCATTATAACAGGATCAAAATTCTGTTGAAATAATTTTGAAAGCATTTCTTTGTCTCATTATTCATATTATGTTAGTTTATACTTTTTCATTACGAATTCTAAACAGACTCTGACAAACTGACAAAAGCAATAAAATTATTAAGTCAACTTGCAAAGTAAAAATAATCTTTGACAGCACTGAAAGTATCTTGTGTGATGTCAAAGAAAGCAATAATTTAATTAACTTCACAAGTTACAGAGTGAAAGGATTCCATTCACGCATTATTTCTTTAAGAAACAAGCAATATATTCAGGCAAACTGTTTTCCTTTCTGAAACAGAGAACTCTTATGTATATCTTGTTAAATCTCTGGATCCATTTCATTGATTACTTTAGTGTCCTATGGGTAAAGAGGCCAGGTATAAATCAAATAAATAATGGAATAGAAGACACCACCTATCCCAGTAGGATCTCAGTATTCAATTAATTGTAGTACCATGCATTCATAAATTATTGAAATTCTGAATTGATATTTTTTTTCCTTTAGTACTGTAGCTGATGTTCTGGAAAGCCTGGGGAATAGAAGTAATTAAAGGGCAATTTGTTGTTTCATTTCGGACAGAGCTTCATAATTCTGCTACATGTTCTTTTGTATTGCCAAATGCCCGACGCTTCACAAAGTGTCATCAGAAGAGTAACAACGTGTTTAGCAAGAGTTGTTTACCAGTATTCAACCAAAGCCAAATACCAAGGGAGACTATTGTATGTCTAGCAGATCCATGAGCTAGTGACCTGAAAATACCAACTGAGAACACAACTGAGGTGCTGCTGAGTATTTATTAGACTACCTGGTATTCACCAGTACAATGATGTTAGTAATTGAATTTAAGCATGAATCATATATTATCTCCTAAGTGAAGTAAACAGAAGATATCAGGAATGTCTCACATGGAGTGGAATAAGTTGGCTCACAACCCACACAAGACTAAATGCACCTTGTTTTAGGGAAGGTATGCTGACACTACTGTACATGTAAACAGGTGCTGACACTTAGGGCAGAAAAAGAAAGTCTCATTCAGCCGTTTTAAAGAGCCTGGAGAAAAAATAAAACAGAAGGTTATGTCCATGTGGAAAACTAGAGTGTATCAATAGTTCTATTTAATATTTCCATCATTATCATATCTAAGAATGCTTGATGGCTGTTGCCAAGAATTCCATCCCATGATTATACTCCTGAAGTTACAATTGCTCTTTTCTCTTCCCATTGCTTTTGAGTAATATCCATTCCATTCTTTTAAGTTATGAACTACCTTGAGGGCGTTGGCAGAAGGAAAACCAAAATGTAGCATATGAATATTCATTACGTTCTCTGAAGGCATAAGATGCAGCTAAACAGTTTTGAAACTGGCCACTTCCTGGATAAAGGACTTTCACAGGATTTTCAATTGAATTATCTTCACTCTAGAAGAAATGTGATATGATGCACTTGGAAATCCTGTGGAAGTTTCTGGAAAAAATGTGAGATGTAAATGTGTAAAGTATGAAAAAAGCGCAACGCGACCCATAAATTTACAATTTTTAAATAGCTGTGGCTTGGACAAATACAAGAAGTTCAGTGGGATTATTTGGAAGTTTCTCCAGTATGTGGGCAATGGGAAGTATGTATCTGTTCTCTTTACGTTTTAAAGGTATTTTGTATACCACAGATAGGAAAATTCTGGATCCTGGAGGCACGACCCACAAGTGTGCATGCAGAGGGTTTTTTTTAATATTTGCACAATATAAAATTCACTCATGCATTCATTCATGCACATTCTCAGTACTTACTTCCACCACATATATATAATGAAACATATAATAATGGAAAGTGATGTACAAATGTAATAATATATTAATATATAATGTATTGTAATTCAAAAGCTTCTCCTTTACTTTCATTGGCCAACAGAGGGATTTGGTTAATAAATGGGTAAAAAAAGAAAGGCAGTGGTTTATACAGTGTAAGTTGAATTTGTGGATCTCATTGCAACAGGACACAGTGATAGCTACTAATTTAGAGGGCTTTAAAATAGCACTAGACTAATTCATGGAGGACACATATGTTATGGTGTCTTGTGTTCTTTTGATCTTCATTTCTTTCCATATTAAGGGCAGCAGCAGTGATGGAGGCAGATTAGTAGCTTAAGATATCACCGGGAATAATATGATAATAGTTCAGGGGAAAAAATGTTGCTATAATCCACCCTGAATAGTATGTTTGCATAACACTTTGATTACAGCTTACTATATACAGTGCAGATATCATCCACATCTAATACGTTATCCCATTTATTTATTTATTTCTCAATTTATTTATTTGTTTATCAAATTTATGTGGCCGCCCATCTCACAAAAAGTGACTGGGCAGTGTACGACTATTAGTTAAAACAATAAATGTAGAATACCAATCATTATTAAAACATAAAACAGTAATTATTAAAATAATTTTATACAAATTTTATACAAATGCTGCACCTTGCTTCATTTTTTGTTATGTCCTGAAGTAATACAATAACAGATTGCATGCCACAATGATGTAGTGTAATAGAAAAGGGTAAAAGCTGCCAAAACCTCTTAAGAATCTGAAGATGCAGTGCCAATAAAGCAGTTTCTGCAGATAAGAACATAGCTTTGTTCTGTATCATTCCTCTTTACCAAAAGTATTTTCCATCCAAAATCCAGTAATTTTCTTCTGTTTTCAAAGCCAAGATATTTTAATATGCCCTTCATATGTTGAGCAACTTTTAAATAAAGCTCAGTGGAAATACCTCTGAGTTGCAACCAAATGAAAATGGAGCTAATTAGATTATCGTTCATAATAGTTTCAGCACCCACGTCTTTTGCTCTGTGCTTGTCTCATTGTAAGACAAAGCCAAAATTATAATGTAGTTGATGAACTATATAAAGAAAGAACTAGCATTTCTTTCAACACCTCAGCTAGGGGTTGATGCATTCTCAGAATGTACAGATGAATTCTAACTAATTTTCATTAATTAAAGTAGAAATCACTTCCAAGTATATAAGTCACAGTATTTAAAATGTAAAGAAAATCTTGCTGGATGATACCAGTCTAGCTAGTACATCTTTCTGTTTCCGACATTGGCCAAACACTTCCCTATGGGAAGCTCACAAGCAGAAAATGAATGCAGTAACTTCTTCCAATCAGTGTTCTTCAGCAGCTAGGAACTATCTCTGATAATGGAGATAATATACAGCCATAATGCCCAAAAGTCTGTTTCTGTTCCATAAATTTCTCTAAATTTCTTTTCAAACCTGCCAAAATTGGTGGTCACCTCACTATCTTTGGGAAGAGAGATTATCATCTTATGTATGCAATGTTAAAGAAGTATGTCTTTGTTCCCTTTAATGGAAGATTGAATGTGTTCTTACTGTAGGTAGGAGATCACATTTTTGTATGGTATTTAAAAATGCTTCTGCAGGTAGGAAAAATAGGGAGCAATACTGGCTCAGAGTTTTTTTCAATGTCCATGTTTTTAAGGGGGAAGCAAGCAGAATCGTATCTCCTCACCTTCTGTCTGAAGTGGCGTAGTCTAATCTGCAGTTTCATTCTACTTCACCAGCTTGATACCATTCTACTAGCCTTCCTTTGTTGATTAGTTATCATGTGAGGGGAGAGTCATCACAATCAGGAAGAAAAACAGATCACCCCTCTTCAAAGAGTAACAAGAAGGAATGAGGAATGTTGTTTATTTGGTAGAACTGAAAAAAATGAAGGTGACCTCCTTGCTTATATCTCTTTCTGGAACCAAGCCCAGTGTTAGATAACAATAAAGCTATGATAATAATTTTTTAGTTAAATAAACAAGATTTTTCCCCAAGACTAACATTATAACTGGTATATTTTTATGTAGACAAACCTGAAAGGTTTATCACTGGAGAAACCTTTAGAGTTTTTGTCTAAAATTCCTGAATATGTTGAATAGGAAAATGCCCAGTTATAGGAACATGTGGGAATTTAGGGACATATAATAAGGCACTACCATTCAGACACAAAAGGGACAGGAACTATTGCTAGGTCTCCAAATTTACACTATTTATGTTTACTCGAAAGGTGCATTGTGTAGGATTAAACTGATTAGAAACTATATGGTGAATTCAGTCTAATATTGCAATCTAATATAATTATTAATTGGAAGAAACTTCAGTGAAATTTACAAGATATAATTTATAACAGTTTATTTTATTTATACATTCTGCAGTGTTGGCAGCCATCAACTTGTACAAAACCCTGCGTTGTTACAAGGATTAAAAGAGCAAAACAATTAAAACATAATTTCAAACCACATACCAAGCAGAAAAAAGAACAGAGCAATTTGATAACATTATTTATTTATTTAAATTTATTGGCCACCAAACTCCAGTGGACTCTGGGCGGTGACTCCATATCCAACATTCAACCTCACTAGTGGGTATCCTAAATGCCTTAGCCCAAGTGTAATTCCAACTATCTCTAGCACTGAACCATAAGGGAGGAGAAATACATCCACTGGCAATTGTTGTTGTTGTTGTTGTTGATTGTTTCATGTATCTTCTCTAGTTGTTCCTTTTTTATTATGATGAAGGTGTCATTGTGAGGTTTCAGCCCATGTCTGACTCTGAAAATGAAACTTATCCTGAGTCAGAGGGGGAAACTGAAACCAATCAGGAGAGGTTTGAAAAAGCAGAACCAAGAAGTGACTCAGCAGATCAGGAGAAATGGCAAATGGAGATTGGACAAGCTCCAGTGGGGAATTTGAACTCTCCAATCAGCGCGCGAGACAGGAAAGCTGAGAAGCACATGAATCAGAAAGCAGCTCATTTGGCTGCTGGAGAGAAAAGGCATGGAAGGGATCAGCATAAAAGGCAGACACGTGAACAGCAACCTGCCAGAGACAACCGATCCTTCGAGCTCATAGCCGTTGCAGAAGAGTCCTTACCTGCGTTGGATGTCTTGCCTGTAGCCAGAGTGGAACCAGCGCCAGCATCTTCTACTTCCATAGAATCGCCTTCTGCACAAGCTGCTCCAGAGGATCCTCCTTTTGCTGTCCCTGCCAAGCAGAGCCTCACGTCTAGCTCTGGACCTCGTTGCCACGTTCCAGCATGATCCAGGTGTGCACTCAGCCTTGCCCAGAATCTCCAGTCTAGCCCAGTTGTGCTTCAAGCCTTGCCTAGGATCTCCAGTCCAGTCCAGTCGTGCTTCAAGTTCTCAGTCTTGCCTAGGGTTTCTAGTCCAGTCCAGTCCAGTCTGTAATGGTTGCCTTATTCTGACATACTCAGCCTCACAAGCAGGTTCTTAATGAAAACTGATTTATTGAAAGAATAGTGTGCAAATACAAAGAAAGCTGAGAATGACCAAAAGCGCGCCAAATACAAACTAAAAACCCTCGCTTCAAACCTGATCCCGCCCCTTGCCCCACCATAGCAACCACCCCCTCCCAGGTGTTGGTAACTGTTACACATGGGCCTGGGAAAGTAACCTTGAACACATGCAATAACCCAAACATACATTCCTCAGTAACAGTAAGGAGATTACAGCCCGGCACGGCTGAAATTCTCCTCCCAGCAAATGACAGATACGGATCAGGAAATTGACATGCGAAACGTTACGATGTATCCAGACCATTGGAACGATGAACATGACACAGTCTGGCTTCAAGCCTGCAGCCTTACCCCTGTTCAGTCTTGCCTAGCCTCCACATGTCAGTTGTGTCCTATCTGCGTGCCAGTTCACCGATCCTTGCCTCCAGCTTCTGCCTTGCCACACACTCTAGCTTCACCAGCCTGACAGCTTTGATTAGAGAGTTAGCTGAATTCTCCCTTGCTGTTCTGCCACAGTCTGATCCTGCAGCCTTGCCTGTTCGTCCGTCATTGCCTGGGTGGTCTTGATTGAAATTGCTTGCCTTATTTATTCACCAGGACTTTATTACTGTAAATAGTTGTTTTAAATAAAGAGTTTTGATAATAATTCTGTCTGGCTGCCTCATAGTCTGAACAAGACAGTCGTCTACATGCCAGATCCATACATTTGGTTGTATGCATGGGAGTGCTATAGTTTCTAGACGCTGCATTACAGTCTGCTATGAGTCCTGAGAGTGGTGGTACATATTTGTATCACATTAAAAATGTGATACATATTTACCCTTCATATTTAAACTGAAAAATATTGTACATTATGAGAAAATGGTTCTTTTATATATTGAGCATCCTTAGAAGCAAACAAGGGACGCGGTGGCGCTGCGGGTTAAACCGCTGAGCTGCCGATCGGAAGGTCGGCGGTTCGAAACCGCGTGGCGGGGTGAGCTCCCGTTGCTCGTCCCAGCTCCTGCTCACCTAGCAGTCCGAAAACATGCCAATGTGAGTAGATCAATAGGTACCGCTTCGGCGGGAAGGTAACGGCGTTCCGAGTCGTCATGCTGGCCACATGACCCGGAAGTGTCTGTGACAACGCCGGCTCCAAGGCTTAGAAACGGAGATGAGCACCGCCCCCTAGAGTCGGATTCGACTGGACTTTACGTCAAGGGAAACCTTTACCTTTACCTAGAAGCAAACAAAATTTGGTTATGAAAAAATGACCTGAGATCTTTCCATTTTTACTGAAGAAAGCCCTCTCCTTTTACATGTCTGTCTGTCTATCTATCTATCTATCTATCTATCTATCTATCTATCTATCTATCTATCTATCTAGCTGGTGATTCTCCACCCTTATGCAAATGACCCTTTTCTGTGCGAATTAAAGTTCTAACCATGGTACATCTGAATGGAAGCGGCCTATGTCTCAGTTCAGAACAATGATGCTTGTTTGAAGCATTGGGAGTGTTCCAAGAAAGGACAATGACCTCTTTAGGGGTTCCCCACCAGATTAAAAAGAAGCCAAATATAAAGCCACAGTACAATATATGTGAAATAAAAATTACAATAAATCAGCCTTTATTCTTCTACATTTCATCTGCCTCCCCATTAGGTTCATTTTACCATTGATTTTAATGCTTGTTAGATATATTATTTGGATCAATTTCCTACCAGATATTACATTCTTTTAAAAGGATTTTAACTGGTACAATATCTAATGTTGTACACCATCATGAAGAGGGTAGTTCTCTTGTAGGTAGCCTGTCTGTATCTTAAAATACATACATAATCTTCTATTAGCATTGTTGGCAGATTGCCATATTCCAAAATTTCAGAATCTAACCAAATACAATGGAACAACTTTGTCATTTTATCTAGCTTTTCATTTATTTATTGCTGATTATTCTAATTACAGGATCACACTAGGGAAGAGTCAGCTATTTCACCATATTCTTTCTCTGCTCCGCATTCTCCCCCGATGCTATTTAAACCCCTGAGTAGGAAAAAAATGCATTTCTTTATTTTTGCCATGCGAAACAAATAGGATGGGCAACAGGGTAGGTGATCTAAACTGGGAAACGTCTGCTAGTGTGTGACAAGTAAACCCATTTTTCTCCACTTGCATTATTCTAGTCAAAATTAAAATCAGAACCTCCTTTAGCTGCTTAACCATAGAAGCCTGAACACTGTTTCTAGAACACTGGAGCCTCTGGATCAGTGTTTCTCAATCTTGGCCACTTTAAGATGTATGGACTTCAACTCCCAGAATTCCCTAGCCAGACATGCTGGCTAAGGAATTCTGGGAGTTGAAGTCCACACATCTTAAAGTAGCCAAGGTTGAGAAACACTGCTTTGGATGCTGCAGATCTTTTGGCTACTCAAGGTGACCTTTTAAGCTGTTCTGCCCTAATTACTAACTTCATACATCATACTTGGTATAACCTAATTCTGGTATCCAATTGCAACTGTAACATTTCAAGAGCTGCCTCTCAACTGAAATGCAAAAGTTTGATCTGTAATTAACAAAATACAGCTGCATACTGCAGCTTCCAAGGTTTCTTGGATGTGTTAAGCAAATGTAGTTTTGACCTCCCAAACAGCTGTCTTGAAGATTTCTCCCCAAAGCTCTTTTGCTTTGTTTTTGTTTTTCCCAAGAGAGGTTATCTGTGAGGGAGTTAGCTCCTTATCCTGTGATCAACCAGTGCCATAGATTATTCCAGTTTACGGGCAGCCCGAGGTAGATTCAAAGTGGCCTTTGAAAGGAGAATGTTCCATTTGATGTAAAACACAGTTCAGATATACCCTCAGGAAACAGAAACTCGTCTTCCATGATGACTCCTGCAGAGTCACATTTTCTCCACTAAGACAAATAGACAAGCCAGTTTTTCAAGGTCAGCCACTCAAATCTTGTCTTCAGGTCAGGCAATTTGCTTTTCTTTTCAAACAATTGGCAGGTCAGTTTACCCTCCTTAATTCATGGGAAAGGGGAAGGAAGAAGTGAAGTGTTAATTGAATGGAAGGCCAGCTATAAAATCATCAGAGATGTGCTAACTACTCTCAATTAACTCAAGTGGTGTCACTTTATAAAGAGATGTCAAGCCCATTAGCACAATTAGGGGACTGCATTCCAGTTCATTATATTTTAATAGTTTTCTGAATGATTCTGCTGAGAGTCAGTTGCAGCCCTAGATGGCTGACTATGGCCATTTCCCCACTAGTGACTCATAGCATCACCCAGCCATCATTGAATTAATATCAAGCTTATCTTCATTACTGTGATTTTGGCACAATATAATAGGAGACTGTAGACAATACTTTAAGTGGGAAAATGACCTGTGTTCCTGGGATGCATTTTGTTTGTGTCCTTTTCACACACCTCTGCATGAATATCTCTCTTCTAATGTTATTCGTTTTAATACAGAGTTCAGAGGTAGATGATATCAAGGTAGAGGTAGAGGTAGATGATATGAAGACACACTAAGCCACTAGCAGGGAAATAGTCATTATGACTCCATCACCTGGTTCCCTGCTCACACTATTTTCTTCTTCTTCCACCCTCTCCTTTGTATAACACTCAACAAGATTAAGAAGTGTGGAGCCCTTAAACATTTACTTCTTGTTTTAAAACATTTTGGTTGATTCCAAGAAAGCATGATTATACAACATATCAAGCACAGGTATTCATGTGGGTGTAATGATTGCCTATCCTAAAACACCATCAGACTCATGAACAGGTTCATAAAGATATCTGATTTATTAAAGAATAGTATGCAGGATCACAAAGAAAGCTGAGAATGGGAAAGCGCACCAAATGCAAACTAAAAATCCCTCGCTTAATCCTTGGGAGAAGAGCAATGACAAATCTCGATAAAATAGTTAAGAGCAGAGACATCACACTGACAACAAAGGCCCGCATAGTTAAAGCAATGGTGTTCCCCGTAGTAACATATGGCTGCGAGAGCTGGACCATAAGGAAGGCTGAGAGCAGGAAGATCGATGCTTTTGAACTGTGGTGTTGGAGGAAAATTCTGAGAGTGCCTTGGACTGCAAGAAGATCAAACCAGTCCATCCTCCAGGAAATAAAGCCAGACTGCTCACTTGAGGGAATGATATTAAAAGCAAAACTGAAATACTTTGGCCACATAATGAGAAGACAGGACACCCTGGAGAAGATGCTGATGCTAGGGAGAGTGGTGGGCAAAAGGAAGAGGGGCCGACCAAGGGCAAGGTGGATGGATGATATTCTAGAGGTGACGGACTCGTCCCTGGGGGAGCTGGGGGTGTTGACGACTGACAGGAAGCTCTGGCGTGGGCTGGTCCATGATGTCACGAAGAGTCGGAAGCGACTAAACGAATAAACAACAACAACAGTATGCAGGATCACAAAGAAAGCTGAGAATGGGAAAGCACACCAAATGCAAACTAAAAATCCCTCGGTACAAACGAGATCCCTCCCCCTGTAGAACCTTCCCCGGCTCACAATCCCAGGTGCTCCTAATGGCTTCTGCTGGTCTGCGGGAAAAGTCCTTGAGCAGAGCACATAACCCAAACACATTCCATTGAAATGAACCTAGATACAGAGCTTGGCACAAGGTTTCACAGCAGCTCCCTCCCAACAGAAATGTGCATCAGCACCATGGCATGTGAAACGTTACGATGTACAGTGCACATTGAAACAGTGAACATGACATACTGCCCCCCCCAAAAGAAAGAAAACTCTAAGCAGCAGGCTTCAAAGGGTAAGCTAAGTGGAAACGGTTAACTAAATCAGGGGCATTAACGTGGCGAGCAGGCACCCATTCAGGATGAGGAAAGTGTTTCCAACGGATCAGGCACTGGAGGGTGCCTTGAAGCTTGCGAGAATCAACGACCTCCTTGACTTCAAAGTGTTGCTGCCCATCAATCATGATCGGAGCAGGAGGAGGAGGTTGGGGATGCCAGTGGGAAGAGTGGTGGACAGGCTTGAGAAGGCTGCAATGGAAAATGGTGCAAACGTTTCAAATTGTGAGGCAAATCCAACTTAACAGTAACTGGATTGACAATACCAATAACAGGGAAAGGACCAATGAACTTGGGAGCAAGCTTTCTCGATAGCTTTGGGAAATTTATGAATTTGGTAGAAAGATAAACCTGATCCCCAATTTTGAAATTGTGTTGCACAGAATGGCGTTTGTCGGCTTGGAATTTGTAAGCAGACTGGGCATCAGCCAAAGCTTGCTGAATCACTGGCCAGGAATCAGCCAGCTGAACAGCCCAGTCAGAGGCAGAACTGGGGAGGGGCTTGTGGTAGCTCAGGGATTGGAACAAAGTCATGACCAGAAACCACCCAAAAAGGGGTATGCCCAGTGCTCTGATGGACAGCATTGTTATAAGCCACCTCAGCAAAGGGCAACAAGTCAACCCAGTTGTCCTGATGGTAATTTATGTATGCCCTTAGGAATTGTTCAAGGGTAGAGTTCAAAACCTCCATAAATCCGTCAGTCTCAGGATGCAACGATGTGGACAATGCCTGTTTGGTGACAATCAATTTTAAAAATGATTTCCAAAACTGGGAAGTGAACTGTGTCTAAATGGGAGGGGCTATCGTGGAGACAGTAGATGTGGATGAGAAAGAGGCGGGCCAATTGCAGGGCCGACGGGATGGACGCACATGGAATGAAATGGGCTTGTTTGGAGAAAAAATATTTTACAACCCAAATGACAGTTTTCTTCTGACTGGGAGGCAGGTCCACAATAAAATCCATAGAAATCTCCTCCCAGGGACGGGATGGGCTGGCCACTGGCTGCAGAAGCCCCTGTGGTTTACCCCCTTTCCTCTTTGACATGGCACAAACAGGACAGGAAGCAACATAGTCTTTAACATCACGCCTTAAGGTTGGCCACCAAAATTGACGGCGAACCAAATGCAAGGTTTTGACAAAACCAAAGTGTCCAGCCAGTTTGTCACCATGGGAACGCTGCAAAGCATCAGCCCTCAAAGTTTAAGGCACATAAAGTCAGTGTTCCACACAGGCCACACCGTTTTCAAAAGAAACATTGTCTCTATTAGCTAGCAACCAAGTGTCAGATTTCAGCACCTGGAGAAAGTCCTTTTGTAACTGACAAGGAACTTGCACTTTCCGCTTCCCAGACGGGGCTGGGGGCGGGGTTGCCTGCGCACAGGTCTGGCTCCGAGTGATTGCAACCAAGCCCAGTTGTGGTTCAGTGAGAACAGTCCCAACTATATCTGCCACATGGTCAGAGTCCTGAGGTAAACGTGACAAAGCATCGGCCAAAAAGTTTTTCTTTCCTGGAATAAATTTTAACTGGAAGTTAAAGCAACTGAAAAATTGAGCCCAGCGAATCTGTTTAGGACTGAGACGTCGGGGGGTGCGGAGGGCTTCCAAATTCCTGTGATCAGTCCAAACCTCGAAAGGGCATTAAGCACCTTCCAGGAGGTGACGCCAGGCTTCCAAAGCAGCTTTTACAGCAAAAGCCTCTTTTTCCCAAACATGCCATCGGCGTTCAGTTTCAGAAAATTTTCTGGACAGATAAGCACAGGGTTTTAAGTGACCTTCAGAATCTTTCTGTAACAATATAGCCCCAATTGAGAAGTCAGAAGCATCAACTTGGACCACAAAGTGGCGATCAGGATCGGGGTGCTGTAAAATAGGCTCAGCTGTGAAAAGGGTTTTTAACTTTTCGAATGCTGCCTGGCATTCAGGTGTCCAATTTAGCACTGCCCCAGGATTTTTCACCTTGTGTGTTTCTCCCAAACCCCTGGTACGTAGCAAGTCAGTAAGGGGCAAAGCAATCTCAGCAAATCCCTGGATAAGCTGCCGATAGTAATTACTGAACCCTAAAATACTTTGTAATTGCCTCCAGGTGCAGGGGCATTCCCAACTTTAAATCGCCTGAATTTTTTCAGGGTCCATCTCAATGCCTTTGTCAGATACCCTATAGCCTAGATAGTCAAGTTGGGTTTTGTGAAATTCACATTTGGAAAGCTTGGCATAGAGTTTGGCATCTCTAAGCTTGCTTAACACCTGTTTGAGGAGGCGTTCATGTTCCTCCTTGGTTTCAGTGTAAATGA
Organism: Candoia aspera; assembly: GCF_035149785.1. Lineage (NCBI taxonomy): Eukaryota > Metazoa > Chordata > Lepidosauria > Squamata > Candoiidae > Candoia > Candoia aspera. The sequence continues at coordinate 60,189,257 of NC_086153.1, read as the reverse complement.
GAACATTGTCTAAATAAACCAGGACCCCTTTAAACAAATTATCATGTAACACTTCATTAATCAATTGCATGAAGACCCCGGGCACCCCTGCTAACCCAAAAGGGAGGACTTTGTACTGAAATGAACCCAATGGGCAATTAAAAGCAGTTTTCCATTTGTCTCCAGCTCGTATGCGGATGTGAAAATAGGCTTCATGAAGGTCGAGCTTGGAAAAAATCTTGCCCTTGGACAAATGGGGTAACATGTCTTTCATTAGAGGCAGAGGATATTTGTTGCAGACCGAGATGGAATTTAACCCCCGATAGTCCGTACAAAGTCTAAGCGTGCCATCCTTCTTTTCCCGGAAAAGCACAGGGGCCCCAACTGGGGAATTTGCAGGTTCAATAAACCCCCTTGACAGATTTTTGTCAATGAAGTCTCGCAATGCCTCAAGCTCTTTCTGAGTCATTGGATAAATTTTTGGCTTGGGTAATTGAGCGTTGGGAACCAACTCTATTGCACAGTCAGTTTTTCAATGGGGAGGGGGGGGGTGTAGCTGATCTGCTTCCATTTCCCCAAAGAAGTCTGCAAAGTCTTGGTATCAATCTGGCAAGCCTTCTACATGTGCCAAGCTAAGGAGCGGCATGGCAATTGCAGCCCTTCCAACCCCATGTGAAGCTCTCTCCGCTGTAGGGGCTTGGTAAAACCCATCCTTAAAAGTCAGAGTTCTGTGTTCCCAGTTTATATATGGGCTTTGATAGGTCAACCAGGGAATCCCCAGAATTACTAAGGGATTGCCAACAGGTGCCACTACAAATTTTAAAGACTCACGGTGGCTGCCCATCTGCATCGCGACAGTTCCAGTGAAATGGGTTGCCCCCCCCCCCGCCATTGAACCATCCAACTGTGTGAAGATCAAAGGCTGCTGGAGGGGAAAGCTAGGCAGGTCCAAAGCAGCAACCAGATCAGGGTGAATCATACACCTGGAACACCCAGAGTCCACTAAAGCCCAGACTTCCGTAGTCTTAGTGCGGGAGCCCAATTTCACTTTTACTGCTAGAGTTGGACAGCCAGCACTCACCATAGCATCTTCGCACCCATCCTCCTCCACCTGCCCGCAGGCACTTTTCAAGGCAGGTGGCTGGCATTTCCCTCCGGCTCCTTAGAGTCATTTTCTACCTCTCCCGAGGAATAGGGTACTTCTTCAGCATCGGCTGCCCCCTTGGCTGCCGTCATCCACCGCGATGAGGGCGGTGATTTGGCCAGCAGTTTGCCCGCTCGGTCTCCAGCCTTGACTTTTGGACAATCAGCTGCTCAGTGTCATTCCTTCCCGCATCAGAGACACTGACCCTTCACATAGCTCCAATCTCTCTCCTCTTCCCAGGCTCTGTAGCCTGGCCAGGCAGCAGTTGCAGCACTTTGGGGTCCCCTCATGGTGGCTGGTTGCTTTTCAGGTCATTTGGTTTGCATGTAGGTATGCTGGGCATGCTCAGCCTTGATGGCCAGACAGATCCATTCATACAATGTCTCTGGGTCGTCTCTGCACAACGCCCACCGCAGGAGTCCCCATTGAGTCCCTCTTTAAACCATTCTATTAAGGTTGACTGAGACCAGTTGGGGATTTTCCCAGCTAAAGCCTTAAACTCCAGGGCATAATCAGCTACAGACAGTTGGCCCTGGGTAAGATCCTTCAGTGCCCTTTTAGCCCTTGCTTTGGCTAGCGGATCTTCAAAATGCAGCTTTAATACCCACATAAATTCCTCGAAATCCTCAAGCTCAGGGGAGCTAGCCTTGCTTAATTGAACATACCAATCAGCCGCTCGTCCCTTCAGCTTGGTGGCAATGGCAGTTATTTTAGCCTCTTCGGAAGGGAAGCAGGGTCCAAACTGTTTCATATAATTTTTTGCATTAGTGAAGAAGACAACTTAGTTGGATCCCCGTCAAACTTGACAGAAAAGTCTTTCACCCCCGCTCCTGTCGGAGCTGAATTAGCGGCTGCCCGAGTGGTTGGGCCCCTGGTTACAGTAGTTCTCCTGTCTCGGGGTGGGGACACTGATGGACAGGGTCTGCAGGGTGGAGATTCATCCTGGCTTCGTCTCCGGCCCTGCTCCGCTGGTGGTCCAGGTGAGGGGATGGAGGATGATTGCGTGGAGCTGGAACTTCCTTCGCGCCTTGGCTGCCCCCCCCCCCCATGACAGAGCCAGGGCTCTTAGCATGTACTCCATCGATTCCAATTTGGCCTCTACCACTCTTAGCCTTTCAGGGGTTTGAGATTCCTCTCCCTCCGGGCTGGAACTTGAATGCTGCTGTGAAGCTGAAGGTTCTGGGGTGAGGCTCTGTTCTTCGCTCCTGACCGCTGACTCAGGCATCAAGCTAGTCGGCTCCTTGAGTCTCCCAGTCATGGGGTTGGCTTTGGCCATCGTTAACTGTTTTCCCTCACAAGAAACTAATCTTAGCAGGAGCTAACGGTACAACTTTGGTGATTCTCAGCTTTATGTAATGATTGCCTATCCTAAAACACCATCAGACTCATGAACAGGTTCATAAAGATATCTGATTTATTAAAGAATAGTATGCAGGATCACAAAGAAAGCTGAGAATGATAAAAGCGCGCCAAATACAAACTAAAAACCCTCGGTGTAAATGAGATCTCTCCCCCCCCCCCCGTAGAATCTTCCCAAGCTTACAATCCCAGGTGCTCCTAACGGCTTCTGATGGTCCACGGGAAAAGTCCTTGAGCAGAGCACATAACCCAAACACATTCCATTGAAATGAATACAGATACAGAGCTTGGCACAAGGTTTCACAGCAGCTCCCTCCCAACAGAAACGCGCGTGAGCACCATGGCATGTGAAACGTTACGATGTACAGTGCACATTGAAACAGTGAACATGACAGTGGGTCTTGGGGAATGTATCAAAAGCAGCATGTAGGTGAGACAAGTAAGAAAGGCAGGTTTGACCCCAAGTGCTATCAAGAGTAAAGCAATAACACAAGGAAAAAAAACTACTTATTGTTCTTAAGTCTCTCTACTGTACTTTTCTTCATAAATTGATTTTCCTCCTCAACCCTTTCCCACTTATCCTGGCTTTAAAGAACAAAGTTAAATGTTAGTTTATTTACAGAAAGAATTTTGGCAAAGGTGGAGAAATGGGACTGCATAAAAAGCTTTAGGAACTACAGTTGGCCCTGACCCAAGAGATAAAGACATAACACAGCTTTTTCTGACCTCATGCCTTCCAAAGCTGTGGGGATTAAACTCCCCAAACTACCAGTCAGCAATTGCCTGAATTCTGGGATATATAATTCCAAAACATCCCGAGGACATCAGGCTGGGAAAAGCTGCCCTAGTCCAACTGTAGATTTTAGACTTTAAAAAGTTGCACCAATTGTTGTTGTTCTACAGTGTGAACCAGCAACCACTATGGTGTCAAAGATTGGATGTTGGTCTGGCCACTTGAAAAAAAAAAACATCCCTGAGTCACACTGTCAGTGTGTAATTGTTGAATATATTGATAATGAAATCCAGTAACTGGGAACAAAACCTTTCTGCCTGCTTATCGTAAGCAGAACTTCCTTCTGATATGCTGTATGAAGTTTTTGCTCAGCAAAACTTCCCACCAGCTCTGGTTGTATGATCATTCTGAGCTGTGTCAGAATGTCTGAAGACAACAGACAAGATACTGTGGAAAACAGAGTGAAAATATATGGTGTGGAACAGCCATATGGTCATGAAGTTCAAGGATGGTAGAACTGTATCCTTTTCTTGCTTCCCAGGAAAGGAATTTCAAAGGTAAGAAGGTGGAGAAAGGATCTAGACCAGCCTTTCTCAACCTTTTGACCTTGCAGGAACCCTTGAAATATTTTTCAGGCTTTGGGGAACCCCTGCACATTCAGGCTCAAATATAGGCCACAAGTTACAAAATTATTATATTTGCTTCACATGTAGGCCTGTATATATGCATTAACAGTGTTCTTAAACTAAAGAATGAAACTTACCTCTTCAATGTGAAGTTGCCTGAATTTGAAATATTTTTTTAAATAAATTGTGATCTCCCAGGGAACCCCTAGTGACCTCTTGCAGAACCCTGGTTGAGAAACCCTGGTCTAGACCATGACTTCTGGATTCCTCTCCAATCCTTTAACAGCAGCTCTGCTCTAGGTGATGTGACCAAGAGGGAGGCAGAATGGGGATGGGGGGGTGTATACTGCAGTCAGCAATATTCTAAGCTACACTGAGATGCATTATGGGTATTTTTCAAAATTTAAAAGCTTCTCTTTCAAGGATAAAGGAGTTAAACTTACAGCTCATGCAAATTGTCATTAGAACTATTGGCATACATAAAAAGCCAAACAACAAGAATCAGTTCCAAATAACATGGGCAGTGATGATACATTCCACCTGACAAGAAAAGTATTGCAAATCTCAATAGCCAAATTGTTGTTTCCTTCTTTTATATTGTGGGTGTATAGGAAATGGCTTCATACTGAGTCTGACTGACTAAGGTCACCAAGGACAGCAGAAGCTGCAAGGCTGCTGACACTTGTCCACTTGTTGTAGCTCAGAAATTGGCCTGTGGCAGCTTGGCAGTTTTGTAATGGCATCTGTTAAACAAGAGGTGAAAAAGTTGGAAAATGTGGGGTTTTGTAAGATCAGCTACCGAATAAAAAGACAGAATGCTAAATCAGAAGTGACTATTATGAGGCAATGTTAATGAAATCAAAGCAATTAGGAAAGGCCCGCCATTCACTATTTCTAAGTCCTGTTCACATGGCACGCCTAGCTAACACAGTAGGGATTAGTTTTAACTCAAAACAGCCCTGGGATTGCTTCAAAGCTAAAGTAACTCCCCTCAATGAGAAGTATCATAAAAATTGTTTTCCAGGAGGAGAGATGGGTTAACTGTCCCTTCTAGCTTCCAAGGCAGAGACTAAGCCCTGTCTTGCATTACCCTTAGAGCATCTTCATAACATCATCCATCAGCCTTTGCTGAAGTGATATAAACCCTCTCCTCATACTGTTATTTTCACACATTGATAGTTAGATTGCTTTAGAAGACACTGAGCATCACTTTTGGAGAAATTAGGCTACAGCAGCCCCATGACATTGGGCATTTTCTGAAAACTGGGCCTTTGTGATGGAAGACCTAAAAAGGGGGCTGCTTCCCAGTGAACTGGTGATCAACAGTCATGTGTAGCGGCTGCCTGGGAACAAGCCCATTGGCTAGGCAAGTGGATGACTTGGTCAGTCATGGCATTCAAACATAGCCAATGTTGGAGGTAAGTGTAATCTGCAAAAGGTACCTTCAGAAATTCATTCGTTTTTGAAACCAGGTTTCCAACTTGGTGCCCTACAGATTGTTGGGATTGCAAATTCACTTAGACATCCTGTCTGGAAATTCTGAGAACTGCAGTCCTGAAGTCCCATCACATCCAGAAAGTGCAGATTGGAGAAAATTGTTTTATAGGATCTAAAGTTGGGTGTGCATGTGGTGTGTGTTTTGCTGCAACAGTCAGATGCATCTTATCCTCTAATTCAGTGAGAATATTTGCTTTTGAGAAATGTATGTCGTACTTCAATTGAATTTTCCCTTAGGCTTTGGATATCAATGCATGCAATTGTTTCTCCTCTTTGGGTTTGGTATGTGAATATACATAATGCTATAATGCACATATACACCTTGTACCTTTATGCTAAATCAGGAGTGTGTGCATTCACAAAGCAGATCTGACTCCTCAAAACCTTCCGTATGGCTTCTAGAGTCCCTTCAAAAGTTGCCACTGTGACATGGGTGAAAATAAATTGATGGGGAGTAATCATTAACTCTAAGTAGTTTAAATTCAGTTTGTGGAGTATAGCTCCCAGGACTCCACTCAAAGGTCTAGATCTCAGTGTGAAAAGTGAATCCTGGTGCTAGATGGGGTTAACTTTTGTTATGCAATTGTTTTCACATAGCAAAATATAATTCTAGGTCTGGATAATGAAGGTTTCTCAACTTCCAGTTGCCATCTTAAGATGGAAGAAATTTTATCCTTCCTGTTAATTTTTGCTTCTAACAAAAACTAGAAGCCAGAGCAAGACTCAACAAAGCAGGACCAGACCTTTTCAACTGCACTTCTTACTTATTAGGGAGTGAAATCCATTAAATGCAGCAGTCAGGACTACACCACTATGTTAATTTAATTTCCATGCTGTGACAAGCCCATAGTTTCAGCATGCTAAAGCAGCTGATAAAATGACCCAATTAAACAAAGGCTGGATGGTCAACTGCCAGAGATGCTGTAGCAGTGGATTTTTGCACAGAGCAAGGGACTTGACTAGATGAGCTAAAACGTCCCTTCCAGCCCTTATATTCTATTATACTGTACTACAAGACCTGAATAGATAGAATTAAGTTTTTCTTTCCCAATAAAAACTTCCCATATAATCTCATTTATAAAAAAGCACAACCAGTGAAAAACAGAGTGTGTTCGTACAATTCCTCCAGGGGTCTTTAGAAAGATGGATTTAGGCCCTGGATGCTTTCTGACCTCAGACATCATAGACGGGCAAAGCACCAATCAGTCTCCCCAAACAGTCTGACTTTCAGAGGGAAAAGAGGATGAGAAACAAGAGGAATAAAGAGGATCGGACTATAAACATCCAAGCAGGAGGCCCAGGTGACTTATCTAACTATCCTTTCCACAATGAACATGCATTTTTCAATGCATTCAATGCATTTTTCAAGAGTTACTCAAGAAGACAATTCATAAATAGTTTAGCTAGATTGGTTGTGTTGATTTTATTTGGAATTCTGTGTATGGGATGGTTGCTTTCCCGTCATTAATTTTACAGTACAGTCCAAAAAATTCAGGGCCAAGCAATAAATGCCATTGTAACTGGAAAAATGCAGAATGAATTCAGAATTAACAAAAGAACCAAAGTTTAACCTAGAATTGTTACTGATTCGTGTAAGGGCAGAACTGTTCTGCCTCCAGAGGAGACAGGGCAGGCCAACTAGTCATACAGCTAGGTGCATCAAAAGTGAAACTGTTTTTTTCTGCCAACTCACCTGGACATGCAACAACCATGGAGGAACATTTCTGGAAAGTGCTTTTTCTGAAACAAATTTTGGCACCTTTGTGGCACCAGTGAAATCCTTTCTATTTACCCACCACTTGTAAATGTCACTTACTTGTTTATATTGTTTCAGCCTGCTTTTGATTAAAAGTAATCCCAAAACAATAATACAGACCAATTAAGTCATATATAATCACAAAAGCTAAAACATCAAAGCAAGATTGCAACATATTAAACAACTTAGCCTTAGTTCAACCCCAAGTCTGGGAGAACATGTAGGTCTTCACTGAGTGCTGAAAGCTTAACAAAATATTTATCTGGCCAAGCTGTTCTAATGTGTTGCTTATTGTGGCAATTTTAAATTTGTATTGTTTTAATCCACTTAGATATTTTTTAAAAAATGAAAGTGAGGAATCAAATAACTAACTCAATACAATCTTGGCAGTGTAGCTACTACCTTTCTTCCATGCTGGAAACATTTAAGCAGCCTAAAATTGTGGTTTATGACCATGTAGATAGCAGCTTCTTTTGAAATACAAATAGCAGCCAAGAGGAGCCATTCAGCTCAGGGCCATGGGAGCAGATGGTTCAAGACCCCCTGTCCCCATGTCTCCCCCCCCCCCAGCATATTAAGGTTTGAGAGTGCTTTGGGCAAGATATCTCTGAGGGGCTCCTGGCCTCTGTTCCTGACTGTGCCATCTATCTGCTGTCCCCACTCTACCTTTTCTATTTGCTGAGAACAAACAAAACCTGTCCTTTTCCTATTTCTTCTAACTCCTCCTTTAGGCTGCCATCTCTTGCTCACAGTTTCTGGTGTGCTCCTGTAGCTACTTTCTGAGCCCCCCCCCCCCCCCAGTTACCTGCCTCCATCCTCTTTCCATAGCCATACTACAGTTCTCATCTGGATTGCTCTCTCCTCAGCCTACCAAACCAATAGTTAATGACCAAAAACCCAAGCATTCCAAGACCCATCTCATGATTCACATCAAATTTAGATTGGCTCAGGGCATTCAGGTCTCATCCACTCTTACAGAGCACTTCATTATAGCCAAAAATGTAATCCATCTCTTTTTTTTCCTTTTCAATTTTGGGGAGTGTCCTCCACCGGGTGGAAGACAAGGGACTCAATTGCTCCTCCAACAGCTTGCTACCACTTGCCAGGATCTGCTGCCAAAGTGACCATTTCCTTTGCCTAAAAGTAGGGTGGTCCCTAAAAAGCTATAGCTCAATTCAATTTATTTGTAAATAATGCAAGGTAAAGTCCTTTCTTCATAGACTTATTTTGAAGAAAGAAATGCCCCAGTCTAGGTTCCAAGAACTTATCTCTCAAGAAAGGGAGAGGGAAGAACTTCAAATGGACTCAATAGCTGGTTAAGAGAAAACAGCATTTTAATCAGAGGCAGTTTTCTTCATCTACATTTTTTCTGGCTCTCGGAATTGCAAATCTCTTTTGTCCAGAGTAAGGGGGCTGACAGAACTGTGGAGGAACACAGGAGCTGGTAGTTGATAAAGGGGACAACCTGAGAAGCAGACTTTTCAATGACTTTTATGATGTTAACTTCTCTTTATTTAACTTCACCTTTCCATTTATCTCTTCCTTGTCTATAAATAGACAATATATTGGCATTTATATCATCAGGCTAATATGTGCAGTAACAATACACAGGCATGTTATATAAATTGGCATGGAATGTGGCTGCATTATTACAGTCCCCCCTTTTAAAAGGGGGAGAGGATAATTTAGGATACATAAAAACAAGGAAGTAAAGGATATGTTGACTGTCCTTCTACTTTCACAACTTAGTGACCTACAGTATATTCTGATTTTCTGATTGAATGTCAGGATTCACAGCCTTTGCCAGCCCAGGCTGCTACAGCTAGCAACAAATCAAATATATCAGCCTATCCGTATGGGCTTGCCACACCAACCTTCTACACAAGGCTTCTGCAAGCAAATAAATGAACTAAATGAATAAATAAATAAATGAAAACCAGCCAGAGTGTGCCAGGATTATTAGAAGACCATATTTTGGGATAACAAATAACAGATAGAACAAATGTGATTTAGGGTAGTTACGTATTCTAGTTTAGCATAATTTTGTGCCAATCCTATAATCTCTTGATTAGTACTTGATAAAGAAAAGTATTTAGCCAAAATATTCATCCCTGGAAAGTCTATGATTTCCTTCTATAATAATACATGAAGGTGATTATCAATATTACCCACTTCTTATTAAAGAAAATAATATTTGAGTTTCAGTACACTCTCTAGGTAGAAGGATCTTGCTTGGGCAGTTCAACTTGAGTCTATTTCCAGGATTAAAATGCTCTCTGGCGGCGGGTGATAAGATTGAAGAACAGCCACTCCCAAAGAACTACTATTGGTTGTCCTGTCCTAGTTGTTCTGCCATCAATGGATTGAGAGGAGAAGGAGAAATTGGACTTTTCCACTGCTGAAAGGTGAAAAACCCTGAAAACCCATGGCTGAGGACCAGTGGGATGTGTGTGCTTGCAGTAGGTTCCTGATCAATCAGAACAAGATAGGCCCTCACCTTAAAAGTAGCTGCAAACCATTTATTGTGGATTGATCACTCTGTATGGCTTGTGCTGCCAGAAGCTGAAAAACATGATTTTTGAAATACAGCAAGGAAAAAAGAATGGATGCTGCCTCTGCAGTGGACCATAAGTAGGTTGAGGATAATGTCACGTGTTCATTTCCTCAAAAAATGGTTAATGAGCCATCTTCACAATAAAGCAATCAAGACATGCAGATGAGCCCTAAGTTTTGTAGAAGCCATTGCAAAGCATACTGGCTGAAAGGGACAAGCGGAGGTCTTAGAAAGCAGCTTTCTGTTGGCTACATCCAAAGATTTCTTTCTACCTAGAAAACTTTTGTTATGGAAGGGGGTTTATAAACACTGAAGATTGTTTCAGATTTAATTATTTCTTCTCAGTTCGTCTTCCAAACATTATAACCACTTGTTGTTTATTCGTTTAGTCGCTTCCGACTTTTCGTGACTTCATGGACCAGCCCACGCCAGAGCTTCCTGTCGGTCATCAACACCCCCAGCTCCCCCAGGGACAAGTCCGTCACCTCTAGAATATCATCCATCCACCTTGCCCTTGGTCGGCCCCTCTTCCTTTTGCCTTTCACTCTCCCTAGCATCAGCATCTTCTCCAGGGTGTCCTGTCTTCTCATTATGTGGCCAAAGTATTTGGTTTTGCCTTTAATATCATTCCCTCAAGCGAGCAGTCTGGCTTTATTTCCTGGAGGATGGACTGGTTTGATCTTCTTGCAGTCCAAGGCACTCTCAGAATTTTCCTCCAACACCACAGTTCAAAAGCATCTACCTTCCTTCTCTCAGCCTTATGGTCCAGCTCTCGCAGCCATATGTTACTATGGGGAACACCATTGCTTTAACTATGCGGACCTTCGTTGTCAGTGTGATGTCTCTGCTCTTAACTATTTTATCGAGATTGGTCATTGCTCTTCTCCCAAGGATTAAGCGTCTTCTGATTTCCTGACTGCAGTCAGCATCTGCAGTAATCTTCGCACCTAGAAATACAAAGTCTTTCACCGCTTCTACATTTTCTCCCTCTATTTGCCAGTTATCAATCAAGCTGGTTGCCATAATCTTGGTTTTTTTGAGGTTTAGCTGCAAACCAGCTTTTGCACTTTCTTCTTTCACCTTCATCATAAGGCTCCTCAGTTCCTCTTCACTTTCAGCCATCAAAGTGGTATCATCTGCATATCTGAGATTGTTAATGTTTCCTCCAGCGATTTTTACTCCAGCCTTGGATTCCTCAAGCCCAGCATGTCGCATGATGTGTTCTGCGTACAAGTTGAATAGATAGGGTGAGAGTATACAGCCCTGCCGTACTCCTTTCCCAATCTTAAACCAGTCCGTTGTTCCGTGGTCTGTTCTTACTGTTGCTGCTTGGTCGTTATACAGATTCTTCAGGAGGCAGACAAGATGACTTGGTATCCCCATACCACTAAGAACTTGCCACAATTTGTTATGGTCCACACAGTCAAAGGCTTTAGAATAGTCAATAAAACAGAAATAGATCTTTTTCTGAAACTCCCTGGCTTTTTCCATGATCCAGCGGATATTGGCAATTTGGCCCCTAGTTCCTCTGCCTTTTCTAAACCCAGCTTGTACATCTGGCAATTCTCGCTCCATGAATTGCTGAAGTCTACCTTGCAGGATCTTGAGCATTACCTTACTGGCATGTGAAATGAGTGCCACTGTTCGATAGTTTGAACATTCTTTAGTGTTTCCCTTTTTTGGGTGGGGATATAAGTTGATTTTTTCCAATCTGATGGCCATTCTTGTGTTTTCCAAACTTGCTGTCATATAGCATGCATTACCTTGACAGCATCATCTTGCAAGATTTTGAACAGTTCAGCTGGGATGCCGTCATCTCCTGCTGCCTTGTTATTAGCAATGCTTCTTAAGGCCCATTCAACCTCACTCTTCAGGATGTCTGGCTCTAGCTCCCTGACCACACCGTCAAAGCTATCCCCGATATTGTTATCCTTCCTATACAGGTCTTCTGTATATTCTTGCCACCTTTTCTTGATCTCTTCTTCTTCTGTTAGGTCCTTGCCATCTTTGTTTTTGATCATACCCATTTTTGCCTGGAATTTACCTCCAATGTTTCTAATTTTCTGGAAGAGGTCTCTTGTCCTTCCTATTCTATTGTCTTCTTCCACTTCTGCACATTGCTTGTTTAAAAATAATTCCTTATCTCTTCTGGCTAACCTCTGGAATTTTGCATTTAATTGGGCATATCTCCCCCTATCACTGTTGCCTTTTGCTTTCCTTCTTTCTTGGGCTACTTCTAGTGTCTCAGCAGACAGCCATTTTGCCTTCTTGGTTTTCTCTTTCTTTGGGATGTATTTTGTTGCTGCCTCCTGAACAATGTTGTGAACTTCTGTCCATAGTTCTTCCTGGACCCTATCTACTAAGTCCAGTGCCTTAAATCGATTCTTCACCTCCACTGCATATTCCTTAGGAATATTAGTGAGCTCATATCTAGCTGATCTGTGGGTCTTCCCTAATCTCTTTAGTCTGATCCGAAGTTGTGCAATAAGAAGTTCGTGATCTGAATTACAGTCAGCTCCAGGTCTTGTTTTTACCGACTGTATAGATGTCCACCATCTTTGGCTGCAAAGATATAGTCAATCTGATTTTGGTGTTGTCCATCTGGTGAAGTCCATGTATAAAGCCGTCTCTGAGGTTGTTGGAAGAGAGTGTTTGTTATGCAGAGTGAGTTGTCTTGGCAAAATTCTATCAGCCTATGTCCTGCTTTGTTTTGTTCTCCCAGGCCATGCTTACCTGTAATTCCAGGTGTCATTTGACTGCCCACTTAGCATTCCAGTCTCCCATGATGAAAATAACATCTTTTTTAGGCATGTTGTCCAGTAGGTGCTGCAGATCCTCATAGAACTGCTCTACTTCAGCTTCTTCAGCATCTGTGGTTGGGGCGTATATTTGGATCACTGTGATGTTAGATGGCTTGCCCTGAATTCAAATTGAGATCATTCTATCATTTTTTGGATTGTATCCGAGCACTGCTTTAGCCACTTTACTATTAATTATGAAGGCTACTCCATTTCTTCTGTGGTCCTCTTGTCCACAGTAGTAGATCTGGTGGTCATCTGTGTGAAGTGGCCCATTCCAGTCCCTTTCAGTTCACTGACACCCAAAATGTCTATCTTTAATCTTGACATCTCACCAATAACCACATCCAATTTGCCCTGGCTCGTAGATCGTATATTCCAGGTTCCAATGGTGTGTTGATCCTTAGAACATCGGATTCGCCGTTCACCACCAGCACCGTCGGCCGCTAGCTGTCCTTTCGGCTTTGAGCTAGCTGCGTCATCACGACTGGGGCTAGTTGAACTCATCCACTAGCCCTGGAAAATAAAGTTCTTCTATTAGAAAGAAAAAAATCAAATCTCCAAGTTATAGATTTCCCAATATCTTACCTAGTTTGGTCTTCAGATTCCTGAAACAGGTTTTGTTTCAATGTTGTAAAACAAATGTAATTATTCACTTCTAGCATGGGAGTGTTGCACATGTCATGTGCCCCTGTAGCTCACACAGCTTGGCTTTCAGAAAGACTTGGTTTGTATATCAGGGCACTTGCCATTGGCCATGCCAGTGAGGTGACTGTTATTCAGCAGTGAATTTATTTTCTATATCATCAATGAAATGGATAAAATATTTTGAAATTGAATTGTCCTTATCTAAATGTTCCTAAATGTTGGTATACCATCAGAAGATGAGACCCCCAGGTCGGAAGATGGTCAAAATGCTACTGGGGAGGAACAGAGGATGAGTTCAACTAGCCCCAGATGTGATGACGAAGGGGAACTGAGGAGCCTTATGATGAAGGTGAAAGAAGAAAGTGCAAAAGCTGGCTTGCAGCTAAACCTCAAAAAAACCAAGATTATGGCAACCAGCTTGATTGATAACTGGCAAATAAAGGGAGAAAATGTAGAAGCAGTGAAAGACTTTGTATTTCTAGGTGCGAAGATTACTGCAGATGCTGACTGCAGTCAGGAAATCAGAAGATGCTTAATCCTTGGGAGAAGAGCAATGACAAATCTCGATAAAATAGTTAAGAGCAGAGACATCACACTGACAACAAAGGTCCACATAGTTAAAGCAATGGTATTCCCAGTAGTAACATATGGCTGCGAGAGCTGGACCATAAGGAAGGCTGAGAGAAGGAAGGTAGATGCTTTTGAACTGTGGTGTTGGAGGAAAATTCTGAGAGTGCCTTGGACTGCAAGAAGATCAAACCAGTCCATCCTCCAGGAAATAAAGTCAGACTGCTCACTTGAAGGAATGATATTAAAGGCAAAACTGAAATACTTTGGCCACATAATGAGAAGACAGGACACCCTGGAGAAGGTGCTGATGCTAGGGAGAGTGAAGGGCAAAAGGAAGAGGGGCCGACCAAGGGCAAGATGGATGGATGATATTCTAGAGGTGACGGACTTGTCCCTGGGGGAGCTGGGGGTGTTGATGACCGACAGGAAGCTCTGGCGTGGGCTGGTCCATGAAGTCACAAAGAGTCGGAAGCGACTAAATGAATAAACAACAACAAAAATGTTCCTGAGTGCTGTGCTCAACACCAACACCTAACTTTTATAGGCATTTGCTATTCCCCACATGGTATGGTAGACTTAATTGGTCAAGATTATATTAGTGGCTTTAATAGTTTCCTGTATATAGTTATTTTCCAATTCCTTTCCCAATTTTTCAAGGGTGAGTTCTATGAATGTACTGTCAAGAGGTTTATTTGCCCTAGTTTCCACTAATAGTCCCATTACTGGAACACTAAGTCTGTATAGGGACCTGTAATTTAAAACCAGAAGGTCTCCATCGTCTGTTTAATGTATCTGGATAGCTGGATGGAACATGCTCAGGGTGAAACAGATCAACTGCCAATACAGTGAACTGTGGTTATTTGGATACTCAAATCCTGGGAGCTAGAATTAAATGAGGTTGACAGAGATAGTAGGATATGTTTCAATTCCCATTTTTGCTTGGAACCACAAATGAAGGACCTTTAACTCAGTGAATAATGTCATCAAAGCAGGATATCACAGAATCTTTGGAAGTTCACTTTCTTGTATGTGGATCTGGTAGTTTTAGGCACTCCCTACATTTTATCATCAAAAGATCTGTTTAATGAGGCAGGGAAAAATCAGAACTGCAAGGCAAAAGGAAAAGAATAGGTATCACATTAAAAATCATGCAAGGAATATCATATTAAAAGTCAGTATACCCCATCCCTACCCCTTGTCAGCCCAGCAATATTCTATATTTCTGTGCATTTGGAAACATTGAAATGCAGGAAGAAATTCAAGTCACTGGAACGATTGTAACAATACGTTTAGCTTGTTGCTTCAAGAAGGCCATTATATGCCTCATAGAAAATGTTAGTAATTTAATAATATGTTGGCACTTATATCACAAAGTCTATTCCAAAACAATCAGCATTTCACTTCATATACCTCACTTTCCTATTCCATCCTACTGAGTTATTTTACTCTCTTTATAAGCTGTAGGGAACTTCTAATGGTTGGAATTATAGATGCTGTTGTACAGCAGCATTTTTCTGCTTGGGCCTCTTTACAAGCCTATGCGATCTGAAAGATACTTGGATGCCTGTTGCATGTAGTCCAGCTTGGTCTGCCACAAAATAAGTATTTTCATCTTTTAGAAAAAAAGAAAAATACATTGTCGTCTTTTGTTTGGGAAGAAGATGTACAAAATCGTTTTGCAGTTTGAGATATATTTTATTGTGTCCATATAATTTACTCTTATATTTGATGTTATACAGCAGCATTGTGAGGCTTTTGCCACTCTGGATCTTGAGCTTCAGATAGACAATGAGTTGAACTATGCCTTACTTCTCAGAAAGTTCATGCTTCCCTTTGCCCCACAGATACTTGAGGATACAAGCTTCCTGTCTTCCTGCTGCTGATGTCTGTGATGGATTTCTGAGACCAAGTGAGAGAAGTCCATGAAAGCTGTTTTGCTGCCCAGTCAATCACACAAATACATTTTGTGTGGATTGTTTTACAAAAAGGCATAACATTTGAAGTGGGTATTGTTTTGTTTTGATAACAGAAGATTTTCATATTGGGCAAAACTTGTTTTTAATTTAGGGAGAAAAATGAAAGAGAGAAAAGATAAAGAAGAACGAAGTGTTGTTACACTGGGAAAGTGGAGGCACCAAATGGACTATACAAGTACTGATATTCTGTAACCCACAAAAATTGGGAGGTGGCCCAGTTCACAATGCAGTATACTTTTCAACCCATCCCAACATTAGTCCAACAGGCATGACGACCACAAAACTCAGAA
Source organism: Candoia aspera (assembly GCF_035149785.1). Lineage (NCBI taxonomy): Eukaryota > Metazoa > Chordata > Lepidosauria > Squamata > Candoiidae > Candoia > Candoia aspera. The sequence continues at coordinate 60,173,327 of NC_086153.1, read as the reverse complement.
ACACATATTTTTGCATGTGTGTTTTCAGGAAATGGTCTCATTTGCACTCCAACGCCATTCTACAGATAACAATGGGACCTATTAATCTGGTTTATAGATGCAAAATAATTAGAATTCTACCTCAGAAAATATGTCCAGGTGCAGAAACAAAATATATTTTGTAATGTCTGACTTTTATATCTCCCTTTCCTTTCTAAGCTCCTACCCAGCTCCTGTAAGAGTTATTGCAACCACTCTCTCTCCTAGTTGATTTCATGACTGCTTATAAGGGCAGCCCAGTGCTGAAGCATTACAGTAATCTAGACTGCAGATAATTAAGGCAGGCTTCTCAGAAGCATTTTTTCTCTCTAAATAAAACCCCAGCTGGCAAACTACACAAGGCTCACAAAAAGCATTTCTCTCAACTATTGTCATCTTTATTTCCATAGAAAACACTGAATTCAGGAGCATCCTCAAGGCACCTTCATGCCCAGTGAGGCAGAATGAAACCCTGTTGGGAATCAGGTGTATGCCTCTGCCCAGATCAGCACATTTTCCAAACCTTCACTCCTATGTAGGGAGTATTTTTGATCGGAATGCTGTCAGTCGAATGAACTGAGATGTTGTTTGGTTGAATATGAAGTTCAGCCATTTGTAGTGAACTACTCTCTCCATCTTCTAGTAATCTGTTTTTCATTTGTTTATCTCACCGTCAAATCTACAAGTACATTTCAGCACATTGTGTGAAATTAGTGCCACTCTATGCTACTTTTGCCTCTGTTGGACTACCTCTGGCACAGATCTGCTGTACTACTTAACTTAATCTCTTCATCATCACCCACACACCCAACCCACACACACTTCTCTTAAACTTACCTTTTAATCAAAATGTGCATGTTCTCTCTCTCTCAGTCACATGTATACTTCCTTTTGATGTTTATGACACTATAGTGGTATAAGTATTTTCCATTTTAAAAGTAATGAGTAATCCTTTGGAAATACCCTACTCAAAGCACAAACTCTTGTCTACATTTTCTATTCTCTCTGCCACTGTGATTGACCCTCATTGCTATATGCCTTCTTAACCACCACCTAGACACTCAGATACAACAGCATGTAAAATAGTACCATGAAATCCAAAATTTGGCATAGGCTTCCAATACCCTTTGGTAGGATGTCCAAACAAATGTTTTGTAAGAATTGGATGGTTCTGTAGAGCACACTGTTTTGTCACATAATGTAGCCCAAATTAAGGGCTACCATATCCAGGCTGCAAAAATCTAGATAACCACTAGATCAGGGTTTCAACTCTAGGGTTCCACGAGAGGTCACTAGGGGTTCCCTGGGAGATCATGATTTATGAAAAAAATAAATACATTTGGGCAACTTCACATTAAAGAGGTAAGTTTCATTCTTTACTTTTAGTTTAAGAACACTATTAATGTATATATACAGGCCTACCCATGAAACAAATATAATAATTTTGTAACTTGTGGCCTATATTTGAGCCTGAATGTGCAGGGGTTCCCTGAGGCCTGAAAAATATTTCAAGTGTTGCTCCAGGGTCAAAAGGTTGAGAAAGGTGGTACTAGATGTTAGGAAAGAAATACAGTCTCTTTGCTGTCATTTAATAGTCATTCAGATTTTTCCAGCCCAGATATGGTAACCCTATTTAATCTGCTTGGGGAAGCTTACAAATAAGGCAAGATGTTAGTGTTTGCTATCTGTGTAGGACAGGAGTACTTTCCAAAAGAAAGCTAACTGGATTGAGAAGCTGAGAAAGCCATTGTTCTGCACTATCTAGCAGCATACTAAATTGAGAGATTGTTTCTCACTGTAACTAACCGATCCCTTTAACTGAAGATATCAGGAATTGGACTGGGATAGCTGTATGGAAACAGAGTGCTTACATAAAGAGCTTAAGCCCCTCCCCAAATAAGGATATGAAATCCAGATGTAAACAGTCAAAAACTAACGCATGTCCAGGCCTACCTGATCTGGGCTCCAAAACTCAGGGCAGCCACTAGATGGTAGAAAATAATTAGAACTTTATGTATTGCTTTGCTGATAATGTTTGATTGATTGACAGCCCATCTTTCCTTCAGGAGCAAAAGGTGGCATATGTAGCAGTCCCTCCTCCAATTTTTCCCTACAACAACTCTGTGGGCTGAGAGAAAATGACTGGTCCAAAGTCTCTTAGTGAGTTTCCACTGCTAAGGCAGGACTTAAACCTGGATCTCTCAGTCCTTGTCCAACATCTTAATAACTACAGCAGATTGAGTCTCTACCTTGCCATCTAGATTTTTGCAGGCCAGATCTGGTAGATCTATGCATGTCTACTCAGAAGAAAGCCCCATTTAGTTCAAGGACTTGCCTGTACAGATTCACCTAAAACTTCTTGAAGGACCATAGGGGCAGGGCAGAAATTCTAAATCACAATTCAGGATCAGCCTTAAATAGCAATGTTTTTTACTGGGATAATTAACAAATCATCAAGGTAGCTTACAAACTATGCCAAAATATTAAAATGAGCCATCTGATTGACTATATACCTAACACATAGAATACACAACCTGTTAATTTAGCATACTAAAAAGTATCTGAACAGGAGTACAAACAGCAGAAAAATGTATTATGATGATTTTAAATGATAATAACAACAATTACTTCAGGCTGCTTAGTAAAGTCACTTTGTGTAAGAGCTTCCATAGCTGCTGTTGTTTATTCATTCAATCGCTTCCAACTCTTTGTGACTTCATGGACCAGCCCACACCAGAGCTTCCAGTCAGTTGTCAACACTCCCAGCTCCCCCAGGGGCGAGTCCGTCACCTCTAGAATATCATCCATCCACCTTGCCCTTGGTCAGCCCCTCTTCCTTTTGCCTTTCACTTTCCCTAGCATCAGCACCTTCTCCAGGGTGTCCTGTCTTCTCATTATGTGGCCAAAGTATTTGGTTTTGCCTTTAATATCATTCCCTCAAGTGAGCAGTCTGGCTTTATTTCCTGGAGGATGGACTGGTTTGATCTTCTTGCAGTCCAAGGCACTCTCAGAATTTTCCTCCAACACCACAGTTCAAAAGCATCGATCTTCCTTCTCTCAGCCTTTCTTATGGACCAGCTCTTGCAGCCATATGTTGCTACTGGGAACACCATTGCTTTAACTATGCGGACCTTTGTTGTCAGTGTGATGTCTCTGCTCTTAACTATTTTATTGAGGTTTGTCATTGCTCTCCTCCCAAGGATTAAGCATCTTCTGATTTCCTGACTGCAGTCAGCATCTGCAGTAATCTTTGCACCTAGAAATACAAAGTCTTTCACTGCCTCTACGTTTTCTCCCTCTATTTGCCAGTTATCAATCAAGCTGGTTGCCATAATCTTGGTTTTTTTGAGGTTTAGCTGCAAGCCAGCTTTTGCACTTTCTTCTTTCACCTTCATCATAAGGCTCCTCAGTTCGTCTTCGCTTTCAGCCATCAAAGTGGTATCATCTGCATATCTGAGATTGTTAATGTTTCCTCCAGCGATTTTAACTCCAGCCTTGGATTCCTCAAGCCCAGCACGTCGCATGATGTGTTCTGCATACAAGTTGAATAGGTAGGGTGAGAGTATACAATCCTGCCGTACTCCTTTCCCAAGTAGCATTTTGACCATCTTCCGACCTGGGGGTCTCATCTTCCGATGGTATACCGACACATCTCTGGTTGTACTGATCCATTTAGTTTTCACGGCAAGAATACTGGGGTGGGTTGCCATTACCTTCCCCAGGGATCGCATTTAGTCTGACCTCTCTGTCATGACCTTCCCGTCTTGGGTGGCCCTTCACAGTTTAGCTCATGGCATCATTGAGGTGCTCAAGCTCCAGCACCATGACAAGGTAACGATCCTTTGCTGAAATCCATAGCTGTAAAATACCATTATTATCTTCCTAGTCTTCTTGCTGAATCATGGGAGAAAAAGCAGGATTCTGAAAATCATGAACAAAAGACATGAACATTCAGTCCAAACAGATATCAGATAGAAAAAAATATATATTTATTTTTTAAAACAATTCTGGATATATCCCAAGGAGCTTTTCAAAATAGAAGAAATAAAAGAGAACACCTAGAAACCAAAGTAAGATAGGAAGAACCTGTAGGAAGAAAATTTAGCTTGATGTATCCAAGACCTAGATCATTTAGGGCTTTAGTCTAAAGACCAAAGGCAATGTTTTGAAATATTCCAGGAAATTTACCAGTATATTAGTATGAAATTAAGATACAAATCAGCAATTCTTCAGAAATGAAGGGCCGTGAATTTAGAGCCATGTTTGCCAACTCTGAAAAAAAACACCAAGAGATCTTATTCTGTCCCCTACTTCCAGCTTTCTGTGAAGAACTGCAGCATTTTTTCTGCAGTGCACCTTATTTATTTATTGCAAAAGCATGTATGTTGTCTACTCATTGGACCTGTGGTGGCTTACAATATTAAAAACAGAACAATTTAACACCTACTGTAAACTCGCAAGCAAAATTTTCCCTCAAACCTGTCAGCGAGGACCCTCTGTTCCAAAAGCCCTATGAATAAAGGCTGTTTTCACCCCCTTCCTAGAGGAGGCAGCCTAACTGAGTAGCGCAGAGATTTCCATAGTGAACTGAGATAATGGTACCACACCTCTCTCTTTATTTCTGCAATTTAAATAGAGAAAGAGTGGGTATCCGTGACACTTCCTAGCAAGTCAAGTTAGAGGAAGAATGAGGAGAGAGAGAAATAAAGCTTGGGGAAAGGGTGGAAACTGTGGGAGAAAGACAGGCATAAGGTGAAAGGACAATGAGTGCCTGTGCTTGCTCCCAAAAACCATCTTGCTCACAGCCCCCCTCAATCCTAGGAGCAGGATTAAGTGCCACAATCCACGAGCCTAGGCTACATTGCAGGACCATCCAACAGATGTCAGTACTCAGTACTGCTGTGCTCGGGGTAATAGTCTGATGAGGTGAGGAACGGAAGCATTCAAGGAGCACCTCATGCAATTAATGAAGCATACGAGCATGTAGAACTCATCCTTGCTGACGTGTTTGGTGTGAAAGAGAATGGGCAGAGGTTGAAAGAAGCAATGTACTTTACAGACAGTTGGCCCAAACTTCAAAGGTTTCCCTTGCCTCCCTCATAGATCTCTTCCTTAAGCTTCTCAGAGGCACCTCCTGAGAGTTATTTTCCACCGCCTTTCACAGTTAACAATGTTAAGACTAAAGAAGGCCTGTTCCTCAGTTCCAGCAGTCTGTAGTGCCTACAGTGGTGTCTGGTCTGATGGACTGCCATTCATGTCAAAGAAAGCAAACATCAGAGTCCCAACCAGGCCACTAATAAAAAAAAGCTGCTGAGATCAAAGAAGGTGGGGGGGGGGAGGAGGAGGAGGAGGAACATTTTAACCCCTTGTTGCTATGAGTTTTGTTTTAAGCCTCCTCTTTCACATTCCTTTTCATCTGTTACTCATTTATAACACTATGGTTTAGTACAGGATTTGTTCTGCTGTTTTCATTTTGAAAGTTGGCTGCAAAATATGCTATTGATAAGACCTCCTGGACACATGTTAAATTCATAAACATTAACTTTCCCTTAAGGAAGAAACGCCAGACTTCCCAAAGACTACAGGGCCCATCATTCCAGCCAGAAAGTGCAGCAACTTCAGGCATTGTGAATACTGGGATTTGTACTCTGAACACATTCACCTGAAGGGCCCCAGGTTATGGAAAGCTGATTTAAATTTTGGCAGATTTTGGTATTTTAACATAATCAAGTATTAGATGAATATGCTGTAATGCATATAATTTTCTAGTTATATTATTAATTTATTCTTGTGCTTTTATTTATTTTTAATCATGATGCTTTATATAACGTTGCATTTACCTGGACAATGGAGGCTGTATAAATACTATATGTAAGCCCTTTGCATTTTTCAAAAATTGATTCAGCCAAGTGTCACAAAAGAGAGTATGACAAAGAAGTAAATATTTTAAAGCTTCCTGATTTGAGTCTATTTAGGCTATTCTGAAGCTAAAATTAAATGTTTTGTAGAAGGAAATAATGTTCAGCTCAGAATAAAATTAAAAACCAGATATTAGCCCTCCTGGTAGGTGCCTGATAATTAACATTTCCAACAACTCCTAATAATTGGCTTCCTTAATCTTTATTTATTAACTTATGAAATCACAGACATTCAGCTGGCTACCTACCCTACCACAATAAGAACGGGAAGAAAACATAGAACACATCACTCTTTATATATAGGTTATGCCAGTTGTTGTAGTGTTTAACCTATCTATCTATCTATCTCAGTAGACCAATAGGCTTAACATTGAGCCTAGATGAGTAATGCTACCAGATTTGACCTGCAAACATCCAGGCAACCACTAGATGGAAGCAAGGACTTTTCTGCATTGCTTTGCTGCCATCTTGTGGTGATCTAACTATTTGCAGCCCGCATGTGGCAGCTTTACTGGTGTTCACAAGGAACTGACAAATTGGGTATGGGTTAAAACCACAATTGCAGTAATGTATTATGTCACTTTTATGGTATCTGATTCAGTCTCCGTCTTATATGAAACTATATATTAAGAAACAGAAGCGGTGAAACTGAGGCCTTCTAGATATTGCTGAATTCCTAGCTCCCATATCCAAAGCCATTATGGACAGTGATAAAGGCTGGTGAGATTTCCAATTCAATAGCATCCAGAAGCCCACAGGTTCCTGAATTAAAACCTGAGCTAGGCTCTATACACTTTCTGTGTCATCTTCTGTCTTGTAATAAATATAACGGCATCTTCCACAGTTTCCAGAAGTTTCAAGCTCACTGTGGGGCACTAGAAACTCTTAGAAATTCCAGAAATCTCCTAGAAGATCTTGATCTACTTTCTGCGTACCCCTGCTTTAGATAAAAGTCATCCAGATGGTATTTGATGTCAGATAAACCAGCTTGGTCTTGTTAGCATTTTCAGTGCAAGTCTCGAGAAAAACACAACTAAAAATAATAAGCAAGCTATTTAGCTCATAGCAGGAAGCTGTAATTACAGCACACTCTAGAAGTTCTGGTTGCAAATTAGCTAGCTGGTGTTAGTGGGAACAACATTAGGCACTATGCAGGACTGTTCTGGTACCTCATAGAGAAGAGTTCACAAATTGTCTTTTATGCTAATATAACATACCATACACAATGGCAGTTATAACACTCTTTTTAAGAATGGCATGTATGCTCACAGAGAAACAATCCCACAATAAAAATGTTCAAACCTAGCACAAATAGCATGTGAAAGGGGGTTGGGACAGAAGCATATGTCTGTATAAATTGAATAAATAAATAAATAAATAATAAATCAATCTGGAGCTAACCATGATGACACCTACAGTAAATATGCTTTGTTGTGTCATGATGCAACCTCTGCTCTTTCATATTTCCAGCATGATGACACATGCAATTACATAAGGGGTAGAATTTTAATACTGATTTTTAAATTATGTCCCTATTTTACTGGAGAGCGCAAATTTTGAGAGTGCCTGGTGCAACCTCACCTCGCTTCTGTATCTGATAGGATCCAATTTGTATGTCTGGAGAATTTCTAAGAGTTTGCCACTGATAAGGCTGCAAATGCCAGCCACCGTACTTCCTCCACCACCCTTTTTCTGGCTTTTCAAATATCATGCCTAAAGGGTTTGAAAATCTGAAAGCTTGCAAGTCTATCAAAAATTTTCAGTTGACCTAATGCAGGTATTGATTCAATATACTTAAAATGATTATACTTCTTATTAAAGATACTTAAAACCTCTGATGCTGTGGTTCAAATCTATTTGGGCAGTTAAATAATTGTTTTGGGGAAAGGAACAAAGTGGTAAAGCCTGCAACAACCAAGCATTTAAAAACATTCCCCAGCAGAATTCACATAATGGTGATGCAGTTGATTAAATACCAAAATGTAACATTTGCATTTGTAACTCTAACACATTAGTCATGTCTTAAGCAGAAAGAGAATGTTCCCAAGTCAAGAATGTATTTGCCTCACTGAAATCACTTGTGAACTGCTGACTGAAGAAGAAGCCAAGCCTTGATAACATTTACAGATAATTCCTTTTTCTCTCCTTGCTTCCATGTGGAGGGAGTGAACTTGTTGTGAAATCAGCCTCATAAAGAAACCTGGAGGCCATTGGGAGACCACAGCTCCTTTGTCAAAGATACATATAAGATATCTAGAGTTGTAGCCCCTAGATGTTCTCAGCAGCACCTTATATCTTTTTAATATAGACTCTTACAGCTTAGGAAACCTTAATACCTTGATGAGAGATGCCTGCTTTTTTTTTTATCAAGCCAAGGACCACATTTGCCCTTTAAGGGCCATGCTAGAAGCAGGACTCTGTCTGAAACGCAGCTTGGTTTGTGCCGTTATGCAATGGAATGTGAGAATGACTTTGGAAGACAGGGGGAAGAGATGCTGCCTAGGGAATGACCAGATAAAAGGGGGAGGAGCCCACAACTGAGTAATGGGCAGAGAAAGAAACTTAGAAAGGACCCACCCTAAGGATCAGGCGGTAAGTAGGGATGGCGGGAGATTCATACTTTCAGACTTGCAAGAGTCTATTAATGTAGCCTTACAATAAAGTAGAGAACCAGTTTGTTGTAGTGGTTAAAGGCATCAGGCTAGAATCCAGGAGACTGTGAGTCCTAGTCCTGCCTTAGGCATAAAGCCAGCTGGGTGACCTTGGGCTAGTCACTCTCTCTCAGCCCTGGGAAGGAGGCAATGGCAAACCACTTCTGAAAAACCTTGCCAAGAAAACTGCAGGGACTTGTCCAGGCAGTCTGTGAGAATTGGACATGATTGAATGGATAATACACACACACACACACACACACACACACACACTAAAGTAGTAGTTCATCTGGTCATGATTCCTGTCTGGTTTACCTGGGAGGGCTGACATATTAACCCTCTTTAACTGCTTCCTCCTTGAGAAGTTAACCTTTTCTATGAGTGCATACTTTTAGCCTCATAGGAATTTGAGGGATTAAACATTGATTGACCATTAAAACCACAGTATTGGGAGTGGGGAAGGAGAAAACAGTATTGTGGATTGAGAAGAATGAGGAAACCTTAGTTACTTCACCCCAATATTTTGGATCTTGTTCAAGTTCCTGATTAATGTTATGAATATGGGTTAAGTACTAATTCTGATGGATTACTTTAGAGGAGATGTAGTAATCCTCATACAAAAGGGTTTTATTATCAGTGCAGTATTATTGGTAAATAGGCTCAGACATTATTTCAAAAATAGTATTAAAGATAAGGAATTATTCCAAATGGATCAACAACTTGCTGACTGTGTGGTATTGGGTGTTACAAATGAAATCCATAATATGTCAGTGAACAAAACCCAAGTCCACTCCTTACACTGCTTTAATTTGAAATACACAAATGCACACTGCAAGATGTGTGGAAACATAATAAAAGAGCACTAGTTCATGGGTAAAAACACTATGTTACATAGAAGAAGAAAGTACCCGTAGCTGTGCACTCCTCACCACATCCCTGGGCAAGAATGAATATGTGGAATGTGAACCAAAGGACATCATTCACAGGTCACATGTGATTCCTGGCCAAAAGATATTCCATTTCCTGGTCTAAGTCCACATATAGCTCATTTTCAGGCCTCCTTTCTCCCCCCAGCTCAATAGCAAAAGTGGAGTTACCTAAAAAGGAAAAAATGGGCAGGCTATCAAGTGCCTGAAAACACTGGACTTTGTGCTGTCAATGATTATTAACTTCAAGGAAGCTTTTTTTTTCTTGGTCATTTGCTAAGCAGGTACTGCAAGTCATTCTCAAATGAGACTTGTCTCTCTGATAACATTTCTGAGAAATAGTCCTCTCTTGAATTAATTTGGCATGGCTTCAGTACAGGTGACACTTCTTGGAACAGGGCAGAGCTTGCTGAAGGCCTTCTTGAAACACTGCTCCAAGGGGAAGAAGCAATTCTCTATATATTTTTTGCAGGATTTGTCATGGCCAATATATTTGCTTGTGAAAACACTAATTTATTAGGGAAAAAGCTTCTCCACCTCCCACTACAGAATATCTCCTCGAAATTCTCAGCTGAAATCTCTTCAGCCCAGTCTATCCTTCCATCTTAGAACATGGAATGGTAGGTATCATTGCCAACAAATAAGCCCTATGACAAATCTAAATTAGCTGCTCACCAGCAAAAAGCAATTAATAAAGTTACAAGTCCAGGAACAATTATGCTTTCCTGAACTTGTACCAATTCTGTTACCATGCTGGGTGATATTATCAACCCTAGTCATATCATCAGAGGGGGTGGAATTATTTATCTGCACAAATCAAGACAAATCCAGAATCTGATGCATAATGTGGTAAACTGGAGGGTTTTTTTTTTAAATCACTTGAAGTAGAATGGAAGTATGTAACCTGTCCTGTCTCCAGTTCAAAATCTTGGATAGATTCTGTTCTTGATAAGTAATGTAGCAGTAGGGTGTTTTAAAAAGTAGAGGAAGTTGTGCTACATGCCCCAAAATGTTTGAAACAAAATAATGTTATGTTTGCTGTAGTCCTGGAGGAGAAAGGACATCTGAAAATGAGCCTTCTCGTTGGAGTCAGACTTTGGGTACTTGCTCAAAATCTATCAGGAGAAGTACTAGATTCAAAAATAAACAGGGATCAGACAGAACAGCCCACTCCAATCATAGTCTTTTGGATAGGTTGTTAGACTGTGGAAGAATGAGAGATAGATTGATGTATATTAGCTGTTGCTACAATCAAACCCCAAGGTGCCCAATAATTGTTTCTGTGTGATTGTGTGTAAGAGATGTTCTCTGTGGTTTACACACACCAAGACAGCCACAAAAACACTAGTCTAATAGTGATGTGCTGCCGTTCAGTAGGTATTATAAACAAATCATTATGGAAAAGCATAATTGGTTTATTAATACATCACACTTCAAGACCTAATGCAGGTAAAAGAAATGAGTAATATTGTCCCTCCATTTGTAGCATGTGATGGATTGAGAATGTGGAGAAATACTTTAATATAAGGGGGCTGCATATTTATAGCAATCTTGCTTTTTAACTGTGAGAATGAAAGAAGCAGGCTGCATTCCATTTAGGATAGAATCTGCTCACATCTACGGATTAAATTTGCTTTGGTCTTGAACTATTTTTCATTTTCAATATTTATAATCTCATGAATCTATTGTCTAACATATGTATATTAGTAGGTTTATTAGTCCTGATTTAACAAATTGAAGCATCAAATGCCTATGGTAGGATTGGCCAGATTTTGCAATGTCAGTTGTACTTTTATTTCATACATTGCTTTGTTACAATAGGTGGGACAATGATATTATGATATTACTGGAGATTAAAAGGCAATTTTTTAAATTATACTGATTTTGATTTTAATTGTATTGATATTATGGTTATGTTTTATATGTTGCATTTTCAACTGCTACACAAATAGAAAGGCAGATATAAATTTAATAATACTTAAACTTAGGTTAGTTGAGCAAACAGTATGAAGCAATGCTATTTTTACATGTAGGATCAAATTAGGTTGATTTCAATCACAGAATCATAGAGTTCAATATTATTTTATGTTTTGAGGATTTTTACTGTAATTGTGCATAAAGCCTACCCCTATCTAATACATTAATTAATTATATTCTGTGATGGTTGCCTTATTCAGAAAAAACACAGACTCACCAGCCTGGGCTAAGGATATCCGGTTTATTAAGAATAGAATGCAGACACGGAGAAAGACGGGAATGAGCACATGGTGTGCGAGGTAGCCAGTAAATACCCGCGGTGTGGACCTGATCCTTCCCCACCCCCCATTGTCCCAAAGTCCTGACCAACGGTGAACCTGGAGTCTCGATGGGCGATCAGGGGGATTAGCGCTGATTACCTCTGTCCTCTTCCTGTGTCTGGAGCAGGTGTGTCCCCCGTGGTAATGCAGAGATGTCAGGGAGATAGGATGATGGCTTCCCGGGTCAGGGCAAAGGTATGGCTCCTTTGTCCTTTATCTGTATTGTCTTTCAGTGCTTATGGGATTAGCACTGATTCTTTCCTCCCCCCTCCCCTTCACTGGAAAGGCATGTTCCCCGTTGTGATGCATATATACATCGCAACGGGGGACATGACATATTCTTAATCAATCCCAAAGCAGAAATTATCTGGGTAGAACAACAAAAGTATAATGAAGATGATACAATAGATGGTCTTTGAAAGTGATCCAACAAATAGAGGTTTGGCATTATGATTAATTACATTACAGTTACAATTCATCAATTGTAACTGTAAACTGGGCAGTGGCAAAATTTGATAGATGATAGATAGATAGATAGATAGATAGATAGATAGATAGATAGATAGATAGATAGATAGATAGATAAAAATTGCCCTGGATCCTATTCATTCCTGAAATCAATTTAATCATAGAATCATAAAATTGAAAGAGCCATTTAGGTCATCAAGTCCAGCCCCCTGTTCACTGCAGGAATCCAAATCACAGCGTACGTGATAGACGGCTATCCTTGATCACATCCAATGCAGGACAGCCAATCACCTCTCTAAGTAATTGTTCCACTGTCAAATGCTAGGGTTAGGAAATGTTTTATAACATCCAACCCATTATTCCATGCTTTGTTTTCTGGAATGAGAGTGTAGGTCTTAAACTTTTTCTATCCTTTCAGGTATCACATTCCCCTCAGTCCATTTTTCTTAAAGCTAAACATATCCATCCCTCTAAACCTCTCTTCACAGGACTTTGTTTCTAATCCTTTGATCATCCTTGTTGCCCTTGTCTGAATCTATTCCAATTTCTCTGAATCCTTCTTACAATACAGAACTGTAGATGATACTTGAGGTGGGGATAAAGTGGTATTATTACTTCCTTTATTTTGTAAAATATGCTTCTGTTGATACAGTATAGAATTACATTCACATTTTTTTGCAGCTGCATAATTCTGCTGACTCATATTTAGTCTGCAATCAATTACTAATACAAGATCTTTTCCTCAAGTACTAATATCAAATCAGATACCCCACTATCTTAACCTCCGCACTTGAAGCTTCTTTCTGAAGTGGAGAACATTTCATTTGCCTTAGAATTAGAATAAATCTAATTCTATTACTTTCAGCCCATTTCTCTAACTTAGCAAGAGTGTTTTGCATTTTATTTCTATCCTGTATGATATTATCTAAGATCAGATTTGTGCAGGCAATGGTTTTCCCTCCTTTACTCTAGGGAAGCAAAAGTTAGACTTTGAAGAAGCAGGATAGAAACAGTATTGGCACTTTTGAATGGTGGTATTGGAGAAGACCCCCGAGAATAACATGGATAGCCAAGAAAAGAAACAAAAGGATCATATAAGAAATCAATCCAGACTTCTCACTTCCAGGCACAAATGATCAGGCCCAAATTATCACATTTTGGATACAAAATGCAAAGACCTAGCTCTCTGGAGAAGTCTATAACATTGGGAAAGGTGGAAAGAAAAATGAAAAGAGGATGATCAGCAAGGTGGATGAACTCAATTATAGTGGCAATAGTTGTACTATTGGAAGATCTGAAAGACCAGGTTGGGGACAGATCATCCTGGAAAAGTCCTATCTATATGGTCACTAAAAGTTGACACCAACTTGATGGCACGTAATCAATCAATCAATCAATCAATCAATCAATCAATCAATCAATTTGTTAAGCATTTTCTCCATCTCTTCGTTTAAGTAAATATTATAATAAAATAACTGCAGAAAGAGGGCCCAAGATTAAACCACATAGCCACTCAATATTTCTTTCTGGTTTGATGAGGAACTATTGTTCCTCATCAAACCAGAGAGTGCTTTTTCAGTAAGATTTTTGAGACAGCTATATACCCTGCTATCCAGCACACTTATAACTAGCTTGCTGATCAGAATGTTATGGGGTACTTACTTGATTTAAATCAAGATATATTATGCCTATGAGAACCAATTTGGAGTAGTGGTTAAGGCATCAGGCTAGAAACTGGGAAACTATGAGTTCTAGTCCCACCTTAGGCATGAAGCCAGCTGGGTGACCTTGGGCATTCTCTCAACCCTAGGGAGAAGGCAATGGCAAACCACTTTCGAAAAACCTTGCCAAGAAAATTGCAGGGACATGTCCAGGCAGTCGCCCAGAGTCAACATTGATTCAAAGGCATGCACACGCACGCATGCACACACACATACAAAGCCTAAAGCATTCCTACAATCTGTTAAGGAAGTTACTTAATAAAAATGAGATATGAACAAACACTTTCAATTATTGGATAATGTTAAAATTTCTACTACAAGGTTTGACCCCCTTAATTCTGGCCAATGGGCTACAATGCTCTGGATATTCTCCTGAGGTGCGGCTGGCCTTGTGTTACAGACAGGCTATGGCAAAGATTAAGCAAATAATTTTGGATTTGGAATCTCAGAAACTATGAAAGCCATTGTAAACCAGCTAAATATTTTGTGAAACATATGGTTCATATATACCACAGGCTTCCATGCTAAAGTGGTTTTATATGGAGTTCTTGGTGCTCTCTGAACTTGGTTGTTTGCGTTCACTGATGATGTTACCTAGTTCAGTAATGAAACACCTGTAAACAAACAACCAAGCTCAGAGAGCACCAAGAACTCCACAGTTCAACCCTAAGCTACAGATATTCTCCTCTAATGGTTTTATATCTTACCATCAGCAGTTCTTGATGGTAGATGCAGAAAGATCTTCTTTGCAGAAAGAGCCTGTCCTTGAGATATAGCTGCTGTTGAAACATTGGCTCATGTCCTACTCTGTTCTGGTTTCTACAGAGACTCAATACTTTTTAGCATCTCTTCACAAGCTATTTCCTGGGTGGCCAGATGAACTCTATGTGCATCACCTACTCTTGGACAATAACTGCAGAATAACACTTCTTAAGCCAAATTCACATCAAGAACCTCAGGATTCAAGCATTATTAATAGCAGACTAAAGCAGTTATTACTAACATAAGGTGGAATAGATATAACTATTCATCTGACTGTTACTGTAGGTATCTCCTTGTAAACGTATTGTAACTGCTGTATTTAATTTATTTTTAAAATTTCTTCAGTGTTGGTCAATGACAGCAATAAAAGCTATCTGATTTAATTTGAAAATACTTGTTCTTGACAAATCTATTCTGAGTCTATTATTTTAAGGCGCTTACCAACTAGTCTCTATATTATCTGTTCTACAATCTTCCCCAGTACTGATGCCAGACTAACTGTACTCACTCAGATCTTCCTGATGAAGCACATACTTTCTTTCAACTCTTAAAGCGACATCCTTTTTTTGAGGCTCACTTATCTTGGAAGAGGGGGATTTTTAATGGATAATTGAGTAGTCACACAAGTCTGTAATATGTCTTCAGAATCATTGGAAGTTCTGGGCCTCCTGTTTGCATTCTTTCTTGATCTATTTATTTATTGCTAACATTTATATGGCCCTCCATCTCACAGAAGGCAACTCTGGGTGGCATACAACAGATTGTTTCCTTTATGTATTCAGATCTTCACTAAGCTTTTTGTATAGTCACACTGACTTCTGCTGCTGCCTTCCATGCTTTCCTCGCCAGAACTGTTTGTAGTTGTGCTTGCACTATCTCTTTCTTAAGGAATTTCAGTTCTGCTATGAGCTTATCCTTCTATGGAATCCTCTGATCATTGCTTTAAGTTTATTAAAATCAGATTTTGTAAAACTCAAAATAGACTTTTGACTACATTCAGTTTTAATGGCTCTACATATCAAGAATTCTAGCATTAAACAATTTACAGTAAATCGGCTGCAATTATATGTGTTATGATTGTATATGCAGCACCCATAAAAAGGTTATTTAGCATTTTTTAAAAAATGGGGATCAGTCATGTAATAACACCTAGTTTGGCCCTGAGAATAGGGAATGGGAAATGGTATTTCTACGTTAATTAAAATATTTACAAACTGGTGTAATTATCTGTGCATGATACCTTCTAGTGTCCCCTTCAAAGTAATGAAGTGGTTCATTACTTGAAGCTTCTATTTCAAGAATTCTGTTGATTCACTGAGGCCTGCTGTGAAAAATGGCACCATTCCATGTTCTTGATCAATGCTATGTTTGTGTAGTGGAACAAGCATATTGAATATCTTTTAAACGTGAGACATGTTAATCAAAAAAAATTTACCTAAAGAAGAATGAGAATTCTGTGCTGTAATCGAGATTTTGCTATGTCAAAATTCTGTACTTTTTATCAGGTAAATTCCTTGGGGCACAGACATATCATTTTGTTTATGTTACTTTGTTTGTAAGTAATGAACTATGCATACAAACCATGAGTATTAGGAACAACAATAAAACAGTCATATTTGAAAGCTTCCTTATTTGTCAAATCTCCTCTGATATTCTCCTTATAAGCATTTCTCTAGACACATACCACAAAGCTTGGGAATCCACAGGGGATAAACTACATAAATTCCTGTGCAAAGCCCATGTTCTTCCTGCGCTATTGCCAGAGAGCTAACACAACCACATTCTGGACAGGAAGCCTAATTAATTCAATTTAATTAGAGGCAGAGAGGTTATAATGATGTCCCACAACATCTCCATCTCCAAGTTGGCCCTACTTCATTTACCAGCTATTTCTATCCAATCAGGTAATTCAGCTCCTTTCTCTAGTGATACCATCTCAGGAATGTGAGAAGTACTTTACCTTTAAGTGTTCTCCAAAGCACAGTACTCAGAGTTGCAAAGCAACTGAGATAACACTAATCAGATGAATTGAGGTTGTCTGCAGATGCTGGAAGCTTGGAGATTTAATATGTTAAAGGTCTGGAATTGAGTCCTCCTGTTTCTATTCTGGGGCAAAGATGAAAAAGTGTTTTGCAAACTAAACTTCACAGAGTTCAAACCATTAACATGGAATTAATCCTGCTGGTGAACAAAAAGACATGGATCACAGCTAGTAACCTCCATTAGAAATTAGGACCTGCAACTCTTTGCTGCCATCCAATGCTCTTTAAGATTTTTGCAGCTTAATCCCAAATTGCATTCCCGTTTAAGGTAAAGTCTTATTCAAGGAAAACTCAACTCCAGATATTTCACACTGTCACTAGATGAGACCACATTCTATTCCATGATATGTATATGTATATATGTCTGTGTGTATACATGCATATACACAAACATATATATAAAGACACATACACACATATTAGAAATTGTTATCAAGCAATTTAAGCTGATTAAAACTCTTAAACTGAGATGTTGAAGACTTGGCATCAGTTGGGTAAGGTTTACTACTACAGAAACTTGTGGCTATGTGGCAGGAGGAATCCAGCCTGAAGTTCTTTTGTGGTTCTACATACATTGCAGCATATCTGAAGATGCTGTAGCAGTGATTTGGGAGATGTTCTGTGGACTTCCCACAATCTTTTGGAGATCACATGTGGACTGCAGATCATGATCTGCTCATCTGTCAAGTAGACAATCTGCTCAAAATCAAGAATGCTCTTCCTTCCTTCTAACCCATCACTAAAAATTTATAATCAAAGAGCTTCATTTTGAATAAAAGGTATTTTTTTAACTAAATTTTCACCAAGGTGGAAACAAACATCATGTATTATTTCTTGAGCACCTAAAATCTTATTGAGTTATTGTTCAGTATTGGGGAAAAAAAGAACATAGAAGAATATCAGAATTTTGCTATGAATACGGACCACAAAGAGTGCTTAAAGGCTAACAGATTTAATATGGCATAAGTGGTCATGGACTACAATCTGTTTCAAAAATCTGTTGGTTGTTCGTTTATTTATTTATCTGAATTTATAAGCCATGCAAATCCAATGGACTTCCTAGTCTTAAAGTGTTCAAATATTCTTGATCATTTTTATTGCAACAGATATCCCTCTGGAAATTGAAAGTAAATAGATTCACAAGAAAAAAAGGAGGAAGAGGAAGAAATACACAATTAAAATGATTCAGTTTTGTCAAGAACAATGACAACAACATACACATTTTGAGATGTTTCCTAAAGTACAGAATTGATTGGGTCATCGTAATATCTGGGGCTGCTTCTCCTCTACTGATGGTGGGAAATAACCTTTGGGTATTAGAAGCACTCCCCTACATACTGCAGTACTTTGCCACTATGAACTATTAGTAGTATATTATTTACTGTCTATATTCCCCTTGGATTTGATGCATACACTACCATTTTTACAACTTCAGAAGCAAAAGTTCATGACTGAAGAACTTATCATCAATAGTAAGAAGAGAGAACTATATAACCAGGGTAGGCAACATCATGCTATGGGTTCCACTATGCTTGAAGGAACTTGGCACTACCAAGCTCTCTGACTCATCTTCTAATTAAACAAACTATTATTTTAATAAAAATAAAAAATAGAAAGCTAACATGTTGCAAAACAAAGTACCAATATATAGTATCTAGCTTCACATGCTACAGAAATCCAGCATTATGGGCCATCATGAATTATGGTCAGTGGCATTTGCAGTGGGGCAAGTGAGATCAAAATGATAAAAATAATGCTTCAGCATTGTGCTGCAAGCCCTGCCCCAGCATTGTGCATACAGCATGACATTGCTTGCATGAATGAAAGGGGGAGAGCTTATGCCATGATGCTGCTTTCCAAATTCCACATCTCCCACTGGCCCAAAAATATTCCCTATCCCTGATATGTATCAATAAATATAATCTATTAATTGCACTGAGGGTCAAACGATATGCTTTATTCATTATATAGTATGTCATTCCTTCTTCCTTCCTTCCCTCCAGAATAAGAAGTCTCTAGGTGTTGTTGCAGGGTGATTAAGAGTGATGAGATTCTTCAAAAATCTTGGCTGTACCATAACCTATTGGGTGGGGTATGACTAACTGGCCACCCTCAGTTATCACTTCCTTCCCCTGTATTAACTAATGGTCCCCTTGTCTTCACTCCTGCCTCTTAGTAGGAAGGGTGTTCCCTGTACCACCACCCAAAGCATTCTGTAGGGACTGATAGTACTTCTCACTGTGGTGTTCATAGGAAAGAGTCCAGAGTAAGCAGTAACTGAGAACTCTTTATTAAATAGCAGTTGTAGACCTAGCACTCTCACAGTTCTCCATTTTATCTCCTTTTCCACCCTTCTCCTAAGTCCTTCCTCTTCCTGTCTGCTCTAATGGTAGTACTGTCCTAAACTTACAATGAACCTTGTTACTTGCTGCCGGAGCCAACTCTACCAGTAGACTGAGTATCTTAGGCAGGAATTTGTGTGTCTTGAAAGGAAGTAAATTGTTAGTGGTTCAATGTATTATTGTTATATTTTTCTCCCATGTGCTCATAGATGGGTGGGGAGACACCATTTTATGTTCTGCAGCTAAGCAGCAACATGTCTCTGGCTGGTGCTGCTTGCTACTGTAACCACTGATGGGTATTAACATCATGGTTAGGACTTCCAACAAACAAAGGTGATACTGCCTGGCTAACAATGGCGCTTCTGTCAATATGCCCCTCAGGAAACGTATGTCCATTCCAGTAGTGATATTCCACAAAAGCCAATGGTATTAAAAATGAGCCAAGCAGAGTGAAAAGGCAGTTGCTTCAGCCTCCTTTTCTTTGGGAGGGAGGCATCCAGTCTTGGCAGGGCAGTTTTTTAAGGAGATTGCAATGTATGCAGCTACATTGCTCTCCCTGACAAACTGGGGGGCTCAGCAAGGGTCCTCAGCTCATGAACGTCCTTCTTTGTGCTCTGCCCACCACAACAGTGTTGTGCGCCAGTTGCACACATTCCTGGATTGGGGGGATCTACTCACTGTCACTCATCACCTCCTGTTTGGACTTCTGTAATGCACTCTATGTGGGGTTGCCCTTGAAGAGTATCTGGAAGCTTCAGCTGGTACAAAATGCAGCAGCACGGGCAGTTATGCATGCCCCTGGAAGGGTACATATTACACCTCTGCTCTGCAAACTGCATTGGTTGCCACTTTGCTTCCGGGTCCAATTCAAGGTGCTGGTTTTGACTTTAAATTTCTTCATGGCATGGGGCCGGGTTATTTGGGGGACTGCCTCTCCCCAATTACATTGCCCGTTCCATCAGTTCTGGCAAAGAAGGCCTGCTGTGGGTCCTGCCTGTCAGGGAATTACACTTGGGGGGGTCCCAGCAGGTGGGACTTCTCTGCTGTGGCACCTGCCTTGTGGAATCTTCTTACCCTGGAAGTGAGGTGAGCCCCATCCCTCTTAACATTTCGCAAGTCCCTCAAGACCCAGCTATGTGCATGGCCACAACAAGGGGAGGGCAACTGGGGCCACTCGGGGGGGGGGGGCGAAATGGATGTGGAATCCATGTTTGCCCCGGGTGACACAGACCCTAGTTGTGGCCCTGGCTATGTGATCAGGCCTGGGAGTCCCAGGGGACCAGGGAGATTCTGCAATGGCTCCCTCGCTATGGTTAACACTATCCTCTCCTGTTTTGTGTGTTTTTTATGGTTTTTATAGTTTTAATGATCGTTTTATATGTATTTTGAGGGACGCGGTGGCGCTGCGGGTTAAACCGCTGAGCTGTCGATCGGAAGGTCGGCGGTTCGAAACCGCGCGGCGGGGTGAGCTCCCGTTGTTAATCCCAGCTCCTGCTCACCTAGCAGTTCGAAAACATGCAAATGTGAGTAGATCAATAGGTACCGCTTCGGCGGGAAGGTAACAGCGTCCCGAGTCGTCATGCTGGCCACATGACCCGGAAGTGTCTATGACAACGCCGGCTCCAAGGCTTAGAAACGGAGATGAGCACCGCCCCCTAGAGTCGGACACGACTGGACTTTACGTCAAGGGAAACCTTTACCTTTACCTTTATATGTATTTATTGGCTTTTTAAATTCAGCGTTGTACACCGCCCAGAATCACTCTCTGTGAGATGGGCAGCTATATAAATATGATGTAATAAATAATAATAAATAATATATAACAGTCCTCTGCCTGCTCCTGATGCAACCCCCTTACAACTGTTCCATTCATTCTGTGCTGGACTCAGCCAGCAACTCTGCATACTCCTGCCTCCTTTCCCATGCAGGCAGTGGGAGAGTTGTTGCCACAGTGTTGCCAACAACAAGCAGGAGAGGCAAGCATTCTGCTCTGGAAGCTAGCTGTGCCAGCCTGCACATTAATAGTCTGGCCTGCCTGCCCTTTGCCCATTGAAGCTGTGGGCCCTGTGATTTCCCTCAGCCCAACCAATGTCTGGCCAATGCAGTGTTTCTCTCTTTGCCAAGGGAAGTGTATATCTGTAGATGATGAATTGAAAGTCTGAAAACAAAAGTAATAAATATTTAGATTTTGGAGTCAATATGGTTCTTCTAGATACATCTGTAATGTTTAGTTCAAGTTCTAGAGTATTCCATTTTGAATGCATCATTTTAATATTTCTCTGCAATGTTATATGTTAATCTAGAACTATGTTTATGGGGGGGGCAGCAAAGCTAGTGTTCCACTGGCCTTCCAAATTCCTTAAACTGGCCCTGGCTGTTGTTCCACCCCAACAATGGCTCACCAGCTGCATTCCCTTGGATCTGTGGTTCCTACAAGGTATTAAAACTTAGTGAAATTCAGCTCAGTATTTACATGAAGTTCCAGAGTCAGTCAGCATGGGGACATTGATGCTACCTCCATAAGTGGAACAAGGACCATTCAGCAGCAGATGGTAGACAGCTGCCACATTGGCTGGGTTAGATTGATTAAACAGTATCTACAATAGCATTGGGAAACATGTGTATCCAAAAGCTTATGGAATTCAGTTTAGAACATCTGGAAGACCACAGGTTCCCCTTTCTGCCCTACAATATGAAGAAGAGTTATTAATTCCAAAGTAAACAAGAGGATGTGAGACACAACAAAACACTAAAGTTGCAGTCGGCCACAAAATTGAATCAGCAAGTGTCTTTTCTCAGAAGTAAACCCTATGCTCATATCAAGAAGACTTACTGTCAGGAAAGAATGGTTAGGATGGCAGGCTTAAAATTTCCACATGACTATCAGAATTTGTATATACCTATGTTTGTAGTTATGGGATTTGAATTATAATTATAACCTTTCATGGGTTCCCAGGATAGCTTTTGAAAAGTTAGCATTATGGTTAAACAAATTAAAACATATCTTTTTGGGGCAGCAGTGTGCTTGAGAGGTGGTACCTGTGCAGCATTAGGAGTCAGGTGGAAGCCATGGTGGCATTACATGTTGTCATTACAACTTTATGCAAACGATACTTAGACTCTGAAATGCTCTCCCATTTGAAATTTGTGCAGCAGCTACTATCTGGAGACCTGCTGAAGTTCTGTATCTCCATCAGTCTGGATGAATTTTTCTTTGTTTTTTGTTTTCCTTTTCCTTCACCATTTTAATGAACATTTTTTATATTGCTTTAATTTTTTTTATTGTTGTATTTTTTAAAAAATATATACAACCACTTCACAATGTGTCTGTGTTGTGAGACTTCATTAAATCAATAATAGAACAATGAAAGCACCACAGTATAAAAAGAGCACTATAAAATTAGTCATCCAAGTTAAAAACAAATATAAGGTGGCACAAAACCAAGGCAGAAAAGATTAAGAAGTCCTGTGGTGGGGAGGATGTGAACAATCCTTTTCTAGTTTCAGTATGACAGTATGGCTACCATATAAGCCCATAAAAAAAAAATAGACCAAAACCTGTTCCAGAGTATGGGATACAGAATAATGGATTTAAGATTACAAGAAGACAAAGTCTTGTTGAATATTAGGAGAAAATACTCCAACAGTAATAATGATTCTATTTTTGTTGTTTATTCGTTTAGTCGCTTCCGACTCTTCGTGACTTCATGGACCAGCCCACGCCAGAGCTTCCTGTCGGTCGTCAACACCCCCAGCTCCCCCAGGGACGAGTCCGTCACCTCTAGAATATCATCCATCCATCTTGCCCTTGGTCGGCCCCTCTTCCTTTTGCCCTCCACTCTCCCTAGCATCAGCATCTTCTCCAGGGTGTCCTGTCTTCTCATTATGTGGCCAAAGTATTTCAGTTTTGCCTTTAATATCATTCCCTCCAGTGAGCAGTCTGGCTTGATTTCCTGGAGGATGGACTGGTTTGATCTTCTTGCAGTCCAAGGCACTCTCAGAATTTTCCTCCAACACCACAGTTCAAAAGCATCGATCTTCCTTCGCTCAGCCTTCCTTATGGTCCAGCTCTCACAGCCATATGTTACTACAGGGAACACCATTGCTTTAACTATGTGGGCCTTTGTTGTCAGTGTGATGTCTCTGCTCTTAACTATTTTATCGAGATTTGTCATTGCTCTTCTCCCCAGGATTAAGCGTCTTCTGATTTCCTGACTGCAGTCAGCATCTGCAGTAATCTTTGCACCTAGGAATACAAAGTCTTTCACTGCTTCTACATTTTCTCCCTCTATTTGCCAGTTATCAATCAAGCTGGTTGCCATAATCTTGGTTTTTTTGAGGTTTAGCTGCAAACCAGCTTTTGCACTTTCTTCTTTCACCTTCATCATAAGGCTCCTCAGTTCCTCTTCGCTTTCAGCCATCAAAGTGGTATCATCTGCATATCTGAGATTGTTAATGTTTCTTCCAGAGATTTTAACTCCAGCCTTGGATTCCTCAAGGCCAGCTTGTCGCATGATGTGTTCTGCGTACAAGTTGAATAGGTAGGGTGAGAGGATACAGCCCTGCCGTACTCCTTTCCCAATCTTAAACCAGTCCGTTGTTCCGTGGTCTGTTCTTACTGTTGCTACTTGGTCATTATACAGATTCTTCAGGAGGCATACAAGATGACTTGGTATCCCCATACCACTAAGAACTTGCCACAATTTGTTATGGTCCACACAGTCAAAGGCTTTAGAATAGTCAATAAAACAGAAATAGATGTTTTTCTGAAACTCCCTGGCTTTTTCCATTATCCAGTGGATATTGGCAATTTGGTCTCTAGTTCCTCTGCCTTTTCTAAACCCAGCTTGTACATCTGGCAATTCTCGCTCCATGAACTGCTGAATTCTACCTTGCAGGATTTTGAGCATTACCTTACTGGCATGTGAAATGAGTGCCACTGTTCGATAGTTTGAACATTCTTTAGTGTTTCCCTTTTTTGGTATGGGGATATAAGTAGATTTTTTCCAGTCTGATGGCCATTCTTGTGTTTTCCAAATTTGCTGGCATATAGCATGCATTACCTTGACAGCATCATCTTGCAAGATTTTGAACAGTTCAGCTGGGATGCCGTCGTCTCCTGCTGCCTTGTTATTAGCAATGCTTCTTAAGGCCCACTCAACCTCACTCTTCAGGATGTCTGGCTCTAGCTCACCGACCACACTGTCAAAGCTATCCCCGATATTGTTATCCTTCCTATACAGGTTTTCTGTATATTCTTGCCACCTTTTCTTGATCTCTTCTTCTTCTGTTAGGTCCTTGCCATCTTTGTTTTTGATCATACCCATTTTTGCCTGGAATTTACCTCCAATGTTTCTAATTTTCTGGAAGAGGTCTCTTGTCCTTCCTATTCTATTGTCTTCTTCCACTTCCGTGCATTGCTTGTTTAAAAATAATTCCTTATCTCTTCTGGCTAACCTCTGGAATTTTGCATTTAATTGGGCATATCTCCCCCTATCACTGTTGCCTTTTGCTTTCCTTCTTTCTTGGGCTACTTCTAGTGTCTCAGCAGACAGCCATTTTGCCTTCTTGGTTTTCTCTTTCTTTGGGATGTATTTTGTTGCCGCCTCCTGAACAATGCTGCCAACTTCTGTCCAGAGTTCTTCCGGGACCCTATCTACTAAGTCCAGTCCCTTAAATCTATTCTTCACCTCCACTGCATATTCCTTAGGAATATTAGTGAGCTCATATCTAGCTGATCTGTGGGTCTTCCCTAATCTCTTTAGTCTGATCCTAAATTGTGCAAGAAGAAGTTCGTGATCTGAACTACAGTCAGCTCCAGGCCTTGTTTTTACTGACTGTACAGATGTCCGCCACCTTTGGCTGCAAAGGATGTAATCAATCTGATTTCGGTGTTGTCCATCTGGTGAAGTCCATGTATAAAGCCGTCTCTTAGGTTGTTGGAAGAGAGTGTTTGTTATGCAGAGTGAATTGTCTTGGCAAAATTCTATCAGCCTGTGTCCTGCTTCGTTTTGTTCTCCCAGGCCATACTTACCTGTAATTCGAGGTGTCATTTGACTGCCCACCTTAGCATTCCAGTCTCCCGTGATGAAAATAACATCTCTTTTAGGCGTGTTGTCCAGTAGGTGCTGCAGATCCTCATAGAAGTGCTCTACTTCAGCTTCTTCAGCATTTGTGGTTGGGGCGTATATTTGGATCACTGTGATGTTAGATGGCTTGCCCTGAATTCGAATTGAGATCATTCTGTCATTTTTTGGGTTGTATCCAAGCACTGCTTTAGCCACTTTACTATTAATTATGAAGGCTACTCCATTTCTTCTGTGGTCCTCTTGTCCACAGTAGTAGATCTGGTGGTCATTTGATGTGAAGTGGCCCATTCCAGTCCATTTCAGTTCACTGATGCCCAGAATGTCTATCTTTAATCTTGTCATCTCACCAATAACCACATCCAATTTGCCCTGGCTCATAGATCTTACATTCCAGGTTCCGATGGTGTGTTGATCCTTAGAACATCGGATTCGCCGTTCACCACCAGCACCGTCGGCCGCTAGCCGTCCTTTCGGCTTTGAGCTAGCTGCGTCATCACGTCTGGGGCTAGTTGAGCTCATCCTCTGTTCCTCCCCAGTAGCATTTTGACCATCTTCCGACCTGGGGGTCTCATCTTCCGATGGTATACCGACATATCTCTGGTTGTACTGATCCATTTAGTTTTCACGGCAAGAATACTGAGGTGGGTTGCCATTACCTTCCCCAGGGATCGCATTTAGTCTGACCTCTCTGTCATGACCTTCCCGTCTTGGGTGGCCCTTCACGGTTTAGCTCATGGCATCATTGAGGTGCTCAAGCTCCAGCACCACGACAAGGTAACGATCCTTTGCTGAAGAATGATTCTATAGTGGAACCAATTATCTATGTGATAATGGCCTCCCCTTTACTGGATGTGTTCAAGCAGAAGCTGAACAGCTTTCTGTCAGAGATGCTTTAATTTGGGTTCCTGCATTGAATGGGAGGTTGGACCTCACGACATTAATGGTTCCTTTCAACTGTGTGATTCTATGATTTTACTTTAAAATGATTGCAGAAATGAAATTGGCTTCAGTGCAGTTGCTGAAGCATGTGTGGGATATTCATAATGCTGGGACTGTACTAATAACCTTGTAGGATCAATTGTAATTTCTATCATCATCATCATCTGATAAACATTGTAATTGTCACTGATATTGTGGCTAGAGAACTTTGTTAGTGAATTAATTAGAAATGCAATTAATTAATTTATTAATGATGGGCTCTCTGTTTTCTATTCTTACAGAAAAAATCTTGGAAACGTGAATACCATTTGTCTTAAAAGTGAAGGAAACTAGGTCATGAAGACCTTCGGCATATTGTATTATCATTAAAAATACAATCTAGCCTACTTAATGATTCCAAGTCAAAGACGTTCCTCTGTATTTAGACTTCCCTCATTTTGTTTTCAGTGTTTGGAAAGTTTTGTAATTACTTCCCTGCGTGTTAATAGCACATGCAGCTGTCTTTTGCTGAGCCTGAATTTCTACCCCAATACATTCAATTGGGAATTGTAAATGGTTATCCTGAGTCTCTGGCAGATAATTTTCTCCTATCAGCTACTTGAAGTCTTACCTAAAGGAGTTAAATATCAGACTGGCTAAGTCAACTTTTCAGATGTGCATTAGTCTACAGCCCTTCCTCTTATAAGAACAAGCATTACAGGTCAACAACTGTGTACTGACTAGAAATCAAGCCAACACTGTGGAGTTTTGTATGTTTCAACCCAAATTTGAGTTCATTGCCTTAGGATCTTCTGTTTAATCAGTGGATTCCGTGCTGGCTTGAGAATAATTTAAAAGTTGGTCAGCCCTGAACCTCTATTCATATTGGTGGCTTTGAGAGCTTTTGTAGACCAAAGATCAAGGGCCATGGGCAGGGCAGAGAAGGCCAGATTGGCTCCCTTCAGATAATTGTTCAGCATTATTATAAGTTTGCAAGCTGTAGGTAAAACAGCTTGAATAGCTTGAATAGCATGAAGCTTGACTATTAAACACTGAAATCAGTGCAATGTATTTCTTATCTATTCAGAAAAACTGTACCAAGTACTGTATATCAGAGTATTTCAGAACTGTTACTGATTAAAAAAAAAATCCAAGTCCCTGAATTCTCTGGAGACACTGTAAGAGCCAGTTTAACTTTTCTAAGATGTATGTGGGTTTAATGATTAATTTAACCCACATACTGTATATCTAAGAGAAGGCATGGAGTTGGGAACTTCTTGTACAAAATAATTCCATTGATTGTTTACTTAGGTTATTGGATGATGAAGCCTATGCTCTGAAGAATTTTTTAAAAGTGTGTCATTACATTTAAGCTGATATTTCTTTACTTGAATGTCTTGGTTTCAAGATTTTAGTTTGCTCAGAATGTATGCATATAAAGAACTGATAGTGCAGAAAAAAGTAGGAATAAATGAGCAGCAGTGGGGAAGAAAAGCTTCTCTCTGCTTAATTCTGTAGACCGGCGAGTTCTTTTATTCTCCCGCTGCTTTGTACTGTGCATTTTATGCTGCTTGGTATTTTCTTGAATGGTATTTCCAAAAAAGCAGCACGGAAATGACCAGGGACTTTGAGGGACAGCCCTTTCTCTTCCCATGAGGGCAGTTAAAAAAGAAAGAAAAAGAAAGAAAGCCGAAAGTACAATCAATGTAAATTCTGTATCAGATTCTGGATTCTACATCCATGAAATTATAGTAGCCAAAATGGTCTGTTTTGGGAATGCAAAGTATTAGGTATATTCCTTTGAAATCCTGGCTGACATTTGCTTCTTTACTTGGAAAAGGTCTCCTTCACTTGAACTCTAAGTAACTAGTAATTACAAACCAATTTCCTGACTCTGCCTACATTGAAAGTACCCTGCAATGTGGTAGGAGTAACTTTTTAAAGAGCAGGAGCTCATCAAATCCATTTTTATACCACACCCAAAGGAGAATCCCCTGTGATATTCCAAAGACATACATATACACAGATACATATACACATACACAGTTATGCTTGTAAAACCCATTGGGTGGAGCCATCAAAATTCTCCCGCAAACAGGAGGTCTCTATTGTCATGGAGAGACTTTTGCTGATTTTTCCCTCTTCCTGGTCATGCATTTCAAACTAGGGGTCCCACAGAACAGTGAGAGATGGTGGGGCCAAAAGAGAACTAACACGTAATGTTAACTCCTTCCTTTTTGTACCAGCAAAACATTTCTAGCTGGAAGTAAATCATTTATTAAAGTTACTATACTGTTGATTGCCAAGATCTCTCAGTGCTTTATCATAAAACCAGAGAAATCAAAAGCAATTAAAAATCAGCACTTCAAAAACTTTGTTTTATTGTTTTCAGGGCCTTATCAAAAGAAAGGAAAGAGGTTAGCCCCTCACTGCAGCAGAGACCAGGGACTAAAGAGAAACCTGCACCCTCATAATCCCATGGAAACTGTAGGTAAATCTCCTCATATGATCTCAGTGAGTGATGGTGGGGATGGGGGTTATATTGGAAGAGATTCTTTTTTTAAGAAGCCCAGATCCAAGCCATATATGGGTATAGATCAGCATTTTGTATTTCACTCAGGAACAAATAAGCGGCTAATGCGGTGCCTTTAGCCCATTATAATAGTCTCTTACAGTTCTTCCAGAGACTAATCTGGCTGTTGAGTTCTGAGCTAAGAGAAATTTCAGGACTAGACACAAACATGGCTCATGTACAGCTACAGTGATCAAGCTTGCACTACTAGCACATGCACACACTAACTTTAAGGTTGTTTCTTCATAAAGTCCCCCTTTTAGGGGGAGATGGGCAGTGATAGAAATGTGAATAATAAATTAAATAAATAAAGGGAAGCAACTGCATGTCAAACAAAACTGGTGAAAGGTGGTGCTCCTGGCTATTTTCTGAGGTGGGGAACCAGAGAGATCAAGGTCTTAAAGCACTCCTAAATTGCATACCTGCTCTTTCTTGGAGAATATAATCTCATTATATCATCATCATCATCACCATCATCTTGTTCCTCATCCAACCTAAAACTGACTGCAGGCAGGTTCAGAGGAGCCATAACATTATTTGAAAATGTCACAGAAAAATAAAGTTGATTTAACCAGAACTGGATGCCGCCAGTTCTGTTAGCCCCCAGCTCCAATCCCACTGATGATCTCTCCAAGCAGTTCCATGTAGACTGGAGACAGAGCAGGTCTCTGAAGATTCCATATAAGTGCTCCTATTAGAAGAGCAACTATTATCAACCAATGCCATCTGCAGTCTACCAGAGATGTAAGAAATGAGTGCAAAACAAGGCCTTCTGCTCCCAGCTCTCAGAGAATCCAGAAAGATATCATTGTAAATGGTACTGAAAGTAGCTGAGAGTCAGGTAGAATCAACACAGTTACCTAAACATCATCTATTAGGATCACCAAGGCAGTTTCCAAGAACTCTGAAATGAGTCCATATGATATGCTTCTTCCAAGATTGCCTGCAGCTGAGAGGTCAGCGCCTTATTGGTTTATCTAACCACGTAAGGTTAGAGACAAGTGACAATTGCCCATCTCCAAGGAATCCAATGTACCTTTCTTTTAGGAAAAGTTCTAATAATTGTCTCCGTTAAATAAGGGGGCATGTCATCCTCCTTTTAAAAAGCATTTATGATATTTACTAAGGTATTTCTAAAGCCATCCAGCTAAAAGTTAAAAGCAAAATTGGGCAAGGATCCAGATGATAAATGATAAATGTACCACTCCAAGTTGTTCATGTCCTTGGTGTCACAGATTGAAATTGATACACTCTAATTATGAGAGGAATTATCAGTCAGCTGAGTAATTAACTCTGCCACAATAGTGGCATCCAGATTCGGCTGAACATGAGAAAGATTTATTATAAGCCTCTGAAAATCACATAATTGAAGAGGATTCTGTAATTGAAACAAGCAGGAATAAAAGCCAACGTCCTTACAGGCTGATATACAGCAATATATTTTAAGCTTGCGAATGCAATATATGCACACACACAAACAGCTATGCATATCCATCCCTATTTACAAGTGAAACTAAACCTCAACCTCTTAAAATCCAGTGGCATCCACAGATCACCTACCTCCTTGATCAGAACAAAAGTGCAGATCAGATGTGTGATCTGCATCATGTGTTGGCCCATGACTATTTAAGATAGATTCACAGTTATTATACCTCAATGTGTATTGGCTATTCCAGACAAACTAGCCTCAGTGTAGATACTGAAGTCACCCAGCACCTTGATATCAGCTCCAAGACCACATCTTTTGGGTCAGCCACAGTATTGACAATAGCAAACCACTTCTGAAATCTTGCCAAGAAGATTGCAGGGACTTGTCCAGGCAGTTGTGATGAGTCGAGATTGACACAAAGGAACCAAAAAAGAAAGAAAGAAAGAAAAAGAAAAAAAGAAAAAAGAAGAGCAGAAGGTGATCCCAAGACTGAGGTATGCATATTCGTTATGAATTAATTCTGTCACAGATACCTTGGTAAGGAAAATATTTTGGCTCATAGCCACATTATCTTCCCACCTATACCTCTGGCATACTCTGCTACAGAGTGTGAAAGGTGAAAGGTCCCCTGTGCAAGCACTGAGTCATGGCTGACCCTTTGGGGGGATGCCGCTTTTGCAACATTTTCTTGGCAGACTATAGCGGGGTGGTTTGCCATTGCCTTCCCCAGTCGTCACCTTCCCCAGCAAGCTGGGTCCTCATTTTACCGACCTCGGAAGGATGGAAGTCTGAGTCGACCTGAGCCGGCTACCCGAGAATCCAGCGTCTGCTGGGATCGAACTCAGGTCACGGGGAGAGTTTTTGGCTGCAGTACTGCCGCCTGCCACTCTGCGCCACATGAGGCTACAGAGTACCTGACTACAAAAAGCTGGAGATACTTTCCTGGGTCTGGTCTTTGCTCTTCAAGTCACATTGGCTTCTTCATCCACTATTAAGCCATAAATGGGTTCTGCATCCATTGGTGGAAAAGCAGCTGGATCTAACTAATTAAAAAAATCTCAAACTTCTTCAGCAAATGAAAATGTAATCATTTGCTTTTCATTAGAACTGCAAACAATACTTTAAAGCAGTGTTTCTTAACCTTGGCAATTTTAAGATGTGGACTTCAACACCCAGAATTCCCCAGCCAGCTGCAAAATTATAGAAAAATCCCATGAAATTATAGAAGTACCCAGCCCTTGCTTTAGTATTCTCCAGAGTCAATGCCAATCTGTTATTAGCAAAACTGAAAATTTGTCATCACTTTTCACTTGCCAAAGGCAGATTAATCAATTATCTTGGTACTTAAAAGACCTGGCCCTATGCACTTCACTCTTCACTGTACAAGTAAATAAATATCCACTGTCAATTTCTGATTTTGAATATAGTGCTCTCCTGTTTTATATATTTTCTTACTGAGTTACTAAACTTTGGAAAGCTGGACATTATTTTTATGTCTGAAATGAAAGCATATTTATTTAAATTAATGTTTGGACAGCATTTTGTTTATTCATCCTGGGTGAAGAAGTTCTTTGAAATTGTGAAAATGCTCTAAACAACAAAATTAGGAAGAAAAAACAATGGGACCATAAATTAGATTGCAGAATTGAATACCAATTTTTTAGTTTTAAAATAATGAGGATGCTTCTCAGCTCAGAGTTGGAACAAAATCTGCAATTCAAAGATATATAAACTGCAAAAATTAATGAACTAAGGAGCAGTTTTGGAACATTTAGGGGGCTATTTTGCTAGCGCTTGATCACCCCCCACCCCCCAAGAGCTCCTATAAGATTAATAATTGTAGGGTAGGCATGTTTTACAATCAAATATCCTCATCCTGTGCAGCTATTAAAATATAGGACCATTGCAAGGGTTGCTGTATATGTCTCTGGAGCACACAAGGCATTTTTAATTGTATTTTATAACCACTCAAGCTAAGTTTTGAATGATGTCATTGAAACTGCAGAGAATGGTCCAAAAGCACCTGGAGAGGTGTTGTGTTGAAGAAAAGCAGGGTTCATCCCCTTAGCTCATGAAAAGATACACACACACACACACACATACTGTACAGAGCAAGAGCGAGCACTGTTTTGGGAGAGACAAGTCTGGTGTATAAGTGAATGAGAGGCAACCAACTTTTCTACTGTTTGGAGACTGTATTTGTTATATTTTGGCTATGGAAATCAACAATGGTATCACTAGAGGAAATGTCAATCTTTCTCTCCCTTTTTGGTAAGGGAAAATTACTCAGAATATGTGCGGTAAGTCTTTCATCAAAATTTTGCTATCACATTTCAGGAATGTGATTTTGGGAGGACCTGGGTCCCACAAAAATGGTTCTTTCAGTTACTTACAGCCATGGGTTGAACATCCCTAAATAAATAATGATTTGGAGAGCAATATTCACAATTTTGAGGGCGTGAAAGTAATATGAACGGCATTAGCCTTATTGAGATGTTTGGCTTGCTTATGAGAGGGCTAAAAGGAGTCTCGTTCCTCACCACTGGCTCAGATACCAGCTGGTGGATCGGGGCCAACAGGAACACCCCTGGGAAGGTGTAGCTAAACAAGTACCTTCTTCCAAGTAAGCCCAGGAAGGGTATGTGATGCCATTTTAAACAAAAGCTAGCCATACATTCTCTGTGGAGGAGCATGCATCATCCCAAAAGAACCATCGATGCCCAAGATGGAGGTGTATCAAGGTCGCTGGATGAATGCCAAATTTTGCATGAATATAAGAAAAGTTTCTTATACAAATAAGAATAAACAATGTAAGGAAGAGATGGAGTCCCTGAAGCAGCCAGATAAGAACTGCAGTGGACAGCAACAGGAAAATGGAGGGCATGGTGGGGGATGGGTTGCCCTGTCTTGCATTTGTCCTTTTGTAAAATGCAACCAAGTGGAATTTTGCATCTGGAGATTAGCCCAGGAAAGGAAGTCTTCCCAACAAGGGAAAATTTCTGTCTTACTGGTATTTTGTTTTATAATTTATATATTTCTTACCACTACAGTCAGGTGGATCAACACACAGACACACACACACACACACACACACACACAGAGCGCTCACTTAAAAGACTCAGGAAATGAAAAAAAATCCTTAAAGTCTAAGAAACAAGTATTTGAACCTCCTTAAAAATTGTTTTGAACATGACACATATTTTGTAGGGTATAAATGTATTATGTGATCTTGAACTTTCAATAAGAACATTATAAAACATACAGTTAAAAAAAGTGCATACACAATTGTAGAGGAAATGTTTTAACAACTCTCCAAGTATATCCTGTAATTTTCCAGTGCAGATTGTGAAATAATTCAGGTCAGCTGTCGCAATTCGAGCAGCAGTGTGTGTGTGTGGGTGGGTGTCTTTAGTCACCCTTGAACGAATGACCTTCCATATTTTTGGCAGATAACATTTCTGTGGGTGATGGTGTTGCTTTTTTAAATCAAAGTTACAATCTTCTGCTATGGCTACGTTATTCCACTACAAAGACTGGGCGCAGCAGAAACTGTCAAGAGTCAAGTTATAACAGGATAAAATATAAGATGAGAGACTTGTCCTCCACAGACTAGTATCCTTCAAACATATTGGGACTGCAACTTTCAGAATTCCCATCTGGAATCAGTACTGAAGAATGCCAACTTGAAGAAAATTGGCCTAGATGGCACAGATTGGGGGATATTCCAGATGCTCAAAAATTATCACCAGGAAGAATCTTCATCAGTATAAGATGAATTGCACTGAAATTTACCAAGGCTGGAATGGATGTATGTAGAAAATAAGCTAAGTAGAACCAACTCATACCCCATAAAATGCTGGGATAGCAATCAGCTGAAATTGGTTTAACATACATCAGGCACATTCATGGAGCATTTCTCTATTTATTCCCTTTATCAGGGCTACGAGGAAGGGGTCCCAGCTGGGCTCCCCCTCTCCCCAGTGAAATGAGTTATTCTATATCTCTAGCTAGAGGAAGCATATGGCCTCCATGTTTTTACTGTTTTTCATCTTGAGCACATTTTTAAAGGGAAGCTGGACAATATATATAATAAATAAAAATGCTCTCTTATTCATCATCACCATCATTTTCTAAAAATGCTTTGTATTATGTATATACAGCAGGACCCCTCATAGGGATTCTTTGGAAAAGTATAAGCATGATATATTAAAGAGAAGAGTGGCATCTAAACAAACTTAGAATCTAATTAATATAAGTGTGCAATTATACAATTACTCCCCCCCCTAATAACATGCTATGATATAGGCAGCCTTTCTGTTCTTTTCAACCCAAAGGAATGTTGGAAAGGTATTATATAATAGGGCTTAGCGTGCAGTCTGTCTGTTTTTCTATCAGCAGATAACTCTCCAAAAACTGAACAGAATGGGATTAGATTTGGGCTGGCAAAAGAAATTTGGGGCTGAAAATGGACCAAACCAGGCTGAGGAAAAAAAAGACCCAGAAAAAACATTCCCCAATTCATCCCCATGGGCAGCTGCTCAGCATGCTGCCAAGTGCTCCATTCTAAGCTGGGTGACGTGACCCAGAACACAGGCAGCTCACCCTGTGCTTTCCAGAACATACACATAGATACACACAGATGCAATGTGTTAAGAATGTAACACAGAAGAAGAATGTAGATGTGTCCTATGGCCACTGTTAATAAAGAGGTCTGGAAGAAATCCAGAACCTATGTGCTCCAGACTTTCCTTACTTCGGTAGCCTGAACAGAAATAACCTTGAGTTTTGAGGGGTTGGGATGGTTAATGGATGGAAGCTTGTAATCCATCTTCTATAAACTGATGCCTTTCACAGGTACTGATCTTTATTAAGTCCCAGAAAGCATGGAGGTGTGGAAGACTGTTGCATGCGTATAGCAACTGCAAGTACATCAGTGGGGATTGTGATGGTCACGGATTCCCAACTCGGATGCTCACAACAGAGTTTATCCTGCAGCATGTTTTTTCACTCCTCTGATAAAGCAATTTATTCCCCTGCCAAAAAGGTATCACACAAAAAAGCAGTTCCAGACCATTTCAAGGAACTATATGTGGATTTCCACTGTCAGCTGAGTGCCAAGTCAACTCCATTTAGATGACCCCCCAGGTAGCAACAATGAAAAAGCAAACATCTACCAATGTCTGTCAGATGCTTCCATTCTTCAGCAGAAGAATGCATATGCCAAATTCAATCCAGCTCCACAGGTTTTATGTCTTTCATGTCACATTTCTGCCCATCCTCTGGCTCCAAATTAACATTTTGGTTGCCATTCGTTAACTCCTGTTCTATGTTGTGACTCTTCCTCTTGCAGCGCTGGCAAAGGGTCCTAGAATTTTCTACTAAGCTGATGCAGAGATTGATGATCAGGGCTAGCCAGGCCATCCCAAAGAGAATCCACAGAGACACCACATTTTTATACCAGGCTGGGTAAGTACGCTCAGGGTTCATCCCTGTGAGGAAGAAAAATGTCAGGCTCTTAACAGATGCAGGAAGAAACCTAGTACGCAGTTTCAAAGGCACTTGGATAACAAGAAAACTAAAGCTTAAGCTGTGCTTAAGCTGTGGAAAATCTGGGTGGATGGGATACCACTTAGGTCAGCAACCAAGCCACAGAACATATTGGCTTGTGAGCACAAAATAAACTTCGAGAGAACTGCAGCTGAGAATGCTCAGTTCTTGCTCTAAATGTTTGTACTGTACACAGGAGAGTTAAATCAAGTAACAGACATCCCATTATGTCAACCCAACCTGAGTACCAAAATCATGAATACTAAAACTACTTTTATTGTAGGGTTACAGTAGCAGCATCCTGCAACTCTGAATGTGCCTCCCCCATCTCTGCTTTCATCCTAAAGAGAACTAGGGAGGGTCAAGTCTGAGACAGTTTTCCCAAATTACATTCCTGCTCTGGACCCAACCACTGCCTTGGCTGCTCCTCTTCTTCCTCTAGGTTATTCTCACAGCCCATTACACATTAACTGATGGCTTATATTTCAGGCTCTTCTGATCCTCACAAGGGATGCAATGCATCCTCACATGCTCTACATATGGAATATGCACTCTCTTCTTTTCTCCTGATGCTCGCTCTCTCTGTGTGGGGAAGATAGCATCCAAGGTCAGGGATACATCCTTGCTCTCATCACAATAGCTGCCCAGAGTCATTGAGAGTTGGGTGGCATACGAGATTAACTTATTATTATTATTATTATTACTACTACTACTACTACTACAATAGTGGCTGCATTTGTATTTTACATTAAGTCATAATGTGGTTTGTTTGTGTTTTAGAGGAGCCTGATAAATGGGATTTACACGCATTACTTAACAAGTTTTGTTTTCAATTCTCGTAAGTATGCAGCCATTTATATTAGCCTTCATCATATAATTGTTATTAGGCTGGAATAAAAATGGCTATCAACCAAGTCCATATTCTAGAATTTTATCCATATCTTCCAATTTAAACATCCATTAAATGTACCAGGCCGCTTTGCTGTCTCCAGAGTGAACTGTGTAAACAAGCACATAAAGGGCCCTCTTCTCCGGAGAATTTCACATTCAAGGAGGGCATACATTTTCACTGGAGACGAGCAAATGTTTGCTCTTCAGCCTTAAAATAGAATGAATTGGGATTTTATTGTCATTACTGAACTTAAACTTAAGAAGGTATATTTTTGTCCATGAGCATGTTTTCCTTTGAGTTACTGAGGAAATTGTAAATGACTGATAAAGTTTTAATAGGTGTAGAATACTTACCAATGACATAATCTCCAAAGCCTATTGTACTTAAAGTTATGAAGGAATAGTAGAACCCTACTTCATAAGTCCAGCCTTCTATGGCAGTGAACAACAGAGGTGGTAATAAAAGAAACAATAAAAGGCCAGCAACCAGGGCGGAGGTCCGTGTCAAGAGAGCTGCTCCCTTCTAGCAAGAAATTAAGAAACAAAGAATGTAGCTTAAATCAGATAGGAAGAAGGATATAGATTATAACTTTCATTTAAAAAGATACTGGAAGATGTGCATTGAATGAATCTGCAGCACACGTATGTAATCCTATTAAATTTCTGAGGAGGGCAGAAGACAAATATGTCAGTATTATTCATGGCAGATTCATCCTTCCCTGATCACCCAGTATAGTGCTGAAATTTTCCCCTGTTCCAGGGAAAACTTTCCTGAACAGATCTGGGAGACAATTGGAAGAGAAAGGCTCATTGCATGAGAGTCCTTGCATAATACTGTGTTTAGCCCACTGAACATGGGCCAAAGAACATTTTGATTCAAGTTCAATATGCACCATCTGAACTTGTCTTTTTTTTTGATGCAACATGCCAATTTCCTAAATGATTATTTAGTTCAGCTAAAAATGGGGATCTGGATTAAATATTGATGGTATTCACCCTTGCATGTCAGCTTCCCTGGGCTTGTAAAATCAAAGTTTCACATGATGGCCCAAACAGGAAAGTGGTTAATGTTGGTTTATTTATGTAAATATTAGAGTTTGCTTTGATCCTGCTGAGTAAACCAGCATTAGTCATTAGATTTCAGTTTCACACATAATGGGGAATTGTGGTTTGGGGAGATTAGGAATCCATGGGAAAGAGGAAAAGAACAGGAAGATGCAAATTGCCTTGACATTCATGCCTGGCTTTATATATTTAGATTTATTAGGCTACTGTGGATCTTGTACATCCTGGCTTTAGATATTTATTATGACCTCAAGATTCAGTCAGGTCTGCAAGGTATCTGATGTTTAGCCTAGCTAGGGCTGCAAAAACATAATGGCCACTAGACAACAGCAAAGAGTTAGAGCTTTCTGGGTCCCTTTGCTGCTATCTAGTGGTTGTCTGCACCTCAGATATGATATGCCTAAGCACAGCAGCAGAAGTCCTCAATTTACATTATCTAAAAAAAAAACACTTTCTAAACCTTATGTATGTGAAATTCTTTAAATATGGAAGCATCTGCCTGCTAAAAACATCAGAGCATTTTGAAGGCCCTTGAATGGTTCTTCTAAAAGCTAGCATGTGAAGATGTCAGTATATATCCTTCCTCATAAAGCCATGTTCTCTTGCCCCAAAACCTTGTGTCAGCAGAACAACCTTTTGCCAGTGTTTGCATGATGGCTGAGCCTACTTGGGTGATTTATGGAGAAGGACTGGTGGATAGGTGGTCTGGATTCAAAGACGCCCTTTGATCCCTTCAAATTTTCTAGGTTTGGACTTGTGACTCAGAGACCCCAACCTTACAAGCTAGAAATTGAATATTCTTCTTCTCAAAGTCTTCCAGGGAAATTAAATGCTATTTAAGCTAGGTTTAAAAGAAGATGATTAATAAGATATTGCCATAAAAACGTACTGAAAGAAAATTCTCACAAATGAGATACCACTACCAATTTTAGAGCAGAAATGTTTAAATTTCTCTAGCTTCCACTTATATTAACAAAACCACATTTTGCATTAAAAATAGATATGTGCAGATGGTCCATTTCTTTCTCCTTCAAGGTAAGAGGATCCTTCTGGGATTTTTGTGGGCCCACAAAGGTCTACATTTGTAAGTTGAAAAGAAAACATCCTCGACCAAAGCATGTTTTCCATTAACTTAATACATCTGCAATAAGCATTTGTAAATGTTAAAGTTCTGGATTGTGATTCATGCTAACTAGAGGCAATCAATGGAATAGACAGAATGCCTGAACTTGGGCTGTATCTGGCATTCCTCTGCAGAAGCTGATGTTGATACAGTAATCAGGCCCAAGCAAGGCCTAAACCTGCACAATTTTTCAGGAATACTGCAGATGCTATTTTATCATTCCTCCATTCAGGGAGAGAACAGGAGTGTGCATGTGCATCATGTTTTCTGGATACTTGGAGCTAGAGACAGCAGTGGGTAACCTGAGAATGTGAGGCTTATCCAGACATAATATAAGAACAAAACATGGAAGGGGGAAGACAACCTGGTAATGAACCAACTTTTTTATGACAGAAAACATACAGCAAAACCTGCTCTTTAGTAATGACTTATCTATCAGTGGAATTACAGTCAAATGCTTGACTACATTTTGGTGAGGCCTCTTTTTTCTCCACTGAATACATTTTACTTTTAAGATCGGGTATTTCTGGATGGAACCTATGACTCATGTTCTGCATAATGGTTCATCACTTTAATATAGCAGCAGCCCCAACATGTTCTAAAGTATAAAGTGTTATGAAAGAAAAATCTTTCCCCACCTCTGCATCATTCTGCTAGCTGGTGAAACATGAGTTAAAGGATGTTTTTGCCCTCATGTCCTGCTTATGGACTTCCTAGAAGCATCTAACTGGCCATTGTAGAAACTGTCTACAAAGGCTCTTCTTATTCTTCATTTTAAAAAATACCCCTATGGCTCAAAACACTTTTTAAAGTGTATATGTATTATGCTTCCTCACCCCTTTTACACAGAGTTTGTTGTAGTCTTCCTGCTGTTTAGGATTGTAGGCCTAGCAACTCCCTGGGGCTTGCTAGGTCTGCAATCCTAAACACACAAACACAGAATTAAGCCTAATTTAATTCAGTAGGAATTTGTTCTAAGTAAACACATTCTAATAGGCCATTAAACAAGAAGAAAATCAAGATTTACATCTGAAGTTTGAAGGCTGATCTGGATAGTTCTTGTTCTACACCGTAGCTCTGTCTACAACAAATTTAAGTCAAAGCATTAAATCAATGGCACTTTCATTGACATTCTTGCTTTTTTAGAAAATGGCATCAGTAAATTGTCCATGCTGGCCAAAGTGACCAGTAAGAATGCCTGCGCCTCTTACCTGCCAGTGGAACTTCTCACCCAGATAGAAGGCACATAGATGCACCCCAGAGAGCATCAGCTGTCCTATCCTGTTCAGAAGAATGAGGTTTAAGGGGATCCCGAAGAGGGCAAAGAAGATGCAGAACACTTGTGAAGTTACTGTACTGGGGCTCAAGTTGCCATAGCCTGAAAGAGGAAGAACAAAATAGTTCATTGGTATAACAGGAATTAACATGATAATGTAGCTGTAATCTATGTTAATGGTATCTGGCAAAAGTAGTATCTGCAGGCTTTGCAGAATTTCAGTTTAATAAGATTTTTGTCCATCATGTTACAGATAAGGGGGACAATGAGAAGCCATACATAGGGTAAAAGCCAAGAGATCAGAAGATTCTCAAACATCAAAAAAAGAACAGATGTATGGGAGAAATATTATAATACTAGGATTACAGAGAGAGCCAGTTTGATGTAGCAGTTAAAGCATCAGGCTAGAAACTGGGAAACTGTGAATTCTAGTCCTCCCTTAGGCACAAAGCCAGCTGGGTGACCTTGAGCCAGTCACTTTCTCTCAGCCCTAGGAAGGAGGCAATGGCAAACCACTTCTGACAA
This sequence comes from Candoia aspera, assembly GCF_035149785.1. NCBI lineage: Eukaryota > Metazoa > Chordata > Lepidosauria > Squamata > Candoiidae > Candoia > Candoia aspera. Next base: position 60,132,747 of record NC_086153.1, on the reverse strand, counting down.
GCCTTGCCAAGAAAACACCAGGGTCTTATCCAGGCAGTCTCCGAGAATCGACATGATTGAACAGAATTTTTTTTTTAAAGGATAACAGAAACGAGAGGGAAAAAGTCCTTTACATGTAAAGTTAACTTTTGAATTTCAATGTAACTATGTAAGGAATGCCTAAGACCAAATAAAAGACTCAGATTCTAAATCAAGTTTAAGCTCTGGCTTTTATTTAGAATAGAATGCACACCAGTAAAAAGCTGAGAGTGAGGGAAGCGTGCCAAAAGCTGAATTAAATAGTCTCGCGCCAAACAGCGCTCCACCCCCACACTCCCCGGGTGTGCCCCACGAGTTCCACGGAGTGACAGGCCATCAAGACTTGATAGGTGAGAGGCCGTCCAGCCCCATTCGCCCCGGGCATCGCCCTGTTTATCTTCCTGCAAGGTAATGGTCCATTACCGGGCGATTAGACCTCGTCCTTGCCATCTTTGTTTTTGATCATGCACATTTTGGCCTGGAATTTACCTCTGATGTTTCTAATTTTCTGGAAGAGGTCTCTTGTCCTTCCTATTCTATTATCTTCTTCCACTTCCACGCATTGCTTGTTTAAAAATAATTCCTTATCTCTTCTGGCTAACCTCTGGAATTTTGCATTTAATTGGGCATATCTCCCCCTATCACTGTTGCCTTTTGCTTTCCTTCTTTCTTGGGCTACTTCTAGTGTCTCAGCAGACAGCCATTTTGCCTTCTTGGTTTTCTCTTTCTTTGGGATGTATTTTGTTGCTGCCTCCTGAACAATGTTGTGAACTTCTGTCCATAATTCTTCCGGGGCCCTATCTACTAAGTCCAGTCCCTTAAATCAATTCTTCACCTCCACTGCATATTCCTTAGGAATATTAGTGAGCTCATATCTAACTGATCTGTGGGTCTTCCCTAATCTCTTTAGTCTGATCCTAAATTGTGCAAGAAGAAGTTTGTGATCGGAACTACAGTCAGCTCCAGGTCTTGTTTTTACCGACTGTATAGATGTCCGCCACCTTTGGCTGCAAAGGATGTAGTCAATCTGATTTCGGTGTTGTCCATCTGGTGAAGTCCATGTATAAAGCCGTCTGTTAGGTTGTTGGAAGAGAGTGTTTGTTATGCAGAGTGAGTTGTCTTGGCAAAATTCTATCAGCCTATGTCCTGCTTCGTTTTGTTCTCCCAGGCCATGCTTACCTGTAATTCCAGGTGTCATTTGACTGCCCACCTTAGCATTCCAGTCTCCTGTGATGAAAATAACATCTCTTTTAGGTGTGTTGTCCAGTAGGTGCTGCAGATCCTCATAGAACTGCTTACTTCAGCTTCTTCAGCATCTGTGGTTGGGGCGTATATTTGGATCACTGTGATGTTAGATGGCTTGCCCTGAATTCGAATTGAGATCATTCTATCGTTTTTTGGATTGTATCCAAGCACTGCTTTAGCCACTTTACTATTAATTATGAAGGCTACTCCATTTCTTCTGTGGTCCTCTTGTCCACAGTAGTAGATCTGGTGGTCATTTGATGTGAAGTGGCCCATTCCAGTCCATTTCAGTTCACTGACGCCCAGAATGTGTATCTTTAATCTTGACATCTCCCCAATAACCACATCCAATTTGCCCTGGCTCATAGATCTTACATTCCAGGTTCCAATGGTGTGTTGATCCTTAGAACATCGGATTCGCCGTTCACCACCAGCACCGTCGGCCGCTAGCCGTCTTTTCGGCTTTGAGCTAGCTGCGTCATCACGTCTGGGGCTAGTTGAACTCATCCTCTGTTCCTCCCCAGTTGCATTTTGACCATCTTCCGACCTGGGGGTCTCATCTTCCAATGGTATACCAACATATCTCTGGTTGTACTGATCCATTTAGTTTTCACGGCAAGAATACTGGGGTGGGTTGCCATTACCTTCCCCAGGGATCGCATTTAGTCTGACCTCTCTGCCATGACCTTCCTGTCTTGGGTGGCCCTTCATGGTTTAGCTCATGGCATCATTGAGGTGCTCAAGCTCCAGCACCATGACAAGATAACAATCCTTTGCTGAAGTCTTAGTTATTTAAAGTAAAGGTAAAGGTTTCCCTTGACGTAAAGTCCAGTCGTGTCCGACTCTAGGGGGTGGTGCTCATCTCCGTTTCTAAGCCTTAGAGCCGGCGTTGTCCGTAGACACTTCCGGGTCATGTGGCCAGCATGACGACACGGAACGCCGTTACCTTCCCGCCGAAGCGGTACCTATTGATCTACTCACATTTGCATATTTTCGAACTGCTAGGTGAGCAGGAGCTGGGACTAACAGCGGGAGCTCACCCCACCGCGCGGTTTCGAACCGCCGACCTTCCGATCGACAGCTCAGCGGTTTAACCCGCAGCGCCACCGCGTCCCTTACTTATTTACTTTTTTTAAAATTCTGGATAGATCAATAAAGCAAAGAATAGTTCATTTTTCCTTCAGATGTATTACTTTAGAAAACTATTTTTTGCATGATTGATTTTTTCTCTATGTTACAAACTCTGGGAGTGGGAAAGTTGTGCCTAGTTGTAGCCTAGCCTCATCCAAGAAGCTAGATTTAAGGCTTTAAAATTTTGGAACAGAATTCAAAGTTATGACTCTCCACCCAGTTGCATTGTGCAGTAACACAGTCCAAATGAGATTTTACTACAAATTTCCACCTGTGACCCCAATAAAATTTAGTTCCATTTTTAACATCATGAAAGAATTTTGCATGAAGCTCTCTAGAAGGGTGAAACTCAGAAGGTCTGTACTACTACACCACAAGTATGATTTTCTTTGATCAGTTTCGTTTATATTGGCATGCACTTTTGTTAGCACAAGGGGTGAAGATAGCAAGCCCTGTACTAAAAGGACAATTATGACATCAATCCACAATACACAAATAGAAGCTGTTCTAAAACTGGATTATGTGGGAAAATGATATGGTATATTTTAAAAACCAGTTTTAAAAGCAGCCTCAGGGTGCAAAAAGAAGATGCATACAGGATGTCCATAAACTCCCAAAGCTCAGACCAATGTAATCCAATGACACTTCATTCATAACTTTGATTTTCTTTCAAGCAAGAAATTAGAATGACCCTAAAAATCCTAAATACATTTTCCCTTCCATTTATCTCATGTTTGAAGAGTAAGGCACAGAATAGAGCAATGGCCCATACTTAGACAAAGCTAATGATCTAATTTGGCATTTTTTATACAAAAGGCTCTTTAAAATTAGGCTAGGCAACATCTGCCAATATAATAATTTCTTATTCCTATCTTATTGAAGAGTAGCACTTTGAAATTGCTGTTTTGGAACTTTTGCAGATATTTACTTAGCACCTCTTGGTGGTGAGTATTAAATTGTTGAATTGCAGTTTTATCAAAAAGTTCAGTTGGGTCACCTGTGGCTTGCATCAGTGAAATGAAACATTTATTCTAGTACATATATTAACTTGTTTACAAGGGCCAGGATGTTTGAATTATCACCACTACTTTGTGAATGAGCACCATAATGATTTTCCAGATATTTAGACTGCACTCCTATAGTTCTTGGCATGCCAAACCGAGGCCATTGGGATTTTTGGATTTCTTCAAGACTGGAAAAAAAAAGGGAAGCTTGTAAATTCCTTCCATACAGCTATAGATAGATTCATAACCAATTTTTCTTGGGAGTATCTGATGTTGGGTCGTTCTGATGGCACCCTGAAATAGAGTATGAATCTACAAGAAGTAAAGCCCTTCCATCTGGTTTCCTCACCTCTATTTAAGGGTGTAAAAACAAACAAACAAATGGAAAGGCAAGAAAAATAATATCTTCCTTTCTGTTCTGCCACCAGAAGCTGCTCGCTATTTTAGAGAAGGCAGTTCTTCTACCTTTGGACTTCCTCCACTACCAACCAGAAGGAATGTTCTGCCTGGCTCAAATGTAATTGCCGCAGTCTGCCCTACATCAAATACTTCCCCTCTGTGATCAATTAGCTGCCCTTGCGGAAGCAAGTTCATTCTGCAAGACTGGTTAGCTTACGGTCATGGAATGGGGAGCTTGTGGGATGATGAACTTGGGAATAACTGTGAATTCAGTTATATATAGAACAGAACAAAACCTAAACAAAAGAACTGAAAGGTGATCTTCAGGCATAAAGTGATGTAAGTTGCTGTGGCAAAAATCCTGGTTACTCAGTATAACCTGAGGGCTGTTCCAATTTGATCAATGAAGTGTTCTATCCCATATGACATTTTGGACTCCTTGTTTTTACAGCCTGTTCTTCTATAAAGTTAACTCAGGGTGTCACTTGATTCTGAAACAAAAGAGTAAGATGTTTATCCAGTAAGACTGGATCTACAGAGTGGTCATGGTGACTGGCAAGGTAAATATAATATAAGCCAACTACTCTGTTTGAGAATAAAAAGTATTATCAGCTGGGTTGGCACTTTTGTTATTGATATATTACTTTAGTGGATGTACAGGTTGTGAAAAAAGAAGCTAGGTAGGTAGGATTGTCCACTGGGGCTGCAAAAAGGTCAGCAAATGTTTAGGCATGTTCAAACATGGCAGACAACAGAACATACGGATGCACCACTTCTTAAAAACTAAGCCAGATCACAAACTAGATTCATATATTATACTAAACCATGGTTTAACAAAATTTTATTGGATGTATTACAATTGGCTGGGTCTGCACAACACACTAATTTTTAAGCTATCTTCCAAGGAACACCAACATTTTTTAAACAACTTGACGATATTCTGCAAGTACCTTCAGAATCATTGTAGGTCTTACTATCTTCCTCTTCAACATATCTTTGTGAAAATTGGATTGTAAACACTTACTCCAACCAAGGACACATACTGAAACAGAGTGTAACATGAAGCCTAAGGTTTGTTCAGCACTCACTCCCAACAGTTATGAAATACATCATCATATTCTAGCTCATGCATCCCATTAAGATTTCTAATTAATATATTAAAGGTAAGGAAAAAATAAAGAATATTATTTAAAGATGTTTTATTTCAACATTCCTTTTATTTGTTTCCTTTTTAAAGAAACAGTAATAGGAGTTCCTTATTTTTAAAAAAATGTATAAATTAGCATTCTCTGGTCTTGAAAATTTTAAGGAATTCTGCACTAACCCATAAGTCCTAATTCAGAAAGGTTTGTTTTCTTTATTTATTAAATTTATATGGTTCACACAGCAACCAAAAAGCTCTGACATAGTTTATTTTTGGCTTAGTTGGTTGTGTGAACTAAGCCACACTGTACTGGATCCTAGAATTTTTCATCTCACTTGTCTGTTCCTACCTATCACTCACTAAGCCATATGCTGGCTGGAGAATTCTGCAAGTTGAAGTCTACACATCTTAAAGTTGCCAAGGTTGAGAAACACTGCCCTAAAGAGTCTTAAGAGAATGACCTTATCCTTTCTCCAGTTCTCCCATCCATACACTGTACCAATCCCTGCTTCCAACCAGCTGCTGCTATTGCTGGCACAAGCATATCTAAACTCAATGGACAGTTCTAAAATGTCTCTTAAGCTCAGCTCCAAGTATTTCTGAGATTTAAGCACAAGGCAATCTTTTTGAGATGTTGACTGAGTAATGCAAGCAATCTTTGTATGTTAACAGGGAACAAAGATTATGTATTACCATTGGACTAGTTACAGGCCCATAAAATGTTCCAGAGAGTCACGGTGTACTGCATACACGCATTAAAGCTATCATATATGGACTGTAAAAATCCAGATGACCAGTAGAGGGAAGAAAAGACTTCTAATGTTCAGCATTTCTTTGTGTCCATCCAGTGGTCATCCAATATTTTGCAGCCCAGATGGGGTGGCTCTAATACACACACATCAGAAAAGAATACCTATTGAAACAGCTTCTGTGCTGATTCTTCCTTTGATCAGAAAGAATACATATGTAGGGAACAACCTTCCTATCATTTCTGCTGGCAGGATATACCAAGCACATTACAGAGAGTGATGAACAGCTCAGGAATGGCATGTGATTTCTACCGCTCTGTTCATCAGCTAGTTTCCTTTCTTTTCTCCCCCTACGCCCAACTTAATATGGCTGGGAATATGCAGGGGAAGGTAAATTAATTTAGAAGAGATCTACCAGTTTATTTCTGAAGTTTTCAGAACTCTTGGATAACTCCAGCTCTTCCCAGATTTTCCCAAAACTCAGTTCCCATTCTAAAATACAATGAGCATGCCCACCTCTTTTGTATTACATTAATTTGGCAGATTAGGATATAATGTATTATTTTGTCACGTATTGTATGGTAAAGTCTAATCAATTCAATTATGAATAATGAATATGGTCAACTGAACTTCCTGAAAATCATATCCCAACAAGACCTAAGTTACACCGCACCCCAAAATTAAAAAGGATTTCCTCCTTAAAGCTACTTGTGGTAATTAGCCACAATAGCTTTATGCTCTTTCTTCAGAACCAAAGGCAGCGGGTGGAAAACTGACAGTGAAGGCTACTGGGTTAACGTCATGTGTAGAGGCTTCCCAGGACATCTGGTAGACCAGCAGGGGAAACAGATTGCTAGATGGGATAGCCTTGTAAGCTGGACCAGGACAACTTTTTTATTTTCCAGATCCACAAACAGCTAAATTTTAACCTTATTTTAGAGATGCAGTTAGTGGGTTTGGTATAATGCTTTTATTATCTCAGTAACTTCAACTGTTTCATAATCAGCAGACATAGGAAAGAGGGTGTATGATTATATATTTGATTCCTGGAACACTAATGACCAAATGCTAAACTTTCCCATTAACCCTGTGCTGCCATCTAGTGTCTACAAAGTGATAATAATTGTGGCAGACCCAAATCCGAAACCTCATTTTATGTATTACGCTCTGATCTTTCTTTCAAATGCATGTTCCCAGACACAAGAATGGACCCTATACTAAAACTCTTCATAAAGCAACATGGAAGAGTCAAGCATTTTTCTTCTGTTTAATCTCTCTCCAAATTCCATAATGTCTCAATGGTGTAAACTATGAACGGAGAGGCTCAGCCCAGGCCGGCTTGAGCTGAAGATTGCACATGCCTTTGACACAGCTCAATCCAATGCAGAAAGTGGATCTACCCTTGGATTCACCTTCAACAGCCACTCAGCAAGTGTCACTCACAAAGACTGCCACAGATGGACTAAGGAGCCTGGATCTATGCAGCTAGTGAGATCTGCATTCAAGTGCACACTTGCGGTACACTTTCAAAATCTTTGTTTTACAAAGCTGACTGAAAGGATGGTTCTAATACTCCTGCTGCCATTGTTCTGTCTGAGCTGGCTCAAGCAAAAGATTTCAGATTTCCTTCTGTTTAGAAGGATTCTGCTGAGTAGAAGCTACACAGTTTAGAGAATCTTAGTTTTCTGAGAACATTAATCTGTTCCCTTGAAGGCTCAGACTTAAGGAAAGCAAGCAAGTCTGCCCCAGACAAGTAAACATTTTCATCTGGCTGCCAAAGCTGAAAATCATAGGAAGGCTGCTTCAATTCACAGCTGTAAACTCTTGACAATTGGATTGACAAACTCTTCTATTAAAAACATTGAATTGGGTGTTAACTTTTCAAAGGGCTACAGATGCTGCACTTCTGTTCTCAGAAGTGAACTGGCAGCAGTTAAATGTTTTCATTTTCCAAATGGCTTCATTTAAACTTCCCTTCAAGTGCTTGAAAAATGGTTGCTGTTAGCCTCTTTAAGGATTTATGTGCTTAACTGGGAGTCAATAGTTAGATTTTTAAAACACTGGAATAGCTGCATGAGAAGTAGAAGTTTAGTTTATGTATCCCAAGAATTTTCAGAAAAGGAGTTTTCTGCATATATCCCAATGCAATTGTGCATGGAAAAAGCATAATTTGGGGAAGCACAGAATACAGTCCATGGTATGCTTCAAGTCCTCTAATTTAGTCTTATTTGAGTCAAATGTGCTGTTCAAATGATGATTAATCATTAAACTCCTAGAGAATGCAGAGTAAGATAGCACTGCCATCTTGTGACTTGTTAGGTACAAAGCCAAGAGTTAAAATGCCATGCACGTTGCTGATTTTTTTCCCATGTAAGACCTGCTGCACAATATCCCTTTGAGGCCCAATTCATACATCTTAAACTAGATCTTGGTAGGTAGACATGGATACAGAGATGCATGGCATACAGCTGTTTTCCTTTTACGACATAGGAAGGGGAGAGCCGTGAGGCCCACAGGCTGACTCTTCCTTACTCTTTTGCTCTTTATTGGGTTCTCTGTTGTGCATAGCATAGATTTTACATCCACCCAGGATGAGTGTCCACATGCCTGCATTCAAAATATGACAGACAACAAACAGCACAAAAAGAGCAAGCTGCAGAGTGAGGGAAAAATATACACCTCCTCAGATCCTGTAGCCTGAAATAGCAATGTTACTGATATTGTTCACAATCAGAGAAACTGTATGTATGTGCCTGCATTTACCTACAAAGAGAAAAAAATCAGCCATTGAAAGGACCGAGTAATATGATACGAAGACGGGAATGTATTACCACCCTAGGCCATGTCTTTGGTGAACGATTTGTCCTCTGTAGCCCACATTCAGATTATTTGTGTATTCAAAGGGGACAGAGTATCCAAGATAATATTTGAGTCTTCAAGGCTGTGAACAAACATCAAACAGCCATAATCAAGGATCAGTTGTTTGTGGTGAGCAGCACATTTTGCCCTATCTAGGCCACTCCCCATGGGTTTGGATCAAAAACTCTCATGGCCAAGATCTCTTAGCATGTTACTTTCTTAAAAATTTCTTAGATTTATAAACCAAGATTTTGGCGTGAAAGGTGAGCAAGATGCCAGGGATTCCAGTCTGATTTATTTAGCATTTAGCATTAATGTTAAATAAACCAGAGACAGAGATTTCCTTTTCCATTTAGTCACGATTGGCAGAGATGCACCAGGTAGATGCAGTGTAGGAGTATGTACCAGTCCTGTCTGGGTTTGAATTTATGATGTGCAACCCAAGCCTGCCATTTCAATACCGAGCTCTCTTCAAAGGCAACACCTTGCCCTATTTAAGGAATGCCTTTTAAAATGCAAACAGCATAGCTAATAATCTCTTTTAGGCAAGTAAGCAAATCAAATCAAATAAAAACAGTATCAGTGACTACTAATTGTGCTGGTTGTATGCTAATTCCAGACTAGGAGGAGGCATTATGCTTCTAAATGCTGGTGGCTAAAAAACTGCAGCAGTTAAAACCATGTCCTGCATTTCCTGCTTGTAGGTTTCTCAGAGGCACTTGATGGGTCATAGCTGGAAAAAAGAACTGGATTCAATCAGCTTTTGGTATGATCTGGCATATGTTCCTAGTTATTGGGGTTACAGTCCTGTGACAGTCCTTTTCTGAAACTGGCATTTGCTTTGAGTGAAATCTTCACTGCCCCCTGCCGGTACTATGTGGATGACTGAGCTGATTTATTTATTTGTTTGTTTGTTTATCTAATTTATCCCTGCCCATCTCCTCCTGTCGGAGGCCTCTGGGCGGTTACACTATATGCATAGCTAAAAATGTGCAACTTAAATGCAAAGATTCCTTTAGAGTCACAGCAGAGATTATTTGTGGATTATCATGCATTTTAGTTAAGTTTTCCACTGAACACAAAGCAAAGCAGCAGGAGAAAGATGAGGAATATTCCAAGGCTTTCCTTCTTCAGGTGTACCTCTCTGCTATGGAATGGGGTAAAAAGGCTTTGTTTCGTACTGTAACTTATTTTACATCATTTTCTCCAAACAAGTACACCGTGACTCCTACCGATGGTTGTTACTGCAGAAACCGAGAAAAAGAAGGAGCCGGCAAAGTCCCATCTGCCCAGGCTTGTATTTCCTTTAAGGTAAAGGCCACTCTTGTAGGCTTGGATGATACTCTGTGAAAAAGATTAAAAAAAGAGATGTAAAGGATGAGGATTTCTGCCCACAAGGTGGTCCAAAGCTGCAATTCTATCCACGCTTTCCTGGAATAAGTTCCCCTGAACTTGGCCTTAGTTCTGAGTCAAGATAAGTAACTTTCCTTTGAAAATTAGTTAATATTCTCTGTTTAGCTGACTTGACAGGAATTTAATATGTTGCCCCCACCCCCACCCCCACCCCCACCCCCACCCCACCATTCCCCTTTAAGGAACTAGCAGAATTCCTGCTATATAATTTTGTAATAATGAATATAACTTTGAGTGACAAACTACCAACCAAACCTTAAGAGAATGGACTTTATTTTAAAGGATTCTCTATTGCTCATCCCTCAGAGAAGCAGATCTCAAGGCAGTGTATAAAGAAAATAAAAGATAAAGCAAAGAGTGAACAGCTGAAACCATATCATAGTTAAAAAGCAATTACAATGTGCAGGCAAGGGAAAAACCCCTAATTAAATGGCACCTAAAATACAACGTAAATCCCAGAAGCAGATTTAAGAAATGAGGCCCTGCCACAGAATGGTCCTCTCCTTCTGAAGGCCTTCAGGAAGGGATATCTTCTATGATCTTAATTAATGGATAGGCTGGTTTGTTAAATAAAGGTTATTTACAAAGATGCAGGCCAATTTCTAGAAATAAAACTCTTTCCTTCTTGATCCATTTACCCTATAGTAACACAGAAAGGCAAAGAGCCAAAACTCTCACCCAAATCTAACTCCAACCGTTGTTATGGGGATAAAAATGGGGTAAACTAAAAAAAAGCAGTATACCAGACTCTGAGTTCCATAGAAAGAAATATAATAAATAAGCAGTTCCATTAAAGCCACCTAGAACTACTTTTGCCATTAAAGTTGGACTCCCTGTTGACTGGGATGGAGCTGGCATAATGTTAACGAGCGTCTTGAGTTTAGAGAAATGTGACTGCTAAGAAGCAAATGTGTGTTCTAAAGCACAATCTGTAAGGCCAATTGTGATTTTGTTAGAACTTCCAGTATTGATATGGTGGATCATTCAAATGTCCCCAATTTCCATTAGTGGCTTGTGGAATTCCAGTCCTTTCTGTCTAGTCATACAGGATGGCCACCAAGAATGCTGCTCTTATTTCACAGACATTAGATTGTGGCTATATGACTGGTAGGAAACAGTTTCAGTTGTTTTACAGTAATACTGACAAAATTTAGAATGAGCTGCTTCTCATCTGATTCTATATCAAGGAACAATGGATAATGGATCAGACTAGTGGAGAGACTAAACTGAGAAAACTGGAGTTACAGAACCTCCTGAGATCCTTGAAAGAGAAGATACACTTGGGATCCACTGTAGTGAGTTCTCCTTTGATAAAGATCATCAAACAGTGGCAGGATGGTCATCTGTCAGAGATGCTGTAGTAGATCCTGTACCAAGCAGAGGGTGCATTAGATTACCTCTAAACTACCTCCCAATTCTATGATTTTATGATCTATGGGCTGCATTTTTACACACTGGATTAGGTAAGAGTTTGTCTTGTTTTATGCTATCTTACTTTTTCATGAGATGAGCAGACTGTCATTGTGGCTAGAACATTTCTCATGAGTTTATTTATTGCATAGACTTCTTGGATAATAAGAACTTGACCCTTTAGAGCAATGAATAGCAACCTGGTGTCTCCATATGTTTTCAATTCATCATTTCTCCTGTCTTCCCCAACCTGATGCTATGCTGGCAAGGGATTATAGAAGCTGAAGGTCTAACAAAGGAATGTAACCTTCTGTTTGGACAGCATTTCCATCTTATCAAGACTGAAAGGTTTATTTGTCTGCATCTAGCATTTTAGATACCGCTTTGGCACATCTATTGACTTACTCGCAAAGCTGAAAAGGCAAGATTCATTAGTATATCACTGAAAGAAGTATTGATGCCATTGGCATAATTGTGACAGCTCTTCCCCATAGATCATAAAATCATAGAATTGGAAGGTAGTTTATATTGGTAATCCCAGGGTTACCAAGGATGCTTGCACAATATATTATAAACACAATGACATTAATAAAATTATTGCTGTTTTACATATAGCAATCATCTAATGATTGTGAAGGAACAGTGATTTATTACCACCTTTTAAATCTTTACATAAACATATGTGAAGATGTCTAAAGCAGCCAGACACATGGAAACACCGGAATGAAGACTCGCATGTATACTTCCATATCATTTCTCCAGGTTAGCCTTACCTGTGCTGCAAGTGAATGCTTGCATCTCTTTCCAGTATCTTTAGTGATGGCTATGAATGACATGTACTTTGGAACAACTGTCCACTTAATATAATAAACTCACAAAATCTCCTTCAAATTAGAACTGTTTCATTCCTTATCTGTATGTGATCATCTTTTGCTATGTTAGTATTTTAGCCCTCTTCTTATTTGCCCAAACATATGGAGGCTAAAGTGAGCTTGGGCATGCTTGGGATAACCCTACTGCCACAAATCTTAAACCTTGCCAAGAATAATAAGATAAAGAATGGAATTTTAGTTACATTCAACCAAATATGAGAAGTTCTAGAGGGTAGAACCTGTGCACACAGGACATAGGGAGCCTGGCCAGCATATGCAGTCTAATCACAATCCTTTTTCATTCACATGAACATGAAGCCAAACATAAAGCCAAAGATGGCTTGTCTAAGGATGCAAGCCGAACATACTTGGCTAGGAATAAACCCATTGGACTAAGCAAGATTACAATGCATGCTGTAAATCACATTTGAATCAAAGCTTTTTTTTTTTTTTTTAAAAGAGAAAGCTAAAGTTGAGAATGGAGTGAGTCAGGAATGCTATTGTTTTGAAGGTAACTGGCCTTTGCCTTTTCTAGGTGAAATTCTGATTTCTTAGCCATAGTAAAACAGAGAATAACAATATTCAAGGTAAATATTAATCTTGAGGTTATGTTTAGGTACACAGGAAAAAGGCCATAAATCTTAATTGCTTCTAGTCACAGAGCTTGTACCTCAAGATCTCTCCTATACTGATAACAAACTTGAGAAATCCAACAAACAAAGCTATCTGAAAATATCCTTGGGATCCCAATAAAATGTTTAGTGTCAAAGCCATACGACAACACTAAGAAAGATTCCTGTTGCTTCTGTTCAAACCCATTAATTAGATCCACACCAACATGGTATAAACTATTCTTGCTGTTGAAATTGCAATGCCTTTCTGTGTGGACTTCAACTCCCAGAATTACCCATGCTGGCTTCAGTTCTGGGAAGTCCACACAGCTTAAAGTTGCCAAGGTTGAGAAACACTGACTGTATATGTCTGAGGAAAGTACACACATACAGGTCTTCCTCAGACCTACTCACAGGTAGCCATCACTCTTTAAACATCATCTTAGACCTGCAGCAAAATGTCTGGGTGATTAAAATTGCAGTCCAGTGCATATTTACTGGGAGAGAGGGGACAGGATGCTAAGTATTTTGGGGGGAGATGGGCGGTGATGGAAATTTGAAATATAAATAAATAAATAAATAAGTATTTCATAAACTTCAGCTCTAGATTGACATATATAATAAATAATAAACCTGGATTCCAGGAAATCCTCTTATAAATGTGTGATCTGTTCATTTCCATTTGTCTCATCCTGTTAAATGAGAACTGTGGAACAACAAACCAGAGCTGTTTTCGAGATGGGTGGTGGAAAAATACAATAAATAAAATAAATTAGAATGTTGTTTAAACTGGGAATGATAAAACTAAGCTTAGCAACCTGGATTATAAAAAAGCTGGGTTTATTGGTTGGAACAGCATACTGAACATTTCAGATTTGTTTAATTGCTCATGCTGCATGAAGGAACTAAATATGCTAATGAATCAGCACACTGGCCCTTCACAGTAGGTAGGAGTTTGCAGAGCCCCTGCCCCTACTGACATTTTTGCATAAATTTGGCCAACATGGAAGCAGTCTTCCCCATTTTTTTGAAAATAATATTTTTATTTATTCATTTTATTTATTGAAATTTATTGGCCGCCCAACTCCAGTGGACTCAAATATGTGGATCTATGATCTCTTTTGTACTGCATTAATCTTTAGTGATATTATGTCACAGTATAGCTGGGATGGATGCTCCAGCAATATTATACTTCTTTTGGGGAGACTTCAGTTTGGCAGCACATCAGGAAGATGTCTAAATGATTTTATTCACTTTCCCTCCTTTCATGATTTCATTCAGTTAAGCAGTCAATTCTTCCATCCTTCAAGAATTTTAATATGGTGATAGCAGTAGATAAGGATAGCCACCAGCTGGGCTATAAAGGCTTCTGCTTTTTAAGTATTTAAAGGCAAAAGGATGCTATACAAATGCAGTTTTCTGCATCAGAATGCACCTGACTTCTCCTACCTGCTATTTAGTAAGAGCTTGCTTTGATTTGAGAGCCAGTTTGGTCTAGTGGTTAAGGTGCTGGGCTAGAAACCAGGAGACCGAGAGTTCTAGTCCTGCCTTAGGCATAAGAGCTGGCTGGGTGACCTTGGGCCAGTCACTGTCTCTCAGCCCAACTCACCTCACAGGGTTGTTGTTGTGGGTAAAATAGGAGGAGGAAGGACTAATGGGTATGTTCGCTGCCTTGAGTTATTTATAAAAATAATAAGGGCAGGATAGAAAATAAAATAATTTTTTTAAAAATTCCCAGTTATCAACCCAAAGGCAACTAGAGACATTATTTATTATAGAGCTGTTCCAGTCTATAAAAAGTAAAGTTCCATGCAGTTTATTAAGCTTTATCATGGAGAAACCTACATACAATGGCATGGCCCACATGGCATGCTACACCACTGTTATCAATGGATCCTTGGATAAATCAACATTTGTTAGATTCACACAATGACATGCCACAACCCATGATTTAGAAACCACAAAGGCTGCATCTATATAAGCCAAAAATTGAACGAACTGTGTCCTGGCTTAGCATAACATGTAACTTCTGTATTAGAAATTTTGTGCATATAGAGAATGTACCACATATGCCAAGTAAAGACTATGAGTAATCATAGTCATTGCTATTCTCTGAGATCAGCAGAGCAGGAGTCACTAGTCAAATGATACTAATATATTTCGTAACTTGAAATGCCACAGCTAATTTTGCTGTCTTGCTAACATGTGAATTGATGCCATGTTCATGATTATGTTACAATATTACGGTGCTACTTATGTAAAATCTCAAGACTTAGTGTAAATGACATCACAGTTCACATGTCATCCTAAGCCACAGTTAAATCAGAGTTTACTGCATAAGCAACTACTGGCTCACTTTATGCACCACATGAAGTCATAAGCTATGGTTTATAAAATACTTCATAGCTTAGCAGGATGCATAAATCCAGTCAATAACCTTTATTTATTTTTACAAATCCTACATTTCAAAGAGTCTACATTTTACACCTGCTGTCTCTAATCTCACACCTGCACAGTAGGACCATATTCCTACAATAAAGTTATTTGGAGGGTGCATGCCACGACTAAATGAAGCTGAAGTCAATAGTGAGTGAGCCCAGAACCAAAACTGTGTGGGTCCATTCATTTGTTGATTTCCTCTTCTCTTGCTTATTCTCTCATACTTTCCTTCTCTCTCTCTTACACACAAGCATGTTTAGCAGCCATCAGAAAAAAAAGGTAATTAATCCTTGCCAGACAACTGAATTGACCAGCTGCAGAGAGATTCCAACAGCTGACTGAAGGCTTCCATAAAATGAGACCATAGATTCCATGTGACCCTAAGGCTGCCAGTTGCACATCCTGAACCTAAAAGCTTTCAGATAGGAGAACTAAGAAAGATGTTTTCTAGAGATTTAGTCAAGCCACCTCCCATCAGAGTAAATAATGCTGGAGTTGGATGGATCATTGGATAGATAGATCATACACTGTATAAGAAGCAGCCTGGGTCAAAATACACCATGGAAGTTACATCTTCCAACCCTTGGGCAGATGGAACAAGAATGGCTGGAGGTGGCAGATTTAAAATACAAAGTGAACCATGGCAGTCACAGATAAGAAACATCCATAATTCTATTATTAGCTGATGGGACTCCATAATGATTCCATAATGAACTCACCAAGTTCATTGCTACCAGATATGCTGAATACCATGTGGATGACTATAAAGAGTTGTGACAAATATACTGTATGATAAAATGGTCAATCTGTGGCTGGCTGTCTTACCACTAGGAAGAGGAGCTTCCATGTGCAGATGATACCTATCTCTATTGGGATTAATGATAAAGAATTTCTCATTACGTTCCTTCAACACAGCCAGATAATTGCATGTAACTCAACAATTCCATTTTTCTAAAGAAGAGCCCATATAGTGTAGTGCACTAAGTTTTCAAACTTAGCAACTTTAAGATGTGTGGACTTCTGCTGGCTGGGAAATTCTGGGAGTTGAAGTCCACACATCTTAATGTTGCTAAGTTTGAAAAACACTGGTGTAGTGGATAAGGTGTTGAATTTGGATTTAACCAGAAAGCTTTCAGAATGATATTAGATCCATCATTGACTCCTCAGCTCACTCGTCCACCTCATGTGGTTACTGTTGGAATAAAATTAGAAGAATCCCCCATATAAGCTGCCTTGAGCTCTCAGACAAAAGATGGGACATCAGTGCAATGGATAAATAAATATGAAATCTTAGCAACCAAGATATATAAAGTCTCAAGAAACATTCTGGTAAAATACTGGGAAATGTGTCCCTTGGTGATTCTGGGAAACAGCTAACTTTATCTGATTAATCTGTCAGGATCTTTCATCTACGTCTCCCCCTTTAGCTTTCGCTAATGTACATAGTATATCACAATTCAAAATCGATATCCAGTCATTTCTTGCCCATATTATCTTAAAATTCCAAATCTTGTCCACTTTCCACATAAGAACAAAAGATAGACAAAAATATACATACCAATCCATACTTCATGGCATCTTGATTGGTTTGGTAAGCTATTTATATATTAACTTAACCTCCCACCTCCCTAATGACTAATGCTGTGTCTCATTTGTTGATGGAAATGATTTGCTTTCATTGAGAAAGTGCTTGCTACAAAAATTAATGTGCCCTTCCCTAGACAGTGCAACTACACAACAGGGCTGTGCAGGTATTATGGAAGGCACCTGTGATTGGGAATGCTGACAGCCTATTACTGTACATGACAAATGCTACCAAATACACAGAGGCCTTTAAGAATCAGCGAACATCAGTAAAGCTAATCCTCATCTCTGAAAAGCAGTAATCCAACATTTTTTGAACTCTTACATTTTAAATGATAATTTTGTTTGGTATATTGTTTTCTGCTACAGATTAAGGTTACTGTGGTAACAAATGATTTTGGCTGGGTGAAGAGGTTGAATTTAATTGTCCTCTTTTCAGGTATTAATAGTTGCAATTGCCTGAAGTGAGGGCAGTTTTTTTTGTTTCAGTTTCCTTCTTTTTAGGCTTGCAAGAGAGTATGCAGCTGAGGGAGATCTCTCTCCTCTTTGAGAGCCCGTGAGAATGCAGAAGCCTGTAAATATGTTTTTGTGCTTTCTGTAAATAAATTTATTTTTATAGAAATGCCTGGTGTGTGACTTTTCTGATCTCTCCTGGGCCAAAGGCTTTCTAGCACTCTGCCAACAGGTTATTGGCCCAATAAGCAGCCCAGTAAGCCCAGTAAAACCCCAGAGAGAATAGAGAGATCAGCTCCATACCTCATGCACAATTTAAAGGCAGGTAGTAAAGACCTGTGAAGATTTTCTTTGGAGCCACCTGGAGATTTTCCAGCAACTGCCGGTCTACAAGGACAAAGAAGCCAGCTGAGGTGACTTGCAAAAGAAGGAAGAAGCCATGGCTACCTCCCAGCCCTCAGCAATGCTTCTGGAGCGCCTATCAGAGACCAACTACTTGAATTGGGCCCTGAAGATGGAGATGTATCTTTGCAGAGAGAATCTTTGGCTGCCAATCGGTGAGCAAACCCCCCAGAATCCCAGTGCTGAATGGCTTAGACAGGATGAGCGGGCTAGAGCCACCATTATCCTGGGAGTTGAGGACAATCAGCTAGTCCACGTGTGAGGTATACAGTTTGCAAAGCAACTTTGGGACGCTTTGAGAGACTTGTATGTAAAGGCAACAGCAGGGAGTAAAGTTACCCTGACAAAAAAGCTGTACAAAGCCTACCTTGCAGAAGGAGATAGCCTTCCTGAGCACCTGCATTATATTCAGCAGCTGTTTGTTGAGTTGCAGGAGAGAGGAATGGAATTTACACCTCTCACAAAATCCTATATCCTCCTGTCTTCACTAAACGAAACGTGGGACACGCTGAGTTGTACCCTGGAGGCTATGCCTGAAGCAGACCTCACCCCATCGTATGTTACACAGTGCTTACTCGCTAAATGGGAGAAGAGAGAGGAAAGATCCCCCCACATCTCTTCTGGAAAGCTGCAGTACCAGAAATCAAAGGAAAAGAAGGGAAAAGAAGCTGAGGCCACAGCACTAGCCAGCCAGTGATGCTTCACTTGTGGTTCAGCTGGACATTTGCAGAAAGTCTGTGCCTTGAGACCCAAAAGTAGAAAGAGAAGAAGAACACAAGGGCAACACAGAAGAAGGCTCTTCAGACAACCCAAATTGCACAGGTTGCTGAGAAGGGTAATTCTGATGTATGGGTGTTAGATGCTGGGGCCAATTGTCATTTATGTAATTGTAAAAGCTCTTTTGTGTCACTGTCTAAAACTGAAAGACAAAGTGTATCTTTGGCTGATGGGTCTGTGACCAAAATTATGGGACAAGGTGACTTGTATTTATCCTGCTTGGGAGAAACTGTAAAAGGTGTGTTGTATGTGCCAAATTTACAATCAAACCTTTTATCTGTGGCACAATTGGCTGCATCAGGGTATGTCATAACATTTAAGAAAAATGGTTGTGAGATAGTAAAAATGGAAAATTGTATGCTACTGGTATGTTAAAAGACTCCTTGTACATTGTGCAAAAGGCAAGGAGGCCAAGCTGCAAGGCTGCAGTTGGCAACACGCCATATCATGACCAATGTGTACACCTGATGCACAGGAGATTTGGTCATGCTAATTTCAAGTATATAGCACAAATGCCACAGCTGTGTGCTGACCTAAAGATAAAACCCTGTGACAAATACTTAGATTGTGTAGTTTGCAAACTAGACCTTTGGAAATTGTACACTCTGACATTATTGGTCCTTTTGCTCCAAGTCTTGGACAAGCAAGGTATGCAATGACCATCACTGATGACTTCTCAAGATACACATTTATCTACATCTTAAAGCATAAAGATGAGGCATTTGAGAAATTTAAAGGTTTTGTTAACATGGGCAAATGGAAAATTCCCAAGGCCTGTATCTGCACTCCAATGTGATAGAGGAGGAGAGTACCTTTCTCACAAATTCAAAAGGTTCCTAGTGGAAAAGGGGATAGAACAAATTCTTTCTAACCCTTACACCCCTTAGCAAAATGGTGTTGCTGAAAGAAAGGGCAGAACCTTGCAAAATGCAATGGAATGCATGCTTGAAGATTCACATTTATCTTTTAAGTATTGGGGAGAGGCAATATGTACTGCCTGTTATGTACAAAACAGATTGCATAACTCTGATTCAGGACACTCCATTCCATTTGTTTTATGGTGTGAAACCAAAGGTAAACCATCTTAGAGTGTTTGGTAGCACTGCTTGGGTTCATATTCCAAAACAACAGAGAAGGAAAGGAGGCCCCACAACAAAGAAAGCCATCTTTGTTGGCTATGAACAAAGCCAAAGGAGCTACAGGTCCATAATGGGAGAGAAATTAATAATTAGCAAAAGCGCTTCTTTTGCTGAACAAAACTGGGGGAGATTAAATTCTAGCTCTCCAGTTGATCTGACCACCACAAGAGAACAGCAAGGACTTGCTGATGGTGATGTTGCCTGATGAGGACATTAAACCAGAAAAGCAAACTGAAGATCTGTCTGATGAGACAGATGCTTCTCAGGAAAGCGAGAGGAGTCAAAATTTAAGCCCTGTATTACCTCGCAGATCTCAGAGAAGTAATAAAGGCGTTCCTCCATCACGTTTTCAGGCTGAAACAGTAAAGGCTTTTCACATATTCACAGAACCTGAGTCTTTAGAACAAGTGAATGCTTTACCACCTGAGATTGCACAAAATTGGCATTCTGCCATGCAACAGGAGTTAGCATCCTTGAAAGAAAATAAAACATGGAAACTGGTAAATCTACCTCCCAATGAACGCTGTCTAGGTTGTAGGTGGGTTTTCAAACTGAAAAGGGATGCTGATGGCAAAATCCAAAAGTATAAAGCAAGGTTAGTTGCAAAAGGGTTCACTCAAAGGAAAGATTTAGACTTTGACAAGACTTTTGCACCAGTTACTAAAGGTGAATCAATTAGATTACTGTTAAAAATTGCTGCACTCAAAGGAATGTCAGTTCACCACTATGACATAGGGCAGATAATGTTAAAATATTGTGAATGGAAAGACATACAGAGTTGACAAAGAAAATTGGTTTGTGTCTCATTCTGTAGCATAAAAAGGGGAGTGTTTGGTATATTGTTTTCTGCTACAGGTTAAGGTTACTGTGGTAACAAATGATTTTGGCCAGATGAAGAGGTTGATGTCATGATCACCGTTGCGATGCTTGTGACATCGCAATGGCTCGCATGACAATGCAGGGAAATGGGTACCGGGCGGATTAAGGGAAAAGGCAACTAGCTAACAAAAGAGAGCAACAGGTGCTGGCAACAAAGTATCAACTCTAGCCGGAGGCACGGAAGAGAGAGATACGATGTTGCAAAGAAGGTAATTGACAAGACCAGACCACGAGGCGCGCCCAAGCTGTCAAAGAGATTACGAACCTGATCGCCCGGCAATGAACTATCACCGGCCAGGGAAGCAATCAAGGAAACGCCCGGAGCACAGGAGGGGCTCCATGACCCCTCACCTACCAGCAACGGAACCGATGGAGCTCGGGGTGCACCCGAAGTAAGAAGGGGTGGAGCGCTGACCGGCGTGGGCTATTTAAATCCCGTTCCGGCGCGCTCCACTCACTCTCAGCTTTCTTAAAGGGCACGCATACTGTTACTCAAAACCAGAACCTAAGCCTACACTAGTGTCTGTGTTTTTACTGGGTAGCAGGCAGAGCCTGACATAAAGCTGAGAGTCACCAAACCAAAGTCGCCAAGCTCCACCTGACGAAAATTTTCCGCGGGAGAGATTAACTGGCGAAAACGGAACCGGGGACAGCAATGGAGCCAGCACTTCGCACCAGAGGCGTGAAGGACGGCCCGCAAGAGGCAGAGGCGACCCGACAGCTGCTGGAGGCGGCGCACCCAGAATGGGACATGGACACCCTCCCTGCCCACACCGCACCCCAGTTCCAGACCTGGAGCTCCAACCCAGACGGGAGAGACCCGACAGAAGACGAAGTCGGGGACCAGCAACTCCTCACATGGGCCGGCGGAGCAGGACCCTGGATGGGAACACCCTACTCCACCTGGAGGCTCCGCTACCCCCAAACACCCGACCAGGAAGGCGCAAGACTACAAACCGGACAGCATCTGGCAGCACCAATGTCGGACGACCAGGGCACGCCAGACAGGGTCACGGCCCTGGAAGCCAGGGTACGATACCTTGAACACCTGCTCCTGTCCCCAACATCGGCAGACCGGGGCACGCCAGACAAGGACACGGCCCTGGAAGCCAAGGTACGAGACCTGGAGCATATGCTCCAGTCCCTGGCAACAATCGTAGGCGAGCGCTCCAAAACTGAGGCAGCACAGGGGGCAAGAGGGGATCGAGGCACCATACCCACCCCGCCAATAACCCCGAGCGGAAGGGGCCAAGCACGAGACTCTGTTGCAGGGCTTCGTGGCCCCAGGCCAGTGGGAGCCATCCCTCACCACCCACAGGTAGGGGTCCCGCAAATTGGGAGGTTCGCCAAAGACTTCCCTGTACAATTTGACAGGAACCCTACGAAACTGTCCTTCTTTCTAACAAATGCGAGGGACTACATGGCCCAATACGGCCATTGCTTCAGCACAGAAGCCGCAAAAATCTCGGCAGTGGCCACCAAGCTCCAAGACAGGGCTGCGGACTGGTACGTGCAGATGTCCGAGTCCGGAGCCCCAGCCTTGGCCAATTTCCATGACTTCCTAGCCGAGCTGAAGCATTACTTTGAGGACCCCCTGGCGAAGGAAAGGGCCAAGTGCGCACTTCAAGCGCTGCACCAGGGAAGAAAAACAATGGCCGACTACGCTCTTGAGTTCAAGGTCCTCGCAGGCAAAATCACGGAATGGTCTGAGGCCACCCTGATTGACATGTTCAAGCGTGGCCTCAACCGGGAGGTGCTACAATGGGCACTCTACAGGGACGACCCAGCCTCCCTTCACGGGTGGATTTGCCTAGCCAGAAAAGCGGAGCACGCTCAGCGCACGTTCCTGCTCGCAACCGCAGATGACAAAATCCCTCCCAGCACCAGAGGACCAGTCCCACAGTCGGACCCGACCTGGCACGCAGACCAACAACGGAGGCTTGCCCGCGGGCAGCATACCAGGTGTGGGAAGACAGGCCACCAAGCGGCGGACTGTTACAAAAACAGGATAACGGATCGCCCACCCAGACCCACACCGAAGACGCCGCACAAGCCATCCAACCCCCCTAGATGCCTGACAGGAGCGTTAGCAACCCCGGACGAGGACGTGGACACCTACCTCGCAGGGGACGCGATCAACACCCAAGAACAGCCGGCAGAAAACGCTCCCCACCTGCTCTAAGCAGCGCCGCTGGGCAGGTGGTGAAGAAGGCACGCAACAACCCCAGGGTGAGTGACGATTGCTCCATCCTGGCAGGGACAATTAAACTCTCTTATGGCCCTAGAGCCATTACGGTCGAAGCTCTGGTGGATTCTGGGTGCTCCAGAAATCTGATCCACCCGGACATTGTCGCCGCACTAAAACTGCCCTGTTCCCCCCTCCCTAAACCGCTGGCGTTTCAACAACTAGATGGTTCTACAGCAGGGGGGGGACCAGCCACCCAGAGGACCGGAAAGGTCACCCTGACAATGGGCACCCACAAGGAATCCATAGACTTTGTGGTAACCCAGATAGGGAAACCCATAGTAGTGCTGGGGATCCCCTGGCTAGCACGCCACAACCCACACATAGACTGGAGGACACGCTCCATCAAGTTTAAAGACGGGGTCTACCAGGCACCGACACCGGACAAACCATCTGCTCCAACAGTGGGGAGGGCAGAAGTCGACCATACCCACAACCCCACCCCCCAGAAGGACTGCTGGAGCAATATGCAGACTTCGCAGATGTCTTCGGAGAAGAGGAGGCGGACCAATTACCCCCCCACCGCAAGACGGACTGCACAATTGAACTGCTCCCAGATGTCCCATTACCCAAGCCCAAGATCTACCCCATGACCCAGAGAGAATTAGTGGCGCTGCGGGAATTCTTGGACAAAAACCTCTCCAGGGGCTTCATAGAACCAGCGAACTCGCCGGTTGGAGCACCCGTCCTATTTCGGGAAAAGAAGGACAGCACCCTGAGACTATGCACTGATTACCGCGGATTAAATTCTGCTTCCCTATCCAACAAATACCCCCTACCCCTCGTAAAGGACATGCTAGCACACCTGTCAAAGGGAAGGCTGTTTTCCAAACTCGACCTCCGCAAGGCGTATTACAGAATCCGCATCAGGGAGGGGGACGAGTGGAAAACGGCATTCAACTGCCCCTTGGGCTCCTTCCAATACAAGGTACTGCCATTCGGTCTTGCGGGGGCCCCGGGGGTCTTCATGCAACTCATCAACGAGGTACTGCATGAACACCTATTCAAGGGTGTACTGGTTTACCTGGATGATGTCCTCATCTACACGAGGACGCAGAGGGAACACAAGAGGTTAGTGAGGCAAGTCCTCACTAAGCTCCGGAAAGCCAAACTCTATGCTAAGCTGTCCAAGTGCGAATTCCACAAGTCGTGCTTGGACTACCTAGGGTACAGAATCTCTGACAAAGGCGTAGAGATGGACCCCACGAAGGTTCAGGCAGTTTTGAGCTGGGAACGGCCACGCACCAGGCGCCAGCTTCAAAGCTTCCTCGGGTTCGCGAATTTCTATAGGTCCTTCGCGAGGGGGTTCGCGGAAATCGCCCTACCCTTAACCAATTTGCTCAAGACCAAAGGCATTGGGGAGACGCGCAAGGTAAAAAACCCGGGGGCCGTACTTAATTGGACTCCTGCATTTGCCTTTTTGCAACCATTTCCTACTACTTGCTCTTATTTAGTTTGCAAACAACTGTTCTTCCAAGATCTTTTAAATAACTGACTTAACCAAGTCAGATATATGCCACCCTATACTATGCATCTGATTTTTGTTTCCTAAGTGAAAAACATTGCATTTGTTTCTGTTGAATTTCATTCTGATAATTTTAGCCCATTTTTCTAACCTACTGAGATAGTTTTATATTCAATTTCTGACTTCTAGGAAATTAGCTATCCTACCCAAGTTTGTGTCCATTGTACATTTGAAAGGCATTCCTTTTCATTCAAGTCAATAATAAAACTGTTAAAGAGAGGGCCCAGAAATGGACTTTGTGGCACCATACTGGATTCCTGTCTCCAGTTGGATTAACACTTTATGTATCCATTTAAATGTCATGCCATCAGCCTACAGTATCTCTAACTGGCATGTTAATTAGCTAGTTGCTCATTATGCATAATGATGATAATGTAATACTAATTATGGGTCAGGATGTCCAATGCTTTGCTGAAGTCAAATTACATTCTATCCACAAAAGTATAGATATAATATGCCCATAACCACTTCTGTTATTTCCAAAAGGCAAACTGTATCTAAAATTCCATTTATACTGCAAATGCTATAACTTTGTATTTACACCATAAAGCAAATGGAACACATTGGAGGGTGTATCAATAATAGTGCAATAGCTCAAGAGGGCAAGCATGACTTAATATATCTGTATCCCACTTCATTTTAGGTACTTAGCATACAAATCTCTGAAATGGAGGTGTTCACCCCAAATATCTAACCATTTATATCGTCCATCAATAGCTGTCAGTGAATATTTTAAGATTTTCAAAGGATATTTCACAGTGAGACACTTCCAATATGAGAATAACATTTTTAATTTAGTGTGGCAATAAGGATATTTTTAAAGCTATTTGCTCACTGCTCTAAAGTTTTCATACAGCACATCACAGTTTCTCAGGGATGATTAGCTCTAAACAACTACTTGCTAGCACAACAAATATAAATAAGGTTAAACAGGATTGGTGAACATAAGCACCACCCTCAATCAATTTCCTATTTACAAAGGGCTTCATGCAGTTAGCATAATGATTTGAAAAATATCAGCATGCTTACCTTACCCTGTCTCTATACTAAAGGAGTGGGTAACCTGTGAACTTCCAGATATTGCAGGAACTAAAATTCCCAGCATACTTTACCACAAACTGCACATCTGTGTTCTAAACTTAGAAAGATCTTTAAAAGCAGCCAGGCTTATGAGAATTCTGAGCTACCATGCATTCTCATAATCCCATGCCAGGTTAGCGTCCAATGTGTTCCATTCTATTTCCATAGTACACAAATAGAACTGGAGCCATGGACAAAAAGTGAGGGGGATGGCTCAGGCAACAGAATTGGGGATACCATAAAAATATTTTGTTTATAAATTGATTATTTTCTACTATGGAGAGTCCAACATTTCAGTATATGCTTACAAAAAATGGCAGCACTAGTTGACATTTCCAACGTTACCTGTGATCCATAATATCAGTAGATAATTAAAATTAAAAGCAAGATTCTAAATGTTGAGAAATCTTGAGAATGTGCAGAGCTGGTTCTAGCATTAAGGAACCTGAGATGACCTTCACAAGATGCAGATACTGAGAGCAGAGTAGCAGTATTTCAGTTGTTTCCCAAGTACCTCAGCTATTCTCCTCAGCTATTCTATTAGAGAACAGAACAGAGTCTCTAAATTAGACTCCATTCAAATGTGCTTCTATCACCAATACTGAAGTATGATGCATCTGACTGTTCAGTTGATTTCTGTAAATGTATGAGATGCCAGTTTTCCACAGGAGCAAGTATCTTGGAACAACCTTGGTAATTTGAATTTTAATATCCAAATTTCAACCATATATTGATGCTTGGATTGGATCAAAGTCAAATTAACCTATTTTTCTTTACAGGTATCCCAACCACCACCAGGTACTAAATAGCAGGTGTGCTGGAGAAGAGATATGTGGATCTGAGCCTTTCTGATTTGACGATTCAGAAAATCAAGTTGATTCAATTTTTCAAATCAGTTTGGAAAAAGGACACATCAGATAAATCCAGAGGCATCCAATTTGACCTTCCAATTTAATGATTCAAGAAAATTGGCTTCAAATCAGATAACTGAACTAAAGCTTTATGCAGTGTTAAGAAGTAATCCTATGTAAAACTGAACAATGTATCTTCAGCTCTCCCAAATCTGGAGTTATTCTCTATTAAATTTCAGGAGCAGAGTGAGATCCCATCATTTTACATTTCTTTTCCCAATAATCCCATGGTTTCCAAAAAAATCTCCCAATCCTATAATCTTTTCCATGGAAGATTTCTCAGTTTTAGAATTCAAATGATAGGCTGTGTTCACATACCCAGTTACCCAGGGTAAAGATGAGCTTCTGGTTTAGTTAGTTATAAAACCACAGACAGTGGCACCAGCACTCTAGCTAGTTATTAAGTCTAGGGCAGTGTAGGCAAATGTGGTGTCCCAAAGCTGTACCATCAGAGGCATGGGAAAGTGGGAACTGTGGTCCAAAGTATCTGTAGGCCAAAGTTCTCCAATCTGTAAGCTTGGGCACCTGGTCTGCTAGATCCAGTCCCCCCTGGATGGCCAAAGCCTCCCAGGAGGTGACCTACGGCTGGGTCCCTGTAGTGGTATTGGCTTCTTTGATGGAGGGAATTGGTCCCCTCAGTCTTGAAGGAGGATGTAGTGTGCCCCCTCCTCAAGAAGACATCCCTGGATTCAATCCTGATAGGACCAAGTGGTTGTGTCTATTTGGGCTTCCCAGATCCACGAATATTCCATTACTGACTCTCATTCAAGACCTGTGCTCAAGCTAGGGTCCTCTTGGACTCTCAGCTCCTACTCGAAGAGCAGACGACACCCTCGACAGAAGGACATCTAGTGTGCCAGTTGCACTCTTTCCTGGACCGGGAGGCCCTTCAGACAATTACTCATGCCCTGGTCACCTGCCCTTGAAGACAATCCACAAGCTGCAGTTGGTCCAGAATGTGGCAGAGCAGGCAGTGGTGGGGGCACTGTGTTAAGTGCATGAGACCCTGCCGCTTTGCAAGCTGCACTGGTTACCAGTTGGCTTTTGGGTGCAATTCAAAATTCTGGTAATCACCTTTAAAGTCCTTCATGGCTTAGGGGCCTATCTGTGTCCACCCATCTGGTATCATCAATCGAGGGGATTGCATAGTTACTAGGTTCTAAACTCCATTGAAGGTATTTCCTTCCATTTCATACTCAACTTGTAAAATGATTAAGCGTTACAAACAATGAAATGTTAAATTTAAAAAAATAGAAACAGTCCTGTGAAACCTTTCCAGTCCAAGTGTTAGGGCAAAGTACAGACTCCACTTTTAAAGATGTGAAAGAAATAGCTAGTTCTGCTTACTTCTTTCAGTGTCTTGATTTCTTCAGTGATAAACTGATACAAAGGAATGCTCACAGGATGTGCTTACTGACTAAACTATGGTTTGCTGACATACCTGAGTTGCCGGGGTTCATATAACATGTTGTATTACAATTACACACAGGCTGGGTTTGCACAACACATTAGGCTGAAATTTGTTTGGCTACTTTGTAGGTCAGTGTGTTGGCAAACAAAAGCTAAAGGACAGCAAGATTTGACAGCCTCTCGGAAAAGATCTATCCTGCTCTGGAAATGACCTCTGACCCCCTATTGTACCCTGACAAGGGCCCTAGATTTGGGGACCTGTTTCTTCCCTAGTGTCTGATATACCAGGATGAAAGGGCATTTATGGGATTACACCAGACAAGCCAGTTCTCCCCAAGATTTTTTCTTTCTGCCAAAGTTCCTCAAGCGCTGATTCCCAACCTGATTTCAGGGCCACAACAGACCAGCTCAGAGCACGTGAAGGAAAGGGTGCCTCCAGAAGCACGCGGAACGCCTTTTCAGCCAAGCTGCCCGGGACGCCGCATCTCCTTTTCCTTTCAGCCCGCCCCAACCTCCGAGCCACTTCGTCTCGCCGGTACCTCCGCGAGCCGCTCCACAGCCTCCCGTTCCAGGCAAGTAAAGTTCAACAGGAGGTCCCACTTTTCGTTCAGGAGCCGGTCCGCCGAGTCGCGTTCCCGGGGCGACTCGAGCGCCCAGAACGCGGTGCTGCCCAGCAGCAGGTAGCTCAGGTAGATGAGCAGCAGCAGCGGCGTGGCGGGAATCCTCCAGCGCCACCCCGTCGAGGCAGCCTCCGGCGGCGCCATACTCTCGCTGTCGCCGCACATCGTCCAGCCAGCGGCAAGCTGGCGGAGGAGGAGGAGGAGTAATTGGGGTGGGGGGAGAAAGTGGTGCGAAGATGCCGGGGAAGGAGTAGAGGGAGAAGCAGGCGCGGGGGAAGCTCTGCCTGTGGGTCGAGGCTGTGGAGGAGGACCCGAGCAGCGGCGCTCCTCCGCCCGGATTCCGCTCCCTGGGCGGGGCCAAGGGACAGGCATCCCCGAGCGCTTTTCCCAACGGAGCGAGCCGTTCAGTTTGAGCGGCCGACTCCGGGCTTCCTTTCGAGTCTCGGGTGTGTGGAAGCCTCTGCGCGCGCCTCTCTGCTGGGAGAAGGAGCGTTCTTGTGCACGGGGCGTTTTAGCCATGACTTAAGTAAACCACCTGTTGTTGAATGTGCCATTTGGGCTTGAACTTCTGAGCCAAGGTTTGGGGCTGAAACAGTAAGTGTAAAGCTCAAAAACTCGAAGAATAAAAGAAACAAGAGGGCGCCTTTTTGAAATTCCTAACTAAGTCAGAAGATGAGCCAAACCATAGGGGGTGGCAAAATATGGCTTTGCCTAGGGTGCCAAAATATCAAGAGCTGGCCCTGAAGGGCAAAGGGCAAGTACTGCAACAGAGTAGGCGTCCTTCCTGGTCCTGCAAGATGATACTGTTTAATGGATGGGATCCAAAGTGCACTCCCCTTGATTGATGATACCAGATGGGCAGACACAACTGAAGATAAGTGGTCCCTCAGATATCTAGGGATATCTATAAGAATACAGAGACTGTGTCTGGAGGAAGCACTGATCTGGGCTTATCGTTTACTTTAGTAGGTTTGCGTGGGATTTAAATGTGGATGGGTGCCAGTTCGGGTGTAGTGGTTAAGGCACCAGGCCAGAAAGTAGAAGACCATGTGAGTTCTCCTGCCGCCTTAGGCACAAAGCCAGCTGGGTGACCTTGGGCCAGTTACTTTCTCTCAGCCCAGGAGGGAAGCAATGGCAAACTACTTTGAAAAACCTTGCCAAGAAAACTTCAGGGACTTGTCCAGGCTGTCACTGGGAGTCAAGATGGACTCAAAGGCACACACACAAAAAAGTGGTTAGTTTTTAGATCACTTAAGGTTCACAGCCTTAAGTGAGGGAGCAGAGAGGAAGTCTAAGCATGTGTGGGCTGAGGAAATCCAGTCAGCACTAAGTGGAACTGAACATACCATTTTTTGCATCTCCAGTCTGAAGGTCATCCAGATTCTTGCAGCCTAGATATAGGACCCTTAAACACATGCAGATGAGTTTGCATACTAATTGCCACTGATATCTGAGCTTTTATAACATGCTAGGCTGAAATATGGTTGGCTAGTTTGTGGTTGAATATATTATACAAATCCAGCCAGCATGTTTTTTTTAGAGCTCAGTGTGTTGATTGAATTTAGGCAAATGGATTAAATTTAGGAAACCAAGGTTAAATTAACCATTGGTTAATATGTGGAATGAAAACAGGAATAAATAATTTTAAATAGCAGCCAAGGCTATAACTCCTCTCCTTTTGAAAACTAAGTACTGGTGCAGTTCCAGTGTTAATTTAATTTATGTTATTGCTTTTCCACAGTGAAAGGTAGCCAGAATGAATTTTTTTTCAGCCAAAGCCTGTCCTCCTATGGCCATAACTTCTTGATGTTGTCTGCATATTATACTATTATGATTTATTTTGAAAATGGCTCTGTTGTCATAACAAACTAAACCATGATGTAAAATTTGGGCTGGAGCACATTTGCAATTTTGAAAATGTGGGTGAATTTACAAGAGGTTGGTTTATTTATAAAATGGCTGGTGTGGTGGCCATGGCTAATCATGAAAATACATTTACCAGAAGGAGAATTAGCATTCTAGGATGTTCTCTACT
This sequence comes from Candoia aspera, assembly GCF_035149785.1. Classification (NCBI taxonomy): domain Eukaryota; kingdom Metazoa; phylum Chordata; class Lepidosauria; order Squamata; family Candoiidae; genus Candoia; species Candoia aspera. Next base: position 60,102,393 of record NC_086153.1, on the reverse strand, counting down.
AGGGATGGGCAAAACCTAGCCTTCCGGGAACAAGGTATCCTGGAAAACAATCCTAGTATGGCTATTTTGAGGGTGATCTGGCAGTTTTCCAGAACTTAATCATGTGAACAGAAAGTTCTTCCAGATGTGCTCCAGAAGCCAAAACTGAAAATAGCTGGTTCTCTAACAGTGTTGAGGGCTTTTAAGCCAAAGGTTTTCCTACTGAGTGATTTTCTTAAAATGAATTTAATCCCCTGAAAATTGCAGAATGGTGTTTTTCTCTCTTCAAATAATCATATGGATTAGCCATTCTTTTAGGAGAAGAGTAGGACTCAAGAAAGTGAACTTGTTGTGCAATGTTGGTTTCATTCACACATTATGCTAAGCCAAGTTTTTAAAAAATTGTAAGTTGAGAAAACTATTATGGCATGGGTCAAACATAACATTAAGCTGTAATAAGTATTTCACAGATGGTACTAAGTTTAAAACAAATGTCATGACCAATTAGCAGTATGTGTGAACCAGACAATTGCCCTGAACTTTCCATGAAGACTATGGTGTCTTCATAGTCTACAGAAGGATATTCATGTTGAAACTCCATCCTCTTTTGCTGATGATATTAGCTAGAATTCAAAGAATACTATTATGAATTATTATAGAATTAGTTACATATCTTTCCATCCTCAGATTGCACAAAGTCTGTTTGTTTATCCTTTAAACTGCAAAATAAGGCAAGTAGAAGATGAGGGGTTACTTATTTTCTACATGCTTTGTAAGGTAGACATGATGGCAATATCCAAAGTGGAGATCCCACAGAAGAAGAATCAATGCAAGATTGTTACAATGCATAACATCCAGTTGACTTACATAACTAAGAGAACAGCTTGGTGAGTTCAGAGCTTCTAGTAAGCTGTCTTAAGATAAGGAATGTATCTTTCAAAGAAGACATCATTATTTCCTCTGTATACCAATGACATATTTTTGAGAATATTCTGCATGGTGTTAGACCATATATAATATTCAGCATCTCTAAAATATTACAGACTAGCTGAATTGGAATGTGGTGATGGATTTCTGCATTGGGTGAAAGGCAATGCATATTTCAAGAGCTACTGATCTTGTGTTGTATATTATATCCAGTATCAAGATAGAATATCTTAATACACAATTAAGCATATTAATACTATACCAGTTTCTAGGGAGCAGCAGCTGAAGTTCTTACCCCTTCCCACCCATTGTATAGACATTCAGAATATACCTGGTTAACCAAAATGTGGCAAAGAAATCTGGATCAGATTAACCATTGGTCTGGCAAAGCAATTCTTACATTCTTAAATAAATCTGGTATGCTACTAAATGGCTGATGGCAAGCCATAAAATGTGGGATCAAAAATAGACTGGATGCAGTAACACGGCTTTATACTGAATCTGACAGGACCTTCCTGTAGAAATAACAGCCACAAACTAATGCCTTGAGCTCCATAATGTAGTTTTAAAGCAGGGAAACAGAACTTTTTTTTCAGGCTAAGGGCCACATTGGCCTTTGGACAATGTGCTGTGGGCTGCATCCCACCCCCCATATAAATATAATTTATATTTACATTAATGTTACAGTAAATCAATAGTGGGCAGCCCCTAGAAACCCACGGCAAATCTCAGGGCCCCCCAAATTAGGCAAGACTTTGCAAGCCAAGTCCCACCAAGGCAGGGCTCAAAGCCAAGTACACTCTCCAGGCCAAAAAACATTGCCCATTCCTGCAATTAATTGACTATATACTGAATAAGTTTCCCTTCTAATATGTTAAAAATTACATTTTGCCCATAGCTTTCAGCACCACATACTGTACATCCTTGGAATCTCATGTTATGTATCACCACTTTAAAGCTTTGTAACACCCCTTAAGCATCTAGGACAAAGTACCTTTAAACTATAGGCCACAAATCTCCTGCGATGGTGTATTATAATTACTGAAATGGTCATATGAGCCTCATGAGAGTTCCTTCCTGTTTAATCTCACACTTTAATTTGTAAATCTGAGTTAGATATTAGATCAAAAGTTGAAGGTTATAAAGGCCAGATATGGCTCCACATTGCTTATCTTGAAATAGAGTTAGGACAAGTGTTATCAAAAGTCACTCATCTATGGTTCAGCTGAAATGTCATGGGTTGACTGGCTGTGTCTTAGCCAAAGGCTCCAGAGGTTCAGCATTGTCCTGTTTTAATGGGCAAATTTGACCATCATTCGTTTTAAGGAAAAAGCCTTTGAAAAGGAAGTGAGTTACAACCTTAATTTCTCCTTTCATGCCTGTTTTTATTGTGACTTTTAAGGAAGGTAAAGGTAAAGGTTTCCCTTGACGTAAAGTCCAGTCGAGTCCGACTCTAGGGGGCGGTGCTCATCTCCGTTTCTAAGCCTTGGAGCCAGCGTTGTCCATAGGACACTTCCGGGTCATGTGGCCAGCATGACGACACGGAACGCCGTTACCTTCCCACCGAAGTGGTACCTATTGATCTACTCACATTTGCATGTTTTCGAACTGCTAGGTGAGCAGGAGCTGGGATTAACAACGGGAGCTCACCCCGCCGCGTGGTTTCGAACCACCAACCTTCCGATCGACAGCTCAGCGGTTTAACCCGCAGCGCCACCGCATCCCTATAAGGAAAGCTCTTTAAATAGAATGATTGCCATGCTGACCTTACTTAATGGAAATATCTGCTGCTCTTTGTATTAATTAGGTGTCCAAAAGTTGAGCTTAATTCCTGGTCAGTGCATGGACAAATGCTTGCCATCTCAACCTTTATTGTTTATTCATTTAGTCACTTCCGACTCTTCGTGACTTCATGGACCAGCCCACGCCAGAGCTTCCTGTCGGTCGTCAACACCCCCAGCTCCCCCAAGGACGAGTCCGTCACCTCTAGAATATCATCCATCCATCTTGCCCTTGGTCGGCCCCTCTTCCTTTTGCCCTCCACTCTTCCTAGCATCAGCATCTTCTCCAGGGTGTCCTGTCTTCTCATTATGTGGCCAAAGTATTTCAGTTTTGCCTTTAATATCATTCCCTCAAGTGAGAAGTCTGGCTTTATTTCCTGGAGTATGGATTGGTTTGATCTTCTTGCAGTCCAAGGGACTCTCAGAATTCATCTCAATCTGCCTAGTAATAATTTGTAGCTCTTCCAAGGAGTATTCTATAATTTCTTGGATCCTGCTTGTCAGAATCGGTTGAAGTTCTTTGCTTGGAAACAGATGGAAAAAGTTCCACCTTTTTCAAAATCCCAGATCTCTTGGCAGCATTTGTTTTTGTTCTTCATGAAGAGTCAGTGGTTTGTACTTGTCGAAATTCTGTCAATTTGACTCAATCCATCTAGGAAATCCACTATGGTGGCCTCATTCTTCAGGATTTTACCTTTCTTTCCTACTCAGCAATATATACTTGCAGCCATGGCATGATCCTATGATACTTAATGGTGCAGTTCAAAAATGCAAGTGCTATTCTGTAACATATCAGAATAATTCTGACCCTCTTGTAACATGAGAAGGAAGAACAGGGTACTTTACTATTAATGTCTGTTTCAGGTGGGTGATACCAGGAGGCAGTGGCAGATGGAGCTCTGTCACACAACCTGATCGTCTGATCTGGAATGTCTAAACTAGATAAGTTCCTTTTGATGTGGCAGAGGATATCTGTGCTACATTTAACTGCCAGTCCAGCTGGCATCAGTACATGGGACAGAGAGGGGGCACCTACTTGTCTTAAGCAGCAGAATGCTTGGAACCCCAGCCCTGGATGATGTACAAATTGTAGCTGAGTTCCATTTTTCCTCCAATCATTTCAGCTGGTAAGTATAACAATTTGAACATTAAAATTGAGCATTTCTAATTGTGTGCATTGTATTCCCAGAGTAAGCACCAAGGCCAGTCTACATTTTGAAATTGATATTTTGGACTCTGAGAATTTTAATCTCTGCCTTGGGATATATTCAGGGAGAAAACCCTGAGAATGTTCAAAGGTCCAGTGTAGATTTCAGGAGAACTGAGTGGCTTGGAGGAAGGACTAACCAGAGTCTGCTAACCTTCGTAGTGAATGTACTGAGGGAAATAAGTTCAGGGTTTGTTTCTTTTTTCTTTTTTCCTTTTTATGGTCTAATAATGGAAGAAGGATAGGAGAAGAAAAGTTCTTGTCATTGAGATCCAGTAGTTTGCAACTATGCCTTGTTTGAAATTTCCTTCACAGATGGAACTAGTAACATATGTACATTTTTCTGCCAGAAAACCTGTTTAACAGATTTTCCTACTTGCTTAAGGGAAACCAGGAAGTGGAGATAATGATGAGCTCGCTTGGAAGAAAAAAAAAAATCTTGATCTCTTCCAATAATATTTTAAAAAATTATTTTGGAACCCAGTGGCCCATAAGCCAACTGATCTAATGATAGGCCTGTTCTAATAATTAGTTCAGTGGGAGATAATTGGTTGAATGGAAAATGTGTAGTAATTATGCTTTCAGTGCATTTTCCTTTTCATTCAGCTGCTTTTTGTACACAAAGGTTTTACTTCTTCTTGGAAAAAAGTCCCTCTATCCTTTATGAAATTACTCAGTCATTATGGGTGGAAGGCAGTATATCATACCCACCCACCTTGAGTGGCCACAGAAGTTCTTCTAAGCTGCCTACCCATGAGTGACACTCAGCTGGGAATATGGATCCTGGGTTGATCAGGATTATCCTCTCCTTTGGAAACAGTTGCTTCTGCTGTCTCTGGATCTGGCTTTTGCCAATTAAGTTGTAGGAATTTCTCCATTAGGTCTGCTCCCAGGTTGAAGATCAGAGCAAGCCAGGCTAAGCCAAAGACAATCCAAATGGCTGCCAAGCTTCGGTACACTGAAATATAGTGCTTGCTAGGATCAGTGCCTATGAAAACAAAGAGGGAAACTTAGTTTCTCCTAGCCAGTGACCTGAAAAAGTATTCTAATCAGCTGAATACAATGCTTCAGAAATGGAATTGCTCTGGAACATATAGGGAGGTGAATTCAGCTCCTTTTTAAAGCAGTACCATATTTTTTCAGACTTCTGCATAAGCCCCCAAAAGGTGCAGCTCCTTTAATGATCAACTTTAAAGACTGATGTTTTAATGAGTCAGTGCATTAAAGCAGCTGAGTCTTATTTCATGTTTGCATGGAAGCCTGAAAAATATATTGCTGCTTTAAAGCAGTGCTGCTGCCACTTATTCAAAATACCTCTTCTGAACCATATTTGAAACATGCACATATATATATACACACACAGCATATATATACACACACACACACATATACATACACACACAAATATATATATGCTGCACTATCATAAGATGAAGAGTAGGCACAGTAACCAGATCACTTTTCCACATATTAGGAGTCTATGAAATGTTCATTATTCTCAGTCTGAAGTGAAAAAAATTATTCCTGCAGAGGGAAATCAGGAATTTGAAGAAGTTCCAGCCTTTTTCATGGCAGGTGGAAGGGATTAAAAAAGGGTGATTGGATCATATGTTATCATACACTGCTGACCCACAGAGGTAAATCAGTTGGCTGGGAAAGGGAATGATTTAGTCACATTGTGAGAACATGGCCATTTTTTTACTTTTGGATGTATAGAATAGATTTGGTGGATTGCCTATGTGAGATAGGGTTTTTTCCCCCTTTTTTTAAGGGAGTTTTTTTCCTTTCAAAAATGCATGTGGTCTGCCTCCTATGTGCAAGTTGATCTGCAACCTCTATCAACTTTCTGAGGCTGTTACTTAACCTCTTAAATGTTGCCACTGGCAGCATGCTTGTAGTCCATATGGAACCATCCTTCTGTATAGCCTCTAATTGTCCTTGGAACTTCCTACTCTAATGAGCTCAGCATCAGAAGCTGCCTCCCTTCAGGTCACTATCTTCAGAACTATCTAGCCTAGCACTGCCTTGTCCAGCTGACATCACTGCCTCAGGGTCTTGGGCAGGAAGAAATATATTTAGTGCATTACCTCCGACTTTTTTTCTGAGAGATCAAGGTAGTGTACATGAGGGTCTCCCTTAATTTCATCCTCACAACAGCCCTGTGATGTTGGTTGGTTGAAAGAGAGTGGCTTGCCTGAAATCACCCAGTGAGCTGCAAGTTCTTGGAAAGACTTGAATCTGGAGTTCTCCAGCCCAAATCCAAAACTATACACTCCCTTGTGCTCTGCTTCTGTCAGTGGGTGATCATAAGGTATCTTCTGCACAAATGCTCCCATTGAATTATTATCTCTCCCACATGAGCTGAAGGAATAAGAGACTAGTGTGGGGTTGCACAGCATCTCAATCTCACCCTTGAACTGATGTTGCAGAAGAACATTTGTCTTCTCAACCTTGGTGCCTTTGAGATGTGTGGACTTCTTGGGCTGGGTGGGGAATTCTGGGAGTTGAAGTCCACACATCTTGAAGTCGCCAAGGTTGAGAAACACTTTTCTCCAGAATAGTTTCACATCTTGCTAGTACAGCATCATGTAAACCAGAAACTCAGGAAGTATGACTCGAAAAAAAAGAGGAAATGAATGTATTTCAAAAAAACTTGTTTGTGGTTATAAAATATAGTTTGTGGCTGATTGTTTTTACATCAGTGGAAATTGTAATGTTTAATTGCAGGTGAAAATGAATGCAAAATAGATGCTGCCCAGTGAGTTGGAGTTTGATTTACTGCAGAAAATCTATCTGGAATAGAGAATAAATTCCTTTTCCTCCAAAATAAATATAATTCAGAACAGACATTTTAGTCTGCATCTATAGAGAGGAAGCAAAGAAACCACAAATGTTTGTCAGTAACACTTTCATTTCTTATTCAGCTGCAGTCAGTTAATGTGAATCCGGTTCTTTTAAAAATATACTGTCCATATTATATGTAGCACATTAAAGTACTCTTGTGTGTGACATGTTTGGAGCCCAATGTTTTGCACCATTTTCTCACTGTGTAGATTACAAAGTCAAGATATGGTCATTTAGTTTAACACAAGTCAATTCAGGCATTATAGTTTGTAAATTATGGTCTGTGGCTTAGCAATGTATGAGAACCAAGCCAGTGATGACTTATTCAACAAATGTTGTGTATACACTCTCTCTGTATATACATATATACACAGACACCACACACACACTATGACTTAGCACCATTCATACATGCTAGAAGAAAACACATGATACTCAATTCATGTGCATTCCAGAGATATTTGTATGGCCAATACTGGAAAGAGATCTGTGCCCTCTTGATATGATTGGTTCTAACCTTAATTTCCCCTGTTAAGACTGGAAGACATTGATTACAGATAAGTGAGAAAACGGGAAGGCGAGCTTCCTCTGCCTATCCAATCCTGTACAATGTATCCCACGCACTTATCACAGTAAACACCAGTTGCAAATAATTACCATTAATTTTAGCTAATTGTCCAATTTATCATTACCATCATGGGTGGTAAATGATTTAATAAGAGCATATTTTAAATTCTAGTCTGTCAATGAAGTGCTTGTTGCAGCCACATGGGGAACTCTCCGTTTTAAAAAAAAGAATTATGTTTTTAAAAAAGCTAAAATCTCATGAGAATTCATTTTCCTTGCATGAGAACTCATGAGGTACAAGAGATGGGATTGCCAAAATACTGTGTGATGCTGCTGAATTCTTACCCATTTTAAAATGTGTTTGAATTTTTTACACGCAGAGATGCTTGCCATGTGCACCTGAGTTTGCTGATTTCTCTTTTAAACTGTCTCAAAAAATGAAGAACCTTGATCCTTGGCTCTTAACAGAGCTGACTGAATGAGTGAATGAACAAGCACATTGTAAACATAATTTACATTCTACAATTGACATGTTCTGGCCATGTTGTGGTAAGTGTCACAGGTTGTTTCACTAGAATTCCTTCTAATCATTACTGATGTGGTGGGCTGGGATAGGGGGTTCTTTTTCTTGCAACACTTAACTATCATTCTTATCATTACCTACTACATAATCTCCAAATCCAATGGTGCTGAGGGTGATAAAGGTGAAGTAGAAGCCTTCTCCATAACTCCAGCCTTCAACGTAACTGAAGATCATTGGTGGAAAAACCAGGAAGAGCAAAGTCCCAGCCGTCAGAAATAATGCCATTGTTAATGTCTGCACCACCTGAGAAACATAAGGATGGAAATGGCTGTTCAGTGGTGCTATGTTTCCATCTAAGACGTGGTTGCAAACTTGTACACTATTTTCACTAGTCCCCAAATGGTGTGTAGCTGAGTTCCAGGGGTGAAAGTCAGTGAGATACATTCATGCCTGGCCTATATAATTACTTTAAAATGTTGACATGCCTATTATCATTTCAGGATACAGTATTTGTTTTTCCATTTGATTATCAAAGAATAGAAATAAGTGTAACAAAATATTACATTCACAAAAATGAAAGCCCCAAATCACAATGGAGATTTGCTCTGCTGTCGTCCTTGCCATGATGCTTAGTGATAGCTAAGGAGGAGCCACAATTGGATATATTTGGTTACATTTCTTTGGTGATCCATTCTTTTTGAGGAAGAGTAGGTTAAGAAATAATTTAAAGGTGTGTGGTGATATCTGATCACCTGTGGGAGCCAACCTTATTGAATTAAAATGTCACCTCTCAAGGATTCTGTGTAAATTAGCAGAGTTTGCAATCCTTTAACCTTACAGAACAAAAGGAAGGGAAAGTAGGCTTCAAGGAGAGAATAGATGTCAACTCTCTTTCCATAAATCACACTTAGACTTCTATATATCATGAGAAACTACAAGGACATTTGGTATAGAAACGTTAACCCAAACATTAACATGCATGAGTTCATGTTCCCATTTCTGTGGACTTCTTTTCTACAGAAAGTGTAGGCCCTGCATCTCTGTCTATACAATGGTAGCTACTTCCCCACAGATTCTTAGCATACTAGCTGGGTAGGCAGCCCAAGTCATAGCCTGTTTGCATCACACAGTAGAATAAATGAGCTAATTTTAAAGCCAGAACATGAGATTGATACCAACTTGAAATAACTCTTTGGTTCAAAGGGGGGTGTGGGGGGGTGAGGAAATGTGTCCATCAGTCATTAAGGTAAAAGCAAAAATTAGAAATCAAGGGGAACTGTGGGACAGCTTGGAAAGATTCTTCGCAGTAGAAAAGGTTGATTGATTGGTGGGCAGCCTCTCATCAGAAAGCATTGTATGGGTATGAGGATGCCAGGATTGGTGAACAGGATTGCTGCTACCTCCAATATCAGTCACTCTGATATGGTGTTTTCATGGAGATGTGGATGAAATTTGTGATTTGTAAGTAGTGTGGGTATGTGACTGGAAGCAAAAGAGGGCTTCTTGGGTGAGGCTTCTTTATGGTATTTCCATAAAAGAGGAAATTCTTCTCTACCTCCCCCCCCCCCCCAAAAAAGCTACAGTCACTGAAAACTGTTCTTCCATACAGATGCTAAATGTGCAGGAACCCTGTCTTTCTTCTGAATACCCTTTCTGCAAGGTAACAACAAATTCAAGATTTCTACCTATCATGATTCTGGATAGCTAGGAATTTTGTTCTACTAAATCAAAACAGAAGAAAATCCAGTTTGAAGGAAGTACTGGAAACTGCCCTTCCCTCTAAATTATGTCCTTAAACCTAGAAAGCATTTTATAGAGGGAAATACCATGAATCATCTACATTTTAAAAATTATGTAATACGAAATTTAGCCTTGTTAAAATGTACACTAAGCATAGTAGACAATGCTGTAAATGACTATTCTCCCAGGCCAGTACATCCTTAACGTCAAAGGCAGAGGGCCAAAGAGTTTTGTAATAATTTTGTCTTCATCTATTTGGGAATTCAGCCAAGCTTTGTACTATTCTTTAGCAGGGCATTCATGATGCCTCTCCCATGTTCCCTGATCCTGGTGTGCAGGTGTGTAACTTAGGAAAAACCCTATCTGTGTTAGTAGGTCAGTTTTCTGATCTGGCATTTCTTTCTGTAAGTATTAAGAAAAATCTTAAGAAACCTCATAATGTTTATATCTTGCAACATAAGGAGTTTTGGTATGCATCTTGCCCTAATTTATGTACTGTAACTCATGTAAATTGCCCAGCAAGCCTTTTTAAAATGCATGGAATCATCCTCTTATTCATGTAAAAGTAATTATCAATATTTGGACACAATGTTCAACAGAGAATGCTTTTTCAGAGGCTGCTGGAGGGGGGGCAGGGAGGGGGGGTTTCCTGCTTTGATGGGAGCAGAATGTCTAAGTTTGCTGCTGATAAATTCATGGTGGAATTCTTTGACATCTCTATATGTGAGGGGGGGTTCACAGACTACCCTCAAGCTTATATGCTCCCGCGTTCCATTTTCTACAGCCATACGTTTAGCTATTATGAAACAGAAGTTGTATGATCATCTGAGCATTTATTATATACTCCTACTCTGTTGCAATCATTTTGTTGCAAAAGCAAGAATTCAGAGACATATTATTATATACTCAGAGCCAAGACATGGCATGGAAACAGATACCAAGGGTGAGGAAAGAGACAGAATGAGTGGCCCTCACTATTCCTGGCTATGCCCTTGTCAGCTGCCTCTTCAGTCTCCTACTTGCATATGGCCTCCAGCAGATTATGCCAAGGCCTTTGATTGGTCAAAGCTGTTTATCTTCCTCCATAGTCCACTAACTTAAATAATATGATGCTGCTTTTTCATATTTGTAACTAGATGGCTATAGTCAGTTAAAGCTCAGAGAAGCATCCACATATTTGACTAGCCAAATTCCCATGGCCTTTTATTCAGGCTACTACTTAAGAGGTAGGATATCTTTATTGTCTCTGATGGCCCACTGAGGTTTGAAAGTATTAGGAAGTAGCACAGAGTTTTCCAACCTGGAGTCCTCCAGCATTTAGGTTATGGAAGTTGTCATCCATCATATCAGATGTTGGAACAACTGAAGTAGCGAAAAAAATGGCTGCTTGTGAGTGCCTGAAAACCCAAAGATAAGGTCATGTGTAAACCTTGTTCTTGAGCCTAATCCCAGGCTTCAGAGAACTATAAAGTCATATCCATAAAGTCAGTTAGAAGAAGTAAGAAGTCTGTCCAGAGTCTGGTTTCTCTTCAGATCCTATAAATCTTTTGCTATCAGTTACTTCAGTTAAGTGGTATGAAGAGAGGAGGCTGTGTAGATGTCTGAAAATCATTATATTAGATAATGATTTATTATATTAGACATACTTTAAAGTTATGTGTGAAACTATCAGGTATTCAGGAATAGTAGAAAAGAGGGATGGAGGAGTTCAAAAGAAGCTGATATGGTGACATTCCTCCCTCTTCCTTGTATTGAACTCTGGGCCTTCTAGGTTTTCTGTGTTGCTTCCTGGTCTTGCTTGTATCCCCAGATGCTGCAACCTAGCCCTTTAAAATGGCTCCATTTCTACAACGTGATACTTTTCTGAAACTTCCAGTTTTAGGTTGTATCAACAGATTATGTCTTCTGGAGCTTTCAGAAAGAATGTATAACTTGATATAACCTGTCACTATCCAAAAGTTCAAATCAACAAAGGCTCCTGATGTCCCTAGACTGGCATGTGTCCAAGATATCCCTCATGTGTCCTATGAATACATAAAATATCCTCGGTAATGTAAGTGTTATAGTGATAAATGAGCAGTTGTACCTGAGCTCGCCCTGGCTTGTGGACCCATCTGTCCAGGTCAATCAGGTGTGCACTGAGTCCTTTCCCCAACTGATTGAGAAATGCCAAATTAAGAGGGACCCCAAACAAAGCATAAAATACACAGAAGACCTGTCCAGCCACTGTACTGGGGGCCAAATTCCCATAACCTGCAAAAAGAAAAGAAATCAAATTCCTTAATGAGACTTAATTTATATGAAAAAATAGTATTATTTTATTAAGAGAACTCTGCTTATTCTTCTTTTATAAGATCCAGCCAAAATTAAACACTTGCAAGATCTTTATGGCTTCTGTGATTGAAAGCAAGGGGACATGAATTTTGGCTGGTTCATGCACTTTCTGATTTCCCTCAGTGCACAAAAGCAGATTTTACAAATACACAACTGATGTTTTGTGTCAAGACAATCAATCACAGAAAAAAATCACATAAAAATGGGTGTGAGCTGAATATATGACTTTTAAAATATACCTTTCAAAGTCTGAAACACTTCTGATGCAATTTGCAACCTGCTTTGTACCATCAGCCACACATGACTCACCTTTCCCCCCAAAATGCTGTGGAAACCTAAATAAGAAAGATCTCCAGGGGTGGGGGGGGGGGAAACTTAGCTCACTTTACCTATGGTAGTGACCACAGTCCCGGCAAAGAAGAAACTATTGCTAAAGTCCCAATTGCTAGGATTGGTTGAATTTCCTTCAGGGTTGACACCTTTCTCCCAGGCTTCCATAATGACCTGTCATGGGAACATTCGTAAGAAAAGGGGAAGAAGAGGATTGTTTAAAACTGGGAGACTATAGTATCTAAGTAGTAAAATGCATTCAGTTCCAAATATTCACTATTGATAGTTTCTTTTGTAGTAATGATGAGAGAACCTGTCATGAGTACTGATGGCGAGCAGGAGGGGGCCTCGATCCAGGGGGGAAAACGCATGCGTAGTACTGAGGAATTAAGCAGCCATTCAAAGAGACACAGATCAGACCCGCCTTAACTTTTGGGATTTATCTGTCTGGGTTTTTCCCACGCTTCTTCAGTTTGTTAGGATTCTGTCTTATGTAGCAGTAATAAACACTAGAGACCTACTCCTCGTCTCAGCGTGATTTCTGACTGTTAGGACAGAACCCATGTTACTCTGCCATAAAATAGGACTGCTAGATGCACTAAGAGTTGTACACAACTCACTATACTCTTTCATTGAGAACCACTGTAAGATAATTGTGTTTTGAGTTGGGGGAGAATTCACACTTCTCAAATGTATACATGAATGAAAGCAAAATAGTTTAGATCTGAATTATTTTCCCAATTTCTGCTATGTAGCTTGCACCTTCTTTTTTTAAAAAAAGATCAATCAAGTGTTAATCTATAAATGGTTAATCTATAAAAATAAGTAGTTTAATGGAAAGTGCACAAAAATTCATAGAGAATGCATATAAATATACAAATGGAAATTTATTTTTAAAAGCTATACTATGAAAACTTTGTATATTAGGGGAAATATTCATGGAAAGTATACAAACATTATATGGATTTTTTATTTAAAGAAATCTCAAATTGATGTAGAATGAATTCAAGATTTTAAAAAATGAGAAACTCAAAAGAATTAAAGGTGGCAGATTCAACTATCATTAGTAGGTATAGCAAGATCTGGAGGGGGCTCTTTCACTGGAGTTTGAAACTGTCTGGATGATTGTGGTTCAACTATATTGGCTGAAACTGTGGGTTGATGGAAGGGATGCAGTACTTGTTTAATACAGAATAATGTATGAAAGGGTTTAGGAAAAGATTGGAATGGTGGGAAATGGGGTGACTGCAAACAGGATCATTTGTAGACAATTTAGGTGTGGTTGTAACAGAAAAGTCTACGTAAGGAGTGATTACCAGTCCCTTATAATGTTAAGCAGGAGAAACACAGGGTTTAAATCCTTGGGAAATAGGTATGCGGAGAGTGAGATTCTTAGACTTTGTACACATTGACCTTAATCATGATTAGGGTCAATTGTATCTGCAATAAACTTAGTGTATCCACACCTCATTCTTGGATTACAGTGAAAGCTCTAGGGTGTGGGTTATATCTCTTAGACAAACATTTAGCAGTGTCTTGAAAGACAGCACTAAGGAAACAGAAGGTCAGTTGTTGATCACAAAGTTTTCCAGCCTTCCCAGGAGAAGCTGAGTTCTATTCTTGATGGCCTGCATTTCTCGTCGTCTGAATAGAGTCACTAGGTTCACAGCTTATGCTAGGCCATAATGTCTTTGCTTGGTGTTGGCTTAGCACTCTGATTGTATCAAATTTGCGCCAAAAGTACTCACTTATTTTTGGTGACATTTAAACTGACTGCAGTAAAAATATTTTCCTACTGTTGCTTCTGAATGTTTTTTCATGGGCCAGTAGCTGCAGTTTTGATCTTCTCTACGATGCTTGTGATGAAACCCTCCAATGCTATCTTGAGGTGTAGCCAGCAAAACTCCTTTGTTATATCTCACTGGAAATTAGAGAGGTGCCAAAAAGGTAACCTAGCACATAAGCCCAGATGCAATGGTTGATGTAAGCAGAAAAAGGGCCATATTGAGTCAGGGTGTTGGCCAAAGTACAATAATACTAAGCAAAACATGATAATAAGGATTCAAACTGGAATGTTGATACTTGGCAAATGCATTATAGTTATGAAGACTTTTATGTTGTAGCTGAAATATTGGTGCCCTCTAGCGTTTTTCTACAGTATCAACGAGCATTGATCAGAGAAAATAATACGCCCAAATGCAGCATGCTTACCTCAGAAAATTGAGTTTTCTTTTAACAACAGCAGTAAATGTGTGGAATTTTCTGAATTTTGGTTTATATTATGGAGAAGAAAATGCTCAGTATTTCAGAGGACATAGTTTATCTTTGGTTGCATAGTTTTTATAAATATGCTGGAAGGGAGGCTGCTGTCATTAAAAACATGGTGTTAGGGAAAATATCAATAATTAGTATTTTGATCAAATGCAAAATTATTGGTTTAAAGCAAGGGCCAAATAAAACATGACACCTTCATATATATATATATATACACACACACACACACACACACACACACACACACATACATACATACAGTATATATATATATATTTAAGAGTAAAGCCATTTTTTCCTCAGAAATGACCAGAATTCTTTAAAAATGAAGGCAAAATTTATATTTTTAAAATCACATCTAGGATGTAATTAATTACTTCATGTGACATTTACCATTTCATCTGCAAATCTTCCTTGCATTCACTCATCTCTAGAAAATGTTCTGTATGACTTAAGTATCAGTAAAGAACTGGAAAACCGTTTATTGGATGGATAAACAGTTTTTATCCATCCCATAAACCCCGAGTGGGGGAGATGGGCAGTAATAAAAATATGCTAGATAAATAAATAAATAAATATCCAGAGCTTTTTGGATTTGGGGCTGGCATTTTTATGTTGATTTTTTTTTTGTTAATTAAACAACATTTATTTCTAATGCCTATAGTTTTATCTTAAGTGATTGCATTGAATGAAGTTGTTCAGAGAGTAGTAGAAGCCTGATTGGAAGCAAGAGAAACTGAACACTTCAATTTAGAGTTTGTAATCAATGGTGAGGACTATTCCCTCATGCATTTAACTCAAAGTAGCTGCAGAGAAAATAAAATGGAAACCTGTAAGCCCTTTAGTAGCTAAGCTGGGAGGCAAAACTGGAAAGGCAGGAGCTCTATGCCCTTGCTATGACTTGTACCATGGTGGAGATGGAGGTGCATTAGGATTAGGGGTGTACCTGTTGGCCCCCCTCAACACCTACAATCTGCTAGGGCTCTCAAAAGTTACAATATAATGAGAAGAATTGCAGTGGGGAGGGGGAAAGACAGCAGAACTAGCTTCAATTTTTTCCCAAGCTAAATGGGAGGAAAAAGCTTCCTTTGCATTACTGCTTCATGAATTGTTAACAGAATATGTGAACAAGGCTTACACATGTAGATCAAGTTCACACATCTTAGTAAGCCATAATGTGTCTGCTTTTGTTTTGCCACCATGCACTGTGGTTTGTAAACCAGGGTGTATGTCTTAAAATCATGCATAAAGCAGGCCATCATAACTTGCTCTATAAAGCTATGGCTTAGTGTGACCAGTGAATCCAGCCATAGAGTGTATTTAGACTTCTTGATATGTGATCTGTATTCACTGTCCTCACAGGGTACATGCCTATGGGTAGCATCCAAAAATTCAGAAATAGAACCAGTGACTTTTATTGTTTTGTTTTATATTTTATTTTATTTTATTTCTATCCTGCCTTTATCATTTTTATAAATAACTCAAGGTGGCGAACTTACCTAATACTCCTTCCTCCTATTTTCCCCACAATAGCAACCCTGTGAGGTGAGTTGGGCTGTGAGAGAGTGACTGGCCCAAGGTCACCCAGCTGGCTTTCAGGCTAAGGTGGGACTAGAACTCCCAGTCTGCTGGTTTCTAGCCTGATGCCTTAACCACTAGACCAGACTCTTTCATCATGTAACCATGATGCTTGGAGTATATATATCACTAATGTAATATAATGTAATGTTCTTCAGGCATTTGCAGGCTGTCACAGACACACCTGTATTGCTGCCATCACATTTTTGCTTGTGGGTTGTAAGTTTTGTTTCTCTGTTGCTGCAGTGATAGGAGTACAGTATCTTCTCAAGAGAAAATGGTCAAAGGGAGTTAATATTTCTTCCAGAGAAACAATCACAATCTTGTTAGCATACTTTACACAAAAATGCCTCCCCCCCACCCCTTAATACAAGCTGCTAAGATGAAGGAGTGTGCTGGGCTCTCAAAAATTGTAATATTGTTGGGAAAATCACTTGGGGGGAGGCAGTGGGGAGAAGACAGCAAAAGCAGCTTCCCAACTTTCTCCAAGTCCAAGGGGAGAGAAAAAGTCCCTGCAAACTCCTGCTTCGTGGGGGAATACTCCAGCTCCAAAGAACTGGAGATCTAAAATAGAATAAATTAATGGAGTTTAATGATCTAATCAGCAATATAATATGTGACTAACCCAGTTTACAACCAAATAAAGAATAAATATTCTCCACTAATGGTGGAGTAGGCTGGCAGAGCACAGTCCTGCTCTTCATCTCCATAGCAATCCCAAGAAAAATGCATGCACTGCTTGGCACAGGTGGGAAGAAAAAAAGGAAGGAGAATTGAAATTGGGATGATGGGAAATCAGAGTATGCATCCAGGAAAAGGTCCATACCCACAAGCACTTATTAGTCAGTCAGACTGTAGGAAGACGCCTTACCATAATAAAAGGCCTCTTCTTCTGTTTCCGTAGCATTTTCATTGGTAAAAGGAAGGTACTAGGAAGATTGAATTATTTCTCAGCAGAGGTTAGGTGCTCTGGCTAGACCACATTGAGAAAAAAAACCTAACTAGCCACAAGTACTGACAGTCAGGAATGAATATTAAATAGTGGGTTTCCCAGCCTGAGTACTTGCTGCTATATGGCTTTCTCTGACTTCCTGACCATTTGGGGTTGGATCTGGTAATCTTTGGAAGACAAACTCTCTTTAGAATGATGGACCAGGCCAGGATTGTCTATACATTAGCCATCCATCCCAGAGATGTAGCTCCATGATAGAATTTATCGTAATATTGGCTTTGTGGGTAGACACTAAAACTGGAGGGTTGTTCTTACCTGCACAAACTGCTCCAGAGCTTGCCGGTCCAGGCACGTATAGTTCTGCAGAAACTTGAGCTTCTCCATTTGGAACTGGTCTCGACTCTGGGCTTCTGCCTGCCTCTCTAGCAGCTGGAACACCATGGCCCCCAGGAGGAGGTAAAAGAGATACCCTAGCACCAGTGTCAGAGTCCAGCTAAGCTGCCGGTTGCACACGGTAAGGTGGGGCATGGCTGGTGGTGGGCAGGCAGAGCTGACCTAGTGGAGTCGAGTGTTATTCCATGGGTTAATGTTCCTCCTCCAAGAGGCATGGAAGAATTGCACAGCTGTCTTTTCAGCGCACACAGCTAAGATCCTGTTTAAACAGCTTGTGAGCATCAGGTCTAGACAACATGAGACTAATGCAAACAGATTTAACCCCCCCACCTCTTATCTTTTCTTCAGTTGGGAGCAGAACCACACCAGTTTGTTGCTGCATTTCAGGCAACAGTGATGCATTTTCGTTAACAATAAGTTAAATAATCAATTCTGTAAGAACTCAGTATTTTTCAGATTTGGGGATGGGCAGATTGGGCTAAAACACCTAGAGATGGACTTAACTAGCACTACTGGAAGGTATTGTACAGCCAGTGTCAAATAACAGGCTAAGCTATAGCAGTACTCTGCAGCTTGATGCCTCCAGATGTGTTGAACATCAACGGCTATAATTCCTAGCTTGATGCAGATTTCCATTTGTTTGTTTGTTTTCTATTTCCACAGTATTATCAACTTGGAACATCATTAATCTCTGCAGTTATCATACAGCACTTATGAGCAGGAACAGGGCATAGCAACCCCCCTGATGACATTTGAACTAGAAACCAAGCATTTTTCCAAAATTTGCACTTGAAAAGTCACATGCAAATGTGAAAAGTTGGCACAGAAGTACTTTGGGGCAACCATGTTTAAATCATTTAAGTGCTGCTAACACTCAAATGTTAGGTTTCTTGCTATCAGGTCCAAGCCCTGTGGAACTGGAAAACCTGAACAGGAATAGAAATCCTTCCCTCCATAGGGAGATGCTAACATAACCTACTCTGTTCCTCACCCACCTGTTCTGAGCACGCATGAGAGAGTGAAGAGCTAAATAAGCAATATGTGTCCCTGGTGCCAAAGTACAGGGGCAATGCGTCCTCTATTATCGCCTATGGTGGAAGTGCTTTGTTGCCATCTAGAAATGTGGTTGCTGTAGGAAAGGACTCTCCGCTTCTCATGTACACAGACACAGCTTCTCGGTGTTGCATATGGCAGCATCTCTTCACATAGAGAAACACTACCTGTAGACTTCAATCTATGCAGAGCCTGTTTTCACATGGACAGCAGGATTTTTTTTTCTACTCCAGCTGATGACAGTTGCGAATATTTATTGTTGTTCATTTAAATATTAATGGACTGCCTGCCATGTAATACATCTCCAAATGGCATACAAAACTGGAAATATCTTTAAATACCTTAACGTGCAAAATGTGGTGGATTTCAGTAATGCTTTTGGTTCTCAAGAAGGAGGGAGCATATTCCATGGCGCGGGGCAAGATAAGAGAAAACACAGTCCAGAGATGGAACGTGGGAAGACTAAGAGGTTCAGAGTAGCCCCACCCTAGAGCCTTCCCAGGTTATTTCCCCTTAGATTAGGTAGACTAGCTTTAGTCTGGCAAGATCCTGTCTATATGGTATGAACAAGTTTGAGAACTGAAGTTTGGCTGGATTGATTCTTTGTCATTCTTTGGCTGGGCCTGACAGAAAAACATATAAAGCACAATGTAATAATTACAAAAACACCCTTGTGCTTTTTCAAAATACTGAGGTGAATACAAACAGATTCTTCATGTGCCTAAATTGTAACCAAGTTGGTATGATGGCTAATGCATGGTGGCTAATGGTGGAACTAGGCTGCAGGCCTTAGACCTCTCCATGTTCTTTCCCCACATGGGGTTGAAGGCATGAATGAATGTAAACCTCTCTAATACATGAAAGGCCCTGTCAACTTTATGGATGGTTTTCACAGAGTCATTCAGATAATGACCATTTTAACTGAATTTTAATATACCCTTGCTTGAGCAATCTGGTTTTCCTGAACTCTAGTGTGCTCCTGTACCCTTCAGTATTGTCTTTTATTTTATTTTTTAAAAGTTTGCTGCCTTTCAAACTGGAATCTTTTGCCAGCTTGGCTCAAAGTCCTGCTGCCTGGTCTAGCCTTAAGAAACAAAACCAAATCAAAGAATCCTAGTTTTGTCCCCTGGCTCTTGATTTCCGTCTTCTGATCTTTGACTGCCCACTCTCAGCTCTTGGCTGTCATGTTCGCCGTTCCAATGTTGCTGGTACATCGTACGTGTTTCATCTGGGAAGGGCGGAGGATTCCATCTCGTGGGGTTGTTATCTGTTGGCTGCTGGGTTGTAATGTGTTTAGGTTATCTCATGTGTTCAAGGTTACTTTCCCAGGACATCAGCAGAAACAGTTACCAGCACCTGGGCTTGGGGAATTTGAAACGGTTGGGCGAGGGGAGGGATTACGTTTTGAGCCGAGGGTTTTTAGTTTGTATTTGGCGCGCTTTTGCTCATTCTCAGCTTTCTCTCTCTGTATTTGCATACTATTCTTCTAATAAATCAGATATCATTAAGTTCCTGCTTGTGAGTCTGAGTCTGTTGGGATAGGCAATCATTACAGGCTTTCTGCAGATTGCTGACCACAGTTCAGGCACTGTAGGGAATAAGGAATATGAGTTTGATGGTCACCTCTCTAATTCACTGGAGTATAAGAAGGTGGAGGAGTTACAGCACACCTTACACAATCAGATGTGCAAGATTCTGTAATTATAGCCAATCTCAATAAAACTAGTTTTATCCCTTTGGGAGTGGAGTTGATTTCCTCATCTCGTCTATCTTGTGGTGCTGACAGGGTTTTTTGTTTTTATTTTGGTTATAATCAGCAATATATCACAAGTTCAGAAGCCAGTAAAGATCAAAATGTTAGACAAGCAAAAGCCAGGCTTGGAACAAAGGTATCAATAAACCCAGTTTATCACACAACAAGTGTTGAGCACAGCATTTCTGGTATATTGTTCAAGGTTACAAGTCTTTTCAGCTTTTCCTCTCTTTTTTTCTCCTTTTCAGGCGTTTATTTCTAACTATTACTATTATATTTTATTTTATTTTATTTCTTTTTCTTTTTCTTTCTTTTTCTAGTAGCTGGTCACAGAGCATATATAATAATAATAATAATAATAATAATAATAATAATAATAATAATAATAATAATAATAATAATAATAATAATAATATATTAAACTTGTAACCTGCCCAAGTCTCAGCAATTCTTAAACAAACAAACCAACAAACCAGCAAGTCCAGCCAATCCTAAGTCAGCATCAATCAATATTACGTGCAAGTGAGGGAGAGACTCCAGTTGTTTGCAGCTCTGAGAAGCCATAACATATAGGTTTAAATGACAACTTAGGGCCAGTTCCTTAGGGGCCCAGGTCCTGATAATCTTGTTTGGCAGTGGGGCCAGCATTTGGCTCATCAGGCCCTTATTCTTCAAGGACTCTCTTTCAGGGGCTCCTTATAACTTGCCAATTATGCTTTCATTCATAGACACTCTCTAGGGCCAGGAAGATGTCAAGAAGAGTCACCCAATTCTTAGTCACAGGCAATGGTTATATATTTAAAAATTTTAAGAAGCAGTGCATACACACACATACATACAATGGTTATACAGTTAAAAATTTTAAGAAGCAATATATATAAAATAAAAATACAGCTCCAGTAGTCTGAAGGAAACAGGAAGAAAAAATCAAGAAGCAGTGCAATGCGCATGTTTTCACAACCAGTCAGATTCATTCTGATTAATTCATTCTGTTAACCATTTGGAAGTGTTTGTATAGAAAGGCAGCATGTAAGTTTACTACAAGGAAGGAAGGGAAGGAGGAAGGAGAGGTGTTGGCGGTCAGCCTTAGCGGAATGACTGACACCAGAGGGGCTTTATTTAGTGAAATCCAACGTCCAGTGGCTATTAAAAGCATCCGGGATCTTTGAATTACTAGCACTCCCTCATTCAGTTCTGGACATCACATTAGCCAGAATTTCGTAGCTGAAACCAAAGCCTGCTTGCTGGTGTAGAAACAAATCCATTTAGTCAGATGAATGGCAGGGATCTCTAATGTGTTTTGACAGGATTATTATCTCTAATGACAGAAATAAAGTACCATGTTAAAAGCATGTTAAAATAGCAGGCACCACAAATCAATTAATGGGAAATAAAATATATCACAGGTGCTTTAAAAAGAAAAAGAACAAAGACTCCTGCATAAAATATGTCAGGAGATGGTTTAATAATCAGGTTTCAGTTGAGGAGGACAAGGAAAAATACTTGTTTTTAACAAGTATTGTTAAATATTGTCTAGGCAAGAGAGAAAATGGATATGCCAGAGAAAGGCCCGAGGATTAAATTAAACCACACAGTCCTAAATGTTTATTCAGAAGAGCCTAATTTTAAAATTAGTGGGGGTTCAACCCAGGTAAGTGGGCATAAGGTTGCAACGTAAATGCCAAATTTCATTGCCATTGTGAAGTTCTTGGTGCTCTCTGAGCTTGGTTGTTTGCTTGCAGACGTTCCATTACCCAACAAGGTAACATCATCTCCACAACCAAGGGAACGGTCAAAGGCGCTGAGCCGCCAGCAGGAATGTGGGCAGGGCCAGCAGCTCAGAAAGGACCCTCCCTAGTTTCTTGGGCTGTAAAGGAGATGGGGAGAAATGTAGTTTCAGACTTGCAAGATTCTATTAAGATAACCTTACAATAAAGTAGAATTAGCTCATCTGGCTGTGTTTCCTGTCTGGTGTACCCTGAAAGGCTGACATACCTCAATCACCACTTGTTTAGACTTCTGCAATATGCTGTATGTGGGGCTGCCTTTGGAGACAACCTGGAAACTGCAGCTTGTAGAAAATGTGGCAGCAAGGTGATTGACAGGACGGCCCCACCAGTACAGAAGAACACAATACCAAAGTCACTGCAGTAGTTGTCAGTATGCTTCTGCATCCAATTCAAAGGGCTGGTCATTCCTATAAAGCCCTAAACAATGCAGCACCAAGATACATCAGGCAACACCTTGCTAGAATCAGATCTGGTCCTGTCATCAAGAGCGTGTTGCCAGTTCTCTTCCCCCATGAGGTTCATGGGTAGTAGGTAAGACAGCAGGCCTTCTCTGTAATAGCCCAACCACAGGGCACACTCTCCCCCTAACACTATGCACAGCCCCCACCTTGCTGCCATTCTGTAAACAGGTTAAAGCTGTGTTATTCCAATGCACTTTCAGTTCCAGCCATTATATCTAACTGTAGGTGCCTATCTGGAGTTTTATTGAAGTTTTATCTTTGCCGTCTGGACTTAGTTTTTGTTTCTGATTTAGTTATTTATTACTAGGCTTCTTGCTGTGTTTTCTTTTTATTTGAGGCTGTATGCTGTCCAGATTCCTTTGGGGTTGAGGTGGGTTATAAGTACTGCTAAATGAATGAATGAATGAACGAACGAACGAACGAACGAATGAATGAATGAATGAATGAATAAATCTTGCCCCCAGCCTTTGGGGGACCACTCTCCCCCTGTGGTGATGGGAGATAATTGATAACTTTCAGACATAGAAGTCTTCCAGTTTTATTGCAGCAAGCAAAGGCTTCTTTTTTTAAAAAAAAAAGGGGCAGTGCCATAATGTTACTGAGAATGATTGTCCATCATGATTTCAGACTGCTAGACTGGAAATTGGGAAGAGCAAAATGTCTCTTGCCAAGTCTCCTGGAGCAGGAAGGGCCCATCATGGCCACCTGCCTCTCCCTTCAACATCTTTGCCGTGTGTACTGGCTACCCCTCTGACGTGGTTTTTTTTGTGGTTTTTTTGGCCTCCCTGCTGTGGGTGCAAGAAGGGATGTGCTCCTTCTCTGAAATTTCCTTACCATCTTCAGTCAGCGGGAACAAAGCTGCATATACTGCTGTGGTTCTCAAACCAAACAGAACACATAGATTTTGTCCTGATGAACTTGAATTGTTCCTTATTCTTCTTTGGGATCATCCCCCTTCCATTCACAAAATAGGGTTTTTACACATTTCCTTATATAAATGTAAATATTTATAAGACTCTACAGTGATGCCCCCCCCCATCAGGTTTTTCACCTTCATTAGAGTATAGCAGGTCTATACATGAAATCACAAGGATAGAATAATTTCCTTTACCTCTTATTTTTATTAAGCTGTTTTTTTAACAGCTTCAACCCAGCTGTGATTACAGTTGCTCCTTCAATATTAGCACTGCTTTTAAAGTTGCCAGTTCCACCTGGTTTTTCATTATGATTCATAATGAAGAAAATCCAGTCTAGAATGCATTTCTGCCAGGCAGATATATGGAAAACTGCAGGAAGGCCAATGTTTTTGAAAGTAATGCCCGTATTTCCAAAATAAATCAAAGTTTCTACCCATCATTCATCTGCCAGCTTCTATTTTCCTCTCCCATTCTGCTGTTTTGTCTGCACAATATTTCTTTACAATTAAATTTGTCAAATACCTCTGTTTCACTGATTTTGCCATTTTGTAATTAGAAACCATAGAGAACAGCCTCTCTGTGTGTTTCTAGTCTAGGTTCTTGATTGGCAGGGTCCATGAGAACATACAAAGCTCATGGAAATGTGCACCCCATTTCTCTAGATCAGCAGTTGTCCAAGTGTAGTCTGGGGACTGCTGAGGATCCCTGAGATCTTTTCGGGGGGTCTGTGAAGTCTAATTAATTAATTAATTAAAATTTCTCAGTTTTAATTTCTAATACAGTAAGCATCAATAGATATAACCCACATAAACCAAATCTCTTTGGGGTCCCCAATCATTTTTAAGACTCTAAGGGGTCCTGAGACCAAAATGTTTGAGAACCTCTGCTCTACATCAGCAGTAGTACAATTGTCATAAAAGAGTGGGCTACATATTTCTGGAAGTGAATTACTGATGGTGTGATTTAAGAACGGCTTTAGCCTGCAGCCCCATGAAACCCCCTTCTCTCTCAACCTAATTCTCTTTCAGGTTTTTCCATTTTATAATAATGTCCCAGTGGGGTTTTTTTTTTCCCATTGCTTTTATTGTGCTGTTGAACAGAGAGAAATGATTGCAGAGAAACCAGAGCCAGATTTCATCATAAGGGTCATCCAAGAAGAGCTGTTGGAGTAAATTCCTGTAAGTAGGAGGTGGGAGTAGAAGGACCTTCAAAGTCCCGAGTTTTGCTTGTGTAAAGAATCCCAGCCTAATTAACGTTCTTTCATTTGTATGGTTCTGGCTAAATAGAGAGTATTTGTAAAATTTGGCAAAAAAGCACTCAGTATCAAGGGTAGCATGTCAGCACAGTTTGTACTGCATTAAGGACAGGGTAAGTTGCAGCTCCACGGAGTTAAAGTGCGTTTGGGGAACTTCAGCCTGCTTCATACTTTGAGTTTGCCATCAAAGTTAATATTTGTGTTTTCAGCCCACAATTCAATCACTTCTTTCTTGTAAACTATACAGTACTTATACAGGCCTTCCATATTTTTCCACATACACAGTAAGGTACAATTTGCACCTGATATGAAGTTAAATTTTAAAAAAAATTATCTCTGCTGCTTCACAATATGTAAAACTCTGGATATTGTTGGAGGAAAATCTGTAAGAGGCATTCTGAATTTATTTATATCCCATTTACAACTTACATTTTCCTTTCCCTTCTCACCTCCCCTTGAGGGACAAGATGAGTTTGTTTTCTCTTCTCAGTTAGTGAAACACAGAATTCTTCAGTCTCCAAAATTTATTATGGGTTTGCAAAGCCAGGCCAAGCACATGTGGACATGTTTGGTAACACTCTATGGGCAAGACCTCAAAACAGAGAAAATAAGGTGTATTTATAATTGAGCAACAAGGAACTACGGGAGAATAATGAGATTGGTTACAAATTGACCATAAAAAGGCAAAAACATTAAAATAGATTCTGTATGCTGCGTCACACCTATAAATTTCAAACTATAACTTCAGCTGACTCTAGCCATCTGACCAATGTCCTTTTAAAGCTGAACTGCTAATATAGAGGTGAAACTATCCTAAAAGCTTGCTCATTAATCAGTGTTATACTTAAAATTCTGGCTATGCTCAGGAGCCTTATGATAAAACATGTATTAATATTCAAATTGCTTAAATTTTTCCACAGTATCAACATCTTTTCTATAGGAAGCATCAGTTAACACAGCTCTATAATCAGTGTTGCCCCTGTTGTTTTTCAAACCACCCATTGCAAAAATTGCAAACACATTAAGAACCAGAGGTTCAGGCTTCCTATGAGTGCAATAGAATTTTTCATCATCCAGTTTTCTAATCAAAGCAGAGCAGTCCAGTGATTAAATGTACAACCACAGCTTTACATCACAGGAACAAATGTGCCTTCAGCTGCTCTTCAGCTCTTACTATTTTTTTCCTTCCAAACATATTTACTACAGTGCTACATCCATTCTTTCTGGGTGGGTTTTTTTTTTAATTATGTCAGCAATGTCTGACTTGCCAATATGTACGACAGAAAATGTCGATTTATGGTGCTTGAAGTTGGGAAGGCTTTTTTTCATTTTTTCTTGAATGGACATTTATATTTGGTGGCATTTTTATTTTTCTTAGCAAATTGCTTGGATGCACTACACCCATAGAGATTTTGGGTCATTGCATTCAAACTAAAACATGCATTTGGAAAAGTAAAATAAAGTTATATCAGTGTACTCAGTTCTATGCATTCTTAAATGAAGAATTTAAATTTTAAAATCATTTTTTGCCGAGATGAATCCCTGCAGCTTACATTACTTTCTGCATTATCTATTTACTACAGCTGTCAGTAGTAAATACCAAATTCCAAAAGCTACTTACCAGGCACAATGAGCAGCAAGTACAGGCACAAATCATTGCATGCTAGTAAATATTTCTCTACAAATTCAAAGAAGAAAATTATGAAATCAATTCCACTGGAGCTTTTTCTACATAGGAATAAAATGAATGGAACTAAGAAGACTGCAATTTGCATAAATCGCATTCATTTGAATAGGGCTTGTGCAGGAGAAGTTGTTACCTTCTCTC
Organism: Candoia aspera; assembly: GCF_035149785.1. NCBI lineage: Eukaryota > Metazoa > Chordata > Lepidosauria > Squamata > Candoiidae > Candoia > Candoia aspera. The sequence goes on along the minus strand of NC_086153.1, from coordinate 60,075,907 downwards.
CTACTAGTTATTATATAGGAGAATTAGATGGTAATAGTTATATTACCTAATATTTGCCTAATTACCTAGTATTTAATAATTACCCAATATTTAATATTTATTTAATATTTATTTGAATAATATAATATTTACCTAAATATTAACATTTAGGTAATAATGAACATGTATGTATCAATAGAATCTCAAGTTAATGGGCCATTCAAAAGAAGGGAATGTTTGTTAAGTCTGTTGGTCCATTAAACCTGGCTTAGCAGCTTTTGCATCCATTTACATCATTTTGTAATTATGTACTTAACATAAATGACAACATTTGCAATAATATTTTGATTTAACAGGATGGGGGTAAAATCAGAACAAAAAAAAGGTCCGTTGTATCCAAAGTCAGCTGAACCAAGGGTTTATTTAAACTATTAATGTGTGTTACTTAGTTATAAAATCTACATTGTTCCTATCCTCCTTCCTGCCCACATCTGACATGCAAGCCCCCCCCAAAATCAGACAGTGCAAATACATTTTACCACTGGACTTTTATTGGAAAGACATGAAGTTAATGTTTGAAAGGGCTCCTCTGCAATAAAGCAGCTTTCAGTAATTCCAAAGACATTCTGTTCCTGATTGTGTTCTTAAATCGTGTGCAAAATCATTTCCTGACCTAACCAAGTGAATGGATGACAAACAAGCACTGCGCTCCAGAATCAGTCAGTTCAGAAAACAGAGTAGATCTTTTTCCCATACCCATCTCCCATTCTACTATAGGAAACTTGAATGAAAGAGAAACCAGGCAGCATCGAGACAACATGACTATCTGATGGCATTTCTACAATTCCTGCGTCTTGTCCGGCTGTTGCCCATTCTACCTCAAGTAGTTATACAGGCACAGTGAATGGAAAACACCAAAATGAAATGTCGCTCACCCAAGGTGAGCCTCCTACTTGCACTGCAGCTGCCTGGCCAGAAACTGGGATAATTTCCTGGGGCATCTGTTAAGAATGGTATGCAATATATAGTCCACCTTCTTTTTCTTAAGCTCTGAAACCAGAGAGATGGATGTTCTTGAGAGCTTAAGCAAAGGAGGATGGACAGCATATACCATTCTAAATATAGACTCCGTGCATCCTTCCCTGCAGCATTGATGGGCACCAAGGTTTGGATAGCTCCTAAAGCTAATGCACTGTATATTCCAGTGTTTCTGAACCATGGCAACCTCCAGCTGTGTGGACTTCAGCTCCCAGAATTCCCCACAGCTTGAAGTTGCCAAGGTTCAGAAACACTGGTATATAGCCATCTTAATTACAGTGGCCCACAAGTTCAACTCCTGGTAGAGGATTTGAACCCCATAGAAAAGATATCTGGCTATGTAGGTCTGATAAGTCCTGAATAGGACAAAACTGGCCATGCATTGTCCCCTGGGGTACTTGGTTGCTCTAGTTTATGATTCACTGTGTTGGCTGATTCCAGGAATGGATTAATTAAATAACCAAGTTAAATATGTGGCCTCTAAGTATTAAATGTATTGGAGTGTAAATCACCTGTAAACTGGATTGAAAAGATAATGCATGGACTTGTATACCACTGGTTCATTGGAATGTATAGCTGTTTTAGAATGACTTTGGTGCACTTTTGAAAAAAAAAATTACACATCTGGAAACATCTTAGAAGAGGCAGGTACCTTTTCTCTCACCTCTTCCTCTTCAGCCTCTTTTCCTCTCCAGTCCCTCATGGTTCCAATATCTTGATTAGCCATGTTGACAAGCAACTGAGCACCAACAAAGACTGACATTTCCATATATATCCTGAGTTCAAGTATCAGGTATGTGACCAAAAAAATACCTGTTCTTGCCAAGTGTATGCTTCCTGGAGCCTAGGGTCTGAAGAAGATGGATGAAAAAAAGAGCCTAGCAGTCAGAGATCACAACTGTAGTGTTGTATTGTTGGTGGGACTTTTCATCCTTCTGCTGAATAAGCAATTATCAATGGGGAAACTGAAAGTTCCCCTCATTTGTCTGCAGTTCTGCTGCCTCAGCATGAAAGCAGAGGCTTACAGAGGTACAAAATAAAAAACATATTCCTCTAATAGAGCTCTGGGATTTTACGGTCACTTCATTTGTTTAAGCTTCTTCATTCTAGGACAGACAATGGCTGGGTGAAACTAGTAATCATTCATTTGGATAACCGCTGTGAACCCAGACAAGCTGCTCTCAAATCATTGCAGTTTCACTGGTTCATTGTTGTCCTATGTCTTCAGATCCAATTCATGAGATCTTCTTTTGTAATAAAGTAGAGTTGCCATACTTTCTACTTCAGCATGGAGAGACCAACTACTTCTCATTTTAATTCTCCTAGATTTCTTTAAGGAGAATTGGTTGTGAAGTTCTTCATTAGGAATAATTGCAGACTAATTAACTGCATTTTGATTGGCTTCAGGCAACACAACCAAAACCCTTTGGAGATGTTTTGAGTGTGCAGGATGGAATCAAAGATAGAAAATTATTCTTTGTCTTCTTCTGGAGGTGATTTTTAAATAAATGATTTATCCCCATTGGAAGGAATGGGACATATTTCCTCTGGGTTGGAGGCATGTTGAGGAGCTGGAAGAGGGCCTGGGTTCTTCAACCTGTCTCCACAGCCTCCTCCCCACACATGCTGAAGGTTTGTCGGGTTCACTTTTCCCAAGTCAGAAAGAACTAGCCTTAATATCAGTTTCTGGTTCCAGAAAGGCAGGGAAGCTTAATTACTGATTTGCATTTATTTAACACTGAAACAAGATACTTCTCTATTAAAAAAATGAGGACAAACAACAGTTGTCAGGAAACTCCAACAAGGAATGAAAAGGAAAGCTTTCTTCCAGTGGAAACTTTAACTATTGGATGGAGCCTTTGTTGCTACATCTCAACATCAAAAAAATGTTCCCTGTGAAAAAGTGGAACATCTTGTATTCATTTCCAGTGAAGCATGAAAAAGCAAAATCCACCCCAAAAAGGTTTGCTGGGAATGTGTCCTTTGGGTTGTCATGGTGAATCTCACGCACCTGGAAAGTGATGGCAGGCTTACCTATTTGTCAGCCTCCCAGGTAGACTAGACAGGAAACACAACAAAATGAGCTAATGCAACTTTATTTTAAGGCTACATTAACAGAACCTTGCAAGTCTGAAAATACAACCCCATGGCATCACCATAGCACCTAAACCAACTAAAACTCTTCAAAACCTATTAAGCAACCCAAAAGACCCAATAGCCCAAGAAGAAAAAACAGGAGTTATTTACAACATACAATGCAAAGACTGTAACAGCCACTATGTAGGACAGACAGGCAGAAGACTAGCAGAGCGCATCCACAAACACCAACTAGCAGTCAGAAGACACAATGAGAACTCCTTAATCTCACCACACATGGACAGACTCAACCATAGTTTCAACTGGGAAACTGAGAGCATCCTAAACCAAGCCAAATCCCAAAACGCCAGAGAATTCCTAGAAGCCTGGCACTCAGACCAAGCAGCCATCAACAGGCACATAGAGGTAAACAACATTTACATACCATTCAAAAGAGACAATAGAAAAACCAAAAGACCAGTACACCTCCTTGCCAGCACTCAACACCCAGATATGCAAAAATCAACACTAGGATTAACACCAGGTGAACCATCAAACAGCACAATACACCCTAATCAAGGAACTATCAACTCAGGCAATCAACCAAGCAGCAAACAACAACCCAGTCCAAGAACTCCCAAGGAGAGAACAACACCCTCACCAACACAAGCAGGGCAAGCCACCATATATAAACTGAGAGCAAGGCCCACTCCCAATTCGCACTGAAGATGTTGCCTAGTCTGGCAATGAAACATCTGCAAGAAAACAACAAGGCTCAGAGAGCACCAAGGACTCCACCGTAGGTGGATACTTTCTAAGTTTCTTTCTGTGCCCATTATGCAGCTGCAGGCTCCTCCCCCTTTTATCTGATCATTCCCTAGGCAGCATCTCTTCCCCTCACCTCCCAAGGTCACTCCCACATGCCATTACACTACTAGGAAAAGTGGCCAGCGTGCCAGGAGTGGATATAGCTGAGCCAATTGGTTTTTGACAGGTGGGTCAAGGGGATGGTTGAACACAAAGCCTGCAGGGTTCACTCTGGTTTGCCCCTTCTACTCTCCCTCACACCTGATTATAAAGCAAAAGAGCATCCAGGCAGCCCTTGAAGTTGATAGGCATCTGGGGTGTTGTGAAAGATTCAGATTTAGCAGTTCAAGCATAGGACACAGTGCAAATTGGCCAATAAAGGGATCCTAATTGGGCCAAATGGGAAGGGAGCAAAATAACCATCTGGCTTGCAGATATAAGGAGGCAAGCTAGCCACAGCCTGTACGGTGGAGCTGGACCCTGTGCTGCACAGAACCTCATGTGAAGCTGTAACTGATGAAACTCTGCTCAACGCTTCCTACCAAATCAAGTCACTGTGTCAAGGCTCTTTTGTGTTCTGGTTTGGCACTGCCAATGCAAATCATGTTTCAAGTAGCCCAAAGGGCTCCAATACATGAAAAAGTTTGTCCTAGTAAAATGAGTATCTTCATTACACATCTTTGGGGGTTAGTTTTTGACAAGCTGTTGCAACAGAAGGTGTGCAAAAATGATTTTGGGCACACAGAGTCTTTTGACAGAATTGTATTTGTCAGTTGTTTGGCAGGAAAGAGGTAGAAAAGAGAAGGGAAGGAAGGAGAGAAAGGCAGACTCTGCTGAAGAAATTGAAACTAGCACCGAACTCCCATTTTGGAATAGTTCATAGCCAGGATTTTAGATTTTTTTAAAAGAAATGCTTCTCTTATTCAATTCCAGCTGCTGATTGAAAATGATAACTACATCCTTTCTTCATTTAGCAAATGTACTGTGTTCCAGCAACTATGTCATTAAGCAAAATGGTCGCTAAGTGAACATGACCTGGTTTTTCTGTCAGAGCAGTGGCAGCGTGTTCTGGAATTGGGGGAGATCCTGGTTTCTCCCCTGTCATGGTCAGATCACTTCCTGGTAAGCCTCCAGTTCTCTGGCACCACCCCCCTCTCCAGGGAGACTGGGCCTATTAGATCGGCCCACCCCAGGTGACTGATGGACCCAGTTGGGTTTCAGAGGGAGCTTGTCATTACAGAGCTTGGGGTTGTTCCAGGAAGTCTGCTGCATGGTCCGACCAAAGCCTTGGTGGTTGCATGGAACAAGAGAGCGGCCATGGCTTTGGATTGGATCGCGCCTGAGCGGCCTCTCCATGCCCATGGCTCCCGTAGCTCCCTGTGATCTCTGTGAGGAATATGCTGCACATCTGGCGGATAAAGTCACTTGCATTCACTCTACATTGGACTCCAGTTTTACAGCAGCACCAGTGGAGACTATGGGAGCTAAGTCTTGCATGGTTATCTGGGGGGAGTTTGATCCTGTTGCACCTGAGGAAGTGGACAGGGTCCTTGCAGCTGCTAGCTCGGCCACCTCTGTATTAGATCCGTGTCCCTCCTGGCTGGTCAAGGCTGTCCAGGAGGGGGTGCAGGATCGATTATGGTATCCTTCTGGACCAGCTTCGGGAGTTGGGGGTGGGCAGCACAGTGTTGTGCTGGTTCTCCTCCTTCCTCCGAGGTCGATTCCAATCGGTGTTGATGGGGGGTAGAGGTCCAGCCCATGTCCCCTACTTTGTGGGGTGCCTCAGGGCTCGGTTCTCTCCCCTCTCCTATTTAACATCTACTATATGAGACCGTTGGGGGAGGTGATCCGACAGTTTGGGGTAAGATACCATCAATACGTGATGATACCCAGCTTTATAGCTCCACCCTGGGATGACTGAGTGATGCCATGGATGTCCTGTCCCAGTGCCTGGAGGTTTTAAGGGCCTGGATGGCATGCAGTGGGCTTCAACTCAACCCAAGCAAGACTGAGTGGCTTTGGGTATGTGGGCCTTCCGGTGACAAGGTTTTACCATAGTTGGTCCTGGATGGGGTTGCACTGCCCCAGACAGACCCAGCATGCAATCTGGGGGTCCTTGTAGACTCATGGCTCCTGCCTGAAGAGCAGGTGGCAGCTGTGGCTAGGAGGGCCTTTGCACATGTTCAGGTTGTGCACCAGTTGTACCCATTCCTGGACAGAGAGGCTTTGCTCACAGTCACTCATGACCTCCTGTCTGGATTACTGCAATGCACTCTACATGGGGCTGCCCTTGAAGAGCATTCAGAAACTTCAACTAGTACAGCATATGGCTGCACGGGTAGTAAATGGTGTTGGATATTCGACACATGTAATACCACTACTACGTGGCTACATTGGTTGCCGGTGTGCTTCCAGGTGCTATTCAAGGTGCTGGTTGCCACCTTTAAAGCGCTTCATGGCTTGGGACCGGGTTACCTAAGGAACCGTCTTCTCCCAGTTGTTTCTACCCATCCAATTTGATCTGGTAGGTTGGGCATGCTATGGGTCCCATCAGCCAAGGGATGTCAGTTGGTGAGGACTAGAAGATGTGCCTTCTCTGCCATAGTGCCTGCCCTCTGGAATATTCTCCCTTCAGAGATCAGGATGTCCCTGACCCTGTTGGCCTTCCATAAGGCCGTGAAGACCTGGTTATGTCCCTGGGCCTGGGGCCCTGAGTGTGTTAAGGGCCCTGTTGGCTATATTAACATCCATGCATTGTTTACTTGGTGACCATATATATTTATTTTGTACCTTTAATTGCTTTAATTATTTTAACTGTTTTACAGTTTTTATGATTGTAAGCCACCCAGAGTCACTTGTTGAGATGGGCAGCTATAGAAATTAAATAAATTAATTAATAAATTAAATGTGACTGAGAGAGAGAGAGAGACTGTGAAGATCTCTGGTTGATGCTGTCTCAATTAGATGAAGTTCTCCCATAGAGTGACCTGTGCCTGACCTGTTTTTTCCCCCTATATTCCCCTCTCCCCCAGCAAAGAGATTGCCTAAACAAGCTACCTCTTCCTGAGATGCTTTTTTCTGCAGTGCGGCACTTCCCTAAAAAGTGCTAACTGCAAGTTAACAAGCTCAGCTCCTGTTACCTTAATTAGCTGACTAGAACCCTCTGGCTTTCTGTTGCTGCTGCCTGAAACTGACCAGATATTAATCAGTTTCACATTGAAGGCTTTTGTGGCCAGGCACATGAAATTTGGTCCAAAATGTACACATTGGTCAGAAAATGAATTATTACTGTTTATTACCTTCGCATTTGTGAATGGTTGCTAACTGAGGAGTGGCTGTATGCACAGGGTTACTCACGCTACTGAATGTATTTGTGAAATTGCTTTTGCTCAAGGAGTAGCCCCATTAGATGTATCACAGTGTTTACAGGGAGACAACTCACTAAATTTAACTGAGAATGAATTTGAACTGCTTCTGAATTCATCCTTCGAACTTTAGAGGCAGCATGATAATGCTGATTTTAAAAAATAAAATTAGGTATTTTCAATGACATAAAAGTATACTGCAGAGTCTGAGATGGGATTTTGTGAAGAACGTAAAATAACTAGGAGATTATCTCAGGAAACAAAACAATATTAAATGCTATAAAGTAGTGACAAGTAATAGATATAATGTAACCCACAAGGCACATTTTTGGCAGATCCAATTACAAAAGAGTATTTGGCTGAGATATCAGAAATACAATTCATAAAACAATTCATACCTTTATAAACTTAGAAGTTCTTTTAGATTCTTCTCAATATATAAATAATTTCAAATATGACTGGTATGTAAAATTAATACTTTAGCAAACCTTGGAAATTTGAAAGCATTGTGTAATAATAATAATAACAACAACAACGTTAATATCAGTATTATATAACAATGAGATAATATCAAAATTACATGATGAGGATAACAACAACAACAACAACAATGGTAGCTTGGGGGGGAAAAACCCATGGTTCACCAATTCTTTTTGAAGTCTTTATACCGAACCAAAGGGAGACTTTTTCTTTTCAAAAAGAAAAAGAAAAGCATCAGCTCTACTGGACAAATAACCTCCATTTATGATTTGCTATGGTTGAGCAAAGACATATTTCAAAATACAAAACAAACAAACAGACATAATAGCTTTTGCACATTTAATGGCATTAGAGAGAATCACTAAATACCTCTAGAGCTTCCTACTTTGGTCAATAGAAGATATCTCTGACTTACAAGCTATAGTAATTCAAATCTTTATAAATGATCTTAATACATTAGTTTGAAATTATAGTCATATATGTTCGTTTTTTGCTTTCCCTTTGCTCCCCTTGCCAGTAAGAATCTCAGAAGAGAAAGGTGAGTGTGACCTTTATAATCCTTGCTCATCTCAGCACTCCATGTCTTTTCACCAAGGGCTTCTCTGCAAACAAAGCAGCAATTTGCTCTGGCTGGAAACGATAAATAGTATTTACTATATTGACAAGTTTACACAGCCACTGGTTTGATATCATGGTTGCTGGTTAGTATTCAGCATGCATGAGAGAATATTTACTAGGAAAACTTTTCCACTGGCAATTAAGCTGGCTGAAACACAAATATAAACCTATGCTTAGAACTGTAGCTTCTGCTCTGTAAGCACTGAACCATTTTTCCAATGAGTAGGAAATAATTGAAGTCATTTCTGTATGTACATTAAAAAAACTGCAATCCTATGCATGTTGCCCGGCTGTAGACTCTATTAAGCATAGTGGGACATTTCTAAGTGAACATACGCCACTGCTTCATGTTTAAAGATCCTTGCACATTTAGAAGAGTTATTATTTCTAAAACCATGGCATTTTCTCCTGAGTAAATGTAGATGCTTAATTATCAAACATCCTACAGGAATGCATGGAACTACAATATCTATACATGTCCTGGAAAATGTAAGGAGAAATCTGAAACAGTTTCATATTGCTGCTGCTGCAGTGGGCAGGATGAAAGAGAACAAGCTGAAAATGAATTCAGAGAAAGTGGAAGGGCTGTCAATTAATAGGAAACTGGAGATTCAGCCTGTTTGGGATGGAGTTACACTTAAAGGTTCATCATCTGGAACTTCTCATCAATTCTCAGCTGTCTTTGGATTTTCACAGCAAGGACCAGTTTTGTACAATTACAGATAGTGTGACAATTGCAACCATTTCTGCTCAGATTTAGTGATAATTATCCATGCCTTGGTTACATTTTGTGTTGACTGTTGCAATGTACTCTAAATGGGACTACCTTTGAAACAAGTCTGAAAATTGCAACTTGTGTGAAATGTAGCAGCTACCTTAACTGGTGCAAACTACAAGGATTATATGATGCCACATTGAAAGATCGGCATGGCCAGTTGCTTAATAGGCACAATTTGAAATATTATGGGTTTTTTAAATCCATTCAATAGTGTCCAATTCTTGGAGACTGCCCAGACAAGTCCCTGCAGTTTTCTTGGCAAGGTTTTTCAGAAGTGGTTTGCCATTGTTGTTGTTGTTGTTAGTTGCCGTCGAGTTGTTTATGACTCATGGCGACCCTATGTCTAACAGAACGAAATGCTGTTCAGTCTTGCGCCATATGCCTGACTGTTCTAATGTTTGCATCCATTGTTGCGGTAATTGTATCAATCCATCGCATTGAAGATCTTCCTCTTTTCCACTGGCCCTCAACTTTACCAAACATGATGTCCTTTTCAAGCGATCAGTCTTTCCTGACAATGTGCCCAAAGTATGAGAGTCTAAGCCTAGTTACGTTCACCTCTAGGGAACATTCTGGTTGTATTTCTTCTAAAACTGATTCATTTGCTCTTCTGGCAGTCCATGGTATTTTCAATAATCTTCACCAACACAATTCAAGCGCATCATTTTTTCTTCTATCTTCCTTTTTTAATGTCCAGCTTTCACAGGCATATGTGGCAATTGAGAAGTCCATGGTGTGAGTCAGACACACCTTTGCTTTTAAACTGACATCTTTACTTCTGAACACTTTAGACAGGTCTTTGATGGCAGATTTTCCCAGTGTGGTATGTTGTTTGATTTCTTGATTATTACTTCCCTTGGCATTGATCATTGATCTGAGTAGAAAGTAGTGCCGAGTTTTTGTGATGCAGATGGAGAAAAGCCTCCAGGACCTTCATCTGCTGATGTGACACGACTCAAAATGAGAAGTAACAGCTCCAAACATCCATTAATAATTGGGACATGGTTTGCCATTACTGACCTTTAAAGCCATAAATGGCTTAAGACTATCTAAAAGCCTACCTTTCTCTTTATAAAACTCCTTGGGCATGCCAGTTTGCTAGAGAGGCCTTTCTGAAGATGTCCCATTTGTTAAAGGCCTATCTTTCTGGGATGTAGGGGATGATCATCTGAATTGCTTCCAGGTTGTGGAATGTACTCTTTTGTGTTCTGCCTCCTCTCTCTTTATTTAGAAGAACAGCTAAGACATGTCTCTTTTATTAGGCTTTTATTAATGAATGATTGCACTGGTTTTAATTTATGCCTCTGAATTCTATATCTATCTATCATCCATCCATCCATCCATCCATCATCTACCTAGTATTTAGATAAGGCTGTGCAAAACATTCAAAAGAGGTTCTCTGCAAAGTGTGTTGGTGCAAGCAAAGCACCTGCATCTTCTGGAAGGTTTGGCACAGTTGCTTCTCGGGCTTTCTCAGTTACTCACACCAATGCACTTGGCTAATTCATCCCTTTCCAATGCTTTGCACAGCCCTAGTCTACATTTTCTTGATCATTAGTCACTGGAGTGCTCAGATTGAGTAGACTGATGGAACAGAAATCAAATACATAAATAAACTTTGTGACTTTGGAGAACAGGGCTCAGATGTTTGCCATGAACAGGGGAGTAAAAACACCAGGTAAATCAGAATGAAATATAAATGCTCTGGTATTGTGATCTCTGCACTTGACTTTATAGGAAACAGCATGATCTCTCTCTTCCCCTTCATCCTGTCTGTGGGCTCTGCTCTGATTTAACTTGACTGCCTTTAAAGATAACATCTGACGACAGTTCTGAGGGAGAAGGTCACTGCTCAGAAGACTAGTTTTGCACATTCAGCCTAATTGAATCCTAAATTTTCCTAAGAGGAATTATTTAAACGTCTGTAGTATGATCAGTAGCAGAAAAGGCTAATGCACCTGAGAGCTATTAATCGAGCTAGAGTTTCCTGGTTACGGAAAGTAATAATTCTGCTTTATCAGCCTAGTCCTGGTCATTGCATTTGAAGAAGGACACAGTAATTTATAATGAGTTCAGAGAAAGGCAAAAAGGAGTCAGCAGTATGAAGGGCAAGCTCTCTTATGAAAAAAATGAAGAGATGCATATATTTAACCTGGAGAACTATAGTGTGTGGACATTAGTGCTGTTCAGAAACCTGAATGGCTGTCATACAGCAGATGCCAAAGATTGTTCTTGCTTCTCCAGGAACCAGGACTCAGCACAATGGTTTAAGTTAGATAGAGTATTTTTCTGTGGAACAGGAGGAACTTCATGAGAAGAACAGTTCGATAATAGAACCAATTGCCCCAAAGAGCAGAATGCTCAGTGAGTCGGGCTCTTCAAGCAGGGCTTGGCTAGCCATCTCGGGGATGCTCTGTCTCTCTATTTCCAGCATTAAGAATGGAATCAAACCAGAAGCCGTACAAGAGCCCTCCTTCCTCTGGAAAACCTTCTTTAAATAATGTAGTAAAAGAGAAGGTTAAACCCCCTTCTCTGCACACACATTATTTCTGACTGCCAAATTATATCTAGCTCACAGCAGCCTTTTTAGGAGGAAAAAAAAAAAGACTAGACCAAGTCCCCTCAAAGGCTGCAGTTAACCTAACTATATATTACTGTTCTTCCTTATTTAGGCATCACTCATATTTACCATAGAGATTCACCTACAGCTCAAGCCACAGATAACAGTTTGATAGTTCCCCACATTCCTGGCTGGTTTCCCAGGCACCTTTGTAGTAGCTCCTCAGCTGGCACCAAAAAAATTGCATTTACAAAATGAACAAGCCTATGCTGGAAAAGCCAAGACTGGAGCTACTGCACCTTGCAGAGAGTAAGGAAAATTACCTTGACAGAAATGTGCAGGGGTGGGGGTGGGGGGGAAGCAGAGCACAATCAGACTTGCAAGGTTCTGTTATTATAGCCGATAAAAATAGTTCTAGTCTTCCCATGGAATTGATTTCCTGGTCTGGCCTACCTAGTGTGGCTGACACATGGAATAGAAGAAGCCTAATGCTCAACTCCCATCTTGCTGTGTCCATTTTACTGGCCCTCCCCTGAAGGCATATTGGGGATGAAAATGGAGCTGGGAGCAATGGTGGAGTGGCCCCATTTGTGGCAATTTCTTTTACTGGTTTTTACAGAGGACAGAAAAGGAAGATAAAACAAATTGGTCCCAACCATCTTCAGATGACAAATGGAACTATTACTGAACTCAGTAACCCTACTACTAGAAACCATGGTTTAAAATTACATTCAAGGCACCCATCTTTAACCACAATGTAACCCATGGTCCAAGTTCACATTTCATGGTTCAGCAAACAAGATCTGTATCTCTAAGTGACTGTCATTATTTTGCTTTGCTTAATCCAGTAAATAAAGATATTATATACATGGCAAAATACTTGGAAGGCCAGCTGCTACAAATACTAAAAGCCCCTGAATAAAGTACCTTTCCTAGTAGTTTTTGGCTATGCATTTTAATGGATTTTTTTTTTCAAGAGAAAAAAGGACAATCGACATATTTTTCTCTTACTCTAATTCTGACTTGTGTTAGGTGATAGCATGTTCTAGTACTCTTTATATTTAATAAAAGAAAGCAATTGTTATCCAAATGACACACAGAAGCAAACTTTTAAGCACAATATTCTCAGACAATATCTATGCACAGAAGAGAAGTTGGTCCATACAGATGCAGGATTCCAGCACCTGAAGGGCAATTATAGATCTCTTCGGGAAAATAAAAAGTTTGGAAACACAATTCAGTACATGATCCCCAAGTATGCAATTTTAAAAAATGCTAGCCTTAATTTACAGCACTAAATTAAGGTATAGAAAAAAAAGTGTTCGCTATATTTGCAGAGTTCTTAGTGAGACACTACAGTCTGAATCCCCCTCCCCGCCAAGTCTAACAAAACATCCCAGTCCAAGGTTTTCTCATAAAATTCCAGGGTATAAAGAAGAGTCCTTCTGGGTTAGGTACAGAAACGGGGCTAAGTAGTTATGGCATTTGAAAACCACAGAAAACACCCTTAGAACTCCAGTAAAATGCTTTTAGCATTCCTGTCACAATATTTCTGGCTTTTCTGTTGTTGATGTTGCCAAGTTAGAGTTTGTTTTATATTAATGAAGTCACAGGTTGAATGCCATTCCTTGCAGAAAGCCGTTTTTTTTCCCTCCTGTAAATACAGCTGCAGTTCAAAAATCCGTTTGTTCTATGCTACAGTTACTATGTCTAATTTTGAAATGGAAGCTTGTTGCATAAATCAGAGTTTACTTGTCTCCCAATCCTGAAAAGAGATAAAGAAAAGGCTGTCAGACATGAATCATATTGTGCACAGTTTGATAGTTTGGCGATCACAAATCTTTAGAGCTCGTCTGAAATCTGGTCTTTTTTAGAACAGTATTACTGCCACCCAGAGAGTGATCTTTGAGGCTAAAGAATGATTACAGAGGGCTCCTTTAGAGATCTCAAAACTGTCAAGATAAAATTATCCATGAACAATACAGTAATATACCAGGACAGCAAATACAGTAAAAAGTAAAGTTACTCAAAAGAGTTAAAGCTCCAGTTTAATTTTTAAAAAATGAAAAGAGGAAAATGCTAGTGATGCAATAGGATAATCCAAAAGAGTATAACCACATGACTATAGTGTTATTTTAATCACTTTGGTCTGCATATCTTGAAGTTTTAGAAAGCTACAAAATGAGATTTGGTGTTCCTCAATTTCTTCCTTGGACCCTTAGCAGTAAGCGTTATTCCACTTCATTCTGCATTCTCACACTGTGCTCCTTTCCTATTTATGAAGCTACTTTCCAGGGTGTACCAAAATTCAGGCCCCACAGGCCAACAGATGATCCAAAAAAAGAGCATCACATTAAAATTTGCAAACATCAGAGAAAATGTTACTGTACTTAGGAATGTTCAAAGGTCATGTGTCAAACAAGTAAAGTTGTGTGTAGCAGAAAATGGCAACCAATTCAAACGTTTAATGTAATTTATATCATAAATTGTGTATGGGGCCTGATTTTTGGTACGCCACCTCTCTTCTTAGAGTACACAACACAGTATATTTGGGCTCTATTTTGGCTACACTTACTGAATTGTTGAGATGTAGGAATAAAAGAATTAAGACATTGCAGTCTTACAGTTTAGCATGATTAAATTAACCAAAACCATTCTTCTTTCAGTGTTTACTGTGAATAAACCACATTCTGAGAATGGCACAGACAAGATCTTGTTGCACTCTAAATACTGTTCAGAATTCTGTTTTTTGGTGAAAATTTATTAAATATCATTCTGGATAAGTTTCCAGGGCCATGAGGACTTCTAACAAACAAATTAAAAATGATATTAAGGAGGGAGGTAAAATTCAAAAGTAAGTCACTATAGAAATAACAACATCCGTAACGTAAAACAGGGTGAATCATGGAAGAGTAGTTAAAAGTTATTCAACCAAATAAAATTGAGCGCTTGAGAAATAGTTTGCCTGGGCACTAAGTGAGCTCTTCTGAGAATGGCATTTCCCATGCAAAGAACCATAGCCGACTACTGCCTGATTATCTCAGATGGCGATGCAACTAAGAAGTGGGCTGTGATGGAATGACTCAGGTAGTCAGGTTCAACAGAGTGGAATTGGCACTGGCAGACTGATTGAATCTCACTCCAAATCCCTGAATGATTTCACTCCGAGGCTTCACATTAAATAGCATGAGAAAAAGATAAAACTATTACAGATAATAGTGCAGTGCAATGGGCCAGAATAGAAATCCTCCATATACTTTGGAAGCAACTATCCAGGTAGGAGTGGAGGATATAATTGCAGATTTCAATTTTAGTTTATCATGAAAAACACTATAGTTGATGGACTTTTATCTATGGTTGATGGACTGAAAGCTGCTAGAGGGCAGTTAGGTCTTTGAGCCAGAGCTTTCTCCCCAACCTGGAGCTTTCAAAGGAAGAATCTCTTGAATCACTTTCCCATACAAATCAATTTTCTTTTGGACCAGGACCTTAAGTAACTCTGTGGAGTTGGCAATCTGTGATACTTCAGACCCTCTAAAGACCTCTTTTCTTCAGAAAGAAAGGAATAAAAGACCTCCCTTAACTCCAGATTTTGACTGCTTGGAACTGTTTGGAACTATCTGTTTGGAACTATCTGAAAATGTGCATCTTCATTCTGATCAAGCCATCTTCCGGGAATCAATCATAGCTTTGGGGGTTCATGCTCATAGTCAGGATAGGACAGCAGCCAAACATCATTCATCTCCTCCTTTTCTATAAACAATGGACTGAAAAGCTTCTTTGAATAGAATGGGAATCCTGTTGAACTATGTGGGGCAGTCCATGACACAGATATGCTGGAGCTGGCTTGTACTGGCTCAAGAAAGCCAATTGTTAAATTTTCTGGAATTTTGTGAGCCAGTTGAGAGCAGAGCTGAGCTGCAATGCCTAGCACGCTGATCAACTGTTCAGCAGCTAGCGGCATGGTGGCAGCAATGGAGCTGGCAGAGCCAGTTGTTATACATTTACCAGAAAACCTAGAGCCAGTTTGGCCTAGTGGTTAAGGTGCTGGGCTAGAAACCAGGAGTCTGTGAGTTCCAGTCCTGCCTTAGGCACGAAAGCTGGCTGGGTGACCTTGAGCCAGTCACTCTCTCTTAGCCCAACTTGGTGCAATGTAGACTAGCCTCCCCATGGTGCACCCTGGGCAACATGACTTGTCATGGCTAAATAGTCTACACATCTGGATGCTGGACCTCACAAGGATTTCCCAGCAAGAAAAAGAAAAAAAAGCAGCATGAACACCAAACTGCTATGCCATAAGGTAAAGGTTTCCCTTGACATTAAGTCCAGTCATGTCCGACTCAAGGGGGCAGTGCTCATCTCTGTTTCAAAGCCGAAGAGCCGGCATTTGTCTGTAGACACTTCCGTGGTCATGCCGGCATGACTAAACAGAACGCCGTTACCTGCCCACCAAAGCAGTACCTATTAATCTACTCACATTTGCATGTTTTTGAACTGCTAGGTTGGCAGGAGCTGGGACTAGCAATGGGATTAAAAAAAAAAACCCAGCAAACCACTGGTCCATGAGAAACTATTGTAAGAAAATGAATTGCTGGAAATGGGGTGAAGATTAGCAGAAATTTGAATGATTTCTTTTTCTTTTAGCAGTTCACACGTCTAGTTCAAACTGTTCAGAAATCTTCCTCTGACCCTGTAAAAAATGGTTTTGGAGAGCACAAGTAGCTGCTAGAGGAAGGAGGGTATAGGAAAAATTTCTGTCTTTTACCTTCCTTAAAATACATTATTTAGAATACAAGCTAGTGGTTCTTGATTCATTATTTTTCATCACTATCACACAGTTTTTATTCTTATTTCAAAATTGAGTGCTTCCCCGTAAGAAATCTGTAGTATTTGAAGCAGCCAAGATAATCCATTAAGACTTGTTGTTGTTTATTCGTTTAGTCGCTTCTGACTCTTCGTGACTTCATGGACCAGCCCACGCCAGAACTTCCTGTCAGTCGTCAACACTCCCAGCTCCCCCAGGGACGAGTCCGTCACCTCTAGAATATCATCCATCCACCTTGCCCTTGGTCGGCCCCTCTTCCTTTTGCCCTCCACTCTCCCTAGCGTCAGCATCTTCTCCAGGGTGTCCTGTCTTCCCATTATGTGGCCAAAGTATTTCAGTTTTGCCTTTAATATCATTCCCTCAAGGGAGCAGTCTGGCTTTATTTCCTGGAGGATGGACTGGTTTGATCTTCTTGCAGTCCACGGCACTCTCAGAATTTTCCTCCAACACCACAGTTCCAAAGCATCGATCTTCCTTCTCTCGGCCTTCCTTATGGTCCAGCTCTCGCAGCCATATGTTACTACGGGAACACTATTGCTTTAACTATGAGGACTTTTGTTGTCAGTGTGATGTCTCTGCTCTTAACTATTTTATCGAGATTGGTCATTGCTCTTCTCCCAAGGATTAAGCGTCTTCTGATTCCCTGACTGCAGTCTGCATCTGCAGTAATCTTTGCACCTAGAAATACAAAGTCTTTCACTGCTCCTACATTTTCTCCCTCTATTTGCCAGTTATCAATCAAGCTGGTTGCCATAATCTTGGTTTTTTTGAGGTTGAGCTGCAAGCCAGCTTTTGCACTTTCTTCTTTCACCTTCATCATAAGGCTCCTCAGTTCCTCTTCGCTTTCAGCCATCAAAGTGGTATCATGTGCATATCTGAGATTGTTAATGTTTCTTCCAGAGATTTTAACTCCAGCCTTGGATTCCTCAAGCCCAGCATGTCGCATGATGTGTTCTGCATACAAGTTGAATAGGTAGGGTGAGAGTATACAACCCTGCCGTACTCCCTTCCCAATCTTAAACCAGTCCGTTGTTCCGTGGTCTGTTCTTGCTGTTGCTACTTGGTCATTATACAGATTCTTCAGGAGGCAGACAAGATGACTTGGTATCCCCATACCACTAAGAACTTGCCACAATTTGTTATGGTCCACACAGTCAAAGGCTTTAGAATAGCCAATAAAACAGAAATAAATGTTTTTCTGAAACTCCCTGGCTTTTTCCATTATCCATCAGATATTGGCAATTTGGTCCCTAGTTCCTCTGCCTTTTCTAAACCCAGCTTGTACATCTGGCAATTCTCGCTCCATGAACTGCTGAAGTCTACCTTGCAGGATCTTGAGCATTACCTTACTGGCATGTGAAATCAGTGCCACTGTTCGATAGTTTGAACATTCTTTAGTGTTTCCCTTTTTTGGTATGGGGATATAAGTTGATTTTTTCCAGTCTGATGGCCATTCTTGTGTTTTCCAAATTTGCTGGCATATAGCATGCATTACCTTGACAGCATTATCTCGCAAGATTTTGAACAGTTCAGCAGGGATGCCGTCGTCTCCTGCTGCCTTGTTATTAGCAATGCTTCTTAAGGCCCATTCAACCTCACACTTCAGGATGTCTGGCTCTAGCTCCCTGACCACACCGTCAAAGCTATCCCCGATATTGTTATCCTTCCTATACAGGTCTTCTGTATATTCTTGCCACCTTTTCTTGATCTCTCCTTCTTCTGTTAGGTCCTTGCCATCTTTGTTTTTGATCATGCCCATTTTGGCCTGGAATTTACCTCCGATGTTTCTAATTTTCTGGAAGAGGTCTCTTGTCCTTCCTATTCTATTGTCTTCTTCCACTTCCACGCATTGCTTGTTTAAAAAGAATTCCTTATCTCTTCTGGCTAATCTCTGGAATTTTGCATTTAATTGGGCATATCTCCCCCTATCACTGTTGCCTTTTGCTTTCCTTCTTTCTTGGGCTACTTCTAGTGTCTCAGCAGACAGCCATTTTGTGTTCTTGGTTTTCTCTTTCTTTGGGATGTATTTTGTTGCTGCCTCCTGAACAATGTTGCGAACTTCTGTCCAGAGTTCTTCCGGGACCCTATCTACTAAGTCCAGTCCCTTAAATCGATTCTTCACCTCCACTGCATATTCCTTAGGGATATTAGTGAGCTTATATCTAGCTGATCTGTGGGTCTTCCCTGATCTCTTTAGTCTGATCCTAAATTGTGCAATAAGAAGTTCGTGATCGGAACTACAGTCAGCTCCAGGTCTTGTTTTTACCGACTGTATAGATGTCTGCCACCTTTGGCTGCAAAGGATGTAGTCAATCTGATTTCAGTGTTGTCCATCTGGGGAAGTCCATGTATAAAGGTGTCTCTTAGGTTGTTGGAAGAGAGTGTTTGTTATGCAGAGTGAGTTGTCTTGGCAAAATTCTATCAGCCTATGTCCTGCTTCGTTTTGTTCTCCCAGGCCATGTTTACCTGTAATTCCAGGTGCCATTTGACTGCCCACCTTAGCATTCCAGTCTCCCGTGATGAAAATAACATCTCTTTTAGGTGTGTTGTCCAGTAGGTGCTGCAGATCGTCATAGAACTGCTCTACTTCAGCTTTTTCAGCATCTGTGGTTGGGGCGTATATTTGGATCACTGTGATGTTATATGGCTTGCCCTGAATTCAAATTGAGATCATTTTGTCGTTTTTTGGATTGTATCCAAGCACTGCTTTAGCCACTTTACTATTAATTATGAAGGCTTGTTTTATATTAGCTATTACAGCAAATGATTTCTGTACACTGAACAGATTTTATAGTTAAATGTTGGAACAAATCTGGGCAAACTAAAGTTCCTTGGTCAGATATTGTTTTCCCAGACTGTCTATGCTATGTAGTTGTTGAAGCTGACTTTAGAATGGTCCCCCCTGTTTCTCTAATGATGTTCTTTCGTTGTTTTCCTGTGAACCTTTTCTAGTTATTTTAGTATAGTGAAACTAGATAACAAATTTAAGGCCAGGTGTGCTTTTCTTGCAGACATGGATCTTTTCATAAGCTAAAAATGAGGTAGCTTAAAAATCAAGAGAATCTCTGATTATTTTGATTGTTGGGGAATAAACATTAATTCAACAGAATTATATCTTCAGAAGGAGCTTGACAAGCAGTTTATTAAATTGAGACATATGACACCTTAAAGCCTAAGTGAGTAGAATGTTTGCTCTGGATGGAGGAAGGTGGCTGGTTTTGCAACCTCTCTATTTACACCCAACAATTATTGCTGATAACCAAAGAGAGAGACTAAAACATCACTATGGGATAATGCTAAGACCATCTGGCAGGTCAGGTGCTACTAGCTTGATGAATAATGCTGTCATCAGCACTCAAGAGTTGATGGAAAGCTATTGCTTCAGTAATTAAGCTACTTTCAAGTATTCTATATAATTTGTTCCTGTCCCTACAAACCACTATTAAAAATAATATTTTATTCCTTTATTGAGATTAATAGCTCCCTTGCTACCTTTAGGTGATACTATTGTCTCTCTAATATATTGTTTCCTAACATTTGCTATTTTTAATTACCAGAATGAAATGGAATATATTTGTCATCTAGGGCCTAATTCATATTCAGAATATGACAAATCTGGAAGACTTAATCCAGGATTAGGGACCCTGCTCTTCTGTACAATGGGCTGAAACCTAAATGTGTAAATGTATATGTAGTTAAGTCCTACGTACAAAGACTTCCTTACTTATCTGCAGGAATGGGGACATTCATAGGAACCAATTTATATTTAAATTAAGTTCAGAATAGAGAATATAAGAGACTGAGATAGGTTGTATGAGCATAATCTAAATATTGTTTGTAAGGCTATATAGAAGTACAGTACATTCTAAGCATTCTTGAATTTGGTTAATTTTATTGTGCTACTTTCTAGTATTGATCATTTTTATGCCCACCCGCCCATCTTCTAGGATATTAATTATCTCACCCTACTTTGAGTCATCAGATTTGAGAAGCATAGATTCTTCAGAATATGAATATTAATGTCATTTTTTTTTCCTGAAACCAAAATGATCAAGGTCTCTAAGGCATACAGTATAGCAGAAAATCCTGATGGCTCTCCCAATTTACTACAGTTCATTGATATTTGAAAATCTGAAATAGCTTGTCTAATAGAGCTTCTGCACACAAACATGGTTCCCAATATTTACATGTCACTCTCCTTATTAGCATATGACAGATTCTATCAAATGGGTTAAAGAGAATATTATTGTTTGCTTATTAAACTCAAGATTCTACAATATATTACAGTCTATAGCGGTAGAGGCACTATCAGGGGCACAAGAGATTAAAATATTCTTTTTCTCTCTGGTTTCAAGAGCATTTTAAATTATTTTCACCATATGTTTTAATGGGCATTTCATACATAGGATATTAGCACATGAGACTTTTCCTCTGGAGATAGGTTTGTTTTATACTGACCATCTTTATACATCCTTGTTTGTTGTGAGTTCTCAGGAATGATCTGATAAGACATAGCATGCAAGGACCTAATGCATGCAAATAACACTTCAGTTCCCCCCTCCCCCTTTTCTGGCATCTGTCTTCCAAGGAGAATAGACTGTTGCAGAAACTTCTGTGGCAATTAGCTCTACCATCCTGAGATTAACTGTCTATCTGCCTGCAGTAGTATTGTTTCTGCTAATTCAATAGGGTACTGTCCTCAACTTTAGTGAGCTGTGTAGCTATTACTAAATTCCCTAAAAAGTTAGTCAAGGACTTCACTTATAACTTAGCCAGCAATAATTTGAATTTCTTTTCAAAATCTTTGGATCCTCTTCTTCCTCTGGGCATCTGCATTTAGTAGACAGAATTGGGTCCTTCTCTTCTGCTAGTTGTCAGGTAGACAAATGCCACACTACATCTTCTTCTTTGCAATGTGATTTCTATGCCAACTCCTTTTAAGTGGTCTTGAATCACTCTGATAAGTGTATCTCTTCAGCACCCCAAGACTGTCTAATTCCATCTTGGCTTGGTAGCCATTGTTCTCCTGCTTTGAGATTCCAGTACTATGGATTTCCTACGAGCTTCTTAGCCCCTTTCAACTTATCCTACCTGTGAAAGATGCTATGTGAAAAACCTTATCTGGTGTTCTCCCAACTCTTTCCCAGGTTCAGGTTATCACCACAAGTACAATCTAGGAGATCACATGATAGGATGGCAGAGGGAATTCACTTTCTTCATTCTGTCACACTATAAATTATAGAAGGATGGGTCCCTGCCCAAAGACTATACCATCTAGAAGTTAACACAAGTAAGTTAAAAGAAGAAGGAGAGAAGAAATGGGGTAAATCATAACCAATGTGTAATTGTTTCAGTATAATTATCTGATTTCTTTTTATAAATCTGGATATCTCCATTGAAATTCTTAATCCTATAGTATCACTTGTTCAGCTAAGACATTTAATAAGGCTTACCTTTTTTATGTAAGAGGTTCTTTCTAGCTCTAATGAAAGCTATAATATCAGCATCAGTTTGACGATCTCCTGTGAAGGGGATGGTAGAACTTGGATTTGGTGAAATCCTGAAATAACCAAGTACATTTACATTTTCAGGTGAGTTATCTGTTGTCTTTGCTATTCCAAACTGAACTGAATATTGAACTTCCTTATGCAGAGTATCAGTTTAATCCATCTGACTTCTGCTTATTTATTTCACCTAGGTTAATATAGGTCTCATCGACAAGTGCCACTGAAATGAATGGAGGTTACCTATTCTTTTTGATTCTAAAAAGCTGCTTTGGAACATGGGTATGTGTGCTGGAAGCTCAAGTCTACAGCACCTTAAAGCAGACTGAACAGCTGTGCCCGCTGGTTCAGCAGGCGGAACTGACAACACAGTAACTTTTCTCAGGCTCAGGCAGGTTTTCCTGAAGCCCAGAAACGTTCTCCAGATCAAGGAGAATACCGGGAATCATCCCATCTGTCCTCCAGAAGGCTGCTTGCAGCCAGAAGATCACAAACAACATTTCACATTCAACTCGTAATAGCTAGCTGGGAGGCAGGGACTTCATTACTTTCCAAGCCGCGTTGTAGCCTTAAAGGGACACTAAGACCGGCCACCCCATTTCTAAATCACCAATTTGTATTTTTTTTTAAGCATATGTACCCCAAGAGAGGCTTTCTACAGTGAGGTGCTTAACAT
Organism: Candoia aspera; assembly: GCF_035149785.1. NCBI lineage: Eukaryota > Metazoa > Chordata > Lepidosauria > Squamata > Candoiidae > Candoia > Candoia aspera. The sequence continues at coordinate 60,053,201 of NC_086153.1, read as the reverse complement.
TATTTTTGGGATTATTTTTTTCTAAATTCTTTTAAGTTTTGGATTTTGTTTTCCTTCCAAAGGAAATTCCAAAGATTGAGAGTACACAATTGTCTTCCTGTTATTATTTTTGTATTAAATTTGAAAATAGTAGTATTTTCCTACACTTTGAATTGGCTGATCTGAACCTTCAGCTTTCTGTTTTCACTTTCCCTTGAGAACTGTCTGCTATCTCACTCTCACTTTATGTAAACACACTTTGGAACTCTTCCATATCTTTGACTTTTGCTGGTTAAGCTCCTAGGGGGCGCCATAATCTACTGCATGAGACATGGAGGATTTCAAACAGATTCTTTCTTTCACCAGGATCTTAGACAGATTTCTTCCGACTTCTATCAAGCTTTTATGCAAGATATCCAGGACATTGTGGAAACTATGAGATCTAAGATATGCCATCAGGTTGGGGATGTGGTGGATGAAATTGAGGAATTTTAAGAATGATAGAAAGGTTTTTTTAAAGACTGAGATTGGGATTTTTATTGAGATGCTGGATGAAGATTGGATAGTGGAGAAATCTAAGGGAGAGAGTGATCTGCAAGCCATAAGTAAAATCGATCTCCTGGTGGAATGCCATGGAAAGAACCTGGAAGCTTTGAGACGGGCAGTTGGGCTGTTTGATTCTTTCAAGAGGAAAGCTCTGTGCACATTGTGGGGATCTGTAACTGCTTTGGCTTATTTTGAAGTGGGATGAGCGTTGAAGAATGTTCATCTGGTTTGCTTTAAGGATTTGACTGATGCTATTCCCTTTTAAAGATATGGAATTACTGTTTTGAATTGTCTTTGCTTTTTGGATTTATCAAGATTGGGACTATTAAAATTGGGATTATTAAAATTGCTGTACTATTAAGTATAATAGCAGACAACTTATGTGCTTTTTAATTTGATTAAAAAGAAATGTATAGAATAATGGTAGAAAGGAAATAATTAAATATGTTTTATCTTTTGGATGGGAGAAAGATGTTTAGGAGGTTTATATGAATTTTTTTTCCCTATATTTTAATATAAGAGGGAGGAGTAACTGTACTTAGTGACTTTTATCTTGTGTTAAAGTGGAATGACTTATAGAAATAATGTAGTGTTTTGGTTTAATATAGAGTAAGAGATTATGGAAATTTTTGTATATCCTTGCTGTTAAAAGTCAGAAGCCACATCTTTTTGTAAATTTGAGAAATTTTTCTCTTGTGTTTCTGCACTTTTTTAGCTTTTTTCTTTCTTTGTTGTTGTTGTTGTTTTTTGTAGTTTTTATTCTTCTCTTGAAACCTAATAAAATTTACTATTAAAAAAAAATCTGAAGCACTGTGTTGGTTGCAATCAACAGTGCCTGGGGGACAATGAGGTCTATTGTCTTTTCTTGGGATAATCAGTCTTAAAGAAGGAATTTACATGTAATCATTCTCCATGTAATGAGAAGCCCCAGGCGACTGCATATAGATTTAGATCATCTGCCCAATTTATAAACATCTGGATGCAGAGCAAGCAGTCAACATCTAGAACTGCGACAAGGGGAGCAAGGGAAGCAGGCACAGCCCCATTCCCTATTCCATATGTTCTCTTGTGAGGAAGGCAGATTCAGTGAATATACTAGATGCTCAGAACATGTAGCTACTGCCTACCTTGCTTTTGAAGGTGAGTTGCTGAGTCTGCTCACACTGATCTTCCCAGATGACTCTTCGTTGGAGCTGGCTCTGCTGTTATTTGGAACCCTGGGAAGTGAAAGAACTGAACTCATTTCAGGTTGTTATAACAAAACTGTCTTTTATGAATGGTATTTTCTACCAAAGAAATGTATAGTATTTCATTTCATAAACATTTCAGTTCAAAAACTAGATTGGTATGATATAATAGACAATATGATCATAAATCGTTCTTTTTAAGACTTAACAAAATGGAACTTAAATTAGAACATAATCTTTTTACATTTCAATAGCCTCAGTTGCTTTTCCTGTGCTCTTTGGAATAAAACCGTCAATTCAGATGGAAATTGTGTACTATCATGGCAAATTCTGGTATGGAAACAAAGAAACAAGATGTGTCACATTCCTGGGCAGAGTGGTAACATAAGTGGGTTGGCTCCACCACAGATGTGGGGGGAGGGTCATATATACCCCCCACCCCACTTTTTCCCCCTTTTCATCTGTGGGCTGTGTATATCGGTATATGAAAACTGAAATTCCAGAGAACCTGAAGAAATTCTGCAGACGATGGGAGTGAGTTAACCCCCCCCCCCCCCCGGTCAGACATTTAGATAACATGATAACTAGGATGGGGATTAGTTAACCTAGACGGCCCCAGGGCTAATTGCCTGGGATAACCAACTTAGTTTTCCTATTTCCTTGACAAACTACTTCCCCAACCCAGTTAACCATGCCATATAAACAGGGCCTTTATCTCTTTTCTCCTACACTTCTTTCTCCTATACTCAGTTTCTTGTGTTACCAAAAGATAGTTGTGTTATTGCTGATGCAGCCATAAACTGAAGATAAAGCAAATTAAGAGAATGTCACACAGCAGTTTACAGCAAAAGTGTTTATACAGACACAGAGATGCATTAGAATAGCATTGTTTCTCTAACGCTGTCCTAAGGGAACAATACAGATTTTGTTTCCTTTATGCATCTGAATAATAGTTATCCTGGTGAGGGCCTACTTGCCAATCATGCTGTTAAGTTATAATGTAAATTGTATGAACATTCCATTCTGCAATCATATATCCAGAGAAAACATAATTTGCCTGCATGAGATTCTACACTGTTCTTATAGTAATTTACACTTTAAAACTATACAATAATTGTTAGTCTAACCATAGAGCTTTTATTATGAAAATAATCACTAACTCTGCTCAATTATCATTTAAATTCATGAAGATGAGAAATGAAGACCGTGAAAACCTAAATATTTTGACAGCTGAAAACATCAAATTAGCTTTGTCGTCTAAATAAATTTATCAAAGAGACTTCATCTGGATATTTATCATTTTTTAAAATAATAATTTAGTCTGAACATTTAGCTCTTTTTCTTAACACTATAATGCTCTCTGTCACTCAGCTTGGAAGATTTACCTGCACAATGAAGAGCAAATATCACTTTCTGAATCAGTATAGTTATACTTAAAACATTAAAAAAAGTTTTAAAAAATTGAATTTATGTTTGAGTGTAATCTCACATACATGACTTTCAATAAGCACATGTTTTTATACAGGTGGACCTCATTATCTGTGCGGGTTACATTCCAGCAAACAGCAGATGACAAATCATGGATAACAAGAATTTGCACATATGGGATTGTGTATGTAGGTGTGTGTAGGTGGTAGGCACCAAAGCCCCAGAAGATGACTGAAACATTACCAAAAATGCAAAGAAAAAGCACAAGCTCTTCTATACCTTGCTAGCTTAGATCAAAATAAAGATGTCTCATCCCCGTTACAACAACCTGTCCCACCTGCTCATGCAGAGAGGGCATGCTGCGGACCCCGACTGCAAGGGATCTCCATTTGGTGGGGTCCAGGAGGCGGGCCTTCTCTGCAGCAGCTCCCGCCCTTTGGAACATCCTTCCCCTGGAAGTGAGGCTAGCCTCCTCTCTTCTGGACTTCAGGAAACGATTGAAGACCTGGCTTTGTCACCACGCATGGAGTGGGGAGAGGAAGAGCCACTCTTGGGGTTGGTTGGCTCCCTAGTCCTGCCGAGGCCGGTCTTGTTCCCCTTTGGGTGGTATTAGATCTGCCATTACTTGGATCTCGTTACATTTTATATTTACTTATTGATAGTGATATTTATGGATTAATGATATTATTTATGATTTTATTGAATTTTAAACTGTTTTATTGTGAACTGCCCAGAGTCCCCTGTATGTGGGAGATGGACAGTGATAAAAGTATAATAAATAAATAAATAAATAAATAAATCGACAAAAATGAAAGAGATAAATATTTTTGAATATTTTAAATACCATGTCTCATTCTAACTGAAGGATACAGAATACAGTAGTAGTGGTGTTCTTTCATTCCCCTGCTGGGGCTAACAGCATTCCATCCCTACAGTCTGTGACCTGCCACAGGGAAAATCTAAATATGGAAGCAAGAGTGTGCATTCTTTTTCCCCTCCAAGCTGCAGAAAGTGTTGGTATCATTTTCTGATGATTTCACAGTTGTGATGGTGCAGCTATGTTTGCAAAGAAGCTGATGACAGTGCTTTGCAGAGCCCAGTAATTGTTCTAGGGTTGCAAAGCAGCTCCAGTGACCTTTTGAATTTGAGGCTGCTCTCAAGCTCAAACGTTTGATTTGGCAAGACATTCCCCAGACAGGGATCTCAGGTAACCCCACAATAGTGAAGGACTTGGGGAGTGTTTCTTTCTCCTCTTCTTACAGTATCCATTCTCAGGAGCTGCTGGGTGAACAACCTCCAATTCTGCCTCTAAGAGATCCTCCTAATGGGGTTGGAGGTGGTCCTCGACCTCATGTGGCTTGATGTCTTCCAAGCCTTTTGCAGCTATGGTGCATGCAAGATTAGCAATCCACTCAACTATGTCTGCTACTGATGAAACAGTTGCAGCACATGATGATGGCCCCAGACCACAACTTTTTTCACCATGTATTCCATGCTCTGGACATGGATTCTGAAAGGTAAGCATTGATGTTCTCAGTCCAGCTTGTGATGCTGATTGACAGGAAAAAAAATTTTTTTTTTCATGAGATCTAGCATCATCCTGAAGGTGAGTGAATGTAGTAAGACTTGAAAGTTGCTATCAGACCATGATCCATAAGCTGTATCAGGGAAGTGGCGTTGGATAGCAAGAGGACATTCTCCAAATTCAGGTAACATTTTGCTGTCTTCAGTGAGAAGCTGATAGGTGGATTATTTTTTTCCTTTGTTTTGTTTTGAACATATCTAAGAAGGCCTTTGTTGTTTTTTCTAGTGACTTTTACCAGTAGCAGCCCATTCTGAGTTTCAGCTTTTTCCACATTATTTCTACAAATCCAGACTATTTCTATATACTCTTTCTTGGTGATTTGGCCTACTTTCCACTTCTGATATGCCAAAGAATCCTGCAGATGCATGAATTTGTTATAATCTGTTTTTTTTAAGTCCAAGATATGCATTTGACTAAATTCAGATTTAGTTGCCATTAAATTAAGATCTCCAGCATCATATGGTTACTTTCCCCCATTGCCCTGTTATTTACACTTCCTCTGTTACGTTATCCCTCGTGTTTAGTATGAAGTCAAGAACAGCTGATAGTTTATGCATTGCCCCATTCTCTGAAGGAGAAAGTTGTTAACAAGACATGTCAGCAATTTCCAGGAAGTATTATGGTTGCAGGATAATTTAATTCCTCCATTACATCTACCTCATACTTCTTTGAAAGCTACTGTATATAATTTGATTGTAGAAAGCAATCATCACGGCTGGGTGGCAATAGTAGACACCTTAGCAATATTGCTTTTATTGATTCCTCCACCTATTTTAACTCCAATACTCTCTAAAGATCACCAAGTTAATTAACTTCCATTTCTAAGCAGATATAACTGTTTTAACATACAAAAGCCTCCACATCCTTTACAATTATTTCTGTACCTTTTAACAGATCTCATCTTTTTTCCTGCATGTCTGCATGCCTGCAACCCAAAATCTTGTATATTCAAGACTCAGAAACCAAAGTGGCAAAGTATTGTGGCTGACTGTACATCTAGCATTGGGGCTGACCAATGTGTCTTTATTCCAAACATTAATTTGAAATTTAAATGCCTGTGTCAAGATTTAACCACTAGATGGCAAACTTGAGGCATTCTAATTTTTCCGTGCTGAAATTTAAGTTCATCCCCTTTGAATTCCAGATAGATAGTCTGAGGAGGAGGAGGAGGAGGAGGAAGAGGAGGAGGAGGAATGGAAAATACCATTTGTTAATAGTGTCAGAAGAGCCAAGAAAGCATTTCTCCCTAACTGGAGAACAGGGTCAAAGACTTTTGACTCTTCTAAACCAAAGGATTTCCTGCCCACACAGCTGAGAAAGCAGGAACAAGCTTTTAACCCCACAATGCCTACAGGATTCTCTTTTTAAAGTTTATTTATTTATTTATGTTCTATCCTGCCTTTATTATTTTTATAAATAACTCAAGGCAGGGAACATACCTAATACTCCTTCCTCCTCCTCTTTTCCCCACAACAGCAACCCTGTGAGGTGAGTTGGGCTGAGAGAGAGTGACTGGCCCAAGGTCACCCAGCCATCTTTCATGCCTAGGGCAGGACTAGAACTCTCGGTCTCCTGGTTTCTAGCCCGGAGCCTTAACTGCTAGAAATACATATAGCACAAACTCCATCATTAGTTCGTTAAATGTGTCCCGGTGTATGGTCATAAAAGTTGAATGGAAGAGCCAGGTCTGTAATTATATGGTAGAGCTGCACCAAGAACTTGAGGTCCATCATAACTTCTTGCTGCATGTCTTCACTTTGTTTACTGCATGAAAACATGGAGTGATAAAGCAAACACGCAAGTGGGATGAAGAGCAAAAGTATGTTTCCCACAGATATTAAGTGGTTTACTGAAAAATATGACATGGACTACAGGTAGTTCTTGCTTAACAACCACAGTTGGGACCAGGAACTCCATCACTAAGTGAGGCAGTCGTTAAGTGAGACATCAAATGACTGCAACAGGCTTATGATCTCACTTCCGCCGCAGTTAAGCAAATCACCCATGGTTGTTAAATGAGACATTTTATGATCATGACTTGCAATTTTACTGCTGGCCTCTGTAAAGTGTGCAAATGGCACTTACGTGACCATGGGATGCTGCGATGGTTGTAAATCGAAGCGAATATTTGTAGCTCAGGGTTGAACTGTGGAGTCCTTGGTGCTCTCTGAGCCTTGTTGTTTTCTTGCAGACCTTTCATTGGCAGATGAGGCAACTTCTTCAGTGCGAAAAGGAGAGAACAACACCTCCACCAACACAAGCTGGGCAAACCACGGTATACAAACAGAGAGCAAGGCCCACTCCCTCTTCGCACTGAAGATGTTGCCTAGTCTGTTAATGAAACGCCTGCAAGAAAACAACAAGGCTCAGAGAGCACCAGGGACTCCCGTGGTTGTAAGTGCCTGCTGGTTGTGAAGTGCCCGAATCTTGATCATGTGACCATGGGGACTCTGCAATGGTCATAAGTGCAAGGACCAGTCATAAAGTTACTTTTTCAGTGCTCTCATAACTTTGAATGGTTGCTAAACAGGGCACTCATTAAATGAGAGCTACCTATAATACTAAGTCCATTTGCTCATAAGAAGAAAACTAGTGCTAAGTAATATAATACCACACTGAGTGAACAAGAATATTGACTATTGCCAAAAAATAGACAGGTCATACTAATACCTGCAATCAGAAGACGTAAAGATTTTATACTTGTAAACCTATAAAAAAGAATAAAAGAAAAGGAAGAGTCTGCAAAGTAGATGAAAACAGATTGTTTTCAAAAGACATTAACTGTTTAAAAATAGGAAAATATTTAAATTTGTTTTTTTAATTGTAAAAACTATGGCGTCTCTTAAAATAGCACTGTGTATTTTAATAAAGCTTAACACAAGCACAGTACTTCTGCTATTAGTCTTGAAATATAAATAATAGCTCTCTGTGATGTAGTGCTGCATTTACACATCTTGCTAACTGACTCACACCTAAGTTCGACACGTTATACAAGCCCCAGTCAGTGGATAATTAAGAGAGAGAGCATGTTCCCTCTAAAGCACCTTAGGTACAAATACTAATCCAAACACCCTCCTACCATCAGGCCATTTTGTGCAAACCCACAAAATCAAGTACTTCTGGACTCTTCCACTCTGTCAATCCTTCAAGGAAATGCAGTGGGGAAACAAAGCAGTTGAAAACGGAAGGTACACCATCATCAAAGTTGCACAGAACATACCTTCCACTACAGCTACAGTGTCCACACCTAGCAGGCTCCCAGCAGACATTTCTTCAGGAAGCATGTACAACAGACTAAATAAGAAACTGAACAGAGCTCCGTGAGCCTAAGCTCAGGAAATGTACTCCTTGCCACTTAGAACTGTAAGCAAATACCACAATTCGTAGCTCATATTCAGCAGTGGGTCAGGAGCAAATGCTATTGACATATCTGAAGAAATCCTTCTTACTGGATTTTGCCCCTGTTGCTAACCTTTGCTGGTTTTCTGCCTGATTTCCTGATCTCGTTCCTAGATTTTTGAGTCAACCAGGGTTTGGAGTACTGCTTTTCCCCCGTTCCCTTTCTCACTCACACTAGTCGGAGTGAACAATGGAGAATGGAATATTAACCTACTGAAATCTTGTCAGTATTGTCCTGGTGCAAGGGCTCATTGGATGCCAAGCAGGACTGAAGGACATGTGGAGACTTCTATATTCCCTAAAATGATGGCCTTTGATCTGATTAGTGTAATTGTGTGCTGGAAGTAAGGTAACTATAACAGAAATATTGGCTATCTCTGTTAAGTGTATTACATGAATACATGAAAGAAGACACTGAATTTCTATGTAAATGAAAAAGCAATTTGATAATTTCTCAAATCATGATTTTTTTTAACTTCACTTATCAAATAAGGACATTTCATTTTTACCTGATGAAAACAGACTGCTCTATTCCGGCTAGTAATTTCTTTGAACTGATCAGTCAGTGAAATGTAATTAGTTTTGTTTGCTGTTTCTTGAAAAGTAAAACTGACCCAAGGCAGAGTGAAGCAGAAAAGAACATAACTGGAAAGAAGACAAAATGCAACTACAATACATTTCAAAAATAGAACAGCCATGTATCTGAGGATACAGAGAATATCCTTCTCTTTGAAGTGCTGTCAAAGACATTTCTTGATTTAAAAGCATCATTTATTTTGTAAGGCAAGCTGGTCTAATTTCAGTTAAGGATAATGAAACATAAGAAATGGATGGCTGTGAAACAGTTACATCTAAAGAGTCAAGTTACTTGGCACAGAAAATCTTATCTATAATGGCAAGAGAAATTACATTTTTCTATGAACTATAGCATTTTATTGTATGGAATTATATAACTATGATATTGTATTTTTAGAATCCCATATACCTTTAAACTTCCAGTCATGTATCATAGAAAGCTGGGTTTGTCACTTTCAGGTAAACCCAAATAATGTATATATTGCGACAAATTAATATGACATCAGATTGCAAGAATAAAAAAGTGTCACTAATACTCAGGGATTTGTATAGTATTATATATCTAGAATCTAATGATTTGCAACATTGTTTAGGTAATATATAAAGTAGTATCAATGGAGGTCTTGGCTGAAGGGCTGTTTAAATCGGCCTTTATTCCTACTGACTTAAATCACTGATTTAAATCACTCTGAAATCAATTTACCTTGAAAGAAAGGAAATACTCCATGAAGAAATACTGGCAGTTGGAAGGGAATGCAATGATCTAATATCAGTATTTGTGTTGCTTATTATTGCCGTCTTTGAAACAGTCATTGGGAGAGCCAATGCTCAGATTATTAACATTGAGGCTTGAACACCTGATTTGTTGCTATTTGGACTTTTGCTCATGTATGTCTGCTGAAGGAAAGTAAAGAGGTTTAGTGACAAATTTAGTGACACTAACAACTTTGAGTTGCGGTGGCCAAGAAAACTTCTTCTTGCTGCTTCTCACCACTTTACCCATTCATCATGTCTAGTCTGGGTGGGTCTTCAGAGAGAGAAATTGTGAAGTGGCCACAGTGGTTGCCTATGCAGATAGGCACTACAGCTCATTCATGTACAATACCTGGATTTCAGGGTCATCTTAGTGCATCTTCCAGAAAGATGTAACAGCTGCTTACCTGAGGAAAACTGCCAGCATAGCTGTTCAGTGTTAGTGATGCTACTTCATTTTCAGACTTGCTCAGAGTGTGGAAACTGAACAGGTGTAACTCTGGCTTAGTGCCCTGATACTTTGGTCTGAGAACTCAAAGCATTAAAACTGCAGGCTGATCTGAAGACTTGTGTACTACATGTGGCTCAATTTTGCAATCTGAGAAAACCACAGAGCAAGGTACAGAGGCAAGAGTGGTTCCCAACAAGAACCGTATTGACTGTTTTCTATTGGATGGACTGATGTGATTCCTCTGGATGGTGAGTCAGAAGCATCATGGATGGGGGCAGGGATTGGCCCAATCTATTGCCTTTCCTGGTCCATCATATCAGTGACTAATTCTTTATGTTGAATTTCACTGGGCTTCAGTGGAGGATCTGAAAGAAGCCCTGAAAACAATACATTATCAAACATATAAATAAATTCAAATTGACAGATTGGCCCTAAAAACATCCAATTTACTTTCCAACTACATCGCTAGATATTTCTACTGGATATTAATCATATGAATATAGACTTAGTTCTCAACAGTTCTATAGTTAGGAAGATTTTTAAAATAACCTTTCCTCCCTTCACTCAAGACAAAAGATCTTTGATAAGTTCAGAGATATGGGAATTTTCCAAGTGTAATTCTCCCATTTTTAAAAAAGTAAAAATAGCTCAAAACTGAGCTAAAAAGGCAATTGATATGAATGGGTTAAATTAAGAAAGCTTGTTGAGTTTCAATATATGGGAAAAACCTTTATTTACTTTATTTAGTTATATTTATAAAGCATCAACATGGCTTCTGCAAAGGGATTCATACCTCAATAAACTTACTGTGATTGCTACACTTATTAGAAAGATTATCTGACATACAAGTAGTCCTTGTTTAGTGACCATTTGTGATGAAAAAATAACTTTGTGACCAATCCTTGCATTTTATGACCTTCACAGGTCTGTAAAGCAAAGGAAAGCTGAAGTAAGATGATAAACACAGTTGCTGTTTCACTGAGCAACTGCTTCACTTAATGACCAAGTTGCTGATCCCAATTTTAGTCACTAAACAAGGACTACCTGTACTATATACATGAATTTTGTCAAAAGGTTTTGATCATGTTCTTCACTAGAGTAAATTAGCAGTTGTGGAATAAAAGGAGGTATCTTTTTATGGTAACTATTTGGTAACTATTTAAAGAATAGAAGGCAAATACTAATAGTAAGAATTAGACAGTTTTTATAATGGAGGAAAATGAAAAATGGTTCCCCACGATTCTGTATTGGAATCTGCAATATTTAATTTGTACAGAAATCGCCTGGAGTTTAAAGTAAGCAAGGCAGTGTCCAGGTCTGTGAATAATACCAAATGATTCAGATGAGAAAAACCTGGTTTTGCAACAAAATGTGAGATTTCTTTCAAGAGAAGCAACACGCCTAGTAAAGTACAGCAAAACGATTGTAAGATGAGATTACCCTTCTATTTGCTTTCTTTTAAAGAATGTCTTTAAAGACCAAAGTGAATGAAAGAAATGGTGAACTTTCCTTGTATTTTGCCTTCTTATGTCCAACAAATCAAAGTGAAGATAATAGCAGCATGAAGGGAATTGCTCAACAGAAACTTCCCTTGAAATTTTCTTGAATCAAATTTTTGGTTGCAGTTTGTGGGTTATACAAGAGGGATAAGAAGGGATTATTTTTTTTAAAAAGCCCTCTTCCTCTCAATATATCACCATTTTGTTCAGTCTCTCAATATACATATTTCAAAATAGGTTGCTAAGAGAAATCCAAATGGAAACTGAAACACAAAACATTTATCAACTTTTCTCTCTATTTCAAATTCTTCACAATGACCATCATTATTACTTACTAACTTCACTCTGGGCAAATGAAAGAGTTATTGCTTCAGTGAGCTACTTGTGTGAAAGGTAGCTTTAAATATGATTCAGTTTTAGTATTGCAGAAAAAATGTCTAAAAGCTTTCTTAGACTTCCAGCAAAAGTACTGAATATTGGCAATTTTTTTGAAATGCTTCACAGACATGAGCACCCCAATATCAAGGCTTAGACTGTGTGCCACATACATTCTCAACATTTTCCACCTTATACCTTGGCAATCCTTTAAAGCATTATCACGCTCTACTTGTATTTTCAATATCTTTTGATAGTATGATGTATTTTACCTACCCAAGGAATAGAACCCATATTATACAAAAATGGAAGGTTAACCTTTATGAGCATCTTTACTCTATTTATTTGAACATCACTTACCAATTAACAATAATTCTCATTGCTGGATTGTTTGAATCCCTTGATTTGATTGCATAGTGTCCTCACTGAATTTCCACTGTGTCAACTGTATGAGTGCTACAAATAGCCTTTTTAAATAAATCTGTAATATTAATAGTGCAGACCTATCCATATGTAATGAGATTTAACTTCCACTGAATAAATGGAATTTACTTCAAGCAAATAGGTGTAAGTATGAATCCAATTCCTTCCCTTAGTTATTGTTCAACACAACATATCATTTGCAAATTTATACTATGGGTCATATGTTTTATTGTACATAATTTATTTAATTTAAAGTGCTTTATTCCATATTCTCCATGACAGTTAAATGTTATCAGTTAATACCATATCAAACTGCTAGAACTGACAGTAGCTAAATTACATATAACTTTGCTTCTGGCCATTGCTTCTTACATTATGTAAGAAATTGTATGGGAAGCCAACCTTAAACTCCAGAATGTATTTGTGGGAAGTTTGGGGCTGGTATAAGGAAAGACAATTTTAAAAATCCATTGTGCTTATGGCAGTTCCTTGAGTATTATTATTATTATTTGCTAGATGCAAACACCTGACTTAAGCCATAATGATATACACTGTATACACATTAAACTAAATATTATGAATTCTATGTAGATTTTAGAATACTTAAAAGTGTCACCATTTGCTTATATATCATGGTGTAATAGGCACTAAAACGTACTCTGTATCTCAGAGTGCTGAAAAGTGTTTAAGCACAAGTATTTACAATCTAAATTGTCATAAAAAGTTATGTTATCCTTGTTTCAGAGGTAGAGGTATATTCATATGGTTTTCACATCAGGCCTACTAAAGTTTAACTTTTATATTCTGCTACCTAAATTCCTTCAGATAAATACTGAATGACAGTAACTGTTACATACCATATGCTTCGTGTAAACTTTTACTATTACAATTTATTTGACAGATGGAAGATTATGGTTAAATCCTGTTCATTGACTAAATTACCAGTTTGCTTCTGGATGGATTTAGCAACAAAGAGCTTTTTGTGTTCTAGTCCAAGGAATTGAAGAAAAATATAAAGCCCAAGGATCTCATCATATGTAACTATGGGAATGAATAAATAAGTTCACTGTGTCACTGAGATTCAATGGACTCCTTAGGAAGTGAGTGTTTTGTTATTTTATATCCTTAAACATAGGAAACTAGAAACCTTGCTATGAATTGTTAATGCCTCAAACAGGCTTCAAGAGGTCTAGAATAAATTTTCAGCACAGTGGGATATAGGTTGCTGTTCTCTATCACAATGTCAAGAGCTCCATTACAAATTCTTCATTTGTCACAGTGAGAACATAGCTGCAAAAATGGACATAAGGCTTAACATACAATAATACAAAAGCACTTGGAATATCTGAAGAGAAAATTTTCATTGACAACTTAAAAGGGTCATTACAAGTGTAACAACATAGATATCATATGTCTGCAAATAAAAACAGAACTCCAGAGTCTGCCTCTCACAGAATCTCACATTTGATTCATGCTCTTGGATTCTTATCTTCTATATGCGTCATAATCATAACTTCCAAGGTACTTAGCAGCCAAAAATGAGGACCAAAATCAACAACAGAAATACCTAGCCATGGATGCATTTGCCAAAGTAAGTGTTGCTTGCCCCATATATTTAAATTATAGTCATGAAAAATACGCATATCAATTAATACGTAATCTCTAGACATTCCATACAATTAGCATATCAAAAAAGTCACATGAGCTGGCTCAGGACTGGAATGAGCTCCATAAAATGTAATGATCTGCATACTTTTACAGCAGTAATCACTACTGTGGTTTCTGATTTTTCTTGTTTACATAGGTGTTCCCAATATATATTTTGAGCTCCTTCATTAAGGAGTATTTAATTATGTAGAAGTTGCTTTATGTGCAGGTGCACTTCTTCTGATGAATAAATTCTAGGTGGATAATTCTTGAGAATTAGCTCGAAAGAGTTTACTCTGAAATTATGCTGATCAGAAACATTTAATGCAATATATGGAACCTGGTTCATGGAAGCCAGAGCTGGTTCTGCAGATAAAATTGTACTTCTTTGTACTATGACCAAACATAAAAGTTAATGAGGCACAAAAGTCCTTGACTATTATGCTTATCTTTGAAAAAATATCAAAGGAAGGAGTGGAAGGATGATGTGGCAGTCGCTGGGATTGAAGGAAAACTGTCATTAACAAAGCTACAAACCAGCTTGTGTTATCATTACTTATTAAAACATACAAAAATTAGTTGGTAACATGTTTTAACTGTAGAATTCAGAGCTGTGGAAGTTTTACAAATTATGGTTATAATTCTCAAATAACTGCATGTAAAGTCAAAGCTACAGAATCTCAGAATGACTTAATTAAAATGCTGAGCACCATGCATCACAAAAATTGAGAAAGTTGATATAAAAGGAAGAGAAAGAATAGCAGCATTGCCATAGAAAATGTGGTCAAGAATAAATCCAACAATGGCTAATAGCCACTAACCACTGAGGGTTCACTGGTTGGTGCTAAATACTCAGTTTCCAAAGCCAGTAGTTCCTCCCTCCCTCCCTCCTTTATTTAGCAAATATATATGGGTGTATATCCACCAAAGAAACTCTGGGCAATGAACAAAGATAAAAGCAAAATTAAATTTATGATTCACTGAAAAAAAACCCACCAGGCTGAGGCCCCTAAAAAAATCTCAGTGTCAACATATCAGGCACACCTGGACATGCACCATGCAGAAGAGGCCTACTTCCTAGGCCCACTAAGTGACATTGCTTCACCAACATGCCCTCTCTGCACAATTTGATGGGACAGGCATAAACAATCAGGGAGAGGCAGTACTGCAATAACCTGGCCAAATGCTTTGTTGGGGTTAAAAGGTAACAACCAGCTCCTTGAATTGTACCTAGAAGCCTACTGGGAGTCAGTGCAGCTCACATAGCAGCAGCATGGAGTGCCTAATACTATACATGATGCTGCATTCTGAACCAACTGAAGCTTCTGAATGTTCTGCCATTTCCACAACCTTTCTGTCAGGAAAATGGGCATGAACCACGCAAGCTCCAGTTGCACTCTAGTTCCTTAATTATTCTTACCCAATGCAGAATCTTGCCAGACTGAAGATACTCTAACTGATCTAAGTGGAAAAATACTCCCAGGACTCTAAGGCAGGGCCAGCCTAACTTTCTTTGCCAGCCGCCCAATGCTTTCAATGCTGTGAGAATGCTTATCTCCATGGAGTGCACTCTCTCCCCCCTCAGCTCCAAGATCCATCACAGTTTCCAACAGAAGGAAAGAGAAGGCTAGAGACATAGTGACGATTAACTAACAAGGGCAGATCAAGAGACAGCTTCTTCAAATGAGGGTACACCATTGCTTCTACTAAAGTTGATGGCATCGTCTTCTCCCTTAAAGAAGCATTTGCCACTGCCATGATCCAGCACTCACCCCCACCCCCAGTGGCCCAACAAAAGCCACAGAAGCATTGCAGATTTGAATTAGAACATTGGTGTATCAAACACCGAAAATCTCCAAGAAAAACAGTATAGTCACAGACCAAAGAAATAAAAGGATGCTGGAAAGAAGAACCTGTCAGCCACAAGACAGACAGGAACCTGCATGGCTTTTCCTTAGTCCAACCCTGTTATCTAACGACACAGTGTTAGTGGAACTGAGAGCCAGGAAAGACTATGAAATAAAATGTCAGGTCATACATTTATTGTCAGACTCTTAAATATACAGATCTTTGCAAAGTGACAAAAATTGTTAAAGAAACTACACAGATATTGGAAGTATGATTTTTATTTATCTCTCTCCGGAAAACATAAAGATGTTTGACATGAATATTGAAGAGTTTCAGTTTATTTACCCATAAATGTAAAAATGAGATGTAAACTATTAAATAAACATTAGATTGGAGGGAAAAGTATATAAAGGAAGTTCACGCTAAAGCTGCTTGACCTATATGAAATGGACAACTTAAATTCTTTTTTGTGTATGCTTAAATTCTTGTGTATCTTTAAGTTCTTACTTATGTATGCTGTTACACAATTAGTTTAGAAGCCTTAATGTAGAAGTACATTATTGTTTGTGTGAGTGTTCTGTTGTATTAAGCTAACTTTGTAATAATTTTAGTCTTCTTTAACTTCTAATAGAAAGTTGTTCTAATAAAAAAGACAGAAAGATCCTTTTTCGTTTCTGGAAATGATTTAAAAATAAATACAGTATATTTAAGATCTCAGGGAGATCCATAATCTCTTCAAGATATACTTCAAAAATTTCCACATGTGCCAGTAACTGTTACACTAATGGTTTAAGTAAAAGAGAGAGATACAATAGGCTTTTTAAAATATAGTTTTGAATATTGTTCATATGGTGCTGAAAGAATTTGCACTTCACATATCATATTAAACCTTTGGTTTGTTTTACTATGGTCTGTTGAATAATTCACAACTGGTTTGATTTATTTAATATACTAAGCCATAAACTATGGTTTATGTACCACAGTAACAGACTTCATGCAAAATGCTAAGCCAAAAACCAAACAAATGATATATTGCAGGTTAGTTCAGTGAGTGAACCCAGAGATACTCCCTGCAATCTCTGAGAATTCTTTGTAAATGGGAAAGATGGGTAATGATTAGAAATATGTAAATACTATACATATATTTTAAAAGTGGCAAAGGAAACTATATATTAGTTTGCTAGACATTTCAGCCAAAATTCTAATACAGATTAATAAGCAGTTAAGGTATTTTTGGAAAGTATTTTTGACTAGGAACCAGTGTAGATTTAGCAAAAATAACTAATTAAACTTCTCCTTTTGATAAAGTTATTAGCTTGTCAGATTATAGGTACATTATAGAAATAGTATATCTTAATGTCAGTACAGGATCTGATGAAAGTCTTACTTCAGTAGTTCTGTTCATTTCTCAGTGGAAAGTTCCAACTGATGGTTATAGATAAGGAGAGATCAGCCAAGTCTCCTCTTACATATGGAATCCTGCAGGAGTTGGTTCTCTCCCCTTTATTTTTAAATATCTACATGAGGCCATTAGGAGTGTTTGTCCACAGTTAAGGGAGAAGTATCGTCAATACGCCAAGACAATTCACTCTGCATAACAAACACTCTCTTCCAACAACCTAAGAGACGGCTTTATACATGGACTTCACCAGATGGACAACACCGAAATCAGATTGATTACATCCTTTGCAGCCAAAGGTGGCGGACATCTGTACAGTCGGTAAAAACAAGGCCTGGAGCTGACTGTAGTTCAGATCACGAACTTCTTCTTGCACAATTTAGGATCAGACTAAAGAGATTAGGGAAGACCGACAGATCAGCTAGATATGAGCTCACTAATATTCCTAAGGAATATGCAGTGGAGGTGAAGAATAGATTTAAGGGACTGGACTTAGTAGATAGGGTCCCGGAAGAACTCTGGACAGAAGTTGGCAGCATTGTTCAGGAGGCGGCAACAAAATACATCCCAAAGAAAGAGAAAACCAAGAAGGCAAAATGGCTGTCTGCTGAGACACTAGAAGTAGCCCAAGAAAGAAGGAAAGCAAAAGGCAACAGTGATAGGGGGAGATATGCCCAATTAAATGCAAAATTCCAGAGGTTAGCCAGAAGAGATAAGGAATTATTTTTAAACAAGCAATGCGCGGAAGTGGAAGAAGACAATAGAATAGGAAGGACAAGAGACCTCTTCCAGAAAATTAGAAACATTGGAGGTAAATTCCAGGCAAAAATGGGTATGATCAAAAACAAAGATGGCAAGGACCTAACAGAAGAAGAAGAGATCAAGAAAAGGTGGCAAGAATATACAGAAAACCTGTATAGGAAGGATAACAATATCGGGGATAGCTTTGACGGTGTGGTCAGGGAGCTAGAGCCAGACATCCTGAAGAGTGAGGTTGAGTGGGCCTTAAGAAGCATTGCTAATAACAAGGCAACAGGAGACGACGGCATCCCAGCTGAACTGTTCAAAATCTTGCAAGATGATGCTGTCAAGGTAATGCATGCTATATGCCAGCAAATTTGGAAAACACAAGAATGGCCATCAGACTGGAAAAAATCAACTTATATCCCCATACCAAAAAAGGGAAACACTAAAGAATGTTCAAACTATCGAACAGTGGCACTCATTTCACATGCCAGTAAGGTAATGCTCAAGATCCTGCAAGGTAGACTTCAGCAGTTCATGGAGCGAGAATTGCCAGATGTACAAGCTGGGTTTAGAAAAGGCAGAGGAACTAGAGACCAAATTGCCAATATCCGCTGGATAATGGAAAAAGCCAGGGAGTTTCAGAAAAACATCTATTTCTGTTTTATTGACTATTCTAAAGCCTTTGACTGTGTGGACCATAACAAATTGTGGCAAGTTCTTAGTGGTATGGGGATACCAAGTCATCTTGTATGCCTCCTGAAGAATCTGTATAACGACCAAGTAGCAACAGTAAGAACAGACCACGGAACAACAGACTGGTTTAAGATTGGGAAAGGAGTACGGCAGGGCTGTATACTCTCACCCTACCTATTCAACTTGTATGCAGAACACATCATGCGACAAGCTGGCCTTGAGGAATCCAAGGCTGGAGTTAAAATCTCTGGAAGAAACATTAACAATCTCAGATATGCAGATGATACCACTTTGATGGCTGAAAGTGAAGAGGAACTGAGGAGCCTTATGATGAAGGTGAAAGAAGAAAGTGCAAAAGCTGGTTTGCAGCTAAACCTCAAAAAAACCAAGATTATGGCAACCAGCTTGATTGATAACTGGCAAATAGAGGGAGAAAATGTAGAAGCAGTGAAAGACTTTGTATTCCTAGGTGCAAAGATTACTGCAGATGCTGACTGCAGTCAGGAAATCAGAAGACGCTTAATCCTTGGAAGAAGAGCAATGACAAATCTCGATAAAATAGTTAAGAGCAGAGACATCACACTGACAACAAAGGCCCGCATAGTTAAAGCAATGGTGTTCCCTGTAGTAACATATGGCTGCGAGAGCTGGACCATAAGGAAGGCTGAACGAAGGAAGATCGATGCTTTTGAACTGTGGTGTTGGAGGAAAATTCTGAGAGTGCCTTGGACTGCAAGAAGATCCAACCAGTCCATCCTCCAGGAAATAAAGCCAGACTGCTCACTTGAGGGAATGATATTAAAGGCAAAACTGAAATACTTTGGCCACATAATTAGAAGACAGGACACCCTGGAGAAGATGCTGATGCTGGGGAGAGTGGAAGGCAAAAGGAAGAGGGGCCGACCAAGGGCAAGATGGATGGATGATATTCTAGAGGTGACGGACTCGTCCCTGGGGGAGCTGGGGGTGTTGACGACCGACAGGAAGCTCTGGCGTGGGCTGGTCCATGAAGTCACGAAGAGTCGGAAGCGACTAAACGAATAAACAACAAATCGTCAATACGCTGAACATTGCCATCTTGCACTACTCCCACTATTCAGAAGTTGTTGGGGTCTGAATGGGAAGAAATAGGCTAAAATTGAATCCAAGCAAGATGAAGTCATTGCTTATTCAACAAGGTTTTCTGCCAGAGTGGTACTGCTCTGAGGGAGGAGGTCTATGAACTGGAGGTCCAGCTGGAAGGGCAGGTGGAGCTGTGCCCTGGAGGGCCTTTGCCCAGCTCTGAATCGTGTACCAGTCCTAACTGTACCTAGAGTTGGAAGAGCTTGCAATAGAAAATCATACTGTTATCACCATTTGGTTAGACTATTGCAATGCATTCAGTGTGGGGTTGCTTTTAAAGACCACTCAGAAACTTCAATTGGTTCAAAATGCAGCAGCCCAGACGTTAACTGGCATTATTTTATATCTGTGTTTCTGTACATCTGTACATATCTGTACATTGGCTGGCAATAGGTTCGATGTGCAATTTAGAGAGCTAGTTTTGACCTTAGAAGCCTTATATGGTATAGCATGGTGCTAAGGTACCTTCAAGACAGCCTTCTGCATGGAAAAATTGACTGACCTGATAAGAATATTTTGGGGAAAATTGCTTCTACTTTCCTATTACCATGAAATCAGGAGAACTGAGGCCAGGTAGAAGTGCATCTCTACGATGGTTCCTATATCGTAGAACAGACTTTCCCAAGAAACTAGATTAGCCCTAACAGTTTTTGATTTTGAACAGGGGTCTTCTGGAGAGCTTTTTTTAATTAACTGAGAGAATGTCATAGGAATGTTTATATTGCTTCAATTCGATTAGTTTTAATTTTTGTACACAATCTGGCATAATTAAAGTGTGGACATTTTATTAAGTTTATAATAATATTTCTGTATATGGTTGACAGTCACATGATTGTGGCAGTGTAGAAACCCAACAAACAAACAAACAAACAAATAAATAAATAAATAAATAAAATGTGACCCTTGTTTATCAGCTGATGTAATACAGGCCAGAAGTCACTGCTAATAGGTAGATTCACAGCTGAATCTACAATAAGCTGAACAAACATACCTCACAAGTCTTGAGTGGCCTCTTGTCATAAATCCAATGCTATTCAATATTTTTTTTAAATTATTTGGACAAAAACTTAAAGGAAATATTTACCAGATTGCAGGTGTGATTAACAAATAGTTAAGAAACAGAAAGCAGAATATAAATTCGAAATTATGATGGCAAGTTGAAACATTGTCCTTAAACCAATGACATGAAATTTAACATAGATAATAATAATGTCCTTCAATTAGATACAGAAAATCCAAGGTATAATGACTGGATGGAAAGACCAGTTTGATAACAGGCAATGATGTACAGACATAAGAGTCTTAGTTGAGCATGAGCTACTAGTATCATGTAGTTGATGAAAAATTAAAGTGAATGATTAGTCTGAACTAATTGAAAAATAATGTCCAGATTATGAGAGGTAATAGTTGCAATCTATTCTGTGTCAGGCCACATATAAAGTACTGTATTCATTTTAAGAATGACATGAACATACAGACGCAGCTACAGAAAAAGTAAGGGCCATGAGATAGTTGGAAACAAATTACTACAAGAAATAGTTTGAAAGGCTGGAGAAGAACGAAGAGAGACATGATCTTTTCATTCTGAGGTACTGTAAACATCTATTGCTTCTCCAAAGGTAGGGCTGGAACCAAAAGCTAAAAATTATGCAGGAAGAGATTTCAGTAGAACACCAGAATAATTCTCCCAATGGGAACAAAAGGTTTGACAGAGAAATAGACTGCATAGAACTGAAGTGTGAGCAGGAGATTTTTAAGCAGAGGACAGATGGGGTTGCAGACATCTTCTCTGTGATTCTAGTCTCATCATTTGAATCCACAACATGGACTCTTTGCATGGTACACTTATGTACTGATTTACAAAATGGCCATATGGAATTGCTGTACCACTTTACCTTCTGTTCACTCAGAAACACAGAAATATCAGAAGACAAATGTGCAAAAAGATAACCATCTTACCTGATATTACATGAACGTAGCTGATTTTCAAAAAGCGAGGAAGGAGTCTTTAAGACACCAGCTGAATTCTGCAAAAGTGGCTTTTCTTCTTGGCTCTAAAGAAACCATAGGATAAAGAATGAACCAGAGGCTAACCCTCATCTCATTAATGTTGGAATTTGAGTACTGAAATCCTTACTTTGAATTCTAACCCTTCACATAATTGTACATATTTTATATCTCCCATTATATCACTACATTCAGAAATTCTTGATTCACTGAAATGTCAAACTCAAGTTTCAAACTTTCACAATGGATCATTTGATGTTGAGTTACTTAAGGGCATAGAATTTTACACACCTTAAAATCTGGGAAGTTAAAATGCTTTATTAGATCTTTCAGCAGTGGAATGATTACTGCTTTTGTGTCAAATTAAGATGGAGGCAAAATGTGCATTCAATACATTATCCCAACCTTGTTTTCAGCTGACAAATATAAAAGTTATTCTAAAAGTGAAAATAAAAACACCTAAATACCTGCAAACTTGTTGTTTCTTCAGACCACCAAGCTTCAAAGTCTTTTTGCAGCTTCAGCTTTGCTTTTTCCATAAGGAGCTGCAAGTGTTCAATCTCTATCTTCAGCCCTTTCAAGTGAGTAAACATTGTTTTATAACTGCAAAAAGAAAAAGTTATTAAAGAAAAATAATCTGATGCAACTAAAAAAAAACTACTGCCAGGTGTTATGTAGAACTGAACTGAACATCTCTCCCCATTTGTTACCCTGCCCACAGATGGCAAGATGGGAAATATTGATTTGTTCCTTGTTGGGTATTTCTCTCTCTCTCCCCCTCTCCTTCTTCCTCTCCCTCTCCCCCCCCCCCCCCCGCTCTGTCTCCTTTGCTGGAAAAAAATTATAAAGAGTCTGGTAAGTTCATCATACAGTATATGAACAGAAACATCTTCCCCCAAATATTAGTGGCTTATTCATCTGTCAAAGAAATGCCCATCAAAGAGGCCAAACACAGAATTCTCACTGAGTAACGAAATACTCGTGACTAAGATCCCCTTGGCAAGCGGGAACTCTCCAAGTCTATTTGCAGAGGTTGTGCCTAAACCCTGAGAAGGGCTCTGAGAACTCAAGTTTATTCAGTTCTATAGAACTGGTTGCTTGAATGAGGTCTATTCTATAGTTCTTTGATTTCAGTCTCACCACATTGCCTTGGATTTTCTCATGTGCTCTGACCTTGAACTAACTTTGGTCTTTGCCCCTAGAACAACTTTCAGCTGTTCTCTTGCCAGCTTCCACTATTTCTGTGTTCTCGTTTAGCAACAAGCCCAAAGCAACCAACTGGCACCAAGGCTTGGGGAGGCTCTGCTTGAAAAAGGATATTAGCTAATTATGGGAAAAGAGAACATTTATTATCTTTCTTAAACTGACTGATAATCTAATCAAACCTACGCTTTCCCATTGTTGAAATATGGTCCACATATAGTTAGCTATTAATCTAACTTAATAACAAAATGTACATGTTACTTAATTTTTAACAACATACTGTACACATACATACTTAAGTTTTTAACATATAATAATCAAGCCAAGAAAACCTTATTTTCTTCTGTTCAATTTGTGCTCGAAGTGCCTCTTCTACTGGATCAGGTTGATTAATTTCTCGAGGACTGACTACGGCTGCAAGTTATAATCACCCAGTGTTAGCAGTTACAGAAATAAAGCCAAAGGACAAATTTATGTAGTGGAATAATTATCTTATATACAGGTATATAGTAGAAAAAGGTGCCATAAAAGGCACAGAGTGGTATACAGAACACTCTTTTCCAGTTTTCTTCCCACAACAAACCTGTGGGATAGGGTGAGACAAAGTGGCTGACCCTGGGCCATCCACCGAACTTCCATGGCCGAGGGTGGACTTAAGCCTGTCTCCCCAGTTTTTGTTCAACACCAGATATATTATTTCATATTAGTTCTATATGGATTATTTGTTCCAGTTAGTCTCCTAGAATTCTCCCCCTGCCTGTCTCCACCAAAATTATTTACCTTTAACATTTCTATTTTGCATGGGTTTTCCCTCAATGAAGCTGCTGAGAAAAGACCTGGGATTTCCCTTATTATGCCCTTTATTTCCTTTACAGTAAATTTTTCTTCCATCTTTTCTGTTCTTGGCAAAAACGTTACCCAAAGTGGAGATATGGAATTAAGAATTCATGAATGTATACAAATACAGTATTTCCTTAGTAAACTGAAGAAATGTCATCTTTCAATAAACTATTTTAATGCCTTTTGAGTTGTAATTGATATGCAAGCCAAAAAAAATTCTTGTATGGATACATAAGTTATAGAACAGCTTGATAACTCCAGAAGAATGATCTATAATGCCCTCAAAATACACTGCAGAATTTACTACTAATACTCTCTGACAATTTA
The DNA here is from genome assembly GCF_035149785.1 of Candoia aspera. Lineage (NCBI taxonomy): Eukaryota > Metazoa > Chordata > Lepidosauria > Squamata > Candoiidae > Candoia > Candoia aspera. The sequence goes on along the minus strand of NC_086153.1, from coordinate 60,029,167 downwards.
TTGTCACTAATACAGTTTACTTTTCATTGCCTCTGGGGCTGAATAAAAATCATAATTTATCTCCTGCTTATAATTCCCTATTTAATGAATTATACATTGACCTAGCTGGTTCACATGCTAAGCATAAACCATGACCAACTAGCCCTAATGGTTGGGATCTAATATCATGCTAAGCCAAAACTAAACAACCACACCATGGTTTAGTATATCAGTCCAACCATTCATTCTTCTTCTTTTGCAACTGCCAATATTGGCCATCCTGAAATCTAGTGCTTTTCATCTGTAAGTAGGACTGAACCTGCCAATTTACTATTAGCTTCTTAGCTGGCCCTAGCTCTAAAGACTGATCGGTTGATACTAATTTTATAACAGGTTGTGTGTAATAGCTGCAGGAAAGAAGCTTTTGCATGTAAAGCTTTATTAGTTTAGTGCAACATCTAAACATCTTGTGCTTAACTGCTAAAATATATTGGGATTCCCTCTAATCATATCTTGATAATTTCTCAGTATCCAACTGATCTTTGGATGGCTTTTACCTGTTTTTATTTTCCTTATATTTTCTACTACTTTTTTCTTCTTCTAATTTCGTAATTTATAGGATCCCAAATTAACTTGGGGCAATCCAGTACATTTATTCAGAAGTTAGCTGCACTGATAATGATGTACAACCTTAACATATTATATTGAAATTTACTCACATTTACTACATTTACTAAAAATTGCAGCACTGAGATACACAAACACACCCACACTTTCATACATGCATGCATGTGCAGGTGCACCAACACACACACTTGTAATTCTTACTGATTTTCTCTGATACGTATGAACTTGCTGGTCCCTATAGAAAACTTGCTTAATGTCTCCCCATCCCATGAAGTAATAGTGGATGGTTACATGATGCTGTGCCCTTCTACCTTTTTCTTTCAGGAAATCAATTGACAATTCACTTTTGGGAGCTGGGAATGAAACCTTTTTATCTCAGGTGACTGGGGAAATGGTGGGAGTGCAGTTACTCAAATAATAATAAAAAGCAGAGGAAGAACTAGGAAGCTCAGAAAAATATTGATGATAATAAAGAAGTTTCTATTTTAAGCAAGCAACTTTGTTCAAGGCAAGGGTGATACTGACTATAGTAGTGCGATAGTCAGGTCTGAAAAGCACTGGAGCTAATGGTAAGCATTGGCTCAATTTGAAGGGGCATTCCTCCCTCTTCAAAACAGCCAATGAGCTGTGGGTCTAGCTTTTAAGGAAGTAAAGTGCTGCAGCCCAAATGGACCAGCACAGGTAAGTTAAGGGAACATAAAGGAAAAAGCCTGTTTTCAAACTGCAGCAGGAAAATGTATATGGAGGTTGGATTAACAATGAGAGGGAGGAGAATAAAGGCTGACATCCATTTCTGCCCTCAGAAAGTGGTTCCTCTCCCTTTCTAGCAATGGGTCAACCAGACAGTGTGGATCAGCTTATGGTGACCAGGTCTGAAACAAGAGGGGCACCCATTTTTCCTCACTCTCAAGCAGCAGGACTCCAGAGAATGGAGAGAAAAGTCTTTTCCAGATTCCAGAGAAAGACAAATCATTTTTGAAATTAGGGCAGGTTGCCTGTTCCTGTTGTAAGGGATACAACGTAACTTAATCTTATTTGTAAAACTTAATTTTATAATTAAGAACAGTTCAAATAGTTCAAATACAAAATGCAAATCTAATCAGCACATACAGACAAAAGAGATGGTGACAGATATAAGAGGCTATTCTGACTCACAGAAATGAATCAGCTATAGGCATAGTTCTTAAAATCTTTTTAGCTACTTAACCATATTTTAAAAGCATTTTTAATATGTTTGCATTTGTCAGATGGTCTCTCATGGAGCAAGTATCATCTGAAGGTCAAAACTTGCCAAATTCCAGTAAATCACCTTTGGACAACATCCCTCCCCATCTGCTTTTATTGTAAACAAAACCATATGCAATGTTGTGCTATTAATATGACAGCCAGGATGATGTAGTTAGACTAGGACTATGAACACCTACATTCAAGTCATGCTTCAAACAGGGAAGCTGGGTGTTTCTGGGTGCTGAGTGTTTCTGAGCTGACTCACTGAGCTAACTCACTTCAACCTACTCCACAGCTGTGGAGAAGGAATAGGAAGGTGTGCTATGTATACTGTGTGAGCTCCTGGAGGAAAGGCACCGATTCAAACAAAGAAACAAAAGCTATACTTCTTAAACAATTCAAAATCTAAAGATTCAAGAGACAAATGTTTCTCAATCTGGAATATTAAACAAACATTTGGAATCAAATGATATCCAGACAGCATCTGCTAAAAATACATTTGTAGGTGTCAACAATAATACAATAAATGAAATTCCAGAAAGACAGCCTTTTCTGTTATGGCACCTGCCCTCAGACTCCCTGCAACCCTGCTGGCTTTTCGCAAGGCTTTAAAGACCTGGTTTTGCCATCGAGACTAAGGCCGTGATGGTGTGAATGAGCCCGTTTCTTGGTTGTGTTAACTGAGATGATCGTTAGTGTTGAAGGTTGGTTGCTTGGCTGCTATGTTATTTATAATTTTGTTTCTTGTTTTTATTCTGTTTTTAATTAGCTGCCCAGAGTCAAGTACTTCAGATGGACGGCAATATAAATTCAGTAAATAAATAAATATAGATGAAAGAAGCAAATATGACTGTTTCAATGAAATATTAAAAATTAATAGACTGCCTAGGACAACTGTATGAACATTCCAGATAATGTTCAGGATTAAAGGCATATATTTACATTAAATGTTTCTTTTTACTACTTTATTACAACTAAAAAATGAAAAAGTGAAGCAAACTTATATTAGAAATTATTCTGGAAGACATTTGAACAAACTACAGACATAGTAACATTATGATATCTTTCCAAAAGGCCCTGAGAATCAATAATACAGTAAAAGTGAAGAACCCTTTTGCTTTTAGTCTCAGAATAACACTATGCTAACAAGACAAGGCAAAACTGAAAACATACTTGTTGGCAAACGAGCTTCTTTCTATGCTTCTTACTTTATTTTTGTGTAATAGAGCTGTTGTGTTCCTATTGTTATGCTTTACATACCATAAAATTTGATTTCATGCTAACAATACTGACTGTTTTTCTGAATTGCCCCATACTAGTTTTCAAGCATTTTCTAAAAATCCTTCAAATGACATTTTGTTTTGTTTTTCCCATATGAATATTTTCTTGTTCAAAGGAATTATTCTTTGTTCCATCTTCTTTCAAGATGATTAAAAAAGCCCTATTACCACAATGTTCTTGCATCTGGATGAAACAGTGTCTTTCCTAAAACCTTTGAAAGAGACACAGAAGAGTTAAAGAAAAAAGAAAAAAGGATGAATAGTTTGGAGATATTTTTATGGCCACATGTGAAAAAGCCACATGTTGGAAGTGCCTAACTTTCTCTACATCAGGACCATTTTGTATAGACCTAGGATGTTGGAGTCTGTAGTATATAAGATTCTTGTTTTTCTGTTCTGGTTTTCATTTATGCCCGAATAAAAAACCACAACATAGTTATTAGATTTTATCACAACTATTTTTCAACGGCTACAGCAGCAACATTCTTAGAACTTGGCCAATCACCAATTGAAAAGGATATTTATTTAGAGAATACTATGCCAGTAAAATAACATTAACCTCACCGAATTTCAACTTCAAGAGTATTATAAATCAGACCTGCTGAACCTAAGATCTGCAGCATTTTTGCTGGGGCCCTGTTCAATCTCTGTGACCCCACAAGAACACTGTTCATGGTCCTTCCCTACATCTTTACAGAAACATCTGAGGCTTACCCAGCCAATCAAATGTACAATGTGAATGGGAGAAGGCTCAGATTGCTATGTCTCAATGGATCATCTTCTTCCTAAACTGAGACATTTGCAATGGAGTTGGTATCAGTTTTCCAGCCTGCTTCATGTTCTAATTATCACTCCAGACTTAAACTAAATAATACATTAAATATATAGGTGAGTTACAGAAACAGAGATTAAAAAGAAACAGAACAGTGGTGGGGAAAGAGAGAAAGGAAAAACAGATGGAGGCTCAGAAAAATATGTGGGTAGGAAGGAGAGAGAGAGAAGGAGAAGGAGGGGGAGAGATACAATCACCTAGTTTAAACAAACAGTAGATGACACAATAAACCAAATTTTGGACATTACTACTTCAGATTATAGGTAGAAACTAGGAGGTAGGACAACAGAAAAAGAGGAAATAGAGACTACCTGAAGACTGAACTCTTAGACATATGTCTTCATCTCTGAGCAACTTCTGTAGTTGATCTTTATATATCCATACCAGCCATTACAACTTATCCACAATTATAACAGAAATGGTCCATTATACCTACATGAAGCTGGTAAGTCTACTAAAATGCACAGTATATGGGTTATCTAATAAAGTGTATGCAATCTATACGTTTATACTATTTATTTATTTATTTATTTATTAAACAAATTTGTCACCGCCCATCTCCTCCGGGCGGAGGGACTCTGGGCGGTTTACAATATAAAACAATAAATATATAATAAAATTTCAATATAAAACACACTATAAAACAATTTCACAAAGCTACCAAATATAATAAAATCCAGATGGCTGTGGTCTCATTCAGTCATTGTATAGGAGGGGCACTTCAAGGCACTAGCCAGCCCCAAGTATGACTATTCTCCCTGCCCCAAGCCCGGTGGCAGAGCAGGTCTTCAAATTCCTCCGGAAAGCTAGGAGCAATGGAGCTAATCTCACCTCTGGGGGCAAGATGTTCCAGAGGGCGGGCACTACTGCAGAGAAGGCCTGCATCCTGGACCCCACCAGATGGAATTCTCTTATCAACAGGGTCCGTAGCATGCCCTCTCTGCATGATTGGGTGGGATGGGCTGATGAAACGGGGAAGAGGCGGTCCCTTAGATAACCCGGTCCCATGCCATGTAGGGCTTTATAAGTGATAACCAACACCTTGAATTGGACCCAGAAGCCATCTGGTATCCAATGCAGCTCATGTAGCAAAGGTGTTATATGCGCCCTTCTAGGGGTGCCCAAAATAATCCGCGCAGACGCATTCTGGGCCAGCTGAAGCTTCCAGATACTCTTCAAGGGTAGCCCCATGTAGAACGCATTGCAATAATCTATATGGGAGATAAGAAGGGCATGAGTGACTGTTTGAAGGGCCTTCCAATCCAGGAAAGGGCATAACTGGTGCACAACACAAAGCTGTGCAAAGGCCCTTCTGGCCACGGCTGCCACCTGCTCTTTGAGCAGAAGCCGTGAGTCCACGAGGTCCCCCAAGTTACACACCAGGTCTGTCTGGGGCAGTGCAACCCCATCCAGAACCAAAGATGACAAAGTCCCAGATACGGAAGAGCCCTTAACCCACAGCCACTCTGTCTTACCAGGATTCAGCTGAAGCCTATTGTTCCCCATCCAGGCCCCTACAGCCCCCAGCACCTGGAAAGGGCAGCTATGGCATCACTTACCTCACCTGGGATGGAGATATACAATTGAGTATCATCAGCATATTGATGATACCTCATCCCATGGTGACGGATGATCTCACCCAGTGGTTTCATGTAGATGTTGAAGAGGAGCGGAGAGAGAACCGAACCCTGCGCCACCCCACAAAGGAGGGGTTGAGGGTCGGATCTCTCACTCCCTATCACCACCACCACCCTAACCCTAACCCTAACCCTAACCCTAACCCTGGAGGAAGGAAGTGAACCAGCGTAGAACCACGCCACCCACCCCCAACTCCCTGAGCCAACCCAAAAAGATACCATGGTCAATTAAGATTATATCAATTTTTCTTTACTGAAAGATGCCATATTACAACATGAGGATATAGTTCCAGGAAGGGATTTTAAACACCTGTTTCCCCAAAGTATCTACTGACTGGAGCCAAAGCAATATCTCCAATGACAGCCAGATGAGGAACCCTTGCCATACAAGAGACAAACACTTGGCAACTGCTGAGGCATAATTTTCTCTGAAGTTTGACATGAGCTGCAAAAGTAGAGCAATATGTAAGATTCAGATGAACACTTCTATTCACCTTTGCCTTGCCCTTATAATTAATTCATTTTATATTCTAATTTTTTGGAAATTTCAACTAACAGGCAGAGTTTTAATAAATATTCTAATGTAATATAATAGACTTCCCCAACACAATGCCTTAAAGTCTGATGTGAATATAACTTCTCAAAACCTCCTCATTCTGGTTGCAACCTCTGGGAACTGCAGTCTCAATCTGGGAACTGCAGTCTCAATTATGGAGAAATGTATTTATTTATTTGATTGATTGATTTCTATAGCCGCCCATCTCAGCAAGTGACTGAACGCCAGGTTGAAGACGATAGTTGTAAAAAGTCAGTGTGAACACTACATTTATACACATAAACACTGACTAGAAGTAGATTGTTATTAATTAAATCCATAAGCATCTTTGTTCACTTTGCTTCTCATTAAACTTGATCCAAAATGCCAGGTTTCTCAGACTTATTCCAGCAAATCAAAATTATTTGATAACACATTTATTTTGACGGATTTGCAGTTATTTTCATAAACCTAATTGAAGCACATAATTATTACAATTATTACTCTAGGATACATGAATATATAGTATTGCTCCCCACCTCTGCCCCTGGATCATGAAGAAATATGTTCAACTCAAGCTTAATACACAATCATTTTAATGAAGTAAGTTTACTTTCTGTGCCTTTTCATTTTTCCTTGTATTGCTGTTTTTGCAGATTTTCTGCCAATAAACTCATTTGCTGTGGCACTGAAGAAATGTGAACCTCTTAAGATTTAAATCAGTCAAAATAAATTCAAATTTTCCCTAAGGCAAATATTCATGGAATGTTTTGAGGTGCATATCCAGATATGGTACCAAAATCTTGTTCCAGAATTAATGGAAAATTTATGATCTTAACAAACATCATCTGATCAACCTATTTTTTTAGTATCAGAATTCCAAGAATAACCCTTAAGGCTAACAAATGCCAATTGCTCTATCCTACACTTACAGAAATATTGGAAAAGTGATTTTCTCTTTTTATATAGAAGGAATGCCCTAAAATGCCACTAGGAGTCACTACTCAAAGTTACGATAAACAGTAACTGTAAATATTTAGCTAACACAGACAGACGTGGATTATTATTTTAATTTGAAACACAAATATTCAAAAGAGCAGAATGTACTATAGCACTGAAATGAAATTAGCTGTGAAATACTGAGATAAATCCAAATCACATTCAATCTTCACATGTGCCATAATCACTACTTTGCCTGTTGCTTGGCCCCCCATGTTGCTGCTCCACAGTAACTTCCCCTTGGCCTCTGAGTTAAATACCTTGTCACTTGTTCAACAAAAAGCAGGAAAAAAATGAGTGTACATATAGTTCCATATTAGATAAAATGTTCTTATTCCAGGAGAGACCTCCTCTATGGGAATATACTAAAATAGACTCTCATAATTAAAAAAAAAATGGTTTGCAACAATATATAAATATACCAGAGCAATAGTAATAAAAATTAGGGAAAGGCTTTCAATTTTTATTTTTAGTCTAAGCTAGGGTGAGCAAGCTGCAACCTTACCACCATATGTATCTCTCAGCTAATTTAACATAGCCCTTAGCTGAATTTCAAAAGCATTTTACAGAACTGCCCCTTCTGCTGCTGCCCATTGTAAGTGAAATAAGAGGGTATCAAAAATAGAAAAAGATGGGTCAAAAGGAAGAAAGGGGAGCCTCAGATAGAGAAGCTACAGGGCTTTGTTTGGCTCTGGCCTTGCTTATTGCTTGCTTTAATCCTACCCACTAGTGACCTGTGTCCCCCAACAGATAAGGACATCCAAAGATAAAAAGTTCCCCACTTCTTGGTCAAAACTCTAATTCTCTTTAACTAATTATCTCAACCTGCCTAGCAACCAGTAGCTATGGCAGACTAATCTGCTAAGAAGTCAGACTTAAATGGCTGGGCTCAGAACTTCATTGGCCTTCCATACTCTCACAATCCTTTTAGACATAAAAATGATCAAAATGGTCTATACAGTTCACCTTTATTTTTTATTTTATTTATTTTCTATCCCACCTTTATTATTTTTATAAATAACTCAAGGCGGCGAACATACCTAATACTCCCTCCTCCTATTTTCCCCACAACAACGACCCTGTGAGGTGAGTTGGGCTGAGAGAGAGTGACTGGCCCAAGGTCACCCAGCCGGCTTTCATGCCCCAGGCGGGACTAGAACACTCAGTCGCCTGATTTTTAGCCTGTTGCCTTAACCACTAGGCATCCCGTAAGCTCTCAGACCAGAAATAAGAAGGTGTTATTATGTCTGGCCCCCATGTACAGTATTTCACATTACCTCAACCACCAACAACCCTTGGAAGGGGGAAGGAAATTTCTCTATTTTTACACAGTGTATATCCCGTGTGTTGTTTTCAGTTTTATTGACTAGCAGGAGGCAGACATTATGTGACTGGTTTTATCCTGTTTTGGACTTGTGGGGCATAGGTAGCTAGATGTTATGCTATGGGGTTCAAATCCTCTACCAGGAATTGAACACAAGGACGTTTAGGACAAAACCTGTCATGTAACGCCTGTCTCCTGGTGGTCAATGTAACTAGACACAAAAACATTGCATTGGGCACTACCTCTCTGGGGTCAGTGTACAAAAGGCAGAGAAAACTGTCAGTGTAATCTAGAATCTTAATATCAACCAACATTTAGTAAGTGTTGATACTTATCTTTCCAACCATAGGAAATTTTCGGAAATTTTTCTTTCATAAGTTTGATATAATTTGCAGTGTGGTCTCTGCCTTCCAAATGGCTGGGAAGGGGACCACAACACTTTCTATCCTCTATTCTGAATATGGGAGTAGATGTAAAATAATATTCTAGGTAGTATGTTACTGGGAAGTGCCAATTGTCTAACCAGCTATCACCTGGCATGTAGAGATGGCATGAAAAGAATCTCTAGATAAATCATCCTTCTAAAAAACAGAAAGGGCTGATTATAAAACTATTCTTAAATGAGAATTCTGCATCCTAAGCATATCCCACAGAGAAAATAGATTGCTGTTGTTCAAAATGTTGGTAATCTATCTCCATCAAGGCACTTAAAATAAAAAAGCTGGAAAATATTACTACCACGATCTCCAAGGGAACCATTATATTGCATTTTATCGTGGGATTTTTAAATCTAGTTTAGTTATGTTTACTAGTAAGCAGTTTATTTCATTATTGCCTCATATTTTTATAGTTATCAAGACAAATCAGAAGAATGGACATCTGTTTTCATCTGTCAGAGCACAACAAGCAAATGACAGTACTTAAATCACACAATAAATGTCAGCCCACAGTGTTACAATAAATTTAAAAGGATGAATGAGCTTAAAAAAAAAGCTGGAAGATATTCCCAGTGATGCAGAATAAGAAAAACTACACATCTGGTATTAATATATGAAACTCTATGATTTCCCATAGATATACATGAAGAATATATAAAGGAAGATTATTAGATTATACTGATGGAAGCATAAATTATTATATGGTCAATATCTGTTCAAAATTATGTGCTGATCCTGAAGCAGACTTCTTTACATTTATTCCATGTAGCATTTCCCACATCAGCTTCAGAGAAGAATAGAGAATAATAAACATTTCAGAAAGCTCCACATGTTTATGGAGATGCTTAGAAACATATTGATTGCACCTGCTTTTTTTTTGTCTGCTCTCACAGATTGTTGTGTCACAGTTCATCCCAGGATAATGTTTAACTAAAACAAACCCAGGCATAAATCAGCATGACCCAACTGGCCTCAGCAGATTAGCTCCATAACTTGTGGTAAGGAGAAGCCCCAGTGAATTTTAAAGAGCTAAATCTTCTGCTGCAGTTGCTAACCTAAGTGTGGTGGTACATTTGCCTACAATGAGGGAAGAGGACATGAATTTTTTCTTGCATGACGTATAACAACATGAAAGAAATGCATGAAAGAAAAAGAAGCGCAAGATTAACGTCATGTGAACTTAAACAAATGCCATCCGGGGAAAAAAAACTTTGTCTTGGAATGTTATATTTACCTTGGGCCACCTTTTGCATGTGCCGCTGGGTTATCTCTTCTTTCAGATGATCTGTGTGAAAATCAGAGTCCAAATCACTTAGAGAATTTTCAGCATCTCAGATCTCAATTTCTTCATAATAACTTTGCATACTTCTTACTCCCTTGCATTGACCCCACAGATTACTAATAAAGAGATCTCTCTCTTTATTTTGACAAAGCTAATACCTTTAGAAACATTATTTAGTATATCTTCTGAAAATGAGAATGTAACAGTAGTCTTTGTTGCTATATAACATTATAGTAAAGGTAAAGGTTTCCCTTGACATTAAGTCCAGTCGTGTCCGACTCTAGGGGGCGGTACTCATCTCCGTTTCAAAGCCGAAGAGCCGGCGTTTGTCCGTAGACACTTCCGTGGTCATGTGGTCATGACTACACGGAATGCCGTTACCTGCCCGCCAAAGTGGTACCTATTAATCTACTCACATTTGCATGTTTTCGAACTGCTAGGTTGGCAGGAGCTGGGACTAGCAACAGGAGCTCACCCCGTCACATGGATTCGAACCGCCGACCTTCCGATCGGCAAGCTCAGCAGCTCAGCAGTTTAACCTGCAGCGCCACCACGTCCCTGTTATATAACTGTATATATACATGAAAATCTGCAAGTCAAGCAACATGCAATTCCAGGAACCCATTAATAGCAGTAATGGAAACTACATTAATATTATACTGCCCTAAAATAGTGGCATATTCCAAGGGCTATTATAAATGTTTGTAGTATCTGCTCATTTTAATTTGAAATGCTTGGGATTTAATCTGTCTCCATAAACTATGCTCTATCCCCTCAAATGGTACTTGAGCAATAGTCACTTCTCCAGAATTTTGCTTAGCTGTGAGTACACCTCCTTAAGCGTATAGGGCCCAAATGAAGAATCTGATCTTCAGGTTTTCTGTCCTTTTGATCATTCAATACTTCCTAAATATATTCTATACTAATTTTCATTCCTTACATCAGACATTTGTAAGACATTTGTAAACTTTTCATAAATGCCATCTAAAGCACATTAATGCTTTTTGTTAGTGCTAGAAGATCCATGCTAGTTCCTAGCTTCCTGGGGAACATATATGATAAATGTGAGAGCACAAAAGGTTCCAGATTAAGTTTTAATTATGGCTATTCTCCTAGAAAAAAAAATGTGTTGGCTAAAGATATATTTTTATTCTATGTGTTACATGAGAATGAATAATGTACACATGAGAACAATTTCATGAGAACTTATACATAAAGAAGAAAGAGGCCAAAAGGAGGCCAAAATGAAAAAGGTCTGAAAGGCTATTCCCCAGGGATCTGCAAGAGGGTGGGGAAATGGCAAAACATGATGTCATGATGCACTTGCAACAGACATTAAGGTGCAAGTATGTAAGGGCAGGATTTGAATCACGATGTAACTGTGCACTTCATCATTTTGACATAATCTCATTTGCTATGGATACACACACACACACACATACAATATATATATAGTAAAGGTAAAGGTTTCCCTTGACGTAAAGTCCAGTCGAGTCCGACTCTAGGGGGCGGTGCTCATCTCCGTTTCTAAGCCTTGGAGCCGGCATTGTCCCTAAGGACCCGTCCGTGGTCATGTGGCCGGCATGACTCACAGAACGCCGTTACCTTCCCGCCGAAGCGGTACCAATTAATCTACTCACATTTGCATGTTTTCGAACTGCTTGGTGTGCAGAAGCTGGGACGAGCAACGGGAGCTCACCCCGCCGCGCGGTTTCGAACCGCCGACCTTCCGATCGACAGCTCAGCGGTTTAACCCGCAGCGCCACCGCGTCCCATAACACAATATATATATACACATACTGTATATACAGTACACACACACACACACACAAACATATATATGCTATTCCCTGCATGAAATATGGGATGGCCATTATATCTTTACATGAAATGATGTCTGAAACTGAATCAGTATTAACTGTACTATTTAGAAATAAGCTAGTAAAGAATTCCACAAAAAGAACTGTAATTACAAAAAGTAGTTCTAAAGCATGGAACAATAAAAAATAATGATAATACAACTTTAGAAAAAGTTAATATGTATTTGCCACATGTAATTTTGTAAGATATCCAGCTGGAAATTGAAGAATGGAAAATATAACTGATTATAATTTAAAGTGTCTAGCATATATATTTTAAGAAAAGGTGTATATTAGTATGTTTTAATATAGCTATCCCAGAAAATTAAACCCAAAGTTAGGCCCAGAATCCAACTGCAATGCCTTATACTGGAGACCTAAAACATCAACAGTTGCTAAGCAAAAGGAAACCCAAAGACCAGCTACACATTTGTGAACAACTCTGATTTCATTAGGAATTAAACAAGGTAATTTTTAAACATCTATTAAATACTATATATTGATTACAATTGTGCAATGAGATGAGGTACAGAAGTATCATAAACAATATCCTGCAAGCATCCTGGTTCAAAAACGTACTTAATTTGCCCCGAGGAATAATACTGATGTATTATTCCCAAAGAATAATACTGCCCCAAGAATAATATTGCATGTATCAGCATGCAGGTTCTACATGCTGATTAGCTCTACTGCTAACATATCTTCTGACAGAGGTATGTGCATTTAGTATCTCAGTTGGGCTTTTGTATCATGCAATCATTGTTTAACCAGTTTGATAAACATTTTTCTGTGATTAAAAATTCCCTGAATGGGAACTGACATATGAAATGTGGAAATGTAATGGAGTTTAATTTTGTATAACAATTTCAATTCATATCACTGCAAAGATGTGGAATTCCACCATTGTTGGCAGTGTGTTTTATAAAGAGGTGTACAAAATGTTTCAAGGTTGAAACACCTCAACCCTAAAATGGCCTGCTCCAACCTTGGAACTGGGTGTTCCAATTTCACTGGAAGTAAACTAATGACAGAACAGCTTGTTCTGACCTTACATTTTCAGAAGTAGTCTGACCTCAAAATGAGCCATTCTGACCTTAATTTTGTGGTTGGAATGCTTTTGTTTTGAGGTCAGAACATAGCTGGTAAAGTCAGAACAAATTGTTCTGATGCAGAAACAGTTTTAGTGAGATTGGACTGGAATGTTTTAAGATCAAGATATTTCAAACTTGAAAGGTTTTGCACATCTCATGAAGCTCAATGAATGTCAACAGAAACCTCCCTCATTATAATTATCAGACATATTCAGAAATTTGAGTGTTAGAACTGAGAACTACTGATGCAAACGGATTGTCCACTTCATAGAATTCATAGCATCATAGAATTGGAAGGGACCTATGAGGTCAAGTCCAACCTCCTGCACACTGCAAGCTTTATTACACCATCCTCAATAGATGACTCTCCAGCTTCTGTTTGAAAACCTCCAATAAAGGGGAAGAAATGGCTCCTTGCAGTAACCTATTCCACTGATTGACCACTCTTACTGCCAAGAAGTTCTTAATGTCAAATCTGTATCTACATCCTTGAAGTTTTGTCCCATTAGTTCTAGTATTACCCTCTGGAGCAAATGAGAGTAAGTCCAAACTCTCTACAATGTAACAGCCCTTCAGGTATTTGAAGACCACTATCATGTCCCCTTTCAATCTTTTCTTCTGCAAGCTATATATACCTGGGTCTTTTAAACGTTCCTTGTAGGACTTGCCATTACAGTACACTCTTGTACATAATATCCTCAAGAAGGTCCCTGACCTTGAAGCAGTGTTAGAGGGGAGTGGTAGCAGCTATTTATCTTTGTGAATAAGCTAGAAAGAATTCCTGGTCACCAGTAAGTTTTAATGTAACAGATGCTCAAATTTTCTTAGGTAAGGTTCACTGAAATTAAGTATTTGGAAAAGGTGCAAAATGGATAAGGTGGGGGAAATAACATGATGATAATAGCCACTTCCTTGGCATTTTAAAAATTATTTACAAATGACTGAGTATGCCCTCTTCTATACCCTTAATATTATAGTATTATATAAATAAAAACAAGATGTTTAATAGCAAAGGCATTAAAAACCACATACTCTGACTCATATGCCTGTTTTCAGTGCTAGCTCAATTAAAAACAAAGAGCCAGTTAGATTAAAGCTTCATCTACATTCAGAACTTTGAAATGTTTAGAAAACAGTTGACTTGAGAACATTTTTAAAACAAGTAATAAATATGGCTCTTTAAAAAAAACTGCTTATGTTGGCTATCCAATAATTGGACATTTAATTAACTAGTACACTGCATCGAAAAGTCATATTGAGACAATTAGAGGCAAACTGAAGTTTTGCAAAACAATTGCAAGCTTCTGTGTTTCTAATAATCAGGCAAGACAGCTAAAATCCAGGGGAAAAAGGAATGTGGGGAGTTGAAAGCTTAAGTAAAGGATGGTGAAACCTGGCCTGGCAATAATAGGTGTGAAAGGGATCCGGGTGTCCTTGTCAACCACAAGCAAAGCATGAGCCAACAAATGAGACAGTTGCTAAAAAATTAAATGTCATCTAGAATGCATTAACAGGAGCACCAGTCCAGATTACAGGAAGTAATTGTCCCACTTTCCTCTACCATGGCCAGACCACATTTGTAGTACTGTGCTCCGTTATGGACACAAAGTTCAAAAAGTGCCAAATTGTAGCAAGTTAGAGGAGTGCTACTGCAACAGTGAAGTATCTAGAAACCAGACCTTGTGAGGAATGGTTAAAGGCTGCCAGGTGAAAAAGTGAGTTCTCCTTTCCTGGAGGTCTTCAAACAGAGACTGGAGGGTCATTTATCACAGCCCCTTAAGTGAGAGAGCAGGGACTGTATAGTGAAATGGGAAAGCTTTTTATCTGTCCTACATTAATATCATGCCTACGTTAAGTCTCCTCTTGGATAAGTCATTGCTTGAAACTTCCCAGGTCGTGTACAATACATGGACTATCACCTATGATTTATACATGAGGCTCATGTTAATTTCTACAGAGAGAGACTTTCATTATAGCTGTTTTGCAATATGTAACATGTCCTCAACATTCACTGGATGATTTTTGCTATTTAACAAGACTGCTACAATTGTGACTACATATAGTTTACTCTTTCTTCAGGACTTGTGTAATAGAAAAGAGCTGAGTTGTCAATCTCTCCATCTCAATATCTGCTGTTTGCATGAGAATATAAGATTTTTTTAAAATTCATTTAACACATTTTACAACTATGCTCTTATGAAGTCCCATTTATTTCAGTTATGGTGGCAAAAAGAAGTTGTGTATAGATCAGGTAGATTAATGGTCCATTTAAGTATGATGTTCAACCACTAGGTCATTATAAAGGTTACACCTTTGGCCAACTATATACCTCAAGAATGCAATCAACTCTTTTGCCCAACCACAGATGCTAACCACCATATTTCTCCTGAGTGCAACATTTTCTGTTACATAGCCGCTAGAGTATAACAGAAATCAACACAATGGTCTATAGAAAATTAGCAGGCATACAGACATAGATGAATATAGAATGGGTATTATTCTAACACAAATATGGAAAGGTATAATTATAGTATTTCTTAATTGACAAATATTTACATCTTGAAGCTTGGCTTCATCTGTACATGACCACAAGCAGAAAATAAACAGGCCCTGTATAATAAAAATAACGTGTTTGTGCCATCAACAGCATGTTAGAATACTAATATGGATTTTTTTTGTCTGGCTGCAGCGTAAACAATTCATTAGGGGTTCAAAGAATTACCTTATTATTTCCGTAGCAACCCCTTCATTACTGATCACGTGTAGTAGCATACATAATAAAAATGTAGTCTGAAATATTGTGAATGATATGAACCCAGAAAAGAGAATAGAAACATGAAGGCATATTAATAACAAAATTAGGAAATGATTCCAACACTGTTACATGTATGGGCCCTTTTATAAAAACAAAGGAAAGGCTTCAAACATCTAGTACTGTCATTTCCGTAACTTTCAGAAACACAAATATTTATCTGAGGAACAGTGAAGAATTATATGTTCTTAAAGAAATACACCTTTTGATCTAGATAATGTGAACTGTAGACAAGGTGCCTTTTAAGGAAAGTTTGCTCAAAACTGAACTTATAACTTGGCTGACATCTCTATTACTAATTGTATTTTCTGAAACCTCACCAAACAAGCTGCTAAAAATATTCCCACAGTAGATACCAAATTATTTTTTCCAAGAAAGCTATTCTTTGTTTGGAGATAACAGCACCAATAAAATGTTGCATGCTGTAGCTCCACACGTTCTGGCAAAAAAATCATTTGGGGGAATTGAGGAATTCACTCAGCATGAGGTGAGCTGTCATTGGGACTGTGATTAATCTAGTAGTCTTTGGCCTCAGTTTCTGGACATTTTTATCATCCCAAGGTATGGAAAGGAGATGAAACTAACAAAAGAACCATGTACACTTTTGATGGAAGACATAAGGCATGACAGAATAGGGAAGATAAAATGAAGAGGAAAGAAAAATTATGACGCAGAGCTAAGTCTGTTTTCTTTGAACTCTGCTTGTTAGATTAATGGGGTCATTAATTTAAATTTATTACTCTTTCTTTCAGTGCATGTCCCTAATTAGTAACTAGAAGAAAAAGCAAAGGCTTTCATTTTCTCTCAGCTACAGAATCTTGTTTGAATAACTCTATTTTAAAATGGTTCACGGCATTGTCAGTTAAAAAAGTACAAACTAGAATCAATTTCCTTCTTTCAGAAAGAGCAATTCCCATGAAAGATAGCTGTTACATGAACCATTTGGTAATGTGATTAGAATTCATAACTATTATTTCGATAAAATACTATGTCACACTATAATAATTTTTAGACTCAAGATGAAAGTCTGTTAATAAAGTAACTTGCTCTGAAGTATATATAATACCAAACAGTGCCTTGGAACAAGCTAGACTTAGGTATAACGTTCCTTGGTTCAGATATAATTTTTATTACAAACTCTTTTAGTGGACAGCTTAATCCAGTACACACTTATACTGAAGTAAACCCCACTAACATGAATGACATATATGCAAAAGATTTGCAGCTCTTCATTCTCAAGCCTATCCCGAGCAATACAGGGAAATGTAATGATATTGCTCTAACATTGCAGTAAAATTGAAAATATATTAATCAATGTGAAACACACTAAATGGGTATACTATTTAATTGGTTGGAAAATTCAAGGGGAGGCTTATCTTATGCCTACTTTTATGTTATTTCAATGCAATGCATAATTTTCTCAGCTCTAATTTACTACAGATTTTATCTGTGTTGCTAATTCCATGCTGTTATTTTTCATCTGTGGTTTATATATTTCCCTATGTTTTATTACATAGTGGCGCTGCGGGTTAAACCGCTGAGCTGTTGATCGGAAGGTCGGCGGTTCGAAACCGCGCAGCGGGGTGAGCTCCCGTTGTTAATCCCAGCTCCTGCCCACCTAGCAGTTCGAAAACATGCAAATGTGAGTAGATTAATAGGTACCGCTTCGGCGGGAAGGTAACGGCGTTCCGAGTCGTCATGCTGGCCACATGACCCGGAAGTGTCTATGACAACGCCGGCTCCAAGGCTTAGAAACGGAGATGAGCACCGCCCCCTAGAGTCGGACTCGACTGGACTTTACGTCAAGGGAAACCTTTACCTTTACTATTTATAATTCAGTGCATCTCTGTAGGAAAAAAAAAAATGTTTCATTGTTCACTGTGAAACATATTTTCATTTCACTTCCTTACTCTAAATGGGGATTGCTGACGATTTATAACATGCTGTGTGGATGTGGAGAGATACAGAATTCGGCCCACCTGCTGACCTGCCGATTATTACCAATAGTGTGCACTGAAAATGACTTGTTTTTGGCCAGTGACAAAGCCAAGAATGTGGCTTCATATTGGCAGCTTAAGGTTTGATCTGGATATGGAAGAAGAAGAGGAAGAAGAGGAAGAGGAAGAAGAAGACGATGACTGCCCTACTCTAATGACAAAATCTTTGGCACTGTATTGGAATAGACAGAAAAAAACCAACAGTGAACATTAGCTTGGCTGACACATTGTGCTAAGCTAGGTTGACATATTATGCTAAGCTAGGTTTTGCACAGTTGTAATTTATTAAGTACTGTATATCATAATTGGTTGGATATGAACATATTAAGCCTTAAACTACAGCGTAGAAACCAAATGGCTGGATTTGCACATGCTAAGCCAATATTTCACAAAATGAGGCAATAGCTAAAGGATCACCTTCCTCAAAAGACCTTTCTAAACATTCATACTAGCTTGATCTAAAAGTAGCTTGAATGCAAAACAGCGTGACACTTCCACAGCCTTACGTGAAGCCTGAGGGCTTTTTAATGCACCATGTTCTGCCTTTCAAGGGAAGAGTAATCATGCTTAATGCTCAAAAGACTTTTATACAAAGCTCTGATCATCTGACTGGATGCTTACTTGGCGGAGGGACTTATAGTGGAGGAGCAGGGAAGAGGGCTGACAGCTGATTCATTGTGGCTGTGCTGGGAGAGCAAGTGCCAGCAGCAACAGAGCCTCCCAGTGTTTCGCAGGCTGCAGCATTTTAAGAACAGTTTAAAGGAACTGATTTAAGGCAAGGAAACCCTTCTTTCCTACTCTTGATTTGGTGAGCAATAGTGGCAGTCTTCAAAATGAAGCCCATATTTCAAGGCTAAAGTTCTATAATTATTTTGATATATACTGTAAAAAATAATCATTGTAAGTATTAGATGTATTTCCTGTCCATCTCTAATCCCAATTAAATAATTAGTTGGGGGGGGGGCACACACATTATTTTGCTGTCGTTATTTTACCAAGCACAGCATCATAAAGTTTGTAAAACCCCGTGCTACGCCAAAATCAAACAAACCATATTATGGCATAACACAATTGCCTCAAAAGTTGAGAAAAATATGTCTATAAAAATGTTATTACTTTTTGTATTCTGTTTCCAACAAGGATGAATAAAAGAGCTGGATGTGAAGTGGAAACTACACAATGCATTAGAACATTTGGGCACAGAAAATATCTAGGGCAATTTATCAAATAGTTTAATTTAAAATCTTTATTTCTCTCCTATTTCCATCAGGGATTCATTCTATCAAAGGAAAATTTCTCATATTAGAGAATCTTTGGGTATAACCCCAAATATGACCATTATATCAGCTTCTGACAGCCACAGTAATTTGGCACATCAGCAATGCAAATTTGTCCTACCACAAAGAGAAGAGACAGGCATACTCCACTATGTTGCCTAATATGAAACAGACCAAGGAAGTTGGCAGCAATGGCAGCTGGAATAAACAGTGTGGGGAAATTGAGGAAGGAAAACAAGAATATATAACCTGATCCACAACATCAGAATCTAGCACAGTCTGTCTAGAACATGGACAGAAACCCTACTTCGCTTGGGAGCCACAACCTACTTTAGACATTGTCCAGTGGGTTTGAAGGCCAGCACCTTAACCACTACACCAACTGTACCACAGAATTTGGGCAGCACAATCATTATCTGTTTGTTGGATTCTGGACTCGGAGGTTTAATGATTGGAAATGGGCAAGTTGTGTCTTGCAGAACAGCATACCAATTTTATTCTGAAGTTGGAATATTTGTGCTCCAAATCTGCCATTTTATCACTGGTTTCTGACTGTATGATCTTTGGATGCACCAGGACTTGCAAATTTGGTACTGGGGGTTACATGGAGCAAACCAAATGAAATCTTAGTCCATAGCAGGGTTTCCAAAACTGTGAGGTGTACCTCCCCTTGGGGTGGTACAGACAGAGTCCATGGAGGTGTGAATTTTTTTATTTTTTATGTCTTTATAAAAATAAAGTTTTACTGTATTGTTTTCATTGTTCATTTGTGTTCATTTTGGTGTCTGACTTTTTAGGGGAGGTATAGTACATTAAGATTACCGTACACTAAAGGGAGATGTGATGGCAAAAAGTTAAGGAGACCCTGGTCTATAGGAATGAATTTTCACCATTGCGCTATATAAATGTCTAGCAAATGACACTCCATGCTCCTGCTCATATTTATATTATATACTTCATATTTTAACTCTATAAAATAGGCAAACAATGATAAAAGGCATACAAACTTTTGCATTTTCTAATGACACCTAAGCACTTCCCTGGTAATAGCTCATAGTAATTTATATATCATCATAACTAGATGTTAAGTTTTGCTGTCCTAAGAAAAGCCCATTTGGCTGCTGAACATGTTCTCTATTCAAGGGACTCATTGCAATCTTTTCCCCCTTCTTTCTCCCCACTTTTTATTTCTTTATTTTTAACACTGTATGTCTTCCCATTGTATAAATTTTCTGGCCAATTCACAATAAAAAAAAGTAAGTTGCATCAAAACCCAAATAGATATTATAATCCCAAAATCAAAATTAAATTCTCAATGTGAAGTTTTGTTTTTCAGGATTCCTGAAGGTATTTGGATTCTCTTGTTTTGGGGTTATCCCAACTATATTTATTTTTCAAAAGAAGAGAACATACGTAGTTCAGGGTCGAAGTGCGGAGTCCTCTGAGCTTGGTTGTTTGCTTGCAGATGTTTCATTACCCAACTGGGTAACATCATCAGTGCGAGTGAGTGTGGGGTTTGCTCCCTGTTTATATACAGCAGCTTGCCCTGCCAGTGTTGGTGGGGTGTGTGGTTTCCTCCTTGGTAGTTCCTTGATTAGGGTCTTGTTTTCTGCCTGATGGTTTGCCTGGTGTTAATCCCTGCTGATCTGGGTGTGGGCTGCTGGAGAGGATGTGTTCTGCTCTTTTTGTTTCCTTCTTAGCTTTTTTATTGTCTCTTTTAAATATATGTAAATAAAGTTTATTTCTATGTGTCTATTGATTTTTATTTTTGTGTCTATATATATTTTTTATTTGCTATGACTTAGGTACTGCCTAACTCCAAACCGATAAAGGAAAGAATAAAAACATAACACAAAGTAAGTAAAGCAGTAAAGTATAAGTAAAGAAGATTGGGATCTAATTGCTCCACACAAAAACATGCAAAAATACACCCAACAAGGGGCTCCATCCACCGTAACCCAAGGCCTGGGAGAACAACCAGGTCTTCAAGGCCTTCCAGAATGCCAACAGGGTGGGAACAGATTTTGGGAGGGTTCTCATTCCAGAAGGCAGGAGTTACAACTGAGAGATTATTTATACTGAATAACATGAGAATGATACAATAGTTTCCCCAAGAATAAATCATCAACTTGCTTCATGCTATTATTGTACTGAGTTATGCTAGATTAAATCTAGTTGTGATTATAGCTGCAGACACAGGCAAGTGAACAGTTAAAGTGAATATTCCAAAGATCTTCAATAATCCCACAGCTACATTCAAGAATGAAATGGAAGTGGTGGGGGGGACTGCTTTATTTCTTACAATGAACAAGATCCTTATTTATTTCTATATGACCAGAATTAAGAGACTAAATAACAATTTGGGGAACCCTCATTTCCATAGATATCCCCTTTATTAATGCGAGTTGACATATCTTCAAAATATATTTCCATATTCACTTCTGTGCTCTCCTTGAGGTAACCTGAAAATTCTTATTCCCAGCCATTTGCTTGATATTTCTTTCCATCCATCCACTTACTTACCACAACAGCTGCATCTTATTTTCATGATCCCAGTTTTCTTACTCTGCTTCATTTCAAATCATGCTTTCATTTGAGCTTATTTTAGTTATTCAGCAGAGACAATATTACTAACCACAGTTTTTAATAAAAAATATTTCTACTGATGTTTCGCATACCAGGTGGTTTTTAAAAAAATAATACAAAAGGCCTACAAGCCCCAAACAGGATATTAATAGCAGGTGAAGATACCTGTGATTCATTCTTTATTATTTCTTTCCATCAGTCTCCTTCACTGAATATGTGAGACAATGAGAATTAAATCAGTAGTTGGTCAAAGCAAATTGAACTAGATCGGTTTCTCAAAGCAAAGCAGACCAAAACAGGGAATACAAGGAGTTGAAGAAATGGGTCCTCATATAAAAAAAAGCAAGAAAAAGTATCTGATGGAAAAAAATCATGGAACTGAGACAGAAATGTAAAAGAAGAACTAATCTGTTCCCATTGTTCCTTTAGTGGTTTCCCAATACTTACGAAAACTGGAAAATGTACTTATTGTGCTACCAATACAGAAAAGACATGGAGCTGTCTCTTGACTAAGTTTTACGTAGTGCTGAGGAAAAATAGCAAGTTTCTAGGCAGTAAGTCTGCACTGTTGTCTCTACCATTGCTATTAATATAACAACATGGAATGATGCAATTGCACTATGTGGTAGCAGTGGTATTCTATATAAATGAGGCACATTTCTTAAAGAAGAGTGAAATGGCATGCATTCTTACTGACTTACCAAGATACCCTAATTCTAGGAGTCCTGCTTTAGCTGAAACATCACCCATTTATCTTTCCACTCAGCTTCAGTTACAGCATTAACTGATTTTTTTTGCACAGAATAACAAGAACAGCTGTTTCCCTTAAGGCTTTAAAAATTATTTGCACTGAGGTATTTTTCTTTTCTACTTTTGGAAAATTTAGGCCAATTAGTGGAATAAAATTCATATTAAGGCACTAGAAATCTTTATTAAAATTATGTATTACGCTTCCTTTGCTACTATTCCATGCTTTGTTGTTGTTTATTCGTTTAGTCGCTTCCGACTCTTCGTGACTTCATGGACCAGCCCACGCCAGAACTTCCTGTCGGTCGTCAACACCCCCAGCTCCCCCAGGGACGAGTCCGTCACCTCTAGAATATCATCCATCCACCTTGCCCTTCGTCGGCCCCTCTTCCTTTTGCCTTCCACTCTCCCTAGCATCAGCATCTTCTCCAGGGTGTCCTGTCTTCTCATTATGTGGCCAAAGTATTTCAGTTTTGCCTTTAATATCATTCCCTCAAGTGAGCAGTCTGGCTTTATTTCCTGGAGTATGGACTGGTTGGATCTTCTTGCAGTCCAAGGCACTCTCAGAATTTTCCTCCAACACCACAGTTCAAAAGCATTGATCTTCCTTCTCTCAGCCTTCCTTATGGTCCAGCTCTTGCAGCCATATGTTACTACAGGGAACACCATTGCTTTAACTATGCGGGCCTTTGTTGTCAGTGTGATGTCTCTGCTCTTAACTATTTTATCGAGATTTGTCATTGCTCTTCTCCCAAGGATTAAGCGTCTTCTGATTTCCTGACTGCAGTCTGCATCTGCAGTAATCTTTGCACCTAGGAATACAAAGTCTTTCACTGCTTCTACATTTTCTCCCTCTATTTGCCAGTTATCAATCCAGCTGGTTGCCATAATCTTGGTTTGTTTATTTTTTTGAGGTTGAGCTGCAAGCCAGCTTTTGCACTTTCTTCTTTCACCTTCATCATAAGGCTCCTCAGTTCCTCTTCACTTTCAGCCATCAAAGTGGTATCATCTGCATATCTGAGACTGTTAATGCTTCTTCCAGTGATTTTAACTCCAGCCTTGGATTACTCAAGCCCAGCATGTCGCATGATGTGTTCTGCATACAAGTTGAATAGGTAGGGTGAGAGTATACAGCCCTGCCATACTCCTTTCCCAATCTTAAACCAGTCCGTTGTTCCGTGGTCTGTTCTTACTGTTGCTACTTGGTCGTTATACAGATTCTTCAGAAGGCAGACAAGATGACTTGGTATCCCCATACCGCTAAGAACTTGCCACAATTTGTTATGGTCCACACAGTCAAAGGCTTTAGAATAGTCAATAAAACAGAAATAAATGTTTTTCTGAAACTCCCTGGCTCTTTCCATTATCCATCGGATATTGGCAATTTGGTCCCTAGTTCCTCTGCCTTTTCTAAACCCAGCTTGTACATCTGGCAATTCTCGGTCCATGAATTGCTGAAGTCTACCTTGCAGGATCTTGAGCATTGCATGTGAAATGAGTGCCACTGTTCGATAGTTTGAACATTCTTTAGCGTTTCCCTTTTTTGGTATGAGGATATAAGTTGATTTTTTCCAATCTGATGGCCATTCTTGTGTTTTCCAAATTTGCTGGCATATAGCATGCATTACCTTGACAGCATCATCTCGCAAGATTTTGAACAGTTCAGCTGGGATGCCGTCGTCTCCTGCTGCCTTGTTATTAGCAATGCTTCTTAAGGCCCATTCAACCTCACTCTTCAGGATGTCTGGCTCTAGCTCACTGACCACACCGTCAAAGCTATCCCCGATATTGTTATCCTTCCTATACAGGTCTTCTGTATATTCTTGCCACCTTTTCTTGATCTCTCCTTCTTCTGTTAGGTCCTTGCCATCTTTGTTTTTGATCATGCCCATTTTGGCCTGGAATTTACCTCCGATGTTTCTAATTTTCTGGAAGAGGTCTCTTGTCCTTCCTATTCTATGGTCTTCTTCCACTTCCGCGCATTGCTTTTTAAAAAAGAATTCCTTATCTCTTCTGGCTAACCTCTGGAATTTTGCATTTAATTGGGCATATCTCTCCCTATCACTGTTGCCTTTTGCTTTCCTTCTTTCTTGGGCCACTTCTAGTGTCTCAGCAGACAGCCATTTTGCCTTCTTGGTTTTCTCTTTCTTTGGGATGTATTTTGTTGCCACCTCCTGGACAATGTTGTGAACTTCTGTCCATAGTTCTTCCGGGACCCTATCCAGTCCCTTAAATCTATTCTTCACCTCCACTGCATATTCCTTAGGAATATTAGTGAGCTCATATCCAGCTGATCTGTGGGTCTTCCCTAATCTCTTTAGTCTGATCCTAAATTGTGCAATAAGAAGTTCGTGATCGGAACTACAGTCAGCTCCAGGTCTTGTTTTTACCAACTGTATAGATGTCCGCCACCTTTGGCTGCAAAGGATGTAGTCAATCTGATTTCAGTGTTGTCCATCTGGGGAAGTCCATGTATAAAGGTGTCTCTTAGGTTGTTGGAAGAGAGTGTTTGTTATGCAGAGTGAGTTGTCTTGGCAAAATTCTAGCAGCCTATGTCCTGCTTCGTTTTGTTCTCCCAGGCCATGCTTACCTGTAATTCCAGGTGTCATTTGACTGCCCACCTTAGCATTCCAGTCTCCTGTGATGAAAATAACATCTCTTTTAGGCGTGCTGTCCAGTAGGTGCTGCAGATCCTCATAGAACTGCTCTACTTCAGCTTCTTCAGCATCTGTGGTTGGGGCGTATATTTGGATCACTGTGATGTTAGATGGCTTGCCCTGAATTCGAATTGAGATCATTCTATTGTTTTTTGGATTGTATCCAAGCACTGCTTTAGCCACTTTACTATTAATTATGAAGGCTACTCCATTTCTTCTGTGGTCCTCTTGTCCACAGTAGTAGTTTTGGTGGTCATTTGATGTGAAGTGGCCCATTCCAGTCCATTTCAGTAAACTGACACCCAGAATGTCTATCTTTAATCTTGACATCTCACCAATAACCACATCCAATTTGCCCTGGCTCATAGATCTTACATTCCAGGTTCCAATGGTGTGTTGATCCTTAGAACATCAGATTCACCGTTCACCACCAGCACTGTTGGCTGCTAGCCATCCTTTCGGCTTTGAGCTAGCTGCGTCATCACGTCTGGGGCTAGTTGAGCTCATCCTCTGTTCCTCCCCAGTAGCATTTTGACCATCTTCCGACCTGGGGGTCTCATCTTCCGATGGTATACTGACGTATCTCTGGTTGTACTGATCCACTGAGTTTTCACGGCAAGAATACTGGGGTGGGTTGCCATTACCTTCCCCAGGGATCGCATTTAGTCTGACCTCTCTGTCATGACCTTCCCATCTTGGGTGGCTCTTCACGGTTTAGCTCATGGCATCATTGAGGTGCTCAAGCACCAGCACCACAACAAGGTAACGATCCTTTGCTGAAGACTATTCCATGCTAAGTTAATGAAATATCTTACTTGATAAATTAAACAAGAACAAGGTATCTTAGGTAACCTTTTAAAAAAAAATGAGGAATGGGGATAATGTGGCCAGGATTTGTCCAGCTTTAGGCTTTTGTCTACAGTGCATTTCTAAAAAATACTAAGCTATACTGAGCACTGTGAAGAACTTCACTTTTTTTAGTATCTTCTTTGTTTTAATATTTGAAGAAATTTTTAACAAGATAAAAACAGTACAAATATTAGAAAAGAAACAAAGAAAATAAGGAAGAATAGTGAATAAGTAAGAAAGAAAATAGAAATAGAAAAGAAACATAAAAAGAAAGAAAAGATTATAAAGAAGCGGCTTCCAGTCTTTTTGACAGCGGTTATAAATGCACTTATATTTTACCCTCTCTCTCTAAGGTTACATCATAATTTCCTTCTTTCATAAGCTACCCTTACTAATCTTCAAACCCATAAATCACAAGTTCATTTTTTTCTTTTTTCAGCAAAAAGTCCATAAGGGGTTTCCAGTCAGTGATAAATATAGTTGTTGATCTTTCTCTAATCAAACAAGTTAATTTTGCCATCTCTGCTAATTATGTCATCTTCACCAACAGTTCCACCATTGTGGGTATTTCAGAATCTTTCCATTTTTGTGCATATAATAGTCTTACAGTGGTAATCATACATACAAATAATCTTCCATGGCTCTTTTCTAATCGACTGTCCATTAATATCAGCAAGAAAAGTTCTGGTTTCAGTTGAATGTTGATCTTTAAAATTCTTTGTATCATTATATGTATTTGGACCCAGAAATTTCTGGCTTGTTTACAAGTCTACCAGGCATGATAAAATGACCATTCATGTTATCTACATTTCCAACATAAATTTGAAGTACTATAACTTTATGCATATCTAGACAATTTTTCTGGATTCATATTCATATGTACATCATTTTATAAAATTCTTTTTTAAGTTATAACATAATGTAAATTTCAATCCTTTTAACCATATATTTTCCCACTGTTCCATCAGTATATTGTGTCCAAAGTTCTTAGCTCATTTTATCATACAGTCTTTCACTTGTTCTTCCATTTCAAATTTCAATAAAACTTTATACATTTTAGCAATTACATGTTCACCATTTGCACGTAGTTCAACTACAGATTCTGTCTTCTGCTGCTCAATTCCAAATGTCCTATTATCTACCTTAAATCTTTCTGTGGAATCCTTGGTGGTCTCTGAGCCTTGTTTTCTTGCAGACGTTTCATTGCCAGACTAGGCAACATCTTCAGCGCGAACAGGGAGAGGGTCTTGCTCTCAGTTTATATACCGTGGCTTGCCCTGCTGGTGTTGGTGGGGGTGTTGTGATCTCCTTGGGAGTTCCATGATTGGGCTGTTGTTTGCTGGTTGGTTTCATATTCTCAATATGGCACTTCTAATATGATTCTTAAAATCTACATTAATTTTATCATTGTCCTAACAAGCAGGAACCACGCTGAGACGAGGAATAGCTCTCTAGTGTTTTATTACTGCTACATTAGACAGAACATCCTACCAAACTGAAGAAGCATGAGAAAACCAATACAGATAAACCCCAAAAGTCAAGGCGGGTCTGTTCTGTGTCTCTTTGAATGACAGCTCAAATCCTTGCTACTACGCATGCGTTTTCCCCCCTGGATAGGGGCCCCCTCCTGCTCACCATCAGTGCTCATGACAATCATACTATAGAGAACCATGCCATCCAAACCTCAGATCGTGCTCTTCTAATTCTAATTGGTTTTTTTTTAATATCTTCTGATCGAAAAAATCAACTGATTATTGGACTTTTATTACCAAACTTGATAGAACAGAACTGTAACATTTTGACCAGCAACCAAGTATTTTATACATGGGAGGTATAACCAGGAGTATAATGTCAACTTATTTTAAGGAATAAGCATGCAGAGGGAGGTAATACTGATTAAGTTCCCCAAGCCATGAAAAATGGATGCAATGTGTTCTAGCATGTTCCACATTCTACAATAGCAAGTGCCTCCACAAAATTTATTATGACAGTACTCTTTCCCAATTAAAAGAAAGGATTTGGTAGGCTTTTTGAAAAATTTATAAGTTGACTTGGTGAAAAACATTTCCGGTCTTTGGCATAGTTAGAAATTCTAGGCCAATGAAGCATTTAAAGACTGAAAACATCACAAACATCATGAGGACTGAGCCTCACCTGTCATCATGAGTGCTTGTATGTACACACAAAAAGTTATTACCATCTTTTGATCAACAGATCATTAGCATTGCCTCCATTTTCTTCCCATTCAATGATTTCCTCTCTATAGGTATAACTTATGCCAAAACTGTGGGACCTCAGATAATATATGTTATGCTTCTAACAATGCTCAGTAGCCCTTCCCTAATGTTCCCATTTGGGATTAATTATGCATGATACCTTTCTTTTATTTCTGAGAAACTAACGCCATGATTCTCAAAAGGTCCCCTTTGAGATAGTGCATTCTAATGGAACATACCACAGAATTTGGATCTAGAGCAGAAGTCCCTATGTTCCAATCTTACCATTGGTATGAATATATTATATAGTTTTGGACAAGCCTCAACTTCAGTTCTAAGATTATTATAATGATTAACATAATATCAGTTTTCAAATACAAAATAACATACACACATCACAGCTAGATTTTTGTGTTCTATGATACAATAGTAGATAAAAATTAAATTTGCCGTAGTAAATTTTGGGGACTGCAACTCAGCTGCAAATTTAGCACTTGTGAATTCTACAGTATTGTCCTTTTGCAAAATTGGGAAAACACTAAAATATCCAACTATGACCACCCCATTTCAAACATCATAGCATACCACTGTATATCATGGAAAGTGGCTGAAGAATTTTCCATATCTCTGGTATGAAATAGTGGTTGCTCCAATGGAAAATCAGAATGTTTGTGGCAGAATTTTAAAATAGAGCCAAACACTGTCTGTCATTATTTTGCAAATCATCAAGACTGTAATATGGATTCTACATTGCATCAAGCAGCTTACCAAAAGGTCCTCCGATGACCTTTGTGGTAAAGAATTGCATATTATTAAGTGTTGGCTGGAAAATATAAACCGATACTGATATGATCTGGACTTAATTGAGCATACTGGAGTAGCCAGGAATGCCTGAAGGAATCCAAAACAAGAATACAAGGAACTTAAATATCGAGCTTCAAGCAACAGATGGGTATAATTCCTATTTGCTGGTTTTCCAGTATAATTCTGGCAGGTAGTAGCTATGTATGATACAATGTATGGCATTCCGTATAGACACATGACAAACAAGTCATAATGTTTCTATTGTCCAACTATTATAATCATAGTCAAGAAAAGGCATCCTGACATAGAAAACTCTTTTGACCTTGGGATTTATAAATTGGTTGTGTGGTGCTAGAATTAACAGAATGGACTGAAATTGAAAAAAACAAGCTGAATCTTTGGAAAACTAACAGTATATATGTGTGACAAAGGGAGAAAGAGAAGTGGAATAGGCAAACATAAGAACCTAAGTACTACCCAGTTAGAGCAAGTCAAACTCTTTTCTAGTCCAGTATTTTGTCAGACTGTAGCCAACCAGACATACACAGAAAACTTGCAGCAGGATGAGAAGGCAATAGCCCTCTTAAACCTTTATTCTCCAGCAACTATATAGTAATTAATTAAGAATAAGTTTTCCCAGTCTAAGCTTATCTCATTTTTTGATCAGATAACCTCTCTTAATAAATTATGGGAATAGTGTAGATATGTATCTTGATTTCAGGAAAGCATTTTACGATGTATTTCATGACATTCTGATTAACAAGCTAGCTAAATATGGACTCATGACATCACAGAATATGTAGCTGTTTCCAAGATGGTACCTCAAAGAAAGTTTGTCAATGGTTCCTTCTCAAACTGGAAGAGAGGATGGAGTTAAGTGCCACAGGGTTCACCTTCTGAGTCTTCTACTCTTTAGCATTTTTATTAAATACTTGAATGAGGAAGTGGAATGCTTATAAAATTTGCACATATGACAACACTGGATAGGATATCTAATAACCTAGATTACAAAAATAAAATTCAAAGTGATCCTGATGGGTTAAAGAAATGGGCTGAAAATAACAGAATGAAATTTAACAAAGACAAATGCAAACTTATGCCCTTATACCAGGCTTGGCAACAGTACTTGTGAAAGATATTGGAACTGTAGTTGATTACATACTGAATATGAGTCAGCAGCATGATAAAGCTGCTAAAATCACAAAGGCAATTTTAGGCTGTTGCAACAAAAATATAGTTTTTGCATTACAGGAATAAATACTTCCATTTTATTCTGTGTTGATCAGATCCTACCTTGAATATTGTATTCATTTCTGAGCACATTTTAAAAATGATTCAGACAAATTGGGACAGCTTCAAAGAAGGGCACTAAAGATAATAAAGCGAATAGAAATTAAATCCTATTTAAAAATATGAACTATTGAGGAGACAAGACAAGACTGTGGGGAAATATGATAACAATCTTCAAATATCTAAGAGAATATCACACAGAAGAAGATCAAGAACTGTTCTCTATCATTCTATAGGTAAGGAAATTTTTAAATGACAGGAAAGGAGGTTCTATTTGAATATTAGGGGGAAAT
Source organism: Candoia aspera (assembly GCF_035149785.1). NCBI lineage: Eukaryota > Metazoa > Chordata > Lepidosauria > Squamata > Candoiidae > Candoia > Candoia aspera. The sequence continues at coordinate 59,998,530 of NC_086153.1, read as the reverse complement.
TCCTAATAGTGAGCAGTGTCACGGCAGAACCAATTTTGCACTTAGGTGGTGAGTTCACTGAATGTATTTGAGAGAAAGCTAAACAGCTACTTAACATGGATGCTTTAGTTTGGAATTCCTGCACAGAGCAAGGAGTTGGACTCAATGAGCTGAATAGCCACTTCCAACTCTATCATTTTATGTTTTTTTGGAATACCTATGGTGAATTTGAGGAATAGAATATTCAAGCCACTTTCACCAACATTTTATAGCATACTCTATGGTGGAGCAGGCAATCAGCACAAAATTAGCTACAAGCATAGATGATGATGATGATGATGATGATGATGATGATGATGATTTTATTAAACTTGTATGCTGCCTGACTCTTAAAGACTGTGGGTGGTTGAATACAAACTTTGGATATGAACTTTGGTTGCCTGTATTCTAATTTAAGTACCTACCAGACCTGACAAGATTTTCATAAGGCAGAAAAGAACAAAAAGAGCATTCTGACCTTTGCAGCAATACAAATACTTGTCAGTCCATTTCTTTAAGTGGCAATAACTCACGATCATCAGGATTTTTGCATTTCTGGTTAAACGTAATAGCTAAACAATGGGCTGGGGCTTGCAATTAAATAGCATTCTTTTTGGCAGTACTCTTTTCTTACACAGTTCATATGGCCTTAGTGAATCCAGCGTATAGCTTACTCCATAGCTTCCATCTCAAAAACGAAATACATAATAGTAGGGAATTAATTACTAAACAAGCAGGAAAATCCGCAGAAGTGATCAAATATTGCTAATCACCAGCATAGAGAAAAAATCTGATTAGACTAATTCAAATGCCAGGTATAATGTTTTAGTCAATGTAATATCTGTAATTTGGATATTAAAAAATAAAATATTCATACTTACTGATTTGATTTCTTATATCGTTTACTTTTTGTCCCAAAGATTTTGCATCAGCAAACCTGATAAAAGCAATGGAGTTTAGAATTTTTACAAATATATAGCACATCTAGTCAACATTTCTGTAGTACTCTCTACTTGCAACTTGCCCATTAAGTTAAAGCTGAATCTATGGCAATGAATCACATCAGACTGACAGAATGGCAAGTTGCTCATTATACCCTTTTTATTGAATTAATATTTTTTTTTTTTTAAAAACTCTGTTACTGAACTATATCATTTTCACTGTGCATTCTGATATCGTTAAAATTATTCAGAGTCCTCACTCCCCAAATCGAGTCTTTTGATTGTCTGTGCTTTTGCTACTGGCTGATGTTGTTTCTTTAAAACAAATATTCTGAGGAAGGAATGAAGGAAGGAAGGAAGGAATCAAATTACCTAGGCCAGAGATAAGAAACAAAGCATGTTTTACCCTAAGTCCTACTTCTTTTCAGGATCTTTTTTTTTTTTAAAGCAGCATTAACATTTGGTCTTTTCTTTAGAACAAAACAAACTTTGCATGTGTATTATTCTGACAGGCTTGACAAGCCTCATGTGTATGTGTTACTACATGGAAAAGCAAGATAACACCCAGCTTTGTATCCGAAGTCACCTAAGTGATCTCTCCCAGGGCCTGGAAGCTGTAGGGGCCTGATGGGTCACAATAGGCTTCAGTACAACCCTAGCAAGACTGAGTGGCTTTGGGTTGTTGGATTTCCTGGTTCTGAAGTTCTTCCATCTTTGGTTTTGGATGAGGTGCACTGCCTCCTGGACTCTGTGAGGTTTGAGCCCTCTTCTGACTCTGAAAACAAAACTTATCCGAAGTCAGAAGGGGAAAATGAAACTCATCAGGAGGGACCCGGAGAAGCTGAACCCGGAAGTGACTCAGCAGAGTGGGAGAATTTGCAAATGTGGATTGGACAAACTCCGGAGGGGGATCTGAATCCTCCAATCAGCGCTCAAGACAGGAGAACAGAGAAGCGCATGAATCAGAAGGCAGCCAGATTGGCTGCAGGAGAGAAAAGGCATGGAAGGGGTCACTTTAAAGGGCAGGCGTGCATTGAGCAAGCTGCCGGAGACAACCAATCCTTTGAGCTCACAGCACTTGTGGAAGCTTCCTTACCGTTGTCAGAAGCCTTGCCTGCAGCCAGTGTGGAACCAGCGCCAGTGCCTTCTACCCCTGCAGAACTGCCTCCTGCACAAGCAGCTCCAGTTGAGCCTCCTCTTGCCATCCCTGCTGAGCACAGTATCGCATCCAGCTCTAAGCCTTGTCACATCGCCCCAGCGCGATCCAGGTGTGCTCCTAGATTCAAGCTTTGCCTAGACTCTCCAGTCCAGCCTTGCTTCCAGCTCTCAGCCTTGCCTAGACTCTCCAGTCCAGTCCAGTCCAGCTAAGCCTCCAGAGCCAAGCCTTGCCCAGTGGTTCCAGTCCAGACTTGCCTAGCCTCCACGTGTCAGCCCGGTCCTATCTGCATGCCAGTTCACCGATCCTTGCCTCCAGCTTCTGCCTTGCCATGCACTCTAGCTTCACCAAGTCTGACAGCTTCAATCAGAGAGTTAGCTGAATTCTGCCTTGCTGTTCTGCCACAGTCTGATCCTGCAGCCTTGCCTGTTCATCCACCTGGGTGATCTTGATCAGAATTGCTTGCTTTATTTATTCACCAGGACTTTACTGTTGTAAATAGTTGTTTTAAATAAAGAGTTTGATAATAATTCTGTCTGGCTGCCTCATAGTCTGAACAGGACAGACTCATGGCTCCTGCTCAAAGAGCAGGTGGCAGCTATAGGAAGGATGCCCCTTCTACAGCTCCAGGTTGTGCATCAGTTCTGCACCTTACTGGATCAGGAGATCCTACTCACAGTCACTCATACCCTAGTGATGTCCAGACTGGACTACCACAAGAGCCTTTTCTGTCATGGCATCCACTTTCTGGAATATCGTCTCTCCAGAGATCAGATTGGCCCCGTCCCTATTGGCCTTTTGTAAGGCCTTGAAGACTTTGCTCTGTGTCTGAGCCTGGAGCCTGAATGTGTGGCAAAGCCCATTTTTGGTTGTGCTGAATGTTTGATTATTGCTTCTGTAATTTTTTTCCCCTGGCTGCTGTGTGTTTTCGTTTTTTGTATTTTTAAAATCATTTTTAATATTATTAGCCACCCAAAGTCATGTATTTGAGTGGGGCAGCCATATAAATCTACTAAATAAACAAATATCTCTGCCAAACCAACAGGTGCTAATCTCTCCATGGTCTACAAGGTGACATCTCTTAGACTGGGATGTGAGTGAATTTTGACTTTGCTGATAGGAGTGTCTTACATGACACTACTTCTAGTAGTTACATTTGGTTTCTAGCTGCTTTCTACTGTAAAGAACAATAACCTCTAATTATGAGTTTAAAGAAGGCAACAACTCCTTGAAGATAAACTTTACTTGTAGTTGTATGGACAGAGCTATAAGATCAGCCAAGTTTTGCTACATTGCTACCACTGCTGTGACTAGTTCTGCTTTTATAACCTCTTAAACATCATGTTGCTTCAATTGCTATTAAGTTGTAACAATTAACTAGGGAAACCCCATGGACAGAAATCCTGAGGGCAAATGGAATGTAGGAAAATTGGGAACTTCTCAAAACCAAGAAGTATAAATGCTGGAAGTATAAATGCATTCTATTCTGAGAAGGAAAAAAATGGGGAGAGGGCACCATGGGAAACCACTGTGGATGCATAGTGAAGTTTCGACTGAACTGGGAATCCAAAGGGATATGTACAGCAGATTGAAGATGGGAATAATCACCAAGGAGTCATGGCAGGAAGTACAGGTAGTCCTTGCTTAATGATAGTAATTACAACTGGCAACTCCGTGACTAAGTGATGCGGTTGTAAAGTACAGTTGTAAAGCGTGACGTCACGTGACTATGCCAACTTACGATGGCAGTTGTGGCAGTCCCATTTGCCATTGTTAGACAAATCCCACATGGTCGCAGTGTCCTGTGGTCACCATTTGCAACCTCTTGCCAGCTTCCCCATTGACTTCGCTTATTGGAAGCCAGCAGTGAAGGTCACAAATGGTGACCACATGGCTGCGGGATGCCGCAGCATCGTAATTGTGAGCTAGATGCCAAGTGACAGAATTGCAATCATGGGACTGTGGGGACACTGTGACAGCCGCAACTACAAGGACCCATCGTAAGTCCTTCTCGTTTACTGTTGTACCTGTTGTCATTAGTTTGATCTTCTTTATATTTAATTTTAGTCCCTTTTTTTCACTATGTTCCTTGACTTTTATTACTTAGACCTTGCAGATCCTTTGCATTTTGGCTAATAAGTAGTGTTATAGCATAGCAGCATAGCACAGATTATTGATGTTTCTTCCTCCAATTTTAAAACCATGCCTATCTTCTTCCAATCCAGCTTCTCTTCATATTCGGCATGTAGGTTGAATAAATAACAGGAGAATATACTTAGGAGACCTTTAATGGAACTTTAGTGGGACTTTAACAACACCACTGAGTGAGAAATTTTTGAACTGAAATACATCAAAATGTTTCAGGTAATTTCAGGTCTGAACAATCACAATGTGTTTTTAAGACATTACAATTGTTAACTGATAAGGTACTTGTAATTTGTCTCAACAGATGTAACCTGCATCTGCATAACCAAACTATTTTCTCCTTCCTTTCCCTTCTTCCCCCCCTGACCTCCCCACAATTTAAATCCTACATTAGTTGAGCCACTCTATCTGTCTGATGAAGTGGGCTGCACCTCATGAAAGCTTATACCTAGTAATAAAATGTGTTCTTTGGAAAAGGTGCCAGACACCAGATTTAACCCAAAGAAAGTCAAGAGGTAGGTAGGGAACATCTGGTTAATATGAATGAGTTTACATCTTCAAGAACTGAGTATTACATCCAGGAGTCTTGAAAGAGCTTGAGAATGTCATCTTGCAGACCTTATCATGATCTTTAAGAAATCAAGTAGGATGGGCCTAATTCCAGGGACTGGAGTAGGGCGAATGTTGTTTCTATCTTCACAAAATGGGGGAAAAAAAGGATCCAGGTAACTAATAACTGTTTTACTGCCAGCCTCATTTACTATTAGACAAAATATTAGGCAGGTTATTAACCAGTCAGTTTGTGAGTATTTAGAAAAGAATGCATTGTTTGGCAGGAGTCAGCATGATTCATTCAAGAATAAATCATGCCAAACTAACCTGATCTCCTTTTTTGATAGTGTGACCAGTTTAGCTGACCACAAGAATGTTGTGGACGCAGCATATTTTGACTTTAGCAAAGCATTCAACAAAATCTCTCATTACATTTTTAAAGCGAAAATGGCAAAATGTGCACTCAACTATTCTACCATTAGATGGATAAGGGCAGGTTGAACAACTGTATCCAGCAACTGCATATTAATGGCTCTAGAGGTTTGATGAGAAGTATCACAGGGCTCTATTTTAGGCCTTGTGCTGTTTAATGAATTTATAAACAAGTTAATGACAGGTTAGAAAATAAGGTTAACAAATCTGCATATGACATAAAAATAGAGGAAACAGAAAACACCTTGGAGGACAGTATCAAGATTCAGGGACAAATAAAAACTCCTATTATTTGGGTAAAAAAAAGCAAGTATAAATATTGAGAGTATAAGATTGGGGTGGATCATATTTGACAGCAGCATATGCAAAAAAGATCTGGGTGTCTTGGTGGATCACAAGCTGAACATGAGCCAACAGTCTGACATAGGCAAGAAAAGAAAAGAAAAGAAAAGAAAAGAAAAGAAAAGAAAAGAAAAGAAAAGAAAAGAAAAGAAAAGAAAAGAAAAGAAAAGAAAAGAAAAACGCTATCCTGGGCTGCACCAATGTAATACAGCATCAAGATCAAAAGATGCCACCAATCCTCTTTAATCTGTGTTGGTCAGACTACTGATTACAGAATATTTCATCCAGTTTTGGGACTGCATTTTAGGAAGGACATTAAAAAACTGGAGTGGGATCAAAGGAGATTAACCAAGATGATAAGGGGTCTAGAAAGAAAGATCTAGGAGGAAGGGTTATAGGTTTTGGCATATTCAGCTTGGAGAAGAGATGACTGTGGAAAGCATTAACAGCTATGATCAAGTAATTGAAGGGGTGTCATGTAGAAAATAGTGTAGAATTATTCAGTTATTCTAGAAGACATGGCAAGAAATAATTCAATCAATTTCAAAGAAATAAATTTTAGTTGGGCACTTGAGAAAATTTCCCAATACTAAGAGCTGTCCAACAATGGAACAGACTGCATCAGGAGTATGGTGGATTCTGTATCGCTGAATGTATTTAAGCAGAAGCCTGGTAGTAACTGTCAGCAATATTATTGTAATGGATTCCTGCACTAAATGATCTCCAAGATTTCTTTTAACCCTTACATTCTATGGTTCTATGAATCTATTTATAGAATTTGTTTGTGAAAACTACTTGTAGACTTCAACTGGCTCAGAATCCAGTGAATTACAGTATCTGCTGCAAAAAGTGTATTACATAAATGCTTGGTTGCACTGGTAATCTATTCATTTTCAAACCCAATTCAGTTTCAAAAGGCTTGAACAGGTTGGGGCCATGCAGTTTAGGAAACCTGTTGACAGTAAAATATGTCTCAATAACCTTGCATCTAAATTATTATGTGTTTTATGTAGGCACCCTTTGAAGATGGTTTGGAAGCTCAGCTGGTACAGAATGTTACCACTAAATTACTGACCAGCATGCAAGGCAAGAGTCATATTACACCTACTCTATGATTTGCACTGCCTGCCTATTTACTGCTAAACCTATTTGATGGTTTTGTTGTTGACTTGCAAGACCCTATGTTGTTTGGGACCAAATATTGTGAACATTTCTTTCCCAGTATGTCATAGCCGAGCCTTTGAGATCCTTGGAGGGGAACCTCCTTGTTGTGTGTTAATCGGCAATACCCAGGAGGTAGCTACTCAGCAGCTTCCAAAATAGGCTAGGCATCTTTAAATGCAATTCCACCCTGTTTTACCAAGGATTTGGTTATTTTATTTTGGTTTTGTGGATAACTCGTTCCTGTGATTTTACAGTACCGGACCTTTATTTTTGATTTGTTGCCAAGAAAACTGCAGGGACCAGTGTGTGTACGTGTGTGTGTGTGTATGTGTTTGTAATTTTTACAGGTATGTTAAAAAATAACAATAACACATTCTACAGGTATACTGAGACCACTCACTTTACTTATTTTTATTTATTAGATTTGTAAAGTTGCCTAATCATGAAACAATTTCAAAGTGGCCAGATCCAAAATTCTGTAAATTATTCAGTCCACTCTTGATTGCTCCTGGCTTGTCTGATCTGATTTGGTGCTTGAATCAAGAGCAGAGTTTGGAAAAATGGGACTCGGCTTTCCCATGATCTTGTATGGTAAAGCTTAAATGGTTTTAATTTTTTGTTTGTTTCCTCTACAAAATAAAATTTGCAGCAAACTAAATTGTAATGAATGGAATAAACATGCCAAATTTCACTGCTGGGGATTTGAAGTTATCATTCTTTAAAATTTGATCTTTTAGACGTGCCTACAGCTTTGTTTTTCATATGAACAAGATGAAATTGCTTCTGGGTAACAAAGTGACCTAAATGCATGGACTGCAATTATACACATGAAGTTTCCAACACCCATTTTTTGTGAGTTTGAAGGTCATCTGATAGTATAAATTATTATATTTTCCTATTTTTTAGTGTTAAAAACTGCTATCAAGTACTGGTATTTTTGCCTCTAAATTTCAGCAACATGATCTTGCTTGCATGTTGTTCACGCCTGTCCTAGAGACACCTGTACAGTTAACAGAACTGTGAAGAATAGCTGTCAACTTACATTTACAGGTTTAACATGTATTAGAATTCTTTACCCTGAAAACACTTTTCCAAAATGCTTTTTACTTTTTAAAATACTTTTTAAAAGCACAATAGAAAGTATTTACCAAGAGTTATTACCAAATAACAAGAACTGTCTCTAGCAAATAGAGCTGATCAGAGCATAGGTACCATGTTCAAAAATGTTCCTAACGAAGTATTTCAGATCACTGATGCATAATGTTGCTGATCCATAATATCTGAGTATTTCCACCCTATTTATCTCTTTCTTTTGGACTACAAAGAGCTGCAATTTCTCCTTTCATATTTAAGTAATCTAGCTATTTTACTGTTGAATAAAAATTATATTGAATAATGAAAATGGCAGACCTAATTCTGCCTGAATTGGCAAAGATATTTAACAACCTTTTATTTGTCAGCCTGTAGAATTATTCAGGCTTTAACTAAGGAACATACACACACACACACACACACACACACAAACACTGTATATATAATCATGCCTGTTCTTTTATAAATAATAGAAACAAAACTGAAGGATAAAAGGAATAAAGATAACTCCATTCCAATATTCAAGAATATCTGTGGGATTAACTCACACTGTTATGATTTTTGTGGCTAGGACAGGACCCTTGTCATGGATTTTTCTATGGTTACTCAGATATGTATAATCATCCTTATTAGCAGAGACTTGGGATTAACTGATTATCTGGTTAAGAATTGGTCTAGCATAAAGAACTGAAAAAAGCCACATGTTCCATTTTGTCTAACAAAAGTTGACATGGAACAAAGCCAAGAAAAAGCACTCAACTTCATGAGAGGCACACATTAGGTAACTGTGTTCTTTCAATTATTAAGGTTTTTTTTTCAAATTTTCAGCACCTAATATTTTAAGTCATTTTCACTTTTACTCACACTAACTTGCTCTAAGCATTTAGCACAGTTTGGATAACTGGGCCTTGCTTAGTCAGTACTTCTGTTTCTGATGCAAGCATAACTTTAGGCAACTTTCTTCTTACTCCAGTGCCCCTTCTCTTCGGTCTTTGATTGACATGGCCACACATTTCTGCATAGTAGGAAAGTTCACCTTCACTAGCTGGTCACAAGATTTCTAGATAAAAGGAGCTATTCCTTTGCAGCAGTGCATCTGCTCCTTTGTTTCCTTCTCTCCCATACTCTCCTTTGAATATTTCAAGACTTATCAGCCTCACTTTGTTTCTCTGGACTAGTTAATGGTGGCAAAAGGTAATATAATTTTTGGATATTTTGACTCAGTTTCTTCAGTGCAGACCTTTGCCATAGATAGGTAAACCTTGCACTCTGAGCTACAGACTTACTATAAATTAGTGTTTCATGAACTGTTGGCTGAACAAATGAAAAGCTTTTATATACTATATCTGTCCTTATGCTACTAGCTTCTGATAAAGTGAGAAGAAGGAAAATAAGTAGAAATAGGCAAGGGCTACTTACTCCTACCTTGAAAATAGTAAAAAGAAAGAAAATGGAGCAGATATGAATGATAAAAGACTGCTGAGAAAGATCCAATGGTATATTTTCAATGGCAAATTACAAAACCATGTATCATTTTCTGTTGGGTTGATAGGACTACTCAAGCATTGTGATCTGGCAGCAAATAGCTTATGAGTGCATTTTGTTTCTACCACTGGTGTCTAGCATCCCTTCCTTAAGTTAAACACTTTTTTTCTTTAATAAAAAGAATATGGAATGGAGAATGGAAATAAATGGAAGTGAGGTATATGTCAATTTTGAATTTCGCTCAAGAGGAGTAGAATAAACCTAGCTGGAATAAATCCATTCCAGTAAAGAAACTTTTTTTTTTCAGCTTTCATTTCATACATATTTTTATTTGCTTGATTCACTGTGGCAAAAAGATGCCCCATCAAACTCAAAGAAGAACATGAATTTACTGAGCACTATAGGACAACAGGAGAAATGGGGATATATGAAGGTCATGTAAAGCTTAGCTGGCCACTCAACAGCAGCACGTTCACCACAATCTCCATAATTCTTCCTTCAAACGATATAAGGACTCTCCTCCTGTTCACTCATGATTCAGCAACCTCTTGCTATTCTAAAAATTATTCAGCCGTCTCTGTCCCCTATTTGTACATACTTTGTGCATCTGCTGAAATTGGCTCAAGAATTTTAAAGTTTAGGCCACAAAAAGCCTGTTAGCCATGACACTAATTTTTGCCATAACAGGCAAACATGGCTCCCTCATTCAGTAAATTTTATTTAAGTATAAACTTTCATTTGACTCAGGAATGAATGATGGACTCATTTTGGCACTTTTATAGTATATGTACTTGTGGTACACTCTGATCTGGATCATATAAACTGATTGGGGAGTGTTGGTAAATTGAGGAAATTTTATGTCAGAAACTTGGGTTGGATCCCTTTTTGATCTTTCCCAATCCTATGATTTTATGATTAAAGATACTGACAACTTGGAAACAACTTAGAGATGGATGAGAAGGAAAGATAAGGTGCCTGAGGAAGTAATGCTAGTGTGGTTGCATGGAGAGGACAGTGCCACCCTACCACAGAAAACCTAAGAAAAATCTATAAAAAGCAGTTCCGTAGATATCTTTAAGTGGTGCAAAACATGAATTGCTCCACTGGTTTATGGAAAACTGCATCCAACAATTTTAATTGGGGATATGGGAAAAGCCAAAGAAAGTACCATACAGAGAATAAAAATAATTGTGAATCAAAACTCAAGCGCAAAATGAAAAATACAGCAATCCTACCACATATATATTATTGGCATAACAAAGATTTACATTTAGGGGAGAGTTTTGTTAACTCTGAAGTGCACTGTATATATAATCTTACCTAACAAATTGCACAGTGGCTAGATCGCTGAGTTTTTGTATAAGTGGTGGTTCAGCAGTTACATTCCAAATTACAAAGTAGATCTGAGAAGAGTTTGTTTTAAACAAGTGTGATGTACCTAAAGTTCCCAGTGTCATTTGCTAATGGGTTTTTTATATACAACAAGAAAACACTCCTTGTGCTATTTGTATCACAACATCTGCGGCAGTTGCCATGAACACAGGAAAATAGTGTTATCCTATGCATGTTTACTCAGTAAAAATCCCAATCTGGTTTATTCCATGTAGATGCTAGGGTTTCAGCCTAAAGGTCAAATTTAAATGCTTACTTTTATTTCATACTGGATTCAACTCAAAGGGATATCCAACATTAATATTCTGCAACATTTAGAAAGATTACAATATATTACATAGATGAAATGTGTATAACACAGAGGAAACTCTGCTTTCTGGTAACATTAAAATGATACTATTCAGATGTGCATTTACAAAGAGAGTAACCAAATATTTGGTTTGGCTATGCTAGGATATCTGCTCTCTTATTTCTGCTTTGTAAAATTGCTCTAGATTTTTAGTATAGTCATTGTTCTATTATTAGTAGTAATTATATTGAAGCTTTAAATAGGACAGAAAGCTATAGTATTTCTATTTAAACTTTAACTAAAAATACTGATTCCTACAATTGCACAGCACTTACCGCTTTAGCTAAGATAATGACTCATCACCTGTCTGATAATTCTTAACAAGGTGGTGGAAGATGGCTAGCAGAATAAATAATATAGTAATGGAAAGCATAACGAGGAAGAGAAAAATCAAAAACAGATGACACAAGACATATAAGGGAATCTAAAGTGTGAGAGGACTATGAAGAGATGCAAGACATCTCTCTAAATGCCTTGGTTTATGCCCATAATCCTGATATTTCTCCTTGCATTCAATGAGGCCTGGAGATTTGCCATGTTTGTAGGCTAAACACAGAAATGGAAAATTATGACTCATTGGTCAAACAACTCTGCTGGAGCTATGATGAAATTTCCTGAAGAGTTACCAACTGAATATTATTTTTTTATATTCTAGGTTAGAGTCCCTGAAGCACTTTAATTGTTATACAATTATTAAAAATACTTTGATTTCTATAGGACAATTGGAAAACTGGAGAGGAACAAGTTCAAAATAATTGCATAAACATAAATGTTTATCTTTACCTTTGTTTAAGGACGTGCTTATTGTCTTCAATGGTTATGCTATCTGCATAATCTCTTTTGAAAATTTCAAAGGCTTCTTGGCGTCCAAGTGACATTTCTTTTCCCACTCCTGTTCAAGAAATACATCAGCATGAGTTGATTTGCAGAAACAATATTTAAAAGTAAAGATACTTCAAGTGGAGTCCAACTCCTAGTGATAGGAGTTGGACTACTTGGCTCTATTGCGGAAATGGGTTGCTGCTGCTTTCTTCTGGGATGTTTTTGTCTCCCCTTTTTGATAACAGCTTTGGAATTCCCAGGTGATTCCAAGTTCAAACCAATATACTGTGACAGTCATTCCAAAGTGGTGCTTCTGAGCAGACAGGAGCACATATGAAGCATTTCTTTCTGAAATGTTAAAGCAATTACATATTTTTCCAGATTCCCCTGGCTGCTTTGGCAGCTGCTCCCATCTGTCTCTGCATGTGTGCACATGCACAACTCCTTCTCCTTCTTCTTTTTCTGGTGAAGCAAACTGGCTGTGCATGGACTTCCAGATTCTGGAAAAGATATGGCTGCTTCATTTGCCTCCATACATTCTGAAGCGCTTCTTTTAAAGGATTTGCATAGTCCTCCTAATCTGGGCCAAGCACCCTTACCTTCAAAGATCAGTCAAGATCAGCTAGGGGCTCCCCAAGATTAATCAGAAATTCTGAGAAAACACACAAATTGAACTATGTGAAAGAATTCTATGGGACTGAAAAGCTTGCTAATTTACTTATACTGTTGGCCAATTTTTTTTTTCTCCCAAACCACTCTGGGTCCTGTCTGTCTTTTTTGGAATCAACACAGCAACCACTTTCATAATAAATTAACCAGTTTCTATAGTCTATGGAAAATAAAATGCCATTTATAGATTCAGTGGTATACCTAAATTGACAGAATCAAGTTTATTTCATGTCATCTGAAGATTCATGAGCCCAGATATTTTGCATGTTTCTTCTTAGACAGCTATTAATGTCTCCTAAATTAGAACTTGAGTGTCAAAACTCAAAGCAATTTGTTATTTCAAGATTATTGGTATTTTCAGGAAGGATTTTTTTCCCTATCATTTTTCTTCCATTTACTATTTTGGTTTCCAATATCATACTATAAAATATGGTCATTGGCAAAAAATCAAGAAACAAGGGTAGATGCCTCAGCTTCAAGTTCCCATTAGTTTATACAGTCAAGATACTTGAGCCATATCAACTTTCATTCAGTTGGAACGAAGCCAATTTGAAAAATTTGAACTCAGTACTTGGAGCGGGACTATTTGTTCTGAACTTGAAACAAAACATGTTTTCCGTTTTCATACAAATCCTTATTAAATATGCATTTTGCAGGATGCCTGCACAAACCATCATTGAATTGAGCCAACAAAGAGACAAAAGCAATGGATTCATTCAATACACTAATGAAAAATATAGCAAGAGCAAAAATATGCTACTTTAGATATTGGTTTGGGGCTTCCTCATAATGCATAAGCACCATACAAACTTTTACAGTTGATAACCTGGCTGAAAAAGAAAGCATACCTCACACTGAATACACATGAACAGCATTACAGTACAAAGCATGAAATCTATTCCATGCTGAGAAGCTCTTAGAACGTGACAGTAATTAAGTTTTTGGACTAATTCACTTAGCCAGAATTAAGAGTGTTGAAAAGCTGCATGATGATTTAATTAATGATTCATGGAAAATAACATAACTGGCTAGGTTCAGACAACATTTTAAGTCATGAACCACAACAGTTTTATCAAAGAAAATGCTAAGTCAAATTACAACTCAGGGAAGACTACAACAATTCTGATATAAGGACTTGAATTCCCACTCAACAAGAGAACTCTCTAGAAGTCCACACATCTGGAGGGTATCCAGATTGAGGAAAGCTGGCTTAGCAAGATATGTGAACATAGCAACTGCAATTCTGAGCCTTACAACTATGAAGTTATTGACAGCATTGCTGGAGTAATGATTGTCAAAACATAATACTGATTTGAAACACATTACTTAAATGACAGAATCTAATATATGGTAGTTTGGGCACACTTTGGCCAGTATGCCACAAGTACAACAAAGGATTACAGTACTCTATGCAAAAAAGTTATCTCTAAAGTAGAGACTACCTTGCAACTAACATAGTGTTGCTCACATCTCACCAACTAGGAGATATATGTATTGACTGACAAATGCTTGTTATTTAAAACACTTCAAAATAATTAATTTGGATATGAAGAGTGATTGCTTTTTTGTAGTTTTTTATCATCTGATGCATTAAACTTGTATTCCAACAACAGTATGAGGAGATGGGAAATGGACATCTCATGTCAAAAAGACAAATGAGAAGTGTAGGAAATAAGTGTCTAGATCAGGGTTTCTCAACCAGCATTCCGTGGAACCCTAGGTTCTGCGAGAGGTCACTAGGAGTTCCCTGGGAAATCACAATTTATTTTAAAAATTATTTCAAATTGGGGCAACTTCACATTAAAGAGGTAAGCTCCATTCCTTATTTTTAGTTTAAGAACACTGTTAATGCATATATACAGGCCTACACATGAAACAAATATAATAATTTTGTAACTTCTGACCTTTATTTGAGCCTGAATGTGCAGGGGTTCCCCAAGGCCTGAAAAATATTTCAAGGATTCCTCCAGGGTCAAAAGGTTGAGAAAGGCTGGTCTAGATTTATTTATTTTTCAAATTTCTATTACCACCCATCTCCCCAAAAAGGGATAGATTCTCAATGCAAGACAGTTTGCAGGAAAGTTTTACATACTGAAGATAGTAATGAAGAGACTGGGAGAAACAAAGGACAAAGTCAGCGCAATGCAAGGAAATGCTGAGAAATGTGGGAAAGTTGATGAGCTAGTAGAAAGAGATTATTCTCTTGCTGATGTACTTGTTTTTAGTTAATAATAAAGATTTATACAACTTTCAAATGGATTCATCCCACACACAATTTTGTTCCTTCTTTCCTGCTATCCCTAGTCTGAAAATTCCTCCCAGCTCAGTTAACCAGTAACTTTCATTTCTTTTCTTCCTAAAAAATCTGCAAAACCAAGTAAACTGCATTATTATAAAAACGTGTTTTTGTCAGAATACAATGTTTCCTCACTGTTCTTTATGCAGAAAAAAAATTATCCTCTGTTGGAAAGAGGTCTTTAGATATAAATGCATCATAAATAAATGCATCATAAATACATTCAATAGCAGTACATCACAGCAAGAAAGAAATAAAGGTTTTTAAATAAGAATTTTATTAAGTTTAGAAGAAAGATGAAAATTTCAAAAACAAAAAGCTACAAAAAAACAAAAGAAAACTAAAAAGTGAGAAACACAAGAAAAAAGGATTTTTAAAGATAACAGAAAGATGACTTCCGACTTTCAACAGAAAGAATATACAGCAATTTCCATAATCAATCCCTTATTCTATATCAAACCAAGGCCACATTATTTCTATAAATCCTTCCATTAACACATATACTGATCACAAATGCAATTGTTCTTTCCCCTTATATAAAGAATATACTGTATGTATTTATAGTAAAGTAAAGGTAAAGGTTTCCCTTGACGTAAAGTCCAGTTGTGTCCGACTCTAGGGGGCGGTGCTCATCTCCATTTCTAAGCCTTAGAGCCGGCGTTGTCATAGACACTTCCGGGTCATGTGGCCAGCATGACGACATGGAATGCCGTTACCTTCCCACCGAAGCGGTACCTATTGATCTACTCACATTTGCATGTTTTCAAACTGCTAGGTGAGCAGGAGCTGGGACAAGCAACGGGAGCTCAACCCGCCGCGCGGTTTCGAACCGCCGACCTTCTGATCGGCAGCTCAGCGGTTTAACCCGCAGCGCCACCGCGTCCCTCGTATGTATTTATATAAATGTCTAAATCGACTTCCCTCCCCCATAATACAACATTAATTTAATTATTTCCTTCCCACCAATATTCTATGTACTTCTATCCACTATTAATAAAAATCAAGTTAAAAATATATAAATGATCGACTTTTATTATTAATAATACTACAATAGTCTTAATCCTATTAAACTTAGAGACTAAACAATTATCATTATACCTTATGGATACCTTATAAATCTTATAAATCAGGCAAACCTTTGCATGGGCAAAGCTGTTCAGTCCGCCATATTCCCACCGGAAGTCCAGAAAGAACTAAAGGTTTTGAGCTTTTTCCTACAGGCATTAAGTTTTCAGATGATGTTTGACAATGTTTCAACTACCAACCCTTCAGGCTCTAGTGGCCATAAATAATTAGTAATATTCTAAAGACTCTAAAGGAAGCTAAGGAAGCTATTGGTCTTTTTTTTTTTAATATGGATAAGCATTCCATATAATTAGCTAAATAAAATTTGTATGAAGCTACTTTGTTTTGTAAATCAAAAATACCCTAATTCAGGGGTCCCCAACCCCCAGGCCTTGGACTGGTACCAGTCCGTGGCCTGTTAGGAACCAGGCCGCACAGCAGGAGGTGAACGGTGGGTGAGCAAGCGAATTTACAGCCTAAGTTTTTACAGCCGCTCCCCATCACTTGCATTACTGCCTGAGCTCCACCTCCTGTCAGAGAAAGCAAGCCCATTGGCTGCTATCTCCAAATGGTGTGAAGAAAAAAGAATAAAAGGTTGGAAAAAAGAAGAAGTGCTTGAATTATCCCAAAACCACCACCACCCGTCTGTGGAAAAATTGTTTTTCCACAAAACTGGTCCCTGGTGCCAAAAAGGTTGGAAACTGCTGCCCTAATTCACTGATTTTCTGCAAGAGTTTTTCTGGTATCATCATCTCCACTTGCTGAGAACAGAGAACAGAAAAGTTTCAGAGATGGAGAAAACTAAACCAAAAAGAATGAACATTTTTTAAAAGGGAAAGAATCCAGTATTAATCTTTCTCCTCTTGAAGGTTTCAGCAAATTTTATCATAAGGAATATATATATATCAGGATACCTTCATTGGGCTCAGTTTTTAAAATGAAAACTACATAAACAAGACAGTTTATGCTTTATAAACAAGACACCATATTTCTACCAAGTTGTTGTTGTTGTTATTGCTCACATTTATATGGCTGCCCATATAAATGTGAGCAATTATACTGTAAGTTATACTGCAGAACTTACCACAAATTGTCAAAGAGAAATGGGATTCAATGTGCTGCATCTTTGGCACTACACTGTAACCTCTACCACTGTTAGATTTAAACTGTTCACATGTATCGTAATTTTAGAGGCAGGCAATAAGGATATTCTAAAATAAGGTAGCCACATGTTATGAAAATAGTTTCCAAAGCATTTCACAATGGAACTAAATACAGAGTGCCAGGCATAAATCTTAAGCACTACTTAAGTTCTGTATTGAATCCTCATATTCTTTGGTGCTTTTAAGATAACCAAATCTTAAGGAAATTGGAATATTTAGGACACATGATACACAGTGAGAAATATCCACTTCTTCTATTAATTATACAAGAAAAGATTCAGGAGAAATGCGGTGCTGCCACACAATGTATACTGGCTGAAAAATCTACATATATGATTTAGCAAATATACAAACTTGTTCTATATGGTCAACAGCAACAGAACAAACAGCATTGATCGTCACTGACCTCCATTAGGATTAGGAGAAGACGAAAGTTTTTAAATAGCAGTATTTAAAAGTTCAAGTTCATCTTATGAGCTATATTTATCTATATGTCTGTTAATCATTTCACCAAAATCTAAAGAATTATTCATTCAGTTAGGATTGTCTTCATTCCCTTTGTCAAATGTTGGATAATGACTGCTTTTCTTTGTTTGGGATTTGCTAGTAGCTAAGTTGCACAGAGACCTCAGACTCTATACTGTATCTCTTGTTGTGTGGTTAATTCCATTAATAATACAATGGTCCCTAACATCAAGTTTACAAAAATATCCTGGGAACATCCACAATACTATAATATTAAAATTCTTATTGAAATGGGTAAGAACCATCCAATTGAGTAATTCGTTTCTAGTAACATTCTTTGTAAGAAAATAAACAGGTGTAGACACCACAAAAAATATTAGAAATCTACTTTATTGATGTAATCTATAATAACAGAATCTTGAAAGCCTCCTTTCCTTAAATACCAAAGAAAGGTTAATCTTGAGTTTATTTCTCATGCTTCCTGTTCTTCCTGGCCAAATTCATGATTTCCTAATGATTGCCACCTATTTTCTTCAAGGCCATCTCCTTATTCCTCTACAATTCCTCTACAACAGAGCATTAAGTGATAGCTATCTCATATGGCTTGCTTCCAGCAACTGAGAACCAGTTTGGTCTAGTGGTTAAGGCAACAAGCTAGAAACCAGGAGACTGAGAGTTCTAGTCCCGCCTTAGGCATGAAAGCCGGTTGGGTGACCTTGGGCCAGTTTCTTTCTCTCAGCCCAACTCACCTCATAGGGTTGTTGTTGTGGGGAAAAGAGGAGAAAGGAGTATTAGGTATGTTCACCACCTCGAGTTATTCATAAAAATAATAAAGGTGGGATAGAAAATAAAATAAAAAAATAAACTGGTACTCAAGGCATGTTAACTTTAAACTTGGCATTTGATTGCTCATTAATTTGTCTAATTATTCCCTGGCTATTCATTAACTTGTCTTTCTTAACATGTATTAAAACTAGTGGCCACCAATCCTATTTTGGTAGCAGCAAATCTTAATTATTGCACTGTTCATCTATATCATATAACAATCTCATATAAACATCAAAATGTTATTTTGTGGCATTCTGCAAGAATGATTGGTTGCCAGGAAACTAGCAGCATTTTTTAATGATACTGGGTATTGGTAATTGCAACCTAATTTCTGTACTGAAATTGAAGACTGTGCAGAGTTGAAACATGACCTGACCATAATAGCCCCTGTACAGGACTTATTGCAGGACCTTACATACATTTTTGAGGTGGGGGTTGGGGGAGAAGCAAAGATGGTGACAAACTAGCAGCTCCTGAAATAAATTCCTGACTTGCGACCAGACTCACCCCTTCTGGCTCAGTCCCTATGGCTTAAACATGCCATCCAGAGCAAGAAAAGAACCCAAAACAGTCCCAGTAATGATACTGGGGCATATAAATCAATTAAGCAGAGAAACAGATGAGAATTGACTCCTATCTCCCCACCACAGAGACAACACAAAACATGAGTTGAGGGTTATACTTACCTTTCAGGGTATGTGTCACACTTCAAGAAGTGAGCAGGCCAGGATAAAATCTAAATCCTTCTTAATCTCTCAAAATTACTCAATTCAAGCACTTTAGTTGGTTCTAGATTACTCTATGGGTCAAATAATTTACACTTCTGGAGTAGAACTCTGGCAACTACAGGTAATTTCTTTCCAATTAATTCTTCAATGGCTCAGGAATACTATTATATTACAGTCAAAATAACAGGAGTACAGAAGGGGGAACCTTAGAAAGTTATTATAGAAACCTTACTGACAGAAATAAAACCCTATCTTTGACTTACAGCATAATCTTACTTCAGAGTAAACAAGAATAAGAATAGGCTGTCTTGGCCAGTTTTAGAATCTCTAGCAATGACTTCATGCACATGGACACAGACTTTAAAAGCCCCCAAATTAGTAGGTACAGAGAGGAAAGCTGAGTTGGATTAAAGCATGTCAGGCTTGGCAGAAACTAATAGGAACAGATACCAAGCAAAATCTGAAGTCAAAGCCACAAAAACTTCATGAGCCCCACCCAATGATGCTACCACATCCAAACAAAAACATTTTTAATGTTGTATCAAAAATGAGAAACACACATAAAATCTTAACAAATTATTGTACATATATTCTGCTTTGAATTACCAGTTACCTTATAGGAAGCTATTCTGCTCCAAATTATCTGAAAATTGTCATTTATATTTTCTGAAAGTAGAACTTGGAAGGGGAGGAGTTCATTCCTGCTGTTTGCCTAGTGAATTTTGACCTTTTTTATAATGCCTACAGTGCACTCATTCCCTTTACTCATTTCCATTGTGTTTCTTCTTTTTTGTTGTTTCTGTCAGAAGAGATGAGGGGTGTGAGTACTGTGTGTCTATATACTTGTATACTTACATGTGTGAGGATGGCTTCTGCCTGTGAGATAGAATGGCTGTTATATTCAGATGGGGAATGAGTTATAAATTAAATACCTTCTTTTATAGGCAATTAATTTTTAAGAAAAAAATATTAATTCAGTAAAAAATTGTCCAAGCCTGCTCATTTTTGGAGTGTGGATTCTGGTACAAAGATTCCCTTTGGGTATAATTAATTAGAGGTTACCATTTGCACATCTGATGCACTACTACATAGAACACCATTTGGTAACATTTCAACTGGCCTATCAGAAGTATTCAACTGTCTTAAAAAAATGTTTTTCCCCTACTGATATTTTAATGTTCCTAATGTTTATGTCTTGAGACAGACTGTAATAACATTTCAGTAATATTAATCCTTATGGGATGGAACATCCACCAAAAATTTCAGCAATACATTGAAGGAGGTTTGTGATTTTAATGAACTCAAAATTCCAGGGCCATATTAATTATATCCTAGGGCTTTGAAGGAACTTTTGTTTGTTTATTTGTTTAGTCACTTCCGACTCTTCATGACTTCATGGACCAGCCCACGACAGAGCTTCCTGTCAGTCGTCAACACCCCCAGCTCCCCCAGGGACGAGTCCGTCACCTCTAGAATATCATCCATCCACCTTGCCCTTGGTCGGCCACTCTTCCTTTTGCCCTCCACTCTCCCTAGCATCAGCATCTTCTCCAGGGTGTCCTGGCTTCTCATTATGTGGCCAAACTATTTCAGTTTTGCCTTTAATATCATTCCTTCAAGTGAGCAGTCTGGCTTTATTTCCTGGAGGATGGACTGGTTTGATCTTCTTGCAGTCCAAGGCACTCTCACAATTTTCCTCCAACACCACAGTTCAAAAGCATCGATCTTCCTTCTCTCAGCCTTCCTTATGGTCCAGCTCTCGCAGCCATATGTTACTACGGGGAACACCATTGCTTTAACTATGTGGACCTTTGTTGTCAGTGTGAGGTCTCTTTTCTTGACTATTTTATCGAGATTTGTCACTGCTCTTCTCCCAAGGATTAAGCGTCTTCTGATTTCCTGACTGCAGTCAGCATCTGCAGTAATCTTCGCACCTAGAAATACAAAGTCTTTCACTGCTTCTACATTTTCTCCCTCTATTTGCCAGTTATCAATCCAGCTGGTTGCCATAATCTTGGTTTTTTTGAGGTTAGCTGCAAGCCAGTTTTTGCACTTTCTTCTTTCACCTTCATCATAAGGCTCCTCAGTTCTTCTTCACTTTCAGCCATCAAAGTGGTATCATCTGCATATCTGAGATGGTTAATGTTTCTTCCAGCAATTTTAACTCCAGCCTTGGATTCCTCAAGCCCAGCATGTCGCATGATGTGTTCTGCATACAAGTTGAATAGGTAGGGTGAGAGTATACAGCCCTGCCATACTCCTTTCCCAATCTTAAACCAGTCCGTTGTTCCATGGTCTGTTCTTACTGTTGCTACTTGGTCGTTGTACAGATTCTTCAGGAGGCAGACAAGATGACTTGGTATCCCCATACCACTAAGAACTTACCACAATTTGTTATGGTCCACACAGTCAAAGGCTTTAGAATAGTCAATAAAACAGAAATAGATGTTTTTCTGAAACTCCCTGGCTTTTTCCATTATCCAGCGGATATTGGCAATTTGGTCCCTAGTTCCTCTGCCTTTTCTAAACCCAGCTTGTACATCTGGCAATTCTCGCTCCATGAATTGCTGAAGTCTACCTTGCAGGATCTTGAGCATTAACTTACTGGCATGTGAAATGAGTGCCACTGTTCGATAGTTTGAACATTCTTTAGTGTTTCCCTTTTTTGGTATGGGGATATAAGTTGATTTTTTCCAATCTGATGGCCATTCTTGTGTTTTCCAAATTTGCTGGCATATAGCATGCAAGATTATGGCAACCAGCTTGATCGATAACTGGCAAATAGAGGGAGAAAATGTAGAAGCAGTGAAAGACTTTGTATTTCTAGGTGCGAAGATTACTGCAGATGCTGACTGCAGTCAGGGAATCAGAAGACGCTTAATCCTTGGGAGAAGAGCAATGACCAATCTCGATAAAATAGTTAAGAGCAGAGACATCACACTGACGACAAAGGCCCGCATAGTTAAAGCAATGGTGTTCCCTGTAGTAACATATGGCTGCGAGAGCTGGACCATAAGGAAGGCTGAGAGAAGGAAGATCGATGCTTTGGAACTGTGGTGTTGGAGGAAAATTCTGAGAGTGCCTTGGACTGCAAGGAGATCAAACCAGTCCATACTCCAGGAAATAAAGCCAGACAGCTCACTTGAGGGAACGATATTAAAGGCAAAACTGAAATACTTTGGCCACATAATGAGAAGACAGGACAGCCTGGAGAAGATGCTGATGCTAGGGAGAGTGGAGGGTAAAAGGAAGAGGGGCCGACCAAGGGCAAGATGGATGGATGATATTCTAGAGGTGACGGACTCGTCCCTGGGGGAGCTGGGGGTGCTGATGACCGACAGGAAGCTCTGGCGTGGGCTGGTCCATGAAGTCACGAAGAGTCGGAAGCGACTAAACGAATAAACAACAACAATGCTAAGTTTAAGGACTGAATTAATTTTTATGCTGATTTTACATAGAATTTCCTTTATCTTTTTTTATTAATTTCTTTTTCTTATGTTTAGTTTTTTTTATGTTATTGTTGTAATTGCTGTTGGTTTATTATATTTGTTATATTTAATCATGTATGGGAAATTTCTCCTTGCTTGTAAACTGATATTGTGTAAGTGAAATACAGAAAATATAGATATCCCTGGGTATAATATTTGCACATCATACAATTCTATATAGGAGTTCTATATTTCTGGCATAGTTTTAAGATATTTATTTTATTAAACCCATAATATCTACCAATAATGAAGTATGAGGTTTTTTGTTTTTTTTAATCCTATGGCATAGCAGTTCGGTGTTCATGCTGCTTTTTCTTGCTGAGAAATCCTTGTGAGGTCCAGCAGCCAGATGTGTAGACTATTTAGCCATGACAAGTCACGTTGCCCAGGGTGCACCATGAGGAGCCTAGTCTACATTGCACTGAGTTGGGCTGAGAGAACGTGACTGTCCCAAGGTCACCCAGCTGGCTTTCATGCCTAGGGCAGGACTAGAACTCACAGACTCCTGGTTTCTAGCCCAGAACCTTAACCACTAGACCAAACTGGCTCTCCAAGTATGAGGTGATTCTACTTGACCAAGGAACCTTCTTAAACACATGTATCTTTAACACAAAAGTAAGGGTCACTGAATTAAAGGCAACTGATTTTTCAACATTTCTTTACATTCGTACCCTATTTCTGGAGATATAAAGATGAACTAAATTGGGCTCTGCCACAGAGCAAAAAATACAGAAGATTCATTCATTGGCTTCTTATAAACTAGCTTGTTGTGTTTAAAATACTGCACACACATACACTATCTGTATAACACTGAATAGTCCTAATATTCTGTCAGTACAGTACAAGAAATATAACAACCTAGAAATCAGCTAGGAATGTGAAGAAAAAAAATAGCTGCCATCTCAGAGGTATCACTGAATGCATCTTTCTACTTTTTACTGCATACATTAATAATTGCCAGAGAGAAAACCAAACAGTGCATTTCTGATCAATACTGTGGTAGAAACAGGTAGGTAATCCTGATTAAGGATGTTTCCAAATTCAGTGATGAGAGTGCAATAGAAGAGGAAAATGTTGGGATCCTGCCTGTATTATTTTCTGAGAAGAGCTTCTGGATTTTGGAGAATGAGGAAGAGAATGAAGAAAGGAGAAAAGAAAGCCATAACAACACACAGTGTCTCTCAAGAGCAATACACAAAAGCAGTAGCAATTATTTATTTTTACCAGATAACTTTTCATGGCATATGCATCATAGAAGCAAGTATTAACACAATATAACTAGAATCTGTAGAGTTTAATTTAAGCTAAATCAACCATCTGTGCAATACAAATAAGTTTCTCAACATTGTACTCATGCATGACCTAGGTTATTAAAACAAACAGGATCTGAGTAATGGATGTTTTAAAACAGCGGTTTTTCTGAGCTATTCAATTTTTCTTCCACTTTGGTCAATCAAGACAATCACATAACACTTTTTAGTAATACAGAGAAGGTCTCCCACAGTTGTAGTTTTAATATACTATTATTCCAACTATTACACTTGCCTGTATTATTCTATTTTAATTTAATGATCTTTTTAGCTGTTCTCAGTTCTACTTTTTATTTCTGGCCTTTGACTGTAATAAAGATTCATTCGTTCATTCATGTTCTATCAAATAGTAAACCCTTTTGAATATTTTTGGACTTAATGAAAGGTAAGTCCTACTGACCTCAACAGAACTTTCTTTAAAATAGACAGGTGGCAGATTGCTGTACAGAGCTAAATTTGAACTTCCAAGAAAAGGCAATACTTTTTGTAATCAAAATTGTACATACATTACAATATTGTGCACCTTATATTTATTCAAGCATGCTAATTGCATTGGGCAACTGTATTTAAATTAAAAATGAAACCAGGAATCAATACTACTGTAAAATCTTTACTCCTAGGACAAATTGCTGTACTGTGCTCATTAATAAGTATTGGTACTGAGAAAAATAAACCCAGAAATCTTCAGATGATTGTGTCTTATAGCACAAATGAATCTTTTAATTAATAAAGAAAGTTTGCTGCCAAAGTAACTGAAATTTGTGAACTTAATTCTTTTGAATTTACTTAAAAATAACATGATACGTGACTGCGCTTCAATGATATCATTCAGCAGTGTGGTCCCTAATATGAGTCAACAGATGTTAGGGAGTGGTGCCAAATTATTGAAATTGTGGATGCCAGGCAGCTTACCCACTTCTCCCAAACTAACCAACTGCTTTGAGATGCACCCCACCCCACATCTTGCAAGAATGCCTATCTTGCAACATTTTAGCAGTCTTACCCTGAGATTTTCTGAGAATACTAACATCTCACAAGATGCTGGCATATTTCTACAAAAATTCTTGTTGTGTCACAAGAATCAACTAGAGATGTGATGGTCACCCTGGCACTGCATACTATTAATCGCTGATCTTAGACCATAAAATATCTTTATAGACTTAACCCTGGCTACCAATATAAAAACAAATGTGTTTTCTTCTTGACATCATGGCTCAATCACTTTAAATTATTCTCAATTTATTCAGGACAAATATTCTGTTGTTTTAAAAAAGCAAGTACCTCTTACCACCCTGCCCTCTTCCTTTTCTTGATATACTCCCAGGCCCACATTGTGTGTGTGTGTAGTTCTGGTTTCTGTCTATATTTGAGAAGGTTTCTGTAAAAAGTCTCTAGTTCCTTCAGTATTTTATAATGTGTTATAGAAGTAAATAAGTGGTTTGGCATTTGGGGGTGAGACCCAGGAAATACCTTATACTCTGATACATCTTATGACTAGCTGTCCCAATGTTCAAACCAACAATTTTATGATTTGCCTGGGGCCTCTTGCAGTGGCCAGTTTGCCATTAACAAGCCTCCTTTTAGGAAACTTCACCAAGATGCAAGGTCCCTCAAGGCTGATTTTTATGACTTATGAAGCCATTTTGTTACTCCCTGTGGATCTGTATACTGGCTATTTGTGACAGTGCCTATGGCAATTTTTTTTTCAATTTCCAGAGATGTCCAGATGCCAAAATTAATTGGAATGTTATACACTGAAATGCCTATCTGATGACCGTGTACTTCACAGATAGATTTCTCAGTTATATTTTTTTCCACAGGATGCTGCTTCTTTCAATATGAAAGATATTTATGACACTAAGAAGACTGGGCAACATTTTTTGTATAGTCACAATATAAACAAATGAGCAAATAATTTATACAGAAATGCTATTTTCAGTCTTCTTCTTATTCCACCCTGTATACAGTCCTCCAAAGGCTGCTGTGCAATAATTCAATGTTTGAGGATAAATTGTATCTCTGACCTGGGCTCTTGGGGTGAGAACTAGATTTAGTTTCCGAAATGACAGGCAACATCTGCTCATTTTCCACACTTTTCAGATGAAATGAACTTTCTGTGGCTGAGATTTCCTTGGATGAAGCACTGAGTTGAAGAAGGGCATCTTGTGCTTTCTTTTTTTCCTTCTTTAACATATTTACTAAAATATCTAGTATTTACATTAAGGAAAGTTTTTAAGGTCTTTTGAACAATAATTAGCACAAACATATTTATGTAAAAAGACTGCTGGTTACACAGAACAAGAATAATTATTTTGTATCTTTTATTATATTTACTTATTGATTCCCCACTTTTCTGTCGTCATGTCATTAGCTTACAGGATCAGACTAGATTTATTTTTTAAAGTTGATTATTGGCTAAGATCAGTGTATTTGTTCTAACCACATTTCCAAACAGATACAGCATGAGAAGAACTAAGATTAGTGCTGCTGTGAGTTATTTTTGTATAGGTGGTGGTACAAAACCCCTCTATAATTATAATAAAATATTATCTAATATTTGAGAAAAGTCAAACTGTACATTTACCTCTATTAGCAGTTCATTATAAATGGAACAAGAAAAAATAAAGAAAAATATGAAATGCTTTCGCAAAATAGGATAAAACTGAAAACAAAAAGTGAAAGAATTTTAAAATATTTGAATCTCAACCAATCTTCTATGGATAAATAAGAAATTGGATATGTTTGGTTTGGGGTTTTTTCCACACTCTTCCTTGTGAACATTTCTTAGGTCTCCTTGCTTCCACTCCATGTTTAAGATCTTCCCAGAGATTTTCAGTAATATTCAATTCTGGGGGCTGTGAAGGCCATTCCAAAACTTTAGTCTTTCTTTTCGTTTAACTACTTCATGGTTAATTTGGAGATGTGTTTAAGATCATTGTCTTGCTAAAATATCCAATCTCTTTTCAGCTTCAATATCCTTACTGTTCATGGAACTTCTAACATATATTGATATTTAGTTGAATCCATTCTTCCTCCCATCTGCACAGTATATTTTGTGCCATTTCCTGTTACACAATCCAAAAGCATAACAGAGCCATCTCTATGTTTAATAGTTTGGCACATTGTTCTTTTCTTCAAATGCTTTACACTATTTTTCTTGAAATGTATCTTTTGTGGCTGTGGCTGAACCATTCAATTTTCATTTCATCAGTCCAAAGCACTTTGTTCCAAATATTTCAGGCTTATCAAATGTTTTAGACAATGACTTTTGTGGTAAGGTTGGAGAAAAGGTTTCCTTCTGACACTTCTCCCATGCAGATTCATTCTGGTATCAGCAACATTGTACTGTGGATCTCTACAACTGCTTCAGGGACAGCTAAACTTTACAGCAAGTCATGTTCTGTTTTGCGGATCTGACCAGTTTTCAAGCAGTTCTAGATTATTTTTCTTGTTTTCCAGATCTTGCCTTGATTTCAGGAGTTCTGTGTAACTTCCATTTCTTAATAATGTTTCTCACAGTTGAATTTCTAACTGGGAGTGTTTAGAAGCTTTTTTTTATAACTTTCATGTGCTTGTAAGAGTGAATTATCTTTATTTTCAAATGCCCAGGCAGCTGAGTACAGGAGGAACCCACCATTATTGAAGGTAGACAGAACAAATTACATGAGAGGTTAGCTCAGAGTATTTGTTAATCTGTAGAATTGTCTTCACCTGACTAATTGTGATCTTACTGAGTGAATTACTCCTTTGATTCTTATCAACAACTTTAATAATAACTACTCTACATTAACAAAAAAAAATTACATTAACAAAAAAAAGTACTGAATCAACTGGAATGATGTCAAAAACTCTATTCACTGTTATCTTATTGTGAACCAGTAAACAACTGCACATAAATAGTAAACAAATGTTCACATTTTCAGAAACATGTGAGAGACTGCTTTCCTCTCCAAAGGCTTTGTGGAAAAGAACGGTTCTAATTGCATTCCTGAGTGATAACAGGGCATGGGTCATCCTGACCTCAAGGGGCAAGCTGTTCTAGAGTGAGCAGATGGTAACTGAAAACAGATCCATTCAACTTGACTTATATTCACTTAACAATATTGAAACCTTTCCACTTTATATTAAATAGAAATAATGAAGCTAATATTATACAGGTTGAATTTTAAAGCATTTTTTAATGAAGTATACTCCTCCTCTTCTCTCCTTCCCCCTCCCCAATCTGCTTTTGAGGATTGTTTAACATTCTGGAAGAGACCTGAGGTGGCAAAGAACAGAATGAAAGCTAGCCATTCTTCTTACAGAAGCAGGTCTGTCACAGGAATTGTAACTAGATTTTTATCCAATAAAGATTGTTCTTTCAGAAAGGATACTGATTTCATTATCTCGTTGCTGCAAAAGATCCTTCAGTTTCCTTAACTCTTCATTGCCAATTACAGTACCAGCACTTTTATCTCCCTGAGTATCTGGTGCAAGTAAATGGTTGCCAGGAAGTTTTGCATCATTTACCAGTCTCTGTTGAATTAAATACAATGGGGTTATTTTAATTACTAGTTAATCTTCATTTCTTCATTTTCTGCAAGGAGATTTCACAAACTTGTAGTGCTATCATGTCAAGCCACTACAAAGACTTCCCTTATGAACCATCTAGCTTCAAGAGCTTCATCTCCTTTAATCAATTCAGAATAATTTTCATGTACAGCCTCTCCTTCGGTCAACTATGCAATCATTCTTTCTAAGATTCTGACTCTCTTTCATCTCAAAAATCCAATTCCTCTTTCTTAAACTTAAATTTTCCTCTGCTCCTTCTTCTCTAGGTTCTTTCCTCTGCTTCTTTCCTCCTTTTTAACATCTTTGTGATTTGGCCTCAATCAGTAGCTTTAACATTTGCAAATATGAGATCTACCTTTCAACCCATTACTTAATTTTTTAAAACATATATTTGTATTCTGCATAGTTGCTAAGAGTCAACACTGACTTGATGGCACATAATCAAATCACAGCATACAAGAATCCAACTCAGGCTACAACCATCAGTTGAAGAATACAGTTATAAATTACTTTATTTGCTAACAACTCTTTTAAATTCTGTTTAGAGTGGCATATAAGCCCCAGCAAATTTATTAAACTCCCTATCACGATTTTTCCCCCCAACTGCCTTTTTCTATTTGGTACTTGGGGGGGTACTTCTTTACGTAACCCAGTTTTTTTTCACCTTCATTCTCCATTATCTTAATACAGGCAACTGCAGAGCCTCAATTATGTTCTTTGTCAGTTTCATAAAGCTACAAATATTAAGCAAATAATTGAACAGTTATAAAATATTCAGTAATATAAAATAAGACATGAGCTAATTATGTAGTGCTTTAGATATAAAGTTCCTGGCTAAATAAATTATAGTTTATTTAAGAAGGCATACCCAGCAATTTAGGAATAAATATGCTGCACTTTCTTTAAATTACAGTTTCCACCTATTTTCAGCTACTAATTATTATACAAGCAAACCACATTTCACTGTTTTAGACATAACAGGAATTTTTTAAAAAATATCATGACAAAGTCAATGCAAAAAGGAGCATGTGATAAAAAAAAATCCCTAGATAAATAGACTATAGTTTCCTATATCAAACATCACATGGCAACATTACTGCTGCAAGAAAAACATAATTTATTTAATATGTGTACTAATTAAGCTCTAATTAGGAGCATGCACTTACTCTTCTTTTTTAAAATTGCCTAATAAATCAAAATATATGTCACATTTGTTAATGTGTTGAAACCACAATGCGACATACCTTTAAGTGGCGGAAACAGTATTTGATCTTCCGCATATCAGCCCCAATTTCCAACATGCTTTCAGGATCAGTATCTTCCAAAAATTCTTTAACTTGCTCATCTAATCTAAATATACATGATAAAACACAAAATAAAGAGCTACCTTTAAGAAAATATATAAATCTTCAGAAGAACAAATCAAATATAAATACTAAACTCTGGATTCTGTCCTGCTAGTTTATCACCACTGTGAACCTTCTATAAGTGGAATTCCAGCAAAATGGGCAGAAGGAAATACAGTATTTTCAAATTTTCACCTGGTGCTACAGTTCTTAGGGATTCTAGACCTTTGGAGCAAACTTTTAGGATGACAATGGGAAGTAGAGGTGGAAGTAACTTAACAAAAATAGTTGTACTTTTCAGTGTATCACTGGGATTTCTTTGGATCAAAAGCCATTGTGGATGGAAAGAGTCTTTCTATCTGCAGGAAACAAATCTGGTTCCAACCCACAGAAAGCAAATTTACTGATTATGTCCAAGCAGCACAATAAGGGAGGTGTTATTTTTTTTAAATCAAATTGAATAACATTTTTAAAATAGCAATGTTCCATCCAATAAATTCCAACTCTGCTTCAGGAACACATGATATACCAAGTGTATGTTTAACCAAAAGGAAGTTATATTTTGTTCAATCAGAGTTATTTACAATAAATGGTCCACAGAATTGAATCTTTAAGTACTTGAAAGTAACCCTGCTTGATAGTCTTGCATACCTTGATGATTTCTATAACATATAATTCTATTGGAACATCGAAAACATTCCTAAAGATTTAGAATTATTGTTTAGAACAGGTTATTTAGGTACAAACCAGGACATCCTAATAGTAAGGATGGCTAATATAGAATGTAAAATTTCTCAAGAAACACATGCATTTGAAAAAAGCAAAAACTTTATTTTTTGTTAGTCAAATTATTTAAACAACTCATTATTTAAACCAATCTAGTCTATTTTCTGCTGGGTCAATTGCTTTGAACCACAACACATGCCAGTAGTGACCACTGACATTCCTAGCAAGTACTCTACACGCATAAATAAATAAATAAGTAAATATCACCGTACAATCCATATTCACATATACCCTATGCAACACACAACACCTCTTCAGCTAGTCAATGCGTATCAGTTAAATAGGGTACTGGATAAGCCTTTCCCCTGCTGTTATAAAGAGGTTTCCTTTCTCAGTGGTTGGCAGGGAGTGTGGCTTTTCTCTGATCTATGGCCCTTTGTTAGTGCGGGAGTAAGGTCTTTTCTCTGATGTGGTGCACATCACAGATAAATTATTTCTCTTCTGTAGGAGCTAAGACAAAGAAACAGTAATGCCTGAGACCGTGGAGAACTAGTTTGGTAAGTGAGTGGGGAAGAAATCCCCTCTGTGGAGATTTGGTCTACATGGCATACCTCCTCTAAATAGAATAACATTATATGAAAAACACCGTCAGACCCATAAGAACATCTACAGAGTTACAGTTTTTGACTTCAGAACTTATTTTAAAAATTTTAAAAATTACAGCAATAGGAAATTAGATACTCCATAGTGTAAAATTATTTGTAAGAATGAAGAAGGCCCCAAATTTGATATTAATGTTTTAGAAAATGAATGTAGGGCCAAATGAGAAACACATGAACTGTGGAGGACTATCAGACTGTCGGGTTGGCCTCCCTGGGACAGATGGCTTCTTCAGGAGGCAGTAGCATAATGAGCATAATTGACCTGGGAATAGGCCTTGTGCTGGAAACTTTATAAAGTATCAGTATCAGAGGCTAAGATATTTGATGAAGACAATGTTCACCTCAGCCTATGACTGGATATACTGAACTTCATCTATACCAAGGCCACTCTTCTAGTCTGGCTCTTCTTGTATCTAGTAGAGTAGTTTTTTAGATTTGCACCCATGGGTTGGCTTGAACAACTCTTTGGCTGTAGTGTTTCTACATGGCTAATGTGATAGATTGTGGCCTTCAATATCTGACTAACCTCTCACACACTCCCCTGCAGGACAGAGCATATGGATACCACTCCTGCATTACTATATTATTGTACTGTGTCCAACAAACTTTAATTTAAAAAATCACATTTTATAAAACATTTTACCCAGATATTTTTTAAAGTAACTTAAAATAGTAAATTGCTTTTTCCATATGTAGGAAGATTATACTTAAAACAGTCACTATTATATAGGATGCAAGCAAAAAGGCTGTAACTCATGAAGGAATTTTGGAAGCCCTCACTTTGACCTTATTTGTAAACTATAATTCATTTATGGCTGTTCTTCCTTTTTACTACAGACCCCTGATACATTGTATCATATAGAGTACAAAGTTCACTGTACGCATCCCCACTAACATCAGCTACAGCCTTCTTAACACATCAGGAAAACGTCAAAGACAGAAAAATAATTGCCTGCAAAAAAGCCATTTTGTAATATTATTTTTCAGTATCTGCTGAATGGATAGGGAAATATTTCAGGTTGCTTGCTAAAAAATCTTTGCTTTTAAGGGCCTTCAATCAACTGTAGCAAGAAAGGTAAGATACTCTTTTCAAAATGTCTTCTTTTTGAAGACTTGAACTCAAAAATAAATGACTTGTCTTTTTGAATAAGCCCTATCACTTCTGATCTAACTGAATTAGTGATACACGAAGGACTAAAATCCAACTGACATAAGAAAACAACCTGTAATATCCATCAATAAACAACAAACACCTGTAAGGAGATACGTTGTTTTTCTTGCTTATTAAAATATTTCTAGGCACTGTTGCTAATGCTAAAACCAAGAAAAGGGACACAGTGGTTATGAAATGCCAGTAAATATGATACATAATTTTACTAATTGAGATTGCAATTTGTCAATCACTATCTGGCAAGCAAATCCTGTTGAACATAATAATAACTCTGACTAGAAATGTACAGAATTATACTATGATTTATTTTACTTGGGAATTGTTTTCTTGCCAAACAGCAGTTACAGCAATATTAAAATTAATCATTTCTTGAAAATAGTAAAAAGTTTGTAGATTCAAACAAAATTTTACTGAATTATTTATCATGATGGTAATACCACTAAGCACACCAGGTACTGCTATATAATAACAACTAAAAAATTTTAAAAGACTAAGTCCATGGCTAAATCCTACAATCCAAGGAACATATTTTCTCTAGTCTTCATATTAAACTATTCATTCTGCTTTTCATCTGGCTCTCACTATGGTCCTGAACATGACGAACAGCATAAACACTTAAATGGATGATTCAACTTGAAAGTGATTCAACTGAATTTCTCTTTTGAATCAGATCTTTAAATCAAATATTTGGGGTGATTCAAGGTATCAAACCAAGTGCCTTTGAACTGCTATGGAAATAATGAAGACAATTTAGGAATTTGGTGGATTTTCTTTTGCTTCTGGCTTTACAGAGTCTTCAGTATTGTTCCCATTTTCTTTCTATATATGGACAAAGTTTGAAGAGTGGGACAATATTGATAGGCTCTCATGCCTTGAATTAAATACTTCGGCAAACCCTGCCTAGTGTTCCAGGTACTGCCACTCTGTTGTGTCTTATATTTATATTTATCTTGTCTCATCCATGTATGGTTTGTTCCAGTAGCCCACTTATCGTCAGATAGTCCTGGTTCCCCAACATCTGACATGGCCCTTGTTAATCCGGGGATGTCTGAGCCGGTATGACTCTCTTAGTTTGTGGTACTCTCATATTTGAGGTAGGCAGGTGAAGCGTTAGGGGGTCTTTGCCCAATAACCCCTACTGGTAAGGTAGGTACAGCTGGGATTTGAACCCGTCTCCTGCTCCAAAGGCAGCATTCTAACCACTACGCTATCCAGCTGCATACATGGATCTGTGAATGCCTGGAACTATAGAAAGTCAACAGGACACTCAGGACCTTACTCAAGAACTCAATGGAACTGTGGAAGACAACACTGGAAGTCAACTCAAGGCAGCTTGCACAAGTGGTCATCAAGTGTGGCATATACCAAGGTGGTGCACTGTCCCCACTGTGGTTCTGCATGGGCTTGATCCCCCTCAGGCAGATTACTACAAGAAGTGGATATGGAAACAAGTTCAAGAGTGGAACTACCATCAGCCACCTCCTCTACATGGATGACATCAAGCTGTATGGTAAGAGTGAACGAGACATCGACTCACTAATCCACCTGACACAGATCTACAATGACATTGGGACGTCATTCAGACTGGAGAAGTGTGGCCAGATGGTAGTAAAGAGAGGGAAGGTAGTTAAGACTGATGGGGTGGAACTACAGCAGGCCACATAGCAGACATACAGACCAGCTACAAATGCCTTGGTATCCCACAGACACATGGGAACCATGAGGAGGAGGCAAGGAAGACAGCAACAACCAAGTACCACCAAAGGCTAAGACAGGTCCTAAAGAGCCAGCTCAATGGGAAGAACAAGATCCACACCATCAACATGTATGCCTTACCAGTCATCAGTACCCTGCCAGTATAATGAGCTGGCCAAAGGAGGGTATGGAGGCTGCTGATGTGAAGACCCAGAAGCTCCTCACAATGTACAGAGGCTTCCACCCCAAGTCCAACACCCAGAGACTGTATACCAGGTGGAAAGAGGGAGGGTGGGGTCTGGTGAGTGTCCAAGCCACTGTCCTGGATGAGACCCAGAGCATCCAGGAGTACATCAGTAAGATGGCACCTAAAGATGAGCTGTTGAGAGAATGCCTGAGGCAGCAGCAGACATGGAAGGAAGATAAAGCACAGGAAGTGCCATGGCAAGACAAGACCCTGCATGGGATGTACCATAAACAGGTAGCTGAGGTGGCTGACATTGGGAAATCCTACCAGTGGCTGGAAAGGACTGGACTAAAAGACAGCACTGAGGCACTGATCATAGCACCACAAGAACAGGCACTAAGCACCAGATCCGTAGAAGCAGGAGTCTACCACACTAGACAGGACCCGAGGTGCAGAGAGGCCTCAGAGACAGTCCAACGCATAGTGGCAGCATGTAAGATGCAGGCAGGAACAGCATACACTGAACGGCACAACTAAGTAGCTGGCATTGTGTACAGGAACATCTGCATGGTGTATGGGCTAGACCCTCCCAAGTCCAGATGGGAGATTCCACAAAAAGTTGTAGAGAATGACAGGGCTAAGATCCTGTGGGACCTCCAGATCCAGACAGGCAGGTACTGGCCAATCAACCAGACATCATGGTAATAGACAAGGACCAGAAGACAGCAGTGGTGATAAATGTAGTGGTGCCAAGTGACAGCAACATCAGGAAGAAGGAGTATGAGAAGCTGGAGAAGTACCAGGGCCTGAAGGAGGAACTAGAGAGGATATGGAAAGTGAAGGTCCCAGTGGGGGTAGGGGCACTCGGGGCTGTGACCCCCAAGCTGGGAGAGTGGCTCCAACAGATCCCAGGAACATCAGAGTCCAGAAGAGTGCAGTGCTAGGAACAGCTAAGATACTGCACAGCACCCTCAAACACCCAGGCCTCTGGTAGAGGACCCTAGGCTGAGGAAGACACATACCACCCATAGGGGTGAGAAGGGAATTTTTTTTAATATTTATATATATATATATATTACAAGGAATATAAGTTTCAGTTCAGTTTTGGAAACAGATCATATTTAAAGTACTGAAGAAGCCAAATAATAAATATTTTAAATAGCTTGAAAGGATATGGTATTGTAACTATTGGTTGCACTTCTCTTCCCTTACTCCTGTCAACACCAAGAACCTCCCAAAGCCATCTTCAAAGGTTTGAAAAACTTTGTGAACAACAGATATTAGGACATATAAAGCTGCCCTCCTATTTATATTTTCAGGTTCCATTTTGCCTACATGGCTCAGAGCAGAGCTCCCCAACCTTTTCGAGGTCAGAGGAACATGAAGAACTTTGATAGCACACTGTGGGCACACAGAAAATGGCTGTTTTGGGGGTTATGGTTAGTCTTTCTCAACCTTTTGACCCTGGAGGAACCTCTGAAATATTATTCAGGCCTTGGAGGACCCCTGCACATTCAGGCTCAAATATAGGCCACAAGTTACAAAATTATTATATTCATTTCTGGTGTAGGCCTGTGTATCTGCATTAACAGTGTTCTTAAACTAAAAATAAAGAATGAAACTTACCTCTTGAATGTGAAGTTGCCCGCATTTGAAATAATTTTTTATATAAATCGTGATCTCCCAGGGAACCCCTAGTGACTTCTTGTGGAACCCTAGGGTTCCATGGAACCCTGGTTGAGAAACCCTGGTCCAACAATACTTATTCCACAGAAGGCAAACTAATTTCCCTGAATTTTCTTTACCACTTCAGCTTCCTTTTTGCGAAGGGGAGATAAGAATGCTTATAGGGTATTAGTGGCCTCAGATGGATTCTCAAAAATAAAGCTTATGCTTGCAGCTGTACTTTAGCTTGTAGCATGCTATCTTCCAAGTCATTTATTTATTTAAATTTAAAACTATATAAAACCCAATCAGATATTTAATTTAGCAGATGCCACTAATGTTAAGGGTTCAGTTTTTAGAAACTAATGCTGGGAGTATATTATTTTTGGTCTATAGGGTTAGTTTTGCATTGAAGAGCAATTAATCATAAACTATATTAAAAAAAAAAACCCAATTTTGTTGTATTCCTGGATTGTATTTGGCTGTTTTAACTTTTATAATCTTATCTTGGATTGTAATAAAATGTTTGTTTGGTCTGTTGGGTTATTTTTAATACTTTGGCATTATAAAAGTAGTAAGGTAAAGATATTAATAAACTAAAATGCTAAGCCAGCATGTAAAGAGTTCCAAATGGCATGGGTTCTGGAAGCGTGGGTGCTATGGAACATAGTAGTTTTGATTTGAAATCCTGAATTTCTGGGCAAATTCAAGTTTCTAATAAGGTCATCTGGTAGAAGAACTTACACCAACTCTGTCCAAACAAAAAAGTCCACTCCCTTTGACTTCTGGCACGTTCCTCATAAAGAATAAAATGAGAAAGATTCCATTTAAATCCACCATTAAAAACCCTGTAATACAGAAGCCTCTAAGTATACAGTCCTATCTCATTCAGAGATGATACATGTTATTATTCAATCTGCTTTTTTTCAAATGGGTACATTAATAAATATATATTACTAAACAATTTTGCTATCACCCAATTGTGACCACTTCCATGGTCCTTGGATAGAGGTGTTCTGTTGTTTCAGCTGCTCCTATCTTTCAGAGTTAGTCACATTTTTATTGGTAGCGTTCTGTGGTAACTACCTAACTCCAGTTCCTACTCATTCTTGTTTCCTTTCCACATACATTCTTGCTTCCTGATTAAATGCTAAATTCCCAGTAACAGAACTCAACTTAGTTGTTTCTAAGAAATTCTTGATGCTTTGAATCATACTGAGAGTATATTTAGCTCCTTAAACTACATGAGACAAAAATGTGATGCAGTTACAATTTGCACAAATAGTAGTTAAGTTTCCTTGAATAACATCACTGTATCCAACATCCTGGAAATAACTTTGTAACTCTAATTTCTGCAGGTTTCCACCATTGTGACTGAAATGTTCCATGCCCAACAAAAGACTTCTGTCAAGAAAAATTAGTGTGCACCAAAAATTGAAACAGCAAATCAGTACTTAGATCTTGATTGAAACCATTCCTGCTTCAAAACATAGCACTGTATTTGATATGCAACAAGGCATGGAAAAGTTGTCTATTAAAATTTTAGATTATACAATCTCCAAGGGGTCTTTATCTGAACAAATTTCTGAGCTATATATTAGACAGATTATAAATTTGGCATTAAAGACTTTTCAGGCTGCTGGAATATACTGTAATCCCCCCCCTTCTTAAACCCCCTTAAAATTGCTATCTTTGGGTATTTCTTGATTGAATTAATTTCTTTACTCCAAGAACCTGTTAACTTGCAAAACTACACTGAGGTATTTATAAAGTTTAATTTGTTCAGTTTTATTCCAGCATAGTTATATGTACAGTACTTCAAGAGTTTCTTCTGAAATATAATAATCTTAGCCTTCAGGTAATTTGTACTGAGACTTTCTTCCTCTGACAGACTGGTATCTTCTGTTTGCAAGATACACTTCATAGTCTATGGTAGAAATCTTTACAGCAGAATTTTGATTGCTGTCGCTTCTTGGCCCAATTTCGAATCTCTTTGGGGATAGATAAGCTAAACAATTTTCTGTACAAACAGAGGTGGATATGAAGCAGCAAAAATATTTGAATCTGGGTGCTTTTTCAAAAAAGGAATTTCTCATGAAAATAAGAGCTGTATTCCAACCCATTATCTATTTAGCTTGCTATAAAAAATGCTAGATTAATCTTTAGCTTGGCTTGATATAATTCTTTGCCATTGATTGTTTTTGAAGGTGGAATGGTAATGTCCAAGTAAGTCAGACATGTGCTCTTGCATTGTCCCTTATAAAAAGAAATTGGAAGGATCACGTATGTCCGATTTAAGACAATGGAAGGCCAGTATGTTGTTTATCTACCTTCTGATCAAGAATGACAGCATTACAAAGTGAGTTGCTAGTTTCTTTGTTACTTCAATAACCCTTTGGTGCCATAAATTTCAGCTGCCTAAAGGGAATAACTGCTTCTGTACTCATTAAGTAGTATTACTCTGGTTGACTGTGTCTTCTTATAGATGTACTGTACGTGTGGCTGATGTCAGCTACTACAACATATCAATTTAGATTACCAGATATATAACCAAGAATCAATTAGAGTAATTCAGATGAGATCAATAAAAAACAATATACTACAATATGAAGTATAGTGAAATAATGAAAGAATTACGGTTTTTTTAATATGACATTAAAAAAATTTTGAGCCTCTTCTCTGTCATAACGTATGTTCATGTGTCTATGCATATGAGAAGCTAGACAAGCATTTATCATACAAACAAGTACTCTGACCACTTAATTTTATATTCATTTTATAAATGTTCTAACGGTAGCAACATTAATTTCTATTAAATAACCACATGGATTAAAAATAGAAAAGATAACTATAGAAAAAAAAATTCCTAACAGCTTGTCAGAGGAAAAGACTGTCCAGAAAATGTACAGATCTTTTTGGAGATCTTAAGAAGTGACAGAATATACATGATTAAAATTCAGTTTAACATGGGAATTCTGTTCCTGGTGATGACTGAATAGGATAACCGATGATATTTCTTCCAAGTAAATCTTGGTGTACTATTGAATAAATCTTGTCTTAACTTCATCACCTAATCCAAATCTATCATTTCCAAATTACACTGCACCCATGAGGAGAGTAAGTACTGTCTTTATCTTGGTCAATCTAAAACCTATCTTTAAATGAGTACTTTTAAAAAAAAGTACTTTTCTTCTTAACTTTATACTGTTTAAAATGAATTAATGAAAAATCAGGTGCATTTTTAAATCTGAAATATACTCTTCAGAACTACTAACAGGGATGTAATTGCTTCTCTGGATTTTCTACCAACAAAACAGTAACAATACATCAAATGTTTAACAGAGTTCTATTCAAAGGGACCTCTTCTTCTCTTCTACTCCTGCATCCTATTCTGTTCTGCAAATCTGCTCTGATGGGTTCCACACCTTTTCAGAACAGATATGTGGAGGTCAGCAAGGAGGTTGAAGGAATCCTTGGTGGTGGTGAACTTTTCCTTTAGCAGACACAGCTAAATATAATCCATAGTTCTGTACCTAGATTATCCAAGTAAAGATAATAAATTGATGAACCCTGTTTTCCAATATAATAGAAAAGATTAGAGAGATGAGTGACTTGAATACAATAATCAAACTATAGCATTTATAGATTGCTCAGATTATGAGATTCAGAAAATTTGAGGTTATTTTTGATCATGCTGTCTCTACAGTCTTAAATTGTAAAAACATTTTAGCGCCTAAGAAATTTGTTGATAATAATTAGCAACACAGCATTTCTCAATGCCAGATATTTCCTAAATACTTTTTTGAGTTATGTATGGACTGACCCTCTCTTCAATTAGTCTGTACTAATGTGTCAAAAGAAACTTTCTGGAAGAAGAAAGTATAATTCACTTTGGTTATCTCATAGGCCAAACTCAGTACTAAACTAAACAAAACAAAATCCTTGAGGGTTACTCACATCATCCTAGGTATTTCAATCATTAATAGTTCAACCCCATTCAACAGTTTCCCATCAATTTCTTATTCTCATGTACCTGAATATAACAGTTGGATCATTAGTCCATTCTCTCACTTCACCTATTCATCCCAACTTCTCAGATAAGGGTCTAGGTAGAAATTCATACGTACTGCCAAAGACTACTGTCTCTGATACCAGTAAAATACCAAGTATATTTCACAACTTTCTCATTCCCTTAAAATTAATAAAGCAGAGGTGAAAATACTACAACTGCTGCAAATTCACTATTCATTCTGATGAGTTTAAAACATACATCTTAATCTGAAGTATTATGTGAAACTTAATCCTAGGATGTTCATGATTATTATGCAAATGAAAAAAAAAATATTTCATAATAAGAGAATATAAAGAAAACCAAGCAATACTCTAGCAGCTCTTCTTGTGAGAGTTCTTCAAGTCTTTGATCACCAGTCACCATGGCCAATTCATTTTTTAATTCCTGGATTTCCTTCTTCAGACGCATAATCATCTGAAAATATAAAATGGATCACATTGATTAATAATGAATATATGATCTAGAAGTTAGGTGATGTTCTTTTCTATTTATAGCGAACTGCTAATTTTTATATTTTGCATATATTTTGCAAAAGAATCCATACATCTTTTTCTTCTTCTTTTATGGAAATGATATAGTTCTGTGAATTTAAATAATGGTATGCTTTGGAAAAATGAAGAAGCATGATTTGGGGGAAGAGAAACTCATTTCAGAGATAGTAAACACTGGACAACTGAGATTCAATTATTTTCAGGTTTAGCACTTTGAATTTGTATTCATAGCATATGTAGTTCTGGATTATGGGCAATAAGTTTTCACCATCTTTATTCTCTAAGGGGGCAATCTTTTGAACATGTATCTGGAAAAAAATTCTATTGAATCTACAAAAGCTTACTTTCAAGTCAAATTGCATATAGCTGCACTGTAGAACTTCAAAATGTGAAAACAAACTTGTTCCTTAACATTAATGATTTAAAATATTCCGTATTAGATTGTTCTGTAAATTAATGAGAATATTTAGATATTGTTAATAATAACGGTACAATTTCTTCTTAATAACAATAATACTATTGTTCATAGTGTTACTGTTCTCAAAAGCAATTTATGCAAGAAATTCAAAATTAACCATATAGTTTGCACATACTTAATTGGAAGATTTCGTTGGCTTCGAACTTCCGGTGGGGACATGGCCAACTGAACAGCTGTGCCTGTGAGCTCTGCAGGCAGATCTGATAACATGGCTTTTTATGGGCTCAGGCAGGCTTTTCCTGAAGCCCTAGAGTATTTTCATCGACAGAAAATGCTCGGAATCATCCCTATTGCACTCCTGAACATCGCCTCGCAGCCAGAAGATTGCAAACAGTGTTAGCACTAATCTGGTAAGAGATGACAGGAGACTGGGACGTCACCATTTCCAAACCACCATGTAGCCTTAAAGGGACACTGAGTTGAGCCACCCCATTTCTAAATCACCCAATTTATATTTTTTAAGTTTATGTACCCCAAGAGAGGCTTTCTGCAGCAAGGAAAAGCCATCTCTCTTGGTGCTTATCATTTTTTTTTTTTAATTTTAAAAATCTTTCAAAGTTTTGGCTTGTTTCCCTATTTAAATATTAAGGAGGACTGTGAATAAATAAGTGCATCCCTGCTATTATTTTTGTATTGAATTTGAAGAATTTGATTTTTCCCTACACATTGAATCTGCTGTTTTGAATCATCAGCTTTCTGTTGCTACTTTCTCTGGGAAGTTGCCCCTTATCACTTTTAATTTTGCAAACATTGCTGGAAATCTACTATTAACTCTTACTTGTGCCAGTTAAGTATCTAGGGGGTGTCATAATCTACTGCCTATAACATGGAGGATTTTAAGCAGACATTCTCAGAGCTTCATTGTGAGATCAAACAGATTTTCTCTGATTCCTGTCAAGCTATTATGCAAGATATCCAGGACACTGTAGAAAATATCAGCTTTAAAATGTTTCATCTGGCTGAGGAGGTTGTGGAAAAAGTTGATTCTAGTGAAGATGGAGATGTTTCTACCAACAGCAAAAGTGAAGCTTTTGTTGTGCCAGATGACCAGATTCTGGTGCTGAAGGAGTTAAAAGAACAGACTGAATTGCAAATCACAAACAGAATTGTTTTTCGGGTGGAATGTTATGGGAAAGAAGAGATTTTGCTCTGTGGGAGGTTTTTTGCTGAAAAGTCTGAGTTTCTAAGGGGGGCAGTTGGGCTGTTTGACTTTTTTATGAAACATGCCTTGTGTGTATTATGGAG
This sequence comes from Candoia aspera, assembly GCF_035149785.1. Lineage (NCBI taxonomy): Eukaryota > Metazoa > Chordata > Lepidosauria > Squamata > Candoiidae > Candoia > Candoia aspera. The sequence continues at coordinate 59,956,339 of NC_086153.1, read as the reverse complement.
ATATGTAAATCCTCTGATATATTATGAAGTGGGGTAAAGATTTAAGCTTTTTTTTTGGACTGCTTTTAAGGCTTATATCATTCTATTCTTTCTTAATGATTTGGATTAAGATTAATTGGATTGCTTTTAAGGTTTTCTTGTTTTTATTCTTTTTTAACAACTTGTAAAGATTTATAAAGTATCATAATAATAGTTTGGTTTTAGGGTTAATAGGCTTAAGACTGTTATAGTACTATTAATATAAAAGTAGACAATTTATATGTTCTTTTTAGTTTGATTTCTATTATAGTAGACAGAAATGTATAGGATAGTGGTAGGAAGGAAATAATTAACTAAATGTCTTTGGGGGAGAAAGTTGATTAGGAAGTTTATATATTTCTTTTTCTTTTAATATAAGGGGAGGGAACAATTGCATTAAGTGATTTTCATAATGTGCTAATGGAATGATTTATAGAAATGAAATAATGTGATTTTGGTCTGATATAGAGTAAGGGTTTGATTATGGAAATTGCTGTAAATTCTTGCTGTTAAAAGTCAAAAGTTAACTCTTTATGTAATCTTTAAAGTTTTTTTTTCCCTGTGTTTCGCACTTCCTAGTTTCTTTTTTTTTCTTTTTGTAGTTATCTTTCCTTTAAAATTAATAAAATTCTTATTTAAAAAAAGGAAGATTTTATTGGCTTCATCTGCTTGTCACCGGTGTAATAGTTTCATCTCTAAAACTTAACTCAGATTACTAAAAATGAAATCAAGGGAGAAATCCCATCTGAATTGGGTAGAGATCAGTGTTAGGATATACTCCTTGATCCCAGATGTCTACACATGGGTGATTATTAGCAAAACTAATGCTAACTCAAAGTATACTAAACTTTGCTAAAGACGTCAGTCCAGTTATTCCCACACAGAACTCATCCCACTTAAATTACTGCAATAATTTAAGAAAACAGGGCAACTGTTTTCTAAGCATAAAAGCAGTCCTATCCTTTGCAAGGCTCACATAGCTGTTCTAAAGGATGCCCCCATGTGTCTGCACACAGAGACCATTCTTCTGATGCTAAAATAAATAAGCACAGTGGCACAGTGGCTGTGCATAGACATGCAAAGACATGCATGCAAAAATAGAGGAGATAATTTTTAAAGGAGCCACATGAACCTTGCAAAGACATGGGTGCTTTAACGTTTTAAGACGTGCTTCATCTGTATTAAAATGTTAGATGAAACATCTCTTTCAAGTGCTTTGTACAGTCACATGACAGTCAATTCTACTGCTAAGATGACTTTATGAAAATGGAAAAGGAAAAGGAAGTGATGAGTGCTCTTAGTCTTAAGAATCATGAGATGTAAACCTTTCTAAAACTAAGCAGGTTTGCTTGCACAGTGCTGGATGGAAGACTTCCCGGAAATACTATGTACATACTACATCAAGTATGTAATGTTTTTAATCATTTGGGATAAATAGGCCTCCACTATCATATGCAGGAGATATAATGAATTATTATTATTATTATAACATGGGAAATGCTGTCATGGCTTATTATGTGCTGTTATCGTATAGAGTCATTGAGCAACCTTACCAATCTAGGATCAATTTCTTCATTTAGAACAGCTTCATTCTTAATAAGAGCAACTCGCTGAGCAAATCTACAGGTTGAAATAGATTCCTAAAAGGAGAAAACATCTTAACATGCAACTGTATAAACAGCTAGGTTTTCTATAATGTAAGAATCAAAGCAGCAATTTTTAAAATACTCTTGATATACTTTAAGAAAAATGAATGCCAAATGAATTATATGTTGATAGAAAATACTTCCAGTCTATCATATCTGAGGACTGAATTAGATAATATGTCAAGTATCATCTGCCAGCAAAACCGGCAACCCCATATCCACTCCCATATTTCTCCATAAAATTAGTTTCCTGAGATAATTAATTTGTCATTATTACGACATTTATTTGTGTGTTTCATAATTAATAGGTTGATGCTAATGGAAAAGACAAAAATTGGTAACTATACATTTCAAGGACTAAAGAATAAGGAGATAAAACCAGAGGATCTGTATGTGGTGTTTCAGTTTCCAGCAAGAAATCAATTATTTCGTGTAACTGTAAATAATATTTCAAAATTATAATTATTTTCATAACTGATAAATTATTTTATAAATAATAAAAAATAAGCATTGATGTAAAATGCAATGTAACACATTGGCCCTTAATGACATATTTTCATTTCTTAAAAAGGGTCTCCATACAGTCTTAAATTATTTTAGATATATCTTTGAGGATCCATCTCCAGTTTCAAAACTAATTACCTCTTCTTAAACTTCAGTCATATTTTCTTTTTAAATTGCTGATGATCCACTAGCATACGGTTTACACCAGTATTATCTACTATTTGTATAAATATGTTACTAACCAGCTGTAGCATATATCTTATTCTGCTTCAATACTGCAATGGAATTTAGTGACAATCCTATCACGGCTAATTTTTAAAAACAATGCCATAAGATTATTTATTTATTATTATGTGAATAAGATGCATTCAGACCGACTGTTAACTATACACTGAATAATTTTATAAAATGAACTGGATTTTAATCATCCATACAATGACTTTTACTACTTGCTATGAGCTGATCTGATATTAAATATAATGAAAAAGAAAATTTCTGATTCAAATCTCATCCCAGAATTTGAAGCAATCTTCAGAAAAAAAGAATCAACTTTTATTCCATTTAAAATTTTCTTCCATCTGCAGGCCTCCAGTAATGCTCTAATAAAGAATACAAAATGCTTTGAATATTCAGTACAACTATATGGCTAAATATTCCATTATTCACAGCTACCTATCCTCCTCCAGGTGGCACTTCAGATAACAACAAAGGTGGAAGTCATGGTATCAACAAGAACAGAGAGATTGTGTGAGTGTATGTATGGGGGGAGACAGTGAGCAAGAAATCCCAAAGGTTTATTTAAAAATATTTTTTATTAGAGACTTTCACATAAAAATAAGTTTCACTGAAAAAAAAAGTTTTCCTTTCCTATTCTTTTATTATTATTATTTTGTGTCTGGTTGTGCACTCAAATAGCTAATAAGCAGCCAAGACCTTAAAAAAATTGACAAAAAGGCTATTCTAAGAATGCTATGTCACTGTCAGAGTTTTATCATACTGTATCAGTTATGCACTGAAATTTGAGCAGGAAAATTATAATATTAGAAAACAATTTAAAAGAGAAATGGAAAATGGGAAGACATACATCGATGTTCCTTTTTTCTACTGAGAGTGTTGCAATCATTGTTGTCATGCAATTCCCTCCTAGGCTGTCTCTTAGCACTGAAGTCATCATGGAGTTTCTATATGGAATGTGAGATCTGTTTTTTTCTGACAGAGCAATGATTACCTGCAATAAGGATAATAATTAGAAAACCTTATTAAATGTTGTGTTGCTTTTGATTACTTAAGACAAGTCTTTCTAATATTAGAAAATGTGTATTAAAATTGAGCATTTTGCATACATACAATTGCGCTAAACATAATCCTATTGCACATATTTGGAGTAATATAAACCAGTGTCTATATTAGTGTGATGTTAGCAACAATGACAATATAGCAGCTGCAGATATGTATACTAAGAGCCCTCTAACCTGGTGATTACACTTAGGCACAATCATGTCATTGTTTTATAAAAAAGTAGACTACCTATGATACTTAAAAAAACTAAACCTCTTCAGGTGAAGGAAAGTTTTTTTTTACTTTGGTTATTTAATCTTACTTAATGTTTTCAGGAAGTACCATACTCTGTTTGATAATCAAACTGAAAAGGCACCAAGAGCACAATGTTGAGGAAAGTAGCACATCTACTTTCACAATTTATACATCTTGCAGACTTCATTGATCCTGTCACCACACTTGAAGACCAAGCTGAGAAACCATTTTGAGGCCATTAACTTTGTTATATTTTTAGCCTCTGAACGCCACAAGTGGCATGATTAGTCATGCAATTACACTGCTAGATCGATAGAATCCAATGTTTTGGGCTTGGGGCATTTAGGATCTTCCCTTTTCCCACCAGAGCCAGCACCCTGAGAGTTATGATCACTTGACTGGAAAATACTTTCACTGATGGTGGATTATGATCTACTCTGCTACAAGGCATACATGTCTTATACTGAACTGCAAAATGATTGAGACCCCACAGTTCAAAAAGCAAGTGTATTGCTAATTGAGATATTATTCATTTATCAACACGTGTTTTCCAAAAGTCTTATTTCCTTGCCAAACAGAAATATATTGACAGCCATGTAAAGGTACCCATATTTCAACGACTTGCTGAAAAGCACTTCCTTGAAACTGTTCCACGATATTTTTTCATGTAAAATAATGTTACAATATTACTGATTGTCATTACAATATCTAAGAGCAGTGGATGGAAGATACTCAATTTCCTCACCATACTTAAATCTAGTAAATTGATTTAATGGGCTACTTCTCCTTTTGATGACTAGCATTTTAAATAGCTTATCTCTACGATGAAGCATCTATTATTAACAGCTTCTGTCTTGCCTTTCTATCTTAACTTTGGCCTTCCATAAGTTGCCACACCATAATATCAAGCAGCACAACTTAGCCTTTCCAGTAGAGAAGGATGCTGGCTACTATACTTCAGCAGCAGGAAAGCAACAGATACCCTGAAGCTACTTGAAAAAGAGTAGCTTCCTAGTATTTCAAACATAGTAGTTCATTCCAGTTTCCTAATGGAAAGTGATGATCGTTTGTTCAATGGCACCTCCTCTGCCTACTGACAAGTATGTTTTGGCAATCAGTTCTACATCTCTAAATGTCATGCTTCATCCCAACTAAGACTTAAAATAAAAGGCTTGCAGTGAGAGATTCAAGGATACAGGTCTGATAAGATGCTTTTACTGAAGATGGCAGATATGGTTCAAATCTTCCATCTCTTTCCCCTTATTTTTAAAGAGAGGAAAAAGGAAGATTCCAAACTATAGAAAAGTCAGTCTGAGATGATACCTTGGAAGATTCTACAGCAGATCATAAAGAGACTGAGCTACCCTTTAGAACAATGTCAGCATAGGTTTGCTAAGAACAACTCTTGTCACATTACTTTTTTTTTAATTGACTGATTAAATTCTTAATAGATCATAGGAATGCTATCGATGAATATACCTGGAGTTGCAGAAAGCATTTGACAAAGTACCCCAAGATACTGTAGGCTGATTAGAAAGCTAGTTAAACGGATACATACAGTAGCTGACTTGAAAAATGCATTAAAAGTGCACTCTGTGGCAGGTTGAAGCCCCTGGCTGATAGACCCTGATTGGGTCTGTGCCAAGGTCCTTTTTTTTTAAGAGAAGGCAGATGACTCAGCACAAGGCAACAAGCATGTAGGCAAAAAGAGGAAAATGCTAGAAGGTACCTGTATAGTGGCACATATATATCCTGGGTATAGAATATAAGAAGAGTCAGGAAAAGATAAAGGTGCTTTTTTTAAACTGGAGATGCTGCAGGACATGACGCTAGAGAGGACATCACCTCATAAACATGGAGTGAAGTGGAGCCTGTAAGTCCAGAGATTCCAGCCCTGAGACAAGGAGGAAGACTAGGAAGAAAATCCTGGAGCAGCTTGTGAACACATGGATCAACCAAGAGAACTGGTCCCGTTGTGTCTAAGGAGACTCAGTGGAACTGTGTGAGTTAAAGACTTTGTTTGGCAGCAAGACAGCCAGGAGGCATTCTATTATCAGCCACTGAGATCAGGAGGGATGAGAGAAGCCAAAATACAGCACAAGTGAAAGTGAGAGAAGGAGAAGTGAGAGGGAGAAAATTAAGTAGAGTATTATACTTAGAGTATACTGTGTATGTGTTTATGTGTATTGTACTGTACATACTAGGTTTTGTAAATTACATTTTCACCTGTATATATTAGCTCACACATTGTATAAGTATCTTGGCATTTAGAATAAACTTCCTCATTTGTTTACAGCTGGCTGTGTGTGTGTCTGTATCAGCTTCTATCCTGATCCACCCTCCGACATACTCATCAATTGCTCTGCATCAAACTGGAGAGAGGCAATGAGAAGGATGCCTCAAAGATCTGTCCTAGATCTACTCTTCATATTGCAATTAATGATTTGGATGAATAGGTGAAGAGAATGCATATACATTTGCAAACGATACAAACTTGGAGGGAGAAGAACTAATACTCTAGAAGAAAATTCAAAATGATCTTGATAGAGAAATGGGCTGAAAGTAACAGTATAAAATTTAACAGAGACAAATGCGAAGTTCTTCACTTAAGAAACGAAAATCAAGTGCAGAATTATAGGATAGGAGATAACCTGGCTTGGTAATATTACTTGAGAAAAACGATATTGGAATATAAGTTGAATTTAAATGAATATGACCAGCAATGTGATGCGGTTGCAGAAAAAGGCAAATACAATCTGAGGCTGCATCAACAAACTATAATTTCCAAATTATAGGAAGTAATCATCCTATTCTGCTTGGTCAGACCCAACTTGAGCACTGTGTCCATTTCTGAACCTGTCACTTTAAGGATTCAGAAAAAGTGTAACAAATTCAGAGAAGGAATCTTGAGATTATCAGGGAACTTAAAAAAACACTGAAAGAGCCAGGCATGTTGAACCTTGAGAAAAGACCAAGATTAGATCTGGTAGTATTCTTTAAAAATGAAAGGATGTCACAAAGAAGGAGGTCAGGATCTGTTTTTACTTGTTTCAGAGTGCAAGACACAAAATAATGCATTTAAATTACAGGAAGGCATGCTCTGACTGAACATTATATAAAAAAAGAGTAAAACTAATTCAACTGTGGACCAATTAACCAGAAAGATGGTGGGCTTCTCTTCATTATATGTGTTCAAACAGAAGCTAGACAGCTGTCTATCAGGATTGTTTTAATTTGGATTCCTGCACTGAATGGAGGGTTGGACTCAATGGCCTGAATGGCCCTTACCTATTCTATGATTTATCTAAATACGGGAACTGAACAAATCAGCTACCCCAAGACGGGCAACCTTCTAAGGGCTACACACAGGCCCAAAGGATGAACCCTGACTTGAAATGCCAAAATGTGAATCTGCTGCTTCAGGTCAAGAATACCCAGAAAAGGGGGATCATCACATTCCAAATCAAGTAAAATAACTGCCTTCTCTTTACTGAATTTGAGACCTTTTGTCTTCATTCAGCTATGATACCCTCTGAATACTACACTGATATTGCAGCTGGGTAACAAATGGAAGATATGCTGGTAGAAGCATTAAGTGAAGATGTTTATTCAGTATACTTAGTTAGTCCAAGAGCAATTATTCAGCTACTGAAAATAAAATAAACCATTTGCAAAAAATGTCTCAGTTACAACAAATATAAATATTTATTATTTTAAATTCCCATACTGAAGAGAAAAGTGTGAGACACAGAGCAAAACAATGCACCATCATTCTTTTGACTGATAAGATCTTGAACTTCTGCCTCATGGGCTGACACACACCCAGTTTTTGTGTCTTTTGAATGCTCAGAAATTATGGAATAAGCACTGTGTTTATGAGCACTTCAAAATCAACAAAAGCCTGCCATTATTTTAAATGTTTATTGGGCTACGAAAACAATATTCTATATTGAAAGGTCTTTTTTTAAACTGTCATTTATTTTGAAGGTTCTTTTTTTTAGCAGAACACTCTGAAAAATGGTTGATGTTCTGCAAGTTATATATTAAAAGAGCAGGAAAAAAATCTCAGTTCCGATACTTTATTCAATATTAATACATTTGTACTGTGCTTTAAACTAGAGATTAGGTCTTCCAAAATGAGGAAAAAGATAATGAACAACACAGTGGAGAAAGTCTAGTGTAATGGTTTGTGGGAATGACCTTAGGAGATGGGGGAAGAGCCACAACCAGGGGAATGGTCAGGTAAAAGGCAGCTGAGCCTGCAGAAGGAATGTGGGCATGGCAAACCTCTCAGAAGGGACTCTCCCTAGTTTCTTGGGCTGTAAAGGTGATGGGGGAGAAATGTATTTTCAGACTTGCAAGATTCTGTTAATGTCAGTACATAACTTTACCTGCTCCAAATAATGAAGAGACAGATTGATATATTTGGCCTCTGTCAGCTGCTGGCCTCCAGCTCCAGTCTTTGCAACACGCTCTGAACCAGCCAGATCCACTAAGTGTAGTTTGGAGCGCCGAATGACTGCTGATCCTGGTTCTTTGCTTGAGATGTGAATGGTGAAAATGCAATGTGAACGTGTGGAGGCTTGATTCATTGGAGTCTGTAAGAGAAAGGGCTTCCTAAGCCTTACTTTTAAATTCTCAGTCTGAACGCTGCAGATCATTTAGAAATACAAAGTGGTTCAAGTTAAAACACAGGTCATAATGATGCTTTGAAACTTACCAGGTACAACCCAAACATCCCATAAGAGTTCCATTCACAATGGGCTGTACTGGAGGAAGAAAAAAAAAAGGTTGATTCCTCCTTCTCACTATGTACCCCTGCAAAAGTTCAAGGAAGTTTCTTAATCTATCAGAACAGGTTTTCAGGGGATACCAGGGTGTAAAAGAATCAATTTAAATTGTCCTTCCCATGCTTTGGGGAAAATCTCTTCTTAGATTTCAGAAAGCATATCTTAAAAAGAGAGAGAGAGAGAGAACAAGAGAGAGGGAAATTTTAGAACACAACTACTTTAATCTAGTCCAAGATCCCATTTCTCACAGTGGCTAACTAAAACTCTGGAAAACAAGCAAGACATGAAAGGAATATACTCCCAGAAGTATTTGGCCCATTCTGCTTTTGAACAAGGAGATTTGTTTTGTAGTTCAGCCTGTACTTTTCTATTTTTTTTTTAGCAATCTATGCCAGCATGATACATTATCACATTATCACTGCCAGATCAGTCTGCAATTAGTCCCTCTCATCCATGATTCTATGATCCCCTCCATGGATGAGAGGGCCAACCTGGTGTGTCTCATTGAAACCTGGTTCAATACAGTGGGAGGTGTTCCTCTCTTAACAATGTGCACCCCTGGGTTTTGGGTTTGCCATCAGTTGTAGCCCCAGGACAGGAGGTGGATATAAAGGAGTATTCAGATAACTGTGGAAAAGGAATGCTGACGGATAAAAGTTGCTCAGATTCATTCAGATTAGGACTTCAGTTGGACAAGTCTTAGCTGGACAAGTTTCCAGCCCAAGACCCTGCTTTTACAGGGTCCCACAGGGTTCAATCCTCTCCCCCTTTTTATGCAACATCTACATGAGATGGCTGAGCAAGGTCATCTACCGACACAGAGTTAGGTATCTTTTGTCCGTTTGTTTATTTAAAGAATATTTAAGACTATAGATTTGATGCAACTTAACTATAGATTTTAAACTTAGGGTTTGTTGTTGTTGTTTATTTGTTTATTTATTTGCTGGCCCTGAAGGAAAGGGTCTTCTCCTATTACCTGAGAGTAGCTTGAGCTTGTGAATCTCAAAGAAGTGGGCAGGGCCCTCAAGGAAGTCAGTGCTGCCACCTGTGTATTATATCCATATATATATTCTGGTTGGTTAAGGCCTCTCAGGAGGTGACAAACAGCTGGGTTTAATTAGTAGTTATTTCACCTTTGAGTGAGGCAGTAATCTGATCTGCTTTGAAGGAGGCAGTGGGGCAACCTCCCCTAAGGAATCATTCACTGGACTCAGCAGTGTTGGGTACTTTTTGACTGGTTTCCAATTTTTCCTTCTAGGAAACCTGTGAAGGTGGTGGTATAATTCCATAGAATCCTGGAGAAAGCAAATTGTCTGGACCCTTTTCAGTTAGGCTTTTGGTCTGAGTACTGCACTGAGATGTCATTGACTGTGCTGGTTGATGACCTATGTAGGATCAGAATGGAAAGGCATGATTTTCCTGGTCCTGTTTAATTTCTTGGCAGCTTTTCCTTCTGGACCATCTCTAGGGGTGGGGATTTGGGGTGCACTGTTTTATAGTGATTCTTCTTCTTCCTTCAGAGCCAGTTCCAACATGTGTTGGTTGGTGGGTAAAATTCCAGCTCAAAACACTTGTTTTGCAGGTCCCACAGGACTCAGTCCTCTTCTCATGTTAATGCAATATCTATGTGAGTTAGCTGGGCAAGGTCATCTGCTGGCACAGAGTCAGGTATCATTTATTTATTTAAAGAATATATAAGACTCTATATTCGATGCTGCTCAACTACAGATTTTATACTGAATATTTTTTTGCATTTTGTTATTTATTTGATTCTAGAAAATCAGTATTACTATTAGCGGTAAAATACTTCAGATGCTAAAATGTGCAAAATACATAGGTATTACACTGACAGATGAAAAAAGTAGATAAAAGAGAAGTATTGCTTTAATCTTTAAATATTTAAAGTGTTTATATTCATTAAAACATATGTGAAAGCTGCCAAGAATATTTGCTCTAGGCACTTTCCAAACACAAGTAGCTAAACAAATACAGCATAGATATGGTTTCCCAAATTGAAGGTACAGAGAAGCACAGCATAAAACCTTTTACTGAAACATTTCCTCTCATTAAATAGGCTAGGTTTGCATTAAAAGAAAAAAAAACATACTGAGTTCAGACTTAATTGCAAGCTGGGTTTGATTTTTTTTTTTTAATCTGTTCAGTTGTGTCCAATTCTCACAGACTGAGACAAATCCCTGCAGTTTTCTTCGCAAGGTTTTTCGGAAATGCTTTGCCATTGCCTCCTTCCTAGGGCTGAGAGAGAGTGACCGGCCCAAGGTCACCCAGCTGGCTTTGTGCCTAAGGCAGGACTAGAACTTACGGTCTCCCGGTTTCTAGCCTGATGCCTTAACCACTACACCAAACTGGCTCTCAGTTGGCTTTCCAGAGCCCTCTGGAACATTCCTCCCCCAGAGGTGAGGCAAGCCCCTTTGCTCCCAGCCTTCCAGAAGAACTTGAAGACCTGGTTCTGCCACCTCACTTGGGGTGGGAGAGGCAATAGTTCCTCCTGGGGCTGGTTGATATCATAGAGCCCTCCCCAAGAATGACATCTTCGCTCCTTGGATTCTGTATTTATTTTATTTTTTATTTATACTGGTTGTTGATATTGTAATTATATTTTTATGTTTTTAATTGTTGATTTTATTGTGAACCACCCAGAGTCCCCCTTTTTGGGGGAGATGGGCGGTGATATAAATTTGAACAATAAATAAATAAATAAACTGGCTTTGATTTAATTTCCTAAAAATAGAACTTCTGAGATATTTTTCTACATTGAGTCAATATTTCATTTTGTTGTTAGTTTTGTTGATGTTAAAAAAAATAGTAAAATGTTGCAGGAAATCATATAGGAAACAAAGCTTCTTCAATACTGATAGACTTACATTGTATTCAAAGTATGGTAAATAGATCAATAATCACACTCTTTGGTTTGCATCCATTTAATTTTTATTGGCTGAATGTGAAAGAATGTGAAATTCACCAGGATGTTTCCCTGCCTCAACAAATCACTGAATTGTGAAATGATTGCAAGAAGACATGATTATAAAGTATGTCTTGAACCAAGTCTTAATGCTAGGAAACAAGGTAATCTTGATTATTAAATCTATCAGAATGATATATACAGTCCACCTTCTTTTAAGCTCTCAGATACACAAATGTTACATGATGTCATGTACCATGTACAAAGTTATACCTGACTTCCACCACTTCCTCTTGTCAGGCAGAACTTCTCTATTTTTATGCAGTATACATCCTGCGTGGTGTTTCCAGTTACATATACATATAGTATATACCATTCTGATAGATTCTTCCTGCAATACAGGTTGGCCCTGTGAGGGTGCCAAGGTTAAGACCTTCCCATCTTGAATTTTATATTTTACATTCTATATTTTATACTTTGTCTTTATATTTGTATTTTTTATGTATTTATATTGAATTGTGAGTGATTTGTTATTTTTACTATTGTAAGCCGCCCAGAGTTGTTGTACACGAGATGGGTGGCAGAGATATTTAATAAATAAATAAATAAAATACTGCTGAGCACCAGGATCTGGATAGCTCCTAGAGATAAAGGTTTCAGACCCTTTAAGAATGCCCATTATTACTAGAAAAAACAGCTATGAAGATTTATCTTGGCCATATTCATGCCAGAGGAAAGGCACATGAACTTATTAGTTTCCTCATTACTCAGCTTCATAAAACTTTTCTTCTATCATATACTATTTTTTCCATCTCATGGTACACATATTAAAAATGAAGAAGCAGTTTAATGTGCAGACATATCCCCATCTAACTGATTTTCACATTTGTTCAACTGAGATTAAGACCTAAGCATGCACTCATCTATCAATATGAATTCTGTTACAATTAATTCAAATTCAGAGGAAGGCAGTAAAGATGACTAAGGAACTAGAAATTAAGTCTCATAAGGAGAAACTGAGGGAAATGGAGATATCTAGTCTCAAGAAAACATGATAGGATGGATTTGATGGTACAGTATTCTTTAAATACCAGAAGAGATGTTACATTTAGAACTGACATGGGAAGCTCATGACTTCACACAGATTGCACCGCATCATTAGCACAATGTAATATAGAAATGAAGTAGAAATTATTAACAAAATAAAAGTGATGGGGAAGGTGTTCAATAACTTTTACCCAGTACTTTCACTTCCTTTTATCTTATGGATGATTCAAAAGTAGAATAAGCCCAGTAGGAGAAAAAAGCCAAGGGAAACAACTGTCCAGCTCCCTTTGGCAGGTTTCAGCTTGGATGAAACTTCCCAGAAACATAACACAGCACAGCTAAGAATGAATCATTATTGTAACAACAGAGCTGAAGTCATTTCCAACAACAGACTTCCAATATATGTCTCTGCAGGTTATATGTTATATCCTCTTGGGCTTAATTTCAGTGCCTTTTCCATCATTTAATGGAAGTCCCACATTATGTTTTCCATGGGTCATGGGGGGGGGGGAGTTACTTGTTGACATTCTCCAAATTCCTGTCCTGAGGAATTCTAGCTGACATGTCTCCCACAAAAAATGCATTGGAGAAGGCATGGTTTCTCTACCAAAAGTACCTCTCTTGTCACTCATATATTCTTCCAATATAAAGTACCCAGTTGTGATCCCCACATAAACATACAAGTTTTCCATCAACATTTAGTTAATTTAGTTCAGTACTAAAATGTGCCTTTATCAGGAATATCCAATATTTATTCCAGTACTGCATTCTTTACATTGTTTATTAGTGCTAGACAAATGCTTTGGACCTCATGAGCACAGCATCATTCTGCCTTTCATTAAATCAGTCTATCTTCTTCAGAATTCTATGCAGGCCTAAAAAAAGTTGTGCTGCTTTAAAGTCACATACAAAAGTCACATACAGGTCAACTCCTTAAAGCATCATTGCCTTTTTTTCATACTATATATGGTAGCCTGAAAAAGGTTGGCTACTTTAAAATTGTTCAGATTGGCTGGATTCAAGGATGGCCTCTTGAGTAGGAGGCACACCACCCGCTCTCAGAGAGGCATCTACCATCGTATGGGTCCACCAACATGCTCCCTCCCTGGCAGCCTTGACCAATCAGGAGGGACATGGATCTAATACACAGGTGGCGGCACCCACAGCTCTGAAGAACCTGTCCACTTCCTCAGAACCAACAGGCTTGAACTCCTCCCAAATAACATCACAAGACTGTGCCTCTGTCACCTCCATAGGACCCGCCCAGCTGAAGTCCAACTCAGAGCGGATCCAAGCTGCAATAGTAAACAATCTTGATGGCTTTAAAAGGGAAGGATTAGGCTATCAATTGCTACTGATATAGTTATTACCTCTTGAACCATAGACAGCAAGCCTTAATGATAGCTGGTAAGTGACAATGGAAGGAGGTCATCCCTCTATCCCTCTCTAGCCTAGCCTAGGCTTGTGCACTTTCCAAATGCAGTTAGCCATTATACACGCAGAATACTAAACCAGATGGATTTTGTAATATATTATTTGCAATTAATATACTGAATGTTTGCAATATATTATTGTCTGGCAAAGTGGTACATCAGAAGATGTAGATCACATTCCTTTCCAATGTTTAGATTTTTATTTAAGATATGAGGTGTCATCATCAAATCCTCAGAATGGAGATCTGATCTCATTATGAATCTGATATAAATATCTAGTTGACCCAGAGCTCACTGGCAATGTAGAAGTTCAACACATACATACTTACCTCCATTCAACATGAATGCTCACCCAGAAACAGAAATAATCCAAAATCTTGAGCATAAGACAAAATTCCCACAAGTTAAATGCTTTGGCAAGCAGAAGCCATACGAAACTGAGGCAACTTGAAATGTATGTTTTACCATTGTACAAATGTTGGGTAATCATTTCCACTTAAAAATAGATTTTGATTTGTCAAGTTGAAAATTCACCCATTTTTGTAAACTATGTACAGTATGACTTACATTGGATTCACAAGTTCAGTTAAATATTTAGTTAAATATATTCAGAAGCAGAAATTTAGAAAGCAAAAGCAAAGCAATGGATACTTTAAGAAAAAAATTAGCTTATAAAGAAACAATGAATTTGATAGAAATATCTAAATAGATTAGGCAGATGTTTTACTAGAAAGCTTTCTGATGCTGACAACATAAGAGATGTTCATAAGATGCTCACCTCTGCAATCATTCTGTTTGTGTCACCTAAGAAAAGCAGATTCAGAGCTTCTTCTTCATTGGTTGCTTGCTGCAAAGAGAGATGTTTCAGATGAATGTTCTGATCAGGATCCTCCATTATTGTCACCTTTCTACATGAAAAAATTAAAAAGCAAATGTATGTATGGATTTTAGTGTTTTAATCACAAGCTATACAGAAATATTTATTCAAAAATTTTGCAAAGTTTTGCTAGTAAGTAAATGCCCTATTTTTTTGATCATATACATACTTACATACATCTCTCCCTCTCCAAATGCTTTAAGGTTTATATGGCTCTGGCTACTAACTGCAAGGTTTCCCAGTAAATGAAATGTATATTTCAGAATAACTTATTCCATTGAGAAAACTGAGTTGTTCAATATTAAAGACAAAAAACTGCAACATTAACAACTTTCTTTCACTCCTCTGCCTTACTCCATATGATCAGGAGGAGAAATCTTTAGCAGATTTATTTATTTATTTGTCAGATTTGTCAGATTCTTGATTTGTTATTATGGTAAACCAGGAAACTAGTTTAAAGAAAATTCTACTTTGCTAAACAATCAAGCAAACTTGCTGCAGGCTTGTTTAGACACTGGGTTCCCTGGCAGAAGAATCTAATGGGAAAAGGAACTCAGTATGAGTGATAATTCTTGAAAAAGGAAATACAAATGGATATAATCTCAGAAAATCCAGTGAAGAAAAAAAGATACCAAATGCCAAAGTGGCTGCATAAAAATCATAGAGCTATATTGGAAAATAAAGGACACATACAAAATGCAAAGATAGTAAAGATTTCCCTGAGTCAAACTTGATGCTTACATGTACATGGTCATGTAGGTTTTTTAGCAACAATACTGAAGTGGCTTGCTATTGCCTTCCTCTAGGATGGGTTTCTGTTTTTGTCTGTGTCAGATCCCCTGATCAAAGGTTTCACAGAAACCCTTATCAGGGCATCTCCCATCCTTTCATTCTCTCATGTTGCCAGATGGGAGGGGGTGTGAAGTTGGAGTGTAAAGTGGTTTATTGTGGCTATGGAGCACATCAAGGACGTGGGGTTGAGATATGCCAGGAATACCATCTGGATGGGAGGGGGAGTGACATGCTTCATGGGAAACGGGACTAAGGGAATGTAGTTTTAAATTAGGTTTGAGCAGGAAATCTTTATTCGCAGCTTGCCTTCTGTACCATTCATTATGCTTCATTAAAACAGTTTAAAGAGATCCAGCCTCTTGACTGCATATGTGTGAATGCTCGAATGATCAGGTGCTGACAGTCTGTTTTTGTTTTTAAATTCCCAATCTAGTCTTCAGGCATGGGATTTCTTGGTACTCTCCCAGCCAGGTATTAACCACATTCAACCCTGCAAAGCTTTTTGACATCAATCAAAATTGGATAATTATTTACAGTCTGAAAAACATATACTGGCATTGTAGAGACCAGCCTTTCTCAATTGGGGTTCCATGGAACCTTATAGTTCTGTGAGAGGTTGCTATGGGTTCTGTGATTTTTGTTTTTTTACTTTGTACACCATGCAATGCTAGCAGTCACAGCAGTGGGAATTTTTACCTGTTGCATCTCAGTGTGCGTGGATTGTGTAGGTTAGAAATGGATTGTATTGTGAAGTTTTCTTATTTTTTGCAATTTTTATGCAGGAGTTCCCTGAGACCTGAAAATTATTTCAGGGGTTCCTCCAGGGTAAAAAGGTTGAGAACGGCTAGTATAGATGGTACCAAAAAGGCCAATATTCAGAATAACCCAAGTAGATGAAAGATGCTAACCAGAAGAATTTCTTCAGCTATGTTCAAATGTGCACTTTATCCTTTCTGCCACTGAATGGATAATAGGTCACAAAGTCAAAGATCTAACAACATGATTGCTTGGAAATATCAATCAGAAACGCTCCATATAAAGTTAAGTCTCTCTTTAGTTCAGCAATCCTAGCTGAACCATGGTAAAGACAAAGATGTGAATGAGGTTAAGGTTGCTATGTGTACTGTGCATCTGTTTTCAGTACTGCTGAAGCAGAGTGTGAAACCAAAAAAGGTAACTAGGTGATATTTAGGGAATGAAAAAGAAAAATGAGGAGGCACCTGAATGTTCTAGAGAGTGTACCTCCTACATTCAAATAATGTTATTATCCCTTGCCATGGAGGTAGAAGGCTAAAACATTTTAGCATCAAAATGCCCAAAGCTTAGAATGGGCTAGCAAAATTGTTGCTGTTACTGACTCACTGCACAGATCAAATATACAGTTGTAATCGAAATTATTCAACCCCCATTGCAAATCAGGTTGATTGTCAAAATGTACAGACTTTCAGCTGTTTGCAATGAACAAATCAAACAAGAGCAATTGAAATAGCTCAACACAACGAATGCTTCAAGTGGTTTCCCCAAAATCAACTGAAAATGCAACTTATAATGACTTCTCCAGTCTCAAAATTATTCAACCCCCTGAATAGAATCCGTCACAACAGCACACATACAGTATGTAAAACAGGTGTTGTCTCAAGCACACCTGATGCAACTAATCAAGGGCTTCATTAGTTGCACCAGGTGTGCTTGAGCTGGAACTCATGAAATACCTGAAGTGGCTAGGGATTTGTTGACTGTCACGTTTGACTGCATGTTAGAAATACAGTATGGCTAAGTCAAAAGAATGATCCAGAAAGGTAAGAGAAGACATCATCGGTCCAAAAAGGTAAGAAAAGACATCATCGCCCTTCACAAACAAGGAACAGGATACAAAAAGATAGTGAAGGCACTGAATGTTCCTAGAGACACCGTTGGAAGCATAGTTTGCAAGTTCATAGTTAAAGGAACAGTGGTTACACTACCTGGACCGAGCAGAAAAAGGAAGCTGTCTGTCATGAGTACTGATGGCGAGCAGGAGGGGGCCTCTATCCAGGGGGGAAAACGCATGCGTAGTACTGAGGAATTAAGCAGCCATTCAAAGAGACACAGATCAGACCCGCCTTAACTTTTGGGGTTTATCTGTCTGGGTTTTTCCCACGCTTCTTCAGTTTGTTAGGATTTTCTGTCTTATGTAGCAGTAATAAACACTAGAGACCTATTCCTCATCTCAGCGTGATTCCTGACTGTTAGGACACTGTCGATGGCTGCAACCAGATTTCTGAGAAGGTTGAAAGAAACCCTTGAGTGACTGCAAAAGACCTGCAGCAAGACTTGGTGGCAACAGGCACTGAAGTTTCAGTGAGCACAGTAAGGCGCGTACTAAACACAGAAGGTTCCCATGCCAGAACTCCAAGACGTACACCACTACTGATCCAAAAGCACAAGAAAAGTCAGCTCCAATATGCTCAAAATCATATAAATAAGCCACAGAAGTTTTGGGATTCTGTTCTGTGGAGTGATGAAACAAAACTGGAACTTTTTGGCCCAATGGATCAGCGATATATCTGGGGGAAGGAGAATGAAGCATACGCTGAAAAGAACACTCTGCCTGCAGTTAAGCATGGTGGTGGCTCAGCGATGCTCTGGGGCTGCTTTGCATCCTCTGGCACTGGAAACCTGCAGCGTTATGGATGGCAAGATGCATCCACTGAAGTATCAGGAAATCCTAGGAGAAAACGTCATGCCATCTGTAAGGAAGCTGAAGCTTGGGCATCATTGGACCTTCCAACAGGACAATGATCCCAAGCATACCCCAAATTCCACTAAGGCTTGGATGCAGAAGAAGTCCTGGAAGATTCTACAGTGGCCATCACAGTCACCTGACTTGAACCCCATAGAAAATCTCTGGTGGGATTTGAAGAAGGTGGTTGCAGCACACAAACCCAAGAATATTACTGAACTAGAGGCCATTGCTCATGAGGAATGGGCTAAGATTTCTCAGGAACGCTGCCAGAAGCTGGTGTCTGGCCATGCATCTCGTTTGCAGCAGGTCATGACAGCAAAAGGGTGCTCTACTAAGTACTGAAGGTGTTTGCCATGAAGATGTTGAATAATTTTGAGACTGGAGAAGTCATTATAAGTTGCATTTTCAGTTGACTCTGGGGACACCACTTGAAGCATTTGTTGTATTGAGCTATTTCAATTGCTTTTGTTTGATTTGTTCATTGCAAACAGCTGAAAGTCTGTACATTTTGACAATCAACCTGATTTGCAATGGCAGTTGAATAATTTCGATTACAACTATACCATGAAATATTAAGTCAGTACATCATTGCTTTAAAGAACAAAGTATTTTAATGATGAAATATCTAACTAAAGGAATATAATCCCATGACCATGTCTGATTGGTTGTACTGGCAATCAGCTATAAGTCAAAATCATGTAATAGACCTCTGGAGATCACACTACCTAGTTTGGTCCTGAAGAACACAGGATGGTTAATGATTGTGGACTTAATATTTTCTGGGACATGGTACATTGCTAAAGAAAGGAAGTAAAGAAGACTACAGCCAGTGAGCCGTTTGGGAGTAACTTTTCTAAATAATTACATACTTTTTCAATTCTCTTCATGTACCTTGGAAGGCTTTGTGCATAGTCAGGTAGTGCTAGTTATATATAGGAAATATATGCCAGGTTACTGAAAGCTAAGAGCATGTTGCTTTCAGTATTAAGGCAGATAGTTGTGGGAACTGTAGTACCTTTTTGGACCTGGAATAGTAAAGGACACAATTTTTCTAAAACAACAAGTTCTCAGATGTTCCGTTTCTTATTAGTTCGACAACTTGGCTGATGCAGCTGAAGAATTTATACAGCTCAACTTGGCTAACATTGTTTTACGCATATTCCACTTAGTTTTAAAGGGAGTCTACAAATTCCATCTACTTAGCCAAATGGAAAACATTCTTTGTTTATAAAGAAAACAGAAACCTTGCTTCTGCCTCCTCTGTCATTATGAATAAATTAGCAGTACTTTTCCACATCAAGATCCAAATTAGAATTAAAACATATATACATTTTTACTTGTAGAAAGGAATCAGAAGATGAATAGAAATGAAGCTATCCATACAACTGCAATGTGAGGGATAAAATATTGGATAGTACCAATATTTCCAGTTAATTTTTCTTTTTCTATCTTGACAAAGAGATCTTTTAAATACTATTTCCATCCAAAAGAGTGCCACTGTGAAAAAAGGTTTAATTTACTATTCTAATATTCATATTCACACACACACACACACACATATTAATATTATATATTAATACACACACATAAACACAGATATACATACAAAAGGGATACAAAAGTCTAGTAGCAACCTAGATTCTACTAGCAGTCTTTGCAGGCTAAACCTGTCTCTCTCTGCAAATGTTTACAAAAACTTTTGAAGCCCGGTCCAATGTGTAGATGTGATCATGCTTTTATTATTTGTCCATGAAAAATCTAGGAAAATTACATTGTAGTCTTGAATTATTTATTGCAATGCTATTTATTTGATTCATTATATAGAATTAAGACATTTCAAAGAAAAAATTAAGACGCAAAACCAGCAGTATTATTTGTCACAGCAATGTCACAGAAACTTTAATTTGATAGAAACTTTAATTGCTTTTGATACAACGCATATAGACAGGCACACAGAACGTAGCAGGGCACCTAAAAAGAACTGGAACTAGGGGAAAAGGAAAAGAGTTGTGCTGATTTTTAAAAAAATTGTAT
Source organism: Candoia aspera (assembly GCF_035149785.1). Taxonomy (NCBI): domain Eukaryota; kingdom Metazoa; phylum Chordata; class Lepidosauria; order Squamata; family Candoiidae; genus Candoia; species Candoia aspera. The sequence continues at coordinate 59,936,020 of NC_086153.1, read as the reverse complement.
TACTCACGGTAGGTCTTCTAGATTGGAGGCTTCATGCCGTGGATCTAGCAGATCATAACCACACTCATTGTAAATTTCTAAGTAAGAAATATGTGTGGTATATACTTTACTGCTATCCTGAATTAAAAGGAAAGAAATATTCAATAATTGTCTAAAATCTGGATTTTAGCTACATTTGTGTTTTTACTTTAGCTCTATATAGGCTTGATGTTTTAATTATTACAGTTTGTCTTCTCTATCTAGCTAGATATCTCCAGTACATATCATCAATAAAACATCCATAGTAAGGAATTCCAGCAAGATAAAACACTAAAACACAAAAACACTAAAATACAATCCATCCTAATGATACTATGTTAAAATAAAATGGACTGAGTCATCATAAATCATCCAACTAATTAGACACAAAAGTAAAAAAATAATGAAAGTACCAATAATGATAATAACAGTTGGTGAATCAATTAACTCCCAAACATTCTCCTGAAAAGCTCAATTTTTATCATACATGGAAATCTAGTAAAGTAGGGGCCAATCTAATTTCTGAAGGGAGGCTGTTTCCTATAACGATTGCAATAACAGAAGAACATTGCTCCTGGTCTCAGACCCCCTCACTTCACTGAAATGGGGAAAAAACAGCAGCTTTACCAGGGACAAGTATAATATACAGGTCAATTCTGGTTAGGGAAGGCAGTCATGCAAATAACTGGTACCAAGTCATATATGGTTATATATGTCAAAACCAGCATTTTGAATTGCACCTGGAAACCCACTGGTAATCAATGCAGGGCCTGCAGCACCAGTGTTATGTGCCCTTGGTGATGCACACCTGCCAGTTAGTAGGCTGCCACATTCTGTTCCAACTGCAGTTTCTGAGTGATCTTCAAAGGCAGCCCCATGTAGAGTGCCTTATAATAGTTTGTATGAGTAGTAATGAGGGTATGAGTTATTGTTGGGAGGTCCTTGCATTCCAAGTAAGATTGCAACTAGTACACGAGCTGGGCAAACGCTCTCCTGGCCACAGTCTCTACCTGCCAAACCCTCAATGAGTCCATGTAATGGTATGCAGGAAAGAACTTGGGAGACAGGGGGAAGAGCCACAGCCAGAGGAGCAGTTGGATAAGAGGCAGCTTAGCCTGCAGAAGGAATGTGGGTATGGCAAATGTCTCAGAAGGGACCCTCCCTAGTTTCTTGGAATATAAAGGCAATGTGGGAGAGATGTACTTTCAGACTTGCAAGATTCTGTTAATGTCACCTCACAATAAAGTAGAATTAGTTCATCTGAGCATGCTTCCTGTCTGGACCATCTCGCAAGGCTGACAGTCCAGGAGATATCCCAAGCACAGACTTGGGATAACAAGGAAGACTCAGATCTTTTGAGCTGCTATAACTCAGGCATTAACTGTATTGTTTTAAAGAGATGTCACATAAATTAGTATTGACCTATTTTAAAACAACCTTTTGAGTGGGTGGCCATATAAAATGAATGATTGCCAGGTTGTTTTAAAACCTTAAGCCAGCTTTCTGTGACACAGTACCATTCCTATATAAAACAGTAACTTAGTTGCAACTTGACAATTGTGCAATGGCAGAGGGACATAAATAGAACTCAGGGGGACATAAATGTCCCATTTGGCTTTACCTCAAGTGGCTAATGAATTGATAAATCTGATATTTCAACCAATAAGCAAAATTTCATTTTCTCTTTTATGGAATATGATGGAAATTATCCAAATTCTTTAATTTCCCAATATAGAAATATACAGAACCTTGATCATCCTGAGGCTATCAGATCCTTTTACCCCCAAAAGGTGCTTTCTCATCATTTTTCACATTTCTAATTAGAAAAATAAAATGCTCACTATGTCTTGTTTGAAGTCAATTAATAAAAATATTTTTCTTACATTGAAACTTTACCCTAGTTTAGGAAAGTACAATACAAATGTGTGCACAAACTTTTATTAGGGAAAATATTATTAAAAATACAAAGCATACTGATACGCATGTTCTCTCCAAAATTCCAAGCAAATTCCCCCTTCTGTTTTAACTATAGCAAAGCATTATTCCTACACCAATATTGAACATAGCTAAGACTAAGATTTCTGCTTCATAAAGACTTCCCCTAGCTTCAGATTCTGATATCTAGGTAAGTAGAACCCTGCATAGCCTGAACTACTCGGTTGACATCATGCTTAATTGTCAAAAAGGTAAGAGAGACAGGTGGAACACACAATCCTGTAACCACTGGAGAATTACTACCTGCACGTGGATACATACGCATACACAGTCTGGGAAGCCTTTGAAACAGCCATGCTGAGCCTTCTAGGTAATGCGGCTGCTTGAGTGATTTTCAGAAATGTTTCATTGTGCCAACACATTCTACTAAACACCCCTTTGAATGCTTCATACAGCTTTAATGAGTATTTTGTTTAGAAAAAATAATCAAATGAGGCCATAGGGTTATTTAAACAAAGAAATGGAAGGGTGGATGAAATTCAGTGTGGGAGAAATGCAAACATTTACCCCTAGTATATTTTAATAAGAATACAAGGATAGCTAATTATCTTCCCTTCATTATATTTACAGAAAGTAACATGAAATCAAGATTTATTTACATAGTTGTATATTTCTGTAAATAAGTTGTTCTTAAAGGAAAAGAACAGAAATAATGGCCTGTACCTTTTGCAACTTCTGAAATATGTAAGATAGGGTCCGTGGAATTATCCCCCGATCACTGAAATGTTCTGCTCCCCCAGTGATGGTAAAAGTCTTGCCACTGCCTGTTTGTCCATAGGCAAATATAGTTCCATTATAGCCAGCTAGAGCACTGAAAATGGAGACAAAATGTGTATATATGTACATCTGTCAATCTGTTATTAATAATTTATTTATTTGATTTTTATCTCATCTATATTTGTACAACTCAACGCAGCATACATAATGTTCCCTCCTCCTATTTTCCCCAAAATCCCTGTGAGGTAGTTTGGGTTGAGAGAGAGTGACTGGCCAAAAGTCACCCAGCAGGCTCATGATCTCCCAGTCCAGTACCCTGACCACTACACCAATTGGCTCTCTTTAAAAAAAAAAAAGTTGCTAAAATTTAAAGATGAAAAGTAATACTATATTTTCTTTAACCAAGCAAACATTCCAAAAACAGTTTACAATTAAATGCCAGGCACATTGAATACATTTGTTCATCATATTAAATAAATATACTAGGGCTGCACAGTGATTCAGATTCAGTTCTGAAAAAGGTGCTTTGGAGTTTGCAGGGGTCATACAAATGTAGCATCTGCCTGTACCTCCTTAAAGCAACAGAGTCTTTTCCAGGATCATGTGGCTGCTGCAGATGGTGCAACAATACAACCTGGGAAAGAACGCATCAGTCAAAAAGTTTCAAACATAATCTATATCCATGATATAGATGCACACACCCTAAAGCACCTTTTCCAAATTATTTCCAAAATATGCCCAGCCTTGTTATATACCTATGGCCATCTGTCATTCCTGGTATGTTTCTGAATTACAATTTCCAGAAGCCCCAGTTAGATGGAACAATAGGGAATATTAGAAAATGTAGTTCAGTACCATCAGAGAGACCACAGGTTCTATAATTCCAAATGGGTCACTATAACATGGCATTTATAAAATCCTCAGGTCTTTAAATGGAAATGATGGAACTCTGTGCAAGCAGTACTGTAGCTAGGAAAAGTTACCTAATATACATTTTTTCAATCATCTGTCAGTGAAGAACATTAGTTTGACAATATAATCAAGGAACAATTATCCTTGTTAGATCAGAAATCAGAAACTTGCCCAAATTTTATACAGACATTGTACCAGATCTATTCGGCTCGGAGCTGGCATATGTTATGTATAAGGGGGGGAAAGTAATATTTATGTGTGTGCTCCATATGAGAAAGAGTTTTAAATAAGTCAATCTTTAAAAAACAAAATCTTCTTTCCTAAAAGAATGGGGCCTTGTACAGATCAACTGCTTGTCTGGTGCCATGAAAGAGGCAAAGGCCTCCAACTCATTTATTTGGAAGCCTAAGCATTTGCCAGATGGCTCAGTGTAATCTACAATAGCAAAATGTCAAAGAAAAGCATACAAGATGCCAAAGAAAGTCAGAACCACTCATAACAAAAATACCAGAATTTTCAGAGACATTTGTTCTCTGCCTGATTATTAGGCAAAGATTGTAACTTAGTTTGGAAGAAAGCTATTATATATTTTCAAATCATTTTGAACAAAATAGTGGCTAGTTATCTTTGGCTTAATCTAAACATAGCCTTTTGTACTATTGCATTGCATTAACCAAGCAGTTTTTTTTTTTAGTCCAAGTAGTTTTAGCTTCTTAGTGATAAACTCTGAACAATAAATCAGGAAAAAACTTCTAATATTTCTCGCATTAGGTGATGAATCTAGTGGGCTGCATTAGTTAGAATGATCTCAACTTAATAAGTCTAAGGATATTATACGGTTACCAGAAATTTGAACAGGCAAAGGAGGACATGCTCCTTGCTTTGGATTTCCATACTCAAGTACTACCTCAAACTCCAATTCAATCTTTCCGTTCTTCATTAATCCCTATGCCTCTGAACTGGTTTACACACCAGGATCAAATCAAACCACAGTGGCCTAACAACCATGTACTGAATTAACTGACATTCCAGAGTGTTCATAGTTAGATCATAAAACTATTACAGTAATTTTAATCTGGAAGCTACCAGACTGGATTCATCTTCTCTAGGAAAGGACAGTTTGTAAACTACTGTAGATAAAATTAGTAAAGGCCACTTCTGGCTACCACCATTAGCCAATTATCCATCTATAGTGACAAGCTAGGATTACTAGTAGACAGTACTCCTGCTATTTTGGATAGGTGGGGGAAAGGAGGGCACAACCTTCCCAAAAGCAGGCTGCATGCTTTCTACCTTTATCAAGCTTAATTTTTTTCTGGATTATTGTTTATTAATCCTACTTCTGTTTAAAATTTTTCTCATTACTTATTCAGAACTACTACTATTTCCTAAAGATTTAGGGAAATCAGAGGCGGAGCTAGGTATTATTTACAAACTATGATTATTAGAATATTTTGCAGAATAAAGAAACACAGAAAAAGTGTTTTGCACTGGCCAAAAGATGTAGTTTGTCTCCTGACTTGACAATCTAAACAACAGTCCAGTTTAGAGAGGATAGATTTGAAGCATTGACTGATCAGTTTCTCAGTTTGAGAACCTTCACTAAGTATCACTGAAGCTCAGCAACAAGGGGTTTTTTGGCGGGGGGGGGGGCTGGCAAACAAAAGGATATGATGCATTGTTCAAGGTACATTTAAAATTTTATTTTTAAAAGAAGAGCATGGCTTTTTTTCATTTCTTGGTGTAATTAGATGAAAATTTAAGAAAAAAATGTTTGCTCTTGGGTGGGGGTGACAACAAGGGCAAATTGATCTGCCAAATTTCAGATTAATAGATCCAGGACAGGTTTGTAAAAACCAAGCAATTATGTTTTGGGCATTCCAAAACAAATGTGTGAAATCTCCCTAAGCTTTACAGTAGATAATTACTCCAGAATCCAGTATAGTCTTCTCTATACTGTAAGTGCCCTCCAGATGTATTCCCAGAATTTTCAGTAAAGAATATGCTGGCTGAGAAATTTTGGAAGCTAGTCCACACATCTCAAGTGTACCTAGCTAGTTTCAGACTTCACTCTAGGCACAACAATAAAAATGAACTCTCTAGAAACTCAGTTCCACATTGAGTAAAAGCAAAATTCACAGATTCAACATGGCTAGATAAGATGTTTCACTGCTAACAAGAAGAGCTACAGAACATAGGAATTGATATTTTTATGTCAGCTCCAGAGTTTAAATCCTGACCTTCCCCTTTGAGTCAACAGATTTTAGCTATTCTTTTCCCAGCCTTGGGAGTTGTAAACATGTTTCATGTTTACATAATGGCTCTGCCTTTCCTCAGAATGACCAGTTCCAACTTTAAAACCACCAGCCTTTATAGCTGGAGAAAGCTGGTATTTCAAAAAAGGAACACAATATTTTTGGTATAAGGGAAATCTTCAAATACATAGGGGGAAATTATTCACTTTATCACTACCTCTGTTTTTGGGATAGGGGAACTGTATGAAAATGGTATATCTCATAGATCTGTTCCAAGGCGAGAAACCCGCTGAATTTCAGAAAAAGGTAGAGAATTATGAAAAATGAAAAATACTGTTTGGTGTTCTATTCACAGCAAATTCACAAAAAATGCAACTCACTAGGTAAAGGTGTTTTGTTAATATGTTTTCTACTACAGATTAAGGTTACTATGGTAACTAATCATTTTGGCCCGGTGAAGAGGTTGAATTTAATTGTCCCCTTTTCACGTGTTAATGGTTGCATTGCCTAAGGGAGGAACTTGCCTGAACTTGTTTTAGTTTCAATTTTCCCTTCTGTGTAGGTTTGCAGAGAATATGCAGCTGAGAGAAATCTCTTCTCTCAGCAAACAGCCTTTAAATATGTTTGTTTTCTGTAAATAAAATTATTTTTATAGAAATGCCTGGTGTGTAACTTTTCTGATCTCTCCTGGGCCAAAGGCTTTCTAGCACTCTGCCAACATGTTTGTCAGTGGCAGAGAGACATGAATATCCTTGGGCCAGTCACTCTCTCTCAGCCCAACTCACCTCACAGAGTTGTTGTGGTGAAAACAGGAGGAGGAAGGAGTATTAGGTATGTTTGCCACCTTGAGTTATTTATATAAGCAATAACGGCAGGATTATCTATCTATCTATCTATCTATCTATCTATCTATCATCTATCATCTATCATCTATCATCTATCATCTATCTATCTATCTATCTATCTATCTATCTATCTATCTATCTATCTATCTATCTATCTATCTATCTATCTATCTATCTATCTTACAAAGAAGATGCAATGTTATGTCACCCCAGACAGAGTTCCTAGCCCAAATTACCTAAACATCACTGAATTCTAGCAGTTTTACGATGCATTACATCAACATCCCTCTGCTTTTAAGAATTCAGTATCAAAACTGGATCCTTCCTCTCTTCCCAACCTGGAGTTTTCTTTACACAAAGAGCATAGCAAGAAATGTATTAGTTTTTGCAGATACACTGGCTCGATTCATATTTCACGTGAGGTATGAGCTCAGTTTAAGTTAAAGTACCTCATTTCATTTCAGATATTTTCCAAATATATCCAAAATAGCTAAATTCCATTTGATTCCTATTGCATCAAAGCACATCTCTATAAGAAAGATTAGCCAATGGTTATATACTCCAAATAAAAATCTATCTCTCTATAAAACTGTCTTCTTTGGCCCAAGAAAGCACTCTCTCTTTATGCTTATGAATATGTTTGTTTTAATTCTTCACAAGACTGACCATTTATTTAATTGTGTAGTATAAAGGATTTTATTAGTCAATGAAATAAAGATTTGAAGGCTACACAATTCTAAGATGACACACACAAGGTTTCCTACTGCAGAAATATGATCTAACTCAGCTGGTTATCTCCAATATGCAATGGATGAGAGTATGAAACTGGAAATTAAATAAATATAATCAAGTTCTTTTGAGAATTGGAAAAGGAAGGTGTTTCAGTTGTTTTAAAAAAATGACATTTATTTGGTTAAGCTGGAAACTTTCCAACTAATTTCCATCAAAAAGGGTTATGAATTAGAAGAAAGAGTATAGGAAATAGAAAGTGACAGTCAGGAAACAGGAGCCAATCAACCATTTCCAGATTATTTCTATCCCATGTATACAATAGGTTCACTTTCTGAAAACTATATATTGTCATCAGTGTAATTAGAGACCATAATATTTTCTTTTAGGTACCTGAGCTTTAATGCTGTATAGTTTTAAAAAATACTCAATTAATTATATGTCAGACAAAAGAATAACAAACACCTACAATCCCTCAAAGACATATTTTTAAAACAAACTGTAATAAACATTTGCAACATTATAGTATTCTTTGTTAAAAAGCTTATAAATTTGAGCCTGGCTATACTGATGACAGAGATACTAACATGATTTTTCTAAGACTCTAGAGATAAATATTCCTCAATAACATACCTACTTCAGTTCTATAATATATCCAGAAGACTAAACATCTTTAAGTGAAAATCTAATATTCCAGACATGATTAACTGATTTGGGCCCAAAAGTAGATCCCACCATTAAACATTGGTAAGAATAAGCGAGTACTGAGGTAAGTTTTTACAACAAACCTACTATTAAACAGGAATTAAAAGCAATAAAAATAAGATCTTAGCTACCCCACATAAAATCATCAATGCAGAAGAGTAATCTTGGGCAGGTCTTCTGTAATTTGAGTAATCTTGGGCTCGTTTTCTATAACTTGGGTGCCACAAAAAGGCAAGGATATTATATCTAAAATCACTGAATTATTTTAAATACATTTTTAAACATCTGGTACCTATTATTCATTTTAACTGAACTATTTACACTGACTATTGAAATGAATAGGGAAAAGTAGAAAGGTATTTCTTAACTTTGCTTTTAATGAATCGTTAATCAAATCTAGAAGTATTTCAAGCTTTTAAATGGGGAGATAGGAAGCTATAAGCAAACTATATTTTAAGCATGCAAATCTCTACAAAAGAAATAGATCATTAATATTTCCCAAGATCATTTTCTCACAACTTTTTACTTTTGTTTGGTCCATTATAGAAGCTTTTTGGATCCATAATATCAGCCCTTCAAGGTAGACCAGGTCAAGAAAGACACTGCAAGAACTCCTGGAACCCTATTTTGTCGGGCATAACAGTATATAATAAGTAGTATGGAAAAAGAGGTGTAATGCTTTCTTTTTTACTTTAAACAATTTAAAATGTGTAAACAAGTAAAAGTGATGGTAAAGTGATGGGGGAGAAAGTAAAGTGACGAGGGAGAAAAAAATAGTATTTACCAAATATGTTCTAAATCTGTCCTGTCACACTATAATCTATATATAACTTTAATGGGAGGGGTAATCTGCAATTTGTGCTGTTTGTGCTTAAACGTTTGAAAATGTTTAAAACGTTTTACCTTATAATAGCAATTTGATAAAACAAGTTTTTGATGTAAATCCATATCTGCAGGTTCATAACTTTTAACATGACACCTTAATCACTATAGTTCTGACACTTCACTTTGCCAAAAAAGGAGGAAAGAAAACAAACTCAAAACTTGCTAAATAAAAACCCTATAATCATGTCAAAGTGGCATTCAAAAAGGGCATTATTTTCTTCCTCCACCATGCTGTAAATAGATTCTACAGACTTCTATGTTAAGTCACCTATACTAATAAGAATAAGGCTGTGATGCATGTTTGTCTGTTATAAAATTTCACCACTGTTCACCATGTCAACCAAAAGATATAAAAAGATCAAGAATGATAATTCCTTCCAGTACATCACTGTTCCTCAACCACTGAGCCATAGCCTGGCACCAGCTTCCACCTGGTTCCCAAAGCCAGAAGAAGGATACATTTTATTTGAATTCAGCAACATAAGGTGTATAATATTCTAAATTCTTTCTTCCACATTTCATTAAAAATTGTTATTAATATGAGATGAGGTCCTTTAGCACAAGACTACATATGCATTCAAGCTGTGCATGCTTTCAAAATGATTTTAAAGAAACATTTTGGACCTCATGTGCAAGCCTGAAAAAGGGTGCAAACTGCATAATAAAGTTGACTTCTGATTCTTAAAGCACAACATCTATTTTAAGGCTCAGAAGGAAGCCTGAAAAAGGATGGTTGCTGTAATGAATAGCAGAGAATTGCTAGGCTCACAGGAGGTCTGAACCATTACTTCAGGATCATCCCAGTCCTAATATCCATCACTGCAATATAAACAGTTTTGATTTGCTATTTTTAAAAAGTTAAGCAATTTGAAATCAGGGAATTCGTAATTAACGGCAGAAATATTTGGGTTCCTTCCAAACTATTTCCTATATAACAGAGACGCATGAGATGCCTTATTTCTGTAAAAGTAAAGGCAAGTGTGGGGTTTCTTTTTTCCTTTTTTGACACCATTACAATTTATCATGTAGAAGCTTTCATTCAGGCAAGCAAAGCACCTTTCCTTACATTATTATGCATCTTTAAAACTTCAGAGTTCATGTCAGTATCAAAATGCAATGAAAGCAACATTGCTATCAGAGTTTTAGTTTCAAGCCTCAAATGTTAAAGTATTTTAAAAGAAAGACATTTTAGACAAATAATTAGGCCAAATTCATAGCCAAATCTAAAGTACTGGGAAATTCCAGTTGGAGAAAAAAGCATGGATGGACTAGAGATTTAGTATCAGGCTCTGCTTTCATACTATTATGTGAGGTGGAGGGACTGGCAAACCAGTCTTCTTTCCTCAATATGGTTCTCTGATAAATATAATTACAGACCAGGAAATGATTAAGAAACCAATGTAATATGGCACTGAAAAGTAATCTGTAGCTGTATATATTTTACCTATGTCCAGCATTTCCACTTTAAGGTGCAATTTCCAGAAAAAAAGAAAACAAGCTTAAGTTACAAACAATTATTCCAGTTGAAATGTGCTATAATAACATTAAGTAGTACAACCATAAATCTACTTAGAATACATGAGACAGAGTACCCTAAGCCAGGTTAGGAATGTGCTGTTCCATATACTATGTAAATATAACATTAAATGACAACTCTTATTCCAGAAGAATTTACAGTGTAAAACAGAAGTATTAAGAGATCTAAAACTGGAAAAGTGGTCTTTTTTTCCCTTTTTTTCAGTATTCAGGTAGCATGTATATATCAAGAGCCCTTGTTCAGGCAGCCACTGTGTTGGAAACCTCTCCATCTGCCAGTTAAATCACCCAGCAACCTATTATACTAGCAAAAAGCACCTACGTATCCAGAATCAACATGCTACAGCTGCACTTAATCGAGCCACAAAACAAGCTCAAGAGGATGGAAAATGTGATATGCTTCACCACAGCTGAATGGCTGGGACAATGAACAAAGAATAATGGGCAATAACTGTTCTTTGTGGGAGAAGGCAACAAAGAATGACACATTTTCTCCTACATAAGCATGCATAATAAAAGCAAAAAGTTCATGCATTATCTGAATATCCAAATGTGCACATATATGCTCCAACAGATATAAAATCTCCTTCGAATCTTCATATAGTTTACTTGACATTCATAAATGGCTTGCTATTGCCCTTTGCTGTGATTTTTTTTCTTTTTTTCCAGTTTAACCCACAGCCTGGTGTATCTCCTATTTAAGTACTAAGCAAACCATTGTAGTTTTCAAACCTACAATAGGTCAGCCAGGTGCTGCCACCTACTGACACTCAATAGATAGATATATTTGACAGTGTGCCACTGAATAAGCATCAACTCTTAGTGACCACATAGATACACCTTCTCCAGGATGGTCTGTCCCCAACTTGGCCTTTCAGGGCTCCCAATGATGCACCCATTGCCACTGTAAGCAAGTCCATGTACCTTGCGGCTGGCTGGCTTCTATTTCCTTCCACCTTTCCTACCTTTACAGAGTTCTCAAGAGAGCTAGGTCTTCACATGTGTCTGAAATAGGATAATTTGAGCCTAGACATTTGTGACTCAAGTGATAACTCTGGGTTTAAAGGACTTCATGGCTCCTCCACCCATGCACTAGTCTTTGACATATTTCTTGACTGCTGCTTCCTTTACTGTTGACAGTTGATCCTAAAAGGCAGAATCTCTCCACCACTTCAATACCTTCATTGTCAATTCTAAGTCTGGTTGCTTGCTTGCTTGCTTGCTTGATTTATTTTCCCGCCTTTATTATTTTTATAAATAACTCAAGGCAGGGAACATACTGGATACTCCTTCCTCCTCCTATTTTCCCCACAACAGCAACCCTGTGAGGTGAGCTGGGCTGAGAGAGAGTGACTGGCCCAAGGTCACCCAGCCGGCTTTCATGACTAAGGCGGGACTAGAACTCTCAGTCTCCTGCTTTACCTGTTGTCATTAGCTTGATCTTTATATTTAATCTCAGTCCCATTTTTCCACTGTGTTCCTTGAATTTCATTAGCAGACCTTCCAAATCCTTCGCATTTTCAGCTATTAAAATAACGTCACCAGCATAGCACAGGCTATTAATGTTACCTTCTCCAATTTTAAAACCATGCTCATCTTGTTCAGCTTAATCCAACTCCCTTAATATATATTCGGCATATGAATTAAATATATGACAGAGTATACAGCTTTGACTCACTCCTTTGCCAAACTGGAGCCAGTCTGTTTCAGCATGTTCACTACAGATTGTGGTTTTCTATCCTGTGTATAGGTTTTGCATGAGGACAAGATGTTCTGGGATTCCCATTTTCCTAAGCACATTCCATAGTTTGACATGATCAAAACAATTTAAGGTCATTCTATAATCAATGAAGCACATATGGACTTATTTTTCGCATTCTTTGGCCTTCTCAATAATGGTTCATATTCCCTGGCCTTTTCTAAAGCCAGCTTGAACATCTAGCATCTTCCTTGCCATGTAGGATTCCAATCTGTATAGGATGATCCTAAGCATGATTTTGCTAGCATATGAAATTATGAATACTGCACGTTCTCTTAAGTTTTCTTTGGTATTGGCAAATAGACTGACCTCTTCCAATCTGTTGGCCACTGTGTCATTCTCCAGATTTGTTGGCATAGATTGACTATAACAAGTACTGATTATGGGTCCGTTGCTTGCCATATTTCTGTAGATATTCCATCAATTTCCAAAACCTTTCAGCTTGGTAATGACCAGAGGGCTAATATAAATTCATCTTCTAGTAGTAGGTAAAGGGTAAAGGTTTCCCTTGACGTAAAGTCCAGTCGTGTCCGACTCTAGGGGGCGGTGCTCATCTCCGTTTCAAAGCCTTGGAGCCGGCGTTGTCCATAGGACACTTCCGGGTCATGTGGCCAGCATGACTCACGGAACGCCGTTACCTTCCCGCCGAAGCGGTACCAATTAATCTACTCACATTTGCATGTTTTCGAACTGCTTGGTGTGCAGAAGCTGGGACGAGCAACGGGAGCTCACCCCGCCGCGCGGTTTCGAACCGCCAACCTTCCGATCGACAGCTCAGCGGTTTAACCCGCAGCGCCACCGCGTCCCTTTCTAGTAGTAGAGATTCTTGTAAATATGGACTGTAGCCAAAAATCAGAAGTCTGGTAACAAATAAAATGTGTTAGTCTGAAAAGTTACTTCCAGACTTTTAAGATCACGCTCATCTTCAGCTTAATCCAACTCCCTTAATATATATTCTCTTTGATCTTTGGAAATCATTTTGTAAATAGGGAATACCTTCTAAGTTAATACGGGTATTGACATTCTGTAGTATAGATAATTACAAAATGCTCATTCCATCTTTGTTTGATCTTCTTTGAATCAGTTATTATCTGTTCATTGTTGTTGCTTCATTTAGTTGCTTCCGACTCTTCGTGACTTCATGGACCAGCCCACACCAGAGCTTCCTGTCGGTCGTCAACACCCCCAGATCCCCCAGGGACGAGTCCGTCACCTCTAGAATATCATCCATCCACCTTGCCCTTGGTCAGCCCCTCTTCCTTTTGCCCTCCACTCTCCCTAGCATCAGCTTCTTCTCCAGGGTGTCCTGTCTTCTCATTATGTGGCCAAAGTATTTCAGTTTTGCCTTTAATATCATTCCCTCAAGTGAGCAGTCTGGCTTTATTTCCTGGAGGACGAACTGGTTTGATCTTCTTCCAGTCCAAGGCACTCTCAGAATTTTCCTCCAACACCACAGTTCCAAAGCATCGATCTTCCTTCTCTCAGCCTTCCTTATGGTCCAGCTCTCGCAGCCATATGTTACTACGGGGAACACCATTGCTTTAACTATGCGGACCTTTGTTGTCAGTGTGATGTCTCTGCTCTTAACTATTTTATCGAGATTGGTCATTGCTCTTCTCCCAAGGATTAAGCGTCTTCTGATTTCCTGACTGCGGTCAGCATCTGCAGTAATCTTTGCACCTAGAAATACAAAGTCTTTCACTGCTTCTACATTTTCTCCCTCTATTTGCCAGTTATCAATCAAGCTGGTTGCCATAATCTTGGTTTTTTTGAGGTTGAGCTGCAAGCCAGCTTTTGCACTTTCTTCTTTCACCTTCATCATAAGGCTCCTCAGTTCCTCTTCGCTTTCAGCCATCAAAGTGGTATCATCTGCATATTTGAGATAGTTAATGTTTCTTCCAGCAATTTTAACTCCAGCCCTGGATTCCTCAAGCCCAGCATGTCGCATGATGTGTTCTGCATACAAGTTGAATAGGTAGGGTGAGAGTATACAGTCCTGCCATACTCCTTTCCCAATCTTAAACCAGTCCGTTGTTCCGTGGTCTGTTCTTACTGTTGCTACTTGGTCATTATACAGATTCTTCAGGAGGCAGACAAGATGACTTGGTATCCCCATACCACTAAGAACTTACCACAATTTGTTATGGTCCACACAGTCAAAGGCTTTAGAATAGTCAATAAAACAGAAATAGACGTTTTTCTGAAACTCCCTGGCTTTTTCCATTATCCAGCGGATATTGGCAATTTGGTCCCTAGTTCCTCTGCCTTTTCTAAACCCAGCTTGTACATCTGGCAATTCTTGCTCCATGAATTGCTGAAGTCTACCTTGCAGGATCTTGAGCATTATCTTACTGGCATGTGAAATGAGTGCCACTGTTCAATAGTTTGAACATTCTTTAGTGTTTCCCTTTTTTGGTATGGGGATGTAAGTTGATTTTTTCCAGTCTGATGGCCATTCTTGTGTTTTCCAAATTTGCTGGCATATAGCATGCATTACCTTGACAGCATCATCTTGCAAGATTTTGAACAGTTCAGCTGGGATGCCGTCGCCTCCTGCTGCCTTGTTATTAGCAATGCTTCTTAAGGCCCATTCAACCTCACTCTTCAGGATGTCTGGCTCTAGCTCACTGACCACACCGTCAAAGCTATCCCCGATATTGTTATCCTTCCTATACAGGTCTTCTGTATATTCTTGCCACCTTTTCTTGATCTCTTCTTCTTCTGTTAGGTCCTTGCCATCTTTGTTTTTGATCATACCCATTTTTGCCTGGAATTTGCCTCCAATGTTTCTAATTTTCTGGAAGAGGTCTCTTGTCCTTCCTATTCTATTGTCTTCTTCCACTTCCACACATTGCTTGTTTAAAAATAATTCCTTATCTCTTCTGGCTAACCTCTGGAATTTTGCATTTAATTCGGCATATCTCCCCCTATCACTGTTGCCTTTTGCTTTCCTTCTTTCTTGGGCTATTTCTAGTGTCTCAGCAGACAGCCATTTTGCCTTCTTGGTTTTCTCTTTCTTTGGGATGTATTTTGTTGCCGCCTCCTGAACAATGTTGCAAACCTCTGTCCAGAGTTCTTCCGGGACCCTATCTACTAAGTCCAGTCCCTTAAATCGATTCTTCACCTCCACTGCATATTCCTTAGGAATATTAGTGAGCTCATATCTAGCTGATCTGTGGGTCTTCCCTAATCTCTTTAGTCTGATCCTAAATTGTGCAAGAAGAAGTTCGTGATGGGAACTACAGTCAGCTCCAGGTCTTGTTTTTACCAACTGTATAGATGTCCGCCACCTTTGGCTGCAAAGGATGTAGTCAATCTGATTTCGGTGTTGTCCATCTGGGGAAGTCCATGTATAAAGCCGTCTCTTATGTTGTTGGAAGAGAGTGTTTGTTATGCAGAGTGAGTTGGGCCAATTTTGGGCAAATGCCCTATAGAAATTGGCGAATCCAAGGAAACTTTGTAATTGCCGCCTGGTACGGGGAGGTTCCCATGCCAAAATGGCTTCAACCTTGGCAGGGTCCATCTCAATGCCCTTTGCTGAAATTCTATATCCCAGGTAATCAATTTTTGATTGATGGAAGGCACACTTGGACAGTTTCGCATACAACTCTGCTTTTCTCAGTTTAGCAAGCACTTGACGCACCAAGTGAATATGTTCTGACATGGTTTCAGTATAAATCAATACATCATCCAAATACACTAATACCCCTTTAAATAGGTGGTCATGCAAGACCTCATTGATGAGTTGCATAAAAACCCCAGGTGCCCCAGACAAACCAAAAGGCAACACGTTGTATTGGAAAGCCCCGAGAGGACAGTTAAACGCTGTTTTCCACTCATCCCCTTCCCTTATGCGAATGCGAAAATAGGCTTCCCTTAAATCTAATTTTGAGAAGATTTTACCTTTGGCCAGATGTGATAACATATCTTTGATGAGGGGTAAAGGATATTTATTTAATATTGATACTGCATTGAGCCCGCGGAAATCGGTACATAGTCTCAAAGAACCATCCTTTTTTGGTCTAAAGAGAACAGGTGCCCCCACCGGGGAGTTTGCTGGCTCAATGAAACCCCTAGCTAAGTTTTTGTCAATGAATTCCCTCAGTGTAGTCAGCTCTTTAGGAGACATGGCATAGATTTTTGGGTGAGGTAATTTCACATTGGGCAGAAATTCAATGGCACAGTCTGTCTTTCGGTGAGGCGGTAACCGATCTGCTTCCTTCTCTCCAAACACATCTGCAAAATCTTGGTATTGCCTGGGCAGTCCTTCTAGGGGTTCAAGGGTTTGTACAGTGGTGGTAGCCACCCGTCCACCCTCAATGTCCTCCAATAAGTCTTTTTCTGATGCTTTATACAATCCATCAGCAAACGTTACAGTTCTATGCAGCCAGTTGATAAAAGGGTTTTGTTGTACGAACCAAGGCATTCCCAAAATGACTAAAGGACCCCCCACTGGAGCTATGACAAAAGGTAATTTCTCCCAATGGGTACCCATTTGTAAAGGCACCAGTCCTGTGGAGTGGGTGACCGCTTTTCCCCCAGCCATAGTTCCGTCCAATTGTGTGAAGATCATTGGCCGTTGCAAAGGGAACGTGGGCAGTTCTAAGGCAGCTACAACATCGGGATGCATTAGCGAACGTGAACAACCCGAATCTAGCATAGCCCAGACTTCCACAGTTTTGGTTCTAGATCCCAATTTCAATTTGACAGTCAGTGTAGGAAAATTCCCACTCACCGAATCGTGGTCGCGCCCGGTTTCTTCCACCTGCCCAACGGCGCCCTTCAGAGCAGGTGGTAACCTTTTCCCACCGGCTGGTCGAACTGTAATTCCTCCTCCTCTTCCCCAAATGGGAGGTCTGAAGGGTCGACTTCTGCGCAGGCAGCCCTCATCTTACGCGGTAATGATGGCGATTTTCCCGACGGTTTCCCTGGCCGCTCCTCTGGTCTGCGTCTCGGGCACGAAGTGGCACGATGCCCTTCCTTCCCGCATCTCAGGCATTGACCTTTCGCTAATCGTCGTTCTCTTTCTTCCTCCCAACTTTTCGTTTTAGGGCGGGTTGAAAATCCCATGGTACGAGCCCCTCTACTTGCTCTGCCCTGCTTCAGTTCCTTGCTATGGGTGAATGTTTCTAGAGCGTTTTCCGCGCTGCCCACCAACTGTATCCACCCATACAACGTTTTGGGATCATCCCGACACAAAGCCCACCGGAGGACTTCCGTCTCCAGTCCTTGTTTAAACATTTCCACTAAAGTTGACTGGGACCAATCCTCCACCTTCCCCGCCAGGGCTTTAAATTCCAAAGCGTAGTCTGCGACGGAGAGGGTTCCCTGATAAAGTTTTTTCAGTGCCCTTTTCGCTCTCTCTTGGGCCAAGGGGTCTTCAAAATGCTGTTTTAGTGCCCACAGAAACTCATCAAAGTCCTCTAACTCCGTAGCTTCTGTTTGGCATAACTGCACATACCAATCCGCTGCCCGCCCCTTTAGCTTGTTAGCAATAATATTAATTTTACCCTGTTCCGAACGAAAACTTCGCCCCCAATCTTCCATATAATGTCTAGCATTAGTAATGAAAAAAGATAGCTTGGTAGGGTCGCCATCAAACTTTGCCCCAAATGGTGGAAGGGTTCTTATCGGCTCCGCCGGCTGTGATGGCTCCACAAACGTCAACGCACGTCGAGCCCCCAGTGGTGGCCGATCCCTGGTTGCTCTCGACTCCCTTCCCCTCTATTGTCGGGAAGCTCGAGTCCTGCTTCTTCCCCTGAGTGACGGGGACCTCTCTCTCGGGTAAGCCAGTTGTGTGGGGTCTTCCTCCCAATCTTCCTGCAGGGACACCGACCCTCTGGGGATATCCCTCAGGAGGGCCACTATCATGTCCATTTTATCCTCTATTGCTTTCATGCGGGCAGGGGTGACAGGCTCTTCTAAGGGTCTAGTGGTCACTACCACCCTTGGTGATAAGGGGATTTCAGGTTCCCAGGATGGCTGTGGTGAATCCCTCCCCGTTCTTGCTTCCACCTCGGGCTGGAGTTCACCCCTTGTAGCACCCTGCACCACCAACAATAGATCATCCAATTGGGCATCCTGCTTCTCTCGGCGCGCTGCCCTTTGGGCTCGCGAACTCGGAGCCACCAGGGTCTTTGTCGAGTCCGGCTCCTCTTCGCTCCCATCACTCTCGCGTAGTTGAGGTTCTATCATCGCTAGCGCTCCCCTTTACCCAAACTTGGATGGGGCTAGCGGAAGATGATATAAATGATTCTCAGCTTTATGTAATGGTTGCCTAATCCCAAATACTCAGTCTCACAAGCCCGGGCTTAAAGATAACTGATTTATTAAAGGAATAGTATGCAAATACAGAGAAAGCTGAGAATGAGCAAAAGCGCGCCAAATACAAACTTAAAAGCCTTGCTTCCAACCCAGTCCCGCCCCGAGCGCTCGTTAGCAACCACCCCCACCCAGGTGCTAGCAACCGTTACATGTGCCTGGGAAAGTAACCTTGCAAACTCAAACATACATTCCAAAGTAGCAAAATAAAGAGCACAGCAATAATGGAAAATACCAGGAAGCGTTCAAGCATGTAATACACGGATCGACGGTTTGACATGTGAAACATTACGATGTTAACAGAACATCGAAACAGTGAACATGACACATACTGCTGTATTACTAGAACCGGACAAAGGCTATAATATCTCAGGATAATGGATAGTCTCTCTTTTTTTGTATCTAGACAACCATTTCAAATGCAGCTAATAAAATTTAAGTGATCTAAGGCAGGCAGAAAATTAAAAGCCCAATACTAGTCAGAAATAACTATATCAGAAATACTAAGCTGAAAGTTCAGTGGGATTTGTCTCCCAACTAGTATAAGATTGTAACTTTAAACATTAAAACAAACTGTATATTACTACAACAGAGAAAAAAGTTCAAAGAAATACAAAATATAGGGGGAACCATCTCATCATGCCAGCGAGGCTTGGAAATCTATAATTAATATCATACATGTTCCTTCTTTTATTGTTTTGTTACTGCTCTGGATTTATTTTGCTGTAATTTACTTTCCATGTGATCATACAACAAATAGCCTTGGAATGCAACTGAAAACTTCACTGATATTTCTGCTTTGTCACTTTCCTGGAAATACATCAGCAAAGCTCTTCCTTCACTTACTGAAACTCTTTTCTCTTCAGGAATACATTCAGTTGATGAGAAGCCAAATCAATAATGAACATGTTTTTGTTATCTTAAAAACCCTCATGACAAACTACCCAATACCAAAATAGCAGCAATTAATTTTAACAAAGAATTTTGGCATATTTGGTTATAAAGAAAAACAGACAAAATGTATTATCAGGAAGCAACACTACAATATGAAGGCATTGTAAATAATATACTTTAAAATTACATTTGCATACAATATTATTTTAAAATTAGACGTACAAAACATTGTTGAGATAACAAGATATGTTGCAATAAAACTGCAATTACTAACAAATGAAAACATCCTGCTATTTTATGAATGAAAACAGGACTGAAGTTTTACTAAACAATTTAGAAACAAGTAATATAACTTCAGAACTATGGACTAGCTGTTACACAATTGTTCTTACAAAATATGTGTTCTTTCTGAACTATCGATCTCATGTTTACTGCATCTCCAAAAAGTGCGAAAATCCATATTTGGAAGAATCAGACAAAAGAGGATCCTTACATTCTAAAACATGAACACTGTACAAGGTAAAGAATGTCAATGAAAAATTAAAATGATTTCAAATAATATTCAAACAAGGTTTGAGCTACCCATTTAAAAGATTCCCACTGAGCCCCAAAGAGCTTTGTTCTGAATATACTCTGCTCCATTCACAGGAAAACAGAAGACAACGTTCTCCATATCCCCAACTAGCCTGGCTTCTTGTTCCAATATGAATTGCTTATGCTTCAAGACATATGCAATTTGCACTGGATAAAAAGGTTGGGTGGGGATGTTCATTAAAGTGCATTTGCAAAGGACTGTGCTGTAAAAAAGACTGTCAGCAGTATATTCAAGTGAGATCTATCTCCTTCATTTGACAAAATACGTGTCATGAAAGCAGGAAATATCCAAATGTCATAGCATGAAACAGGATTTTTCCCTCTAGGCATTCAAAGCTCTTCAGAGAAGGCTATGCTCATTGAAATGCTATCTAGTGATATAAAAAGCAAAAATTATAACATTCAGTTCAGTTCTATACTAATGCTATCACTGTATCTGAAATGCAGTTTGTATGATTCTTAATTAAGGTAAAGGTAAAGGTTTCCCTTGACGTAAAGTCCAGTCGTGTCCGACTCTAGGGGGCGGTGCTCATCTCCATTTCAAAGCCTTGGAGCCGGCGTTGTCCATAGGACACTTCCGGGTCATGTGGCCAGCATGACTCACGGAACGCCGTTACCTTCCCGCCGAAGCGGTACCAATTAATCTACTCACATTTGCATGTTTTCGAACTGCTTGGTGTGCAGGAGCTGGGACGAGCAACGGGAGCTCACCCCGCCGCGCGGTTTCGAACCGCCGACCTGATTCTTAATTAAGATTATACTAAATATACATTCATCAGAATAATTTCTGACATATATAAGAACTTGTATTCAGTTTATTCATACCATCATTTTTTTACTTCATAGACTGAGAAGAATAATGTGTTTAGATTGCCTTCCCTAATCTGGGCATCTTCTAGATTTGTGGATTTAAATTCTCAGAATTCTGTAGCCACCGTTACAGACCAAATGACCACTGCTGAACATTATGAGATTTGAACAAACAAACAGATCTTTATAACAGTCAAAGACCAGCATATCTGGGATTTGAAGTCCACACATCTGGAGGGCACTGTTCTGGACCAAAAGGGCTATATCTTTATAAGATAAAATTAACCCAGGTATTTTGGATAAGCAAACAGGTGGGTGAGCATACACAGACAATCCTTATGCCAGGAAAGCTTATAATTAATGTGCCTATTTATACTCATTTGTTCATCTTCTTGAGAATACACTGGGACAGGTCATCTGCTGCTTTTTTAGGTTTATAATGTTTCCTTAGGATGCTCCCAATAGCAACTACCAGGCAACAAACCATAAACTAACTCAAAACAGTGTGGTATAGCAGTTTAAGTATTGGATTAACAGGGTTGAAGACAGATTTGAGAACCGCATGCCTCCAAATGAGTTGTAGGTGAACATTGGCAGGAGAGAGGTATGTCTCCATCTCCTGCCCACAAGCACCACAGAGACATCTAGTTAGCTACACTGAGAAATAAAAACCTGGTAAACCTTGGGCTGATGTTCTTATAAGATAGATAATGGAGAGAGCAAAACAGTACAAGAAGTTTATCTTCATTTCCTTGACTATAGCAAGTCCTTTGATTGTAGATTGTGCCAGAAGAAGAGCATATTATGAAGAATCTTTGCAATGAATAAGTAAAAACTGAATTTAGAGAAACACAATATCTGAGAAGAGGGAAGAGAGTGAAACCAGGATACATATTGCCCCACATCTGCTTATCTTCTACTTATTATACAAATGGCAGGAATGAAAGAGATGACAGCTGTAATCAAAACTGAAGATCAGAGGACTAGAAATTTGAGAAAATGGACTCTAAGAAAAAGTGAGAGAAAAAGGATAGAGGCCTTACAGAAAAGTACTATGGACTGGAAGATGCACCGGTTGTTCAGTCCTGAACCAAACAATGTCCTGCACATGTAGTATAAACCTGTAATGGCTTATAAAATTATTATGTATAGCAAAGTTAAGTACAAAAAAGGAAGACATTATAAAATATTATAAGAAATTATTTATATAATCAGACCAAAGTCGATCTTCTTCTTCATCTTATATCTGGTAATGATTAGCTACAAACTCTAAGTCAAACACACCTTTCCTTTCTGATCATAAAATCTGGTGTTCAAGGGGGTACTATCTGAAAATGAGAACTCTATTTACAGTAAGTAGAATGGATTGATATATTTACTCTGCATTAGTTACACATTGTGTGAAGACACATTTCCTTTTAATTGTAAATCTGAGTTGTAAATGTGAATTTACCTTTTTCATATTTGCAATATATAAAGATAATATTTTCAGAAACTTTCTTGAATACTGAATTTACAACACTAAGGCATAGTTGAATAAAACACAACTGATGAATATATGCACACTTTTTTCAAGTCCGTCTTGACTCTTGGTAACTGCCTGGACAAATTCATGTAGATTTCTTGGCAACATTTTCAGAAGTTTGCCTTTGCCTTCTTCCTCGGGTTGAGAGTGAGTGACTGGCCCAAATCTCCCAGCTGGTTTTGTGCACAGACTCTTGGTTTCTAGCCCAGTGCCTCTAACTACTAAACCAAACTGGCTCTCATATACATACTACTACACTGTATTGCAGTTTGTTTCACATGTGAATCTTGCTCTAGTCAATTTAGACTCTATCAGTCCATATATTATGCTGTTAAGATATTTTTAACAAAATGCATATCATTTTGAGCCTCATCTCCATTTGCTACCAAACAGTTACAAAAAAAAATGTTTGGAACAAGAGAAACTATCCAATGAAATGTATCATATAATTTTAAAATAACAATGTTGATTATTACAAACTGGTTTTATTAATTAAAAAGACAACATAAATCATTAAGAAGAATCAAACTTACCATTCTGCAACTGGCTTGGCAATGGTTTCAAAAATTTCATCTTGTTTTGATTCCTGATCAAATACTTTCTGAAATCTGCAAATTATAAATAATTGGCCATGCAAAATCTTAAAACAATACTTGATTATTTTTTTTAGTTTAAAAGTAAATCAACGTTTACATCATTGGATTTACATAATCAAAGACAGTGTTTCTCTTGTAGCCTTCTCCAAACTATATTGTTGTGCTACTGAATCCACAAAGGATTGTAAATACTACTGCTTTACAAAATGTGTACAATAAAATCTTCTGATAAAATGTTATTGCTTAGAAAAAGCAAGCTGTACTTTACTACTGTCATGGGAATCAACATTTCCAAAGGCCCACACATGAACTTGCTTAAGAAACACTAAAATAAAGCAGAATATATAAACAGTGCAAACTATTTTCAGTTTTCTTCTCTAGAGTAGAAAAGTAGCTATCAAGGAACTTCCTTTAGCAGCAAGTCAAATACTTTATTGTATCCTATTTCCATAATCTAGCATCAATAAATCTCTATAAAACCTTCTGCCAAAGGGTTTTAACGCTCTCCCTGCTCTCCTTAAAAGAACCTATTCTCCATTTTGTTCTAGTGCAAATGACTTGAAAGCATTATGTTGATTCACTGCAGTGGACAAAAGAGTCTTGTGCTAATTAAAGACTAATGGATTTTATTTAATCACATAAGCACCTGTAGATCCTAGTCCAATGCACTAGAAGAGCTGAAAAAATGACTTTTTATTCAGTTGGGAAGGTGAGAGAGAAGGGAGAAAGAGGAATAGAGGAGGAGGATGGTTGCATAAAATTTTGGGCCGCCGATATAGTGTTCATAATACCCTTTTTCCTCCACATTAAACAAATGAAAATAAAAACAAAATTTACTGTTCTAGGAGCAAAGAATGAGCCATATATCTCTTCTTTTCTTCCAGAGAACCAGGTGGAAATAATTCAATTTTCAGTGACAATAGTAGTAAAATGGGGGCAGGGGGGATGAAGGGGAAGGAATCTGAATGTATGGGTATTACTGTGGGCTGGAGATATGTGGGTTGGCAGGAGCACCTGTGTGCAAGCTCTCTACATGCTCCCTCAATTAGAAATTGCCATCTTCAGAGCCATGGAAATGTGTGTTTTTGGTCACTGACCTCCTCCTCTGAAATTGAATCCCCCCCCCTCCCGATATGCTATGGGTCCTCTGTCTGTTGGTCTTCAGAAAACTGGTGAAAATTTGGTTGTTTTTCCAAGCCAGGAAAGCTGGGTTGTTATGACTCCAAATGGTGAGTTGACTTTTATTGTTTTTGATTATGATTCTCTGTTTATTTTTATTATAATGCATGTTTTTTTTAAGTGATGTACATCTGTTTGCTTTTAATCCCAATTACATATTAGGGAGCTGCATGTCACCCATATTTTTACAGGAGTGCAAAATAAATAAATACAAAGTTATGCACTAGCTACTTAGAAATTCACTTCTAAGCTACTAATATTGATGCCTCATATTTAACCTCCAAAAAGCAGCATTTAACATTATATGAACAGACTTCTGTTCTGCTTATTCAGTGGAACATACTCTTCCTCTTTTCTCACTCACCTCCCTTACCCCCTAAAATTTTCTCCAGATGGTTTCTAACTCTTCCCCCTTCCTGATAAAATTCTAGGAAGGAGAGCAGCAGAGTAAAGAAAAAGTTTCTTCCAATAGTAATCTCCATTCCACTGCTAGATGTACACAGCTGGCTACAAATAAACACATTTCATATCCAAATTCACCAGGTTTTATTTTCCAATATAGGTACACTGAATTGGACTTTAAAAGATAGTAGCTCTTCACAATTTTTCTGTTTTGTCAAAGTCATAAGTACAAGAACGTTGCTTCGTCATCAGAATGATAACAATACTGATACTGAACTGGCAAGAAAAACAAGAATAATCTGAATGTAGTTACTTTAAGAATTTTTTTTTAAAATGCTGTAACAGAATATGTTATAAAGAAACCCTATGATACCTATTAAGAAAAATGTTAAAAGTTTTTTGTTGGGTATGTAGCACTGTTTGGAACATGTTTGTAGGAAGGCAACACAGATAGTGAAAGATATAGAAGCATGTCTTATAAGAAAAAGTTAAAGGAGTTGAACAACTGAAGAAAATATTGTTAAAAGTAGGATGCTAGATACTGACAAATATCTAAAGGGCTACTACATATTGATGAAAGAGAAAAAATGTTTTCAGTTGCTCCACGAGAGAAGTAGGAAATCTATCATCCACCAGATGTTGTTGAACTACAGCTCCCAGCTAAATCTCCCAATGAATCCAAATAAACAAACAGCCCAGCCAGCATGGCCACTATGAAGCATATTGAGATAAATAATATTAGAAGGCTACAGATTCCCCATCCTTTCCTTGTTCATATTGCAAGAGAGGGAATTTCAATTTTAGAGGAAAAATCTAATAGTACAACCTATCAAGATGGGAAGAGTTTGCTCTAATAGGTCATGGAATCTCCTTCACTGGTGGTGTTATTTAAAAAAGGGGATTCCTATCAAAATTGACAGAACAGCCCATTTTTGGCAGAAGGCTAGACTAAATTACTGGGTAGGGTTTGTTTACTGATTTTGCTCTATTTCATTTATTCAGGAGTAGAAATGTGATTTACTTTATTTTCTTGTTATAAGTAACAAACATGTATAAATGTCATGCTCACTACCTTTGTTTTATAAAATGATCTGGTGAGATATCAACTTTGTAATTATACTTTATAAGTGTAAAACAATATTTTAAAATTCCATAAATGAGAACAGTAAAACAAAGAGTTGCAACTATACGATAAAATGATTAACCATTTTTTCATAATTACATGCAAACAACCAAAGAATCAAAGTAACTTACTTAAACTTGTAGCTTTCTCGTTTGTTATTGACAAATCCATCTGCCAAATCACGTGGCACAATAATCTCCAGACCAAATGCTGATGTCTCAACTTCATCAACTGAATATATCTACAAAATACATGTACACGTTCTGAAAATATTTATGTTCATTACAATTAAAATACTCCATGACTTAGCCTTATGCTTAGGTAGAACAATTCTTAATGGGAATAGATATGCAAGCAATTCTCCTAACAAGTGTAAAAGAGATCCAACTCTAGGTGAAGTAATGCATAAAAATATGGGAATGAGGAAAATCCTACATGAAAAACATGTATACCGTTCCATATAGTAAAGGTAAAGGTTTCCCTTGACGTAAAGTCCAGTCGTGTCCGACTCTAGGGGGCGGTGCTCATCTCCGTTTCAAAGCCTTGGAGCCGGCGTTGTCATAGACACTTCCAGGTCATGTGGCCAGCACGACTCACGGAACGCTGTTACCTTCCCGCCGAAGCGGTACCAATTAATCTACTCACATTTGCATGTTTTCGAACTGCTTGGTGTGCAGGAGCTGGGACGAGCAACGGGCGCTCACCCCGCCGCGCGGTTTCGAACCGCCGACCTTCCGATCGACAGCTCAGCGGTTTAACCCGCAGCGCCACCGCGTCCCTTACCGTTCCATATAACTTACAGTAAAATAGCTAATTTCACATTTGCTAGAAGTAACCACTTCAGTTAAGTAGTATATAGTTTTAAGTAAATATGATTAAGATTCCAGCCTTTATTGCTTCATTTAATTCAAATAGGGCAAGCAGTTTTGAATGTGAGGCTGAAGGAAACTTAATTGACAAAGTTGCCTGCCACATAGCTGTCAAGTTATTGCAACCAAAATAATTTCATTTCATCACACTTCAGAGAGTGGCCATTAGTTCATTGCAATGAAATGAGCAAACAATCTTATGGTACCGTAAAGTATTTCTAATTGGGTGACCTTCAATACTTGTTGTACACTTAGTCCTGTCTTTTTCCCCTTTTCAGATAGTCAACAAAAAAGAAATAAAAGTGGTGGAAAAGGTGGAATAATTACAAATATGGAGATGTTAGTCCCTCCTATCATTCCACAAATAAACTGAAAGACTGAATAATGAAAGTGTCATCTCCAAACGTGCTTTGTTATAGTTCTACTAATTTATTAGTTTTTTTAGTGCAATACTTTGCAACACTTTATCAGAGTTCTTTAGAATACTGATTTTTAAAAAAGCAGCAGCAATGTCCTGAACATCACTACTGCAATTAAATTGAATCCCATATTTCCAAAACTGTGCATCTAGCAACCTTCTCCAGGTCTACCACTTGAATGGGCTACATTATCTTCCAACAAAAACTTACTTCTTCCCATTAAGAAATTCGGGTTTTGGAATACCAGGATGAAAATTGTTAATCAGAATGTGCATTTGGCCTCTCAGCATTTAGATGATCTCTAAAGAGCTACCTCTTTTGCTTTGCTTTCAATTGGTAAATGATTGTGGTACTTATTCTACAGTACTGTCAGTTTTAACTGGTTGGTTGGTTTGTTTTTAATGTTTTATTTGCCGGGTTTGTCCATTTTGTTAGCCGCCCTGGGAGCTCGTCAGAGCAGAAAGGTGGGGATTAAAAACAACAGACACGTTGTCAACATTGGACATCTTGCTTTACGTGCAGCCCACCTTCAAATGTAGCCATGCATTTTCCGAGCAGCCACGTCCCCGTCTTCTCGGGGAAGGACTACACAAGCTCTGGGTCGCGTCCTGCTGACCTTTTCCACCCGGACTGTATAAAAAGCTTTACCTCCCTCCGCCTCATCCCATCCATCACCTCCGGCCAAGATGTACCCTACTCCAGTATTTCTCTACCTTGGCAAGGTTAAGATGTGTGGACTGGCTGGCTGGGGAATTCTGAGGGTTGAAGTCCACACATCTTAACCTTGCCAAGGTTGAGAACATTGCTCTACTCCCCATGCAGTCAATCCATGTTTTTTTAACACTTCGGAGCGCCTGGCCTGGCTCTCACCCAGTTTCTCCCCACCACCCTGCCCGGCCCGGGGGGCTCTCTCCATCACCTACCCCGGGGGGCTGCCTCTTGCCCACGGGTTTCACCCGGGCATAGATCTGGATCGTCTGCTTCATCATCTCCGCGAATCAAGTTCTCAGTGGTTAGGAAACAAAAGAGCGGGCGCAAGGCCGACCCTAGCAACGGTAACCACGGAACACTACCCGTCGTGCCTTGCGACGAAGAGCCCGGTTGGGGAAACGCCCCCGCGCACGCGGGAGCTGGGAGTCTTCAGTTGTGTTACCCAGCCGAGCTGTAGCGGGGTGCGAGTACTGTAAATCCCATTGAACTTAATGGATCTGAATGCTAAGTAAAGAAAAAAATGCGTTGCGTTTGCTTGATAAAAGAACGTGTGCATGTTTTTCGTTGCTTAAACTCTTCGCTCTTCGTGGGGACTGGGCGGTGGATGTTGCTCCTTAGCAATTTTTTTTTTCCTTTTAGTCTCAAACAGCATGTCCTGTAATGGAGGGTGGGTGTCAGTTAAAAAAATGGATGGGTGCTGTGTTAGGGATGGTTGGCTGAAAGTAAGGTCCTGTTTAACCATGATGCTTCCTAGGTGATGGAGTGGAGCATCGTGGATCAGAAGGGTGGCTAGGGGGCTATCTGGTCTGAGCCCCAAACTCAGAAGAGACCTCTGGCATAGACTGTTTCTCATTAAAAAAAAACCTATTCAAATTATTTTATTATTTTGCAATATGGCCTCAAGAATGGAAAGTGTCCCAAGCCTCTTTGAGAGAGGTCTGTGTGAGTTTCAAATATCCTTATTATAGAAAGATTAAAAGAAATATGTGTATTCAATGCTAACTCAAGGAACTATTCATTCCAACAGCATACATGGAAATCTTGTCTACTCTATCTCCAAGATTTAGGTTCATGCCTTGCATATGGCTTGCTTATAGATGATTTATTGAATAAATCACAATTGCTTGGGTTCACACAATACCAGGCCTACCTCTAGTATTCTGTATTTTTTGTGTCATTTCTTTCATTAGCTTTATTTTTTCTTATTGTCTTTAATCTTTTTAAATTATTACTGTGAGGGCATGGGTTGATTTCTTTTCAGTTTTTTTACCTTGACTCAAGAGGAATTTATTTTCTATCCTATAAATAAGGTGGCGAATGTACCTAATACTTCTTCCTCCTCCTATTTTCCCTCCAACAACAACCCTGTGAGGTGAGTTGGTCTGAGAGAGAGAGACTGGCCCAAGGTCACCCAGCCGTCTTTCATGCCTAAGGCGGGACTAGAACTCTCAGTCTCCTGGTTTCTAGCCCGTTGCCTTAACCACTAGACCAAACTGGCTCTCTTATATAAAATAATGTTCTTTTTATGTGCAATTTTTTCACCCATGTCTTGTGTTTACTGGTCTTGTGAAACGTTAAAAGCCCTATATACCCTTACAGATAAGTACCAAGTTGATCATTTTAAAACCTCAGATTTGTTTGTATCTATATGAAACTCATGTAAGTTCTTTTGTAAAACTTGGATTGCTCAAGGATGCATTACAGTACTGAAAATTCCAAATTTGCTAGGGCAGTAGTAACTTTGATTGTGGATGCAATCATGGATGCATTTGTGTAGTTTTGTTGACAGCAACTTCCCTTTGTCATTCCACACTGTAACTTAGAATTTACTCTAAAAACTGGTTCCTCGTAATTTAGAAGTAAATAAGTTTGTTTTTACTAAGGCATATAACATATTTCTTGATCCATAAAAAGAATGTTGATTCTATATCAACAAAACACCTGGAAGATTACCAATCTCAAATGTGCAAATTAAGAAGTGCTATAAGAATATTAGGGCAACATAAAATGATTTTTTTAACAAAAAAATTTAGTTCATGAACAGATTTTCTAATTTTGGAAAATTTTAATCAAAAATCCAACAAATGAAATTTTCAGCTATCCCTACTGTTCTTTTCTACAATTAACATTACTGTGTTGTGCTTTTAAATGTAGGTCCCCTTATATTAAATTGTTACCATACTAATAGTCACTAATAGGGCAATGCATTGTGAATGTATTCATTATTCAAAGAGGACTATAAAAGCTAGTAGTTACTGTTACAATGTGTCACAGTAATCATTAGCTAAAGAAATCCTTCATCTGACAATTTCATGGATGATCACAAGTTCTATAGGCCTAAGAGAAAATAGAATTTCTCTTTCATAATTCCATATATAATTGTCTTCTAAAAAGATACATTATTTGCTCTTCATAATCATAGTGCTCCATCCATTAGGCATTGTAGCTGTCCTTTTCCCTTCTTTTTTTGGAAGGGGAGCAGAATTGCTCATGGTAATCTGAATGTAGTCATGGCATAAATTTATGTCTTACATAATGCTCCTGTTAACACCCATAAGTCTCTGTATGGCATATACTAAACCATAATTCCTCTCCAATGGATATAAAACTATTTAATGAAGAATGGCTTGAAGGTTTATTGTCTTTGTGTCCAATTCCCAACCCTATTCAGCTTGCTTTTTCCTGGGCTGTTTGCCATATTCCCCTCTGCCCTCTCATGTTGATATTTTTTGGAGTCAAAACTTAGAAACATCTACAGTTCAAAAAGGAATTTAAAAACTGTTGTGTTTACTAGATCCTAACGAGTAGCAAATGGAAGCATGAGCTAGCAAGCTGCAAAGAAATAAACACATTTAAGCCAGAAAAAAAAATATATCAGGGAAATAATTTAGGGGGTTGTTAACAATTCTTCCTTCACAAAAGAATTATGATTCCACAAAGGCTTCTTGTATATTCTGGCATGAAAAGTTTTTTATAACAATTTTAAATGTAGTAAATGGTATTTAATGATCTAAAAAGGCTGTGGGGAGTACAGTAAAGCTTAGAGCACACCATGAGATGAAAACGCTGATGAATTCCCTTCAGTAAGTACATTTTCCCCTCAATCCTGATAGCATCTAGAAATGAATATATTTGTCAGTTTTAATTTCATTATGCTTTTCATTTTTCCAGCCTTAAGTTTCTTCCCTCTTCCTGTTTCTATGTAAATTTGCAATATTTAAAAATATAAGGCAGTACCAACATATATAGAATTGACATTTCTAATACACACATTGCAATGTAATTTTTAATATATGCACTCTAAGCAATTGTCTCTTATATCTATTTGCATTTTTTGAGCTGTGACCCAATCACAGCTGCACATACCAGCATACAATTGCATATTGATGCAGAATGTCTATGAATAGGGAAAATTATATTTAAAAAATGGACTGAATGACTAGGTTCATACAGTATACTGAGCCATGGTATGTTTAACTTTATATAACTGCATCATATGAAGTCAAAACCAAACCACTGCCTTAATGCAGTGTAAGAATCCAGCCAATGACAGCCTTGTGTAACATACCTGGACCCTAAAATTTGCCAAGATTTCAAGTTGTTACACACTCACTCTGCAAACGGACCCCAGAATAAGAATATTCATAATTTCATTCCAAAAGAACATAGATATTAAAATAAAAGCCCAATTATATAATTGAATATCTGGTGGGTTGAAGCCACCATTATCGTAAGGTAGCCTCAGTTTGGTCAAGGATATTCAAGGGTCTTTAACCTGCCATAAAAATGTTTCTGTTAGCTTACTATTTGTGTCAAGTATCTAATGGGGATTAATGTTGAAATTCCTTTTGAAATATACATTAATCTCGAGATAATACTCCTTTTGATAACATTAATCTTCCCCCAAAGCCTGTGGGAGTTTTAACCACCAGGTTATGAAGAAGTTTCCTACTGAGGAGCAGAAAGTAGGAAAAGGTGAGGCAGCACCAGCTTAGTCTAGATATTTTTCAAGGCTGGCTCAAGACATTTTGCTATCTGAGGACAAGGAAAAATGGCAGCTCTTCCCCCATTCTGTGTATAAAAATTGGATTGCAAGTGAAAAGTACAAGTGATGGGCTGCTTTTCTTTATCATACTTGAGGAAAGCAGGATGGCTTGGGGTGAGTATGTTTACACAGCTCAGTCCTTCAATAAAGCTAAATCCGTGAGGGATAGCAGACGCAACTGGTCAGAGGGGTGTGGCGGCTGCTGCTACTGCTGTTGCTTCGTCTCTATCAAGATTTGCTGCCCGAGGCAGTCACCTCATTTTTCCTAATATTAGAGCTAGTCCTGCTTATTTACAGGATTTTATAGGATTCTCTAATGCAGACAAGTTCTCTGTCCCACAGCTTCTCTGAGTTCCACAAATCAGAGATCATACTATTGAATGTCTATGACTTGGCTGCTTCTGTTCAGGTTTATTATTATTACTACTACTCTTACTATTGCTATTATTGGTATATTTTTATTTCTGACCTTATCCTTTAATGCCGCTATATGCTTTTTTGCTTAGTTTTCATAATAAAATTATTTTCAAAGTAACTTTAAAAACCATGTGGCTCATGGGCTTGATGACTGTACAATACAGTAGTTGAATAATACTAGAATGATACTGTAAATATCTCATCCTGTACTCTTTCCGGCTGCTGCAACTATTTGGGAAAGAGTTTCTTGGGATTCAGTTCAAAAGCTGCTTTAAAAAGTGTAATAGATGTGGATCTAGAAATTCTTGTCAGGGTTGGTTGAAAGCATTTTGCTTCTTAAAGCAAAGAACAAAATGGCAGGTGTCTCTTTTCAATATCATTGAGAATTCCATCTTTTTCAGTACTTATTATGAGTTAGCGTTGTTCACTGAAGACAGCAGGCTACACTGGGGAATACACTGTTATCTTCCATCTGCTGCAACAGATCCATTCCATTTTATATCTGTATTAGCAGGGCAATTTCCCAGTCTCTCATGCTTTTTAAGGATTATTTTTTTAATAAGATCCATCAAAGACTTGATTTTCCCTAATGTTCAAAGCTTTTGAGCAGAGGATTAAGAAGAGAAGTTGAACATGTGGAGTGGGTGAGGGGAGAAAGTGCCACATCAGAAAACAGGGAGAGCTAGCTTGAGGGGAAAAAGAGCATCCCAGAGCTTTTAAGAATGTGAATTTCCCCAAATTTCATTGGGATTATTTCTCAATTATTCCTCAGTGACCTGTTATATATGTAATGTTCAGGAACCAATGCTCTCTTGGAGAGAAATCTCTCAAAATAGATTTGTCTATGCAGCTCCTTGACCAAAAATAAACATTGGCCAATTTCATTCAGTTCTGCTTTCCATACTGTAGATGAAGTCCATTTTGGTCAATGTAAGGGCTAATTATCAGCAGGTAGCATTATTAAACCCAATTTTTGATGTCATGCATGTATTTGAAGCAGGGATCAACATCTGGTCTCTGAAGTCCCTAACTAGAGATGATGTGTTGGAAATGAATAATTCCAACTGCAGTAATTCACTTATATAGTAGAAATCCAGGATGCACAGTTATTTGTAGTGTGTCCATCTCTGAACTGGAAGATAAAACTTGCTTGTTTCCTAGAATATCTCTATAGGGAACAATCTTGGTGAAAGTTTCTTGTAGAATGAGATTTGTGGATTCCATATGTCCAGCTGGCTTAACTGTTGAGTTATTTTCCATTCACTTCTATGATCTTATAAGAAGAAAGGTTCCTTTCTTGATAGCATTTTTTATGTATCAGTGCATTTAAAAAAACAATTCTGCCTTTTTTATATGATGCAGTATAAAACAGCAGACAAATAATAGGTTTGTCCATCACTGAACTATGATTTTAATCCTGGTTTATTAAATCACAGTTGCTGGAACTGGGTTCTAGAGCTGTGTGGAGATCTGAATTCAAAGGCAAAAGGAGATTCAGTTTTCATGGGGGTGCTCATGTAACTCCTGTTGGGAGCACCTTAAAAGAGCTATGTCTTTTTCTAGCCTTGTGTGACTGTCCTCCATAACTGATACACAGCTAGAGAAAGATCCAATTGGCTTAAGGTGTTCTGACAAGTTCTACATGTATGTTAATGCACATACTAAATTACATTTTACCCTTTGAATTCAGACTTCTGCACTATCCTAAACTAGGTATGTAGAACATATCAGGCTGAGAACCACACTTGGCTCTGAAGCAATCTGTCAGAGCCAAGGGATGAGAATAGAATACAATAAATCTGATGTGATTTTATATTTAATTAAAATTCAGTACAGTGAACATAAGTAATCACTAAATGTATTATTAATCATATTATTAACTGCAATTCAGTTATAATTTTAAGAGCAATTTCTGAGCTTTTTCACAATGGAAAGGTTCTGAGGTTGTACACTGTTTACAACATACAGATCTCTGTGATTTGATTCATCTTGCTAAGCCACTGTGTTATTTGTTTGATTTTGGCTTAGTGTATTGCATGAACCCAGGTTGTTTGGCTCGTAAACTATGACTTTAGGCTTAGAATTATATATGAACCCAGCTGTTATGGTTTCTTTAACAAATTAAGGCTAAAACCCATTATGATCTAATAATGGGTTGTGTGAATCCAACCATGAGGTTCCCTTGTAATTGCCCATTCAGGCCCAGAAGTAGCAAAGTGTCCTCAGACCATGAAGTAACTTTCAGTGATGGCTCTCTATAGCCCTTCCAAGATCCAAGCCCAGGAAGGGGCCCATGTCAGGAATGGGAATAAGGGCAACCGTCAGTTTGTATTTAAACAAACTGAGCAAAATGGCAAATTCCTTATAAATGTATAAAACGTTAAATTTATAGATTTATAGAGTCTTATAAATGGAAAAAATGGTCAGAACTGGGAAGTAATACAAAAAGTTTGTCCAGACAGACAGAGGGATTTGAATACTGAATTCTTAAAAGTCTGGATGCTGAATTCTGGTTCCACGTCTTTCTTTGGACCAGGTCTTTGCTTTTCACAGCTCCATGGTAAAGTAAATATAACTTGATCCCCACAGTGCTGGGAACAGCTGTAATTATTGAACTGGGCTGGTACAGATGGGCTTGGTTGAAGGTTTTATTTTTTAATAACTTAGAAAAATTTATGAAGTTCTTCATAAAGGTAATGGAATGGTCTTTTTAAAAAAGAAAGCGAACTTGACAGATTTGTTCATTGTTAGTTTTGACT
Organism: Candoia aspera; assembly: GCF_035149785.1. Classification (NCBI taxonomy): domain Eukaryota; kingdom Metazoa; phylum Chordata; class Lepidosauria; order Squamata; family Candoiidae; genus Candoia; species Candoia aspera. Next base: position 59,901,000 of record NC_086153.1, on the reverse strand, counting down.
TCCTTTCTGATTGGTTGAGGAGTAGTTTATATGCTAGATACTTTCCCAGAATTGAGCATGGACTGATAACATCTGTCAAACTGAACCAGGATGATAATGCAAATTTTGTGGTTTCTTCGTTCATCAGTGTTGCGGGATACAGAATGAAAACATGTGATTTGTTCAAACCACATGTGTGGCATTGGTCCAAGTTATGTGAAAGTTGTTCTGATGTTTTGGACGTCTGGTGGGGACATGGTGTACTGAACAGCTGTGCCCGTGGGCTCAGACACGGCAGTTTTTCGGGCTCAGGCAGGTTTTTTCTGAAGCCCAGGAGTGTTTTTCCGGAAAAAGGAAAACACCTGGAATCACCCCATCTGCCCTTGCAGCCAGAAGATCGCAAACAGCATTCGCACTCGATTGGTAAGAGCTAGCCGGGAGGCTGGGACATCACCATTTCCAAGCTGCACTGTAGCCTTAAAGGGACACTAAGACCGGCCACCCCATTTCTAAATCACCCAATTTATATTTCTTTTAAGTACGTGTAGCCTAAGAGAGGCTTTCTACAGCAAGGAGAAGTGGGTTCTCTTGGTGCTTTTCATTATTTTTGGGATCAATTGTTTTAAAAAATTCTTTTTAAGTTTTGGACTTTGTTTTCCATCCAAACATTAAGGAGGGTTGAGAGTAAATAATTGTCTCTCGGTTATTATTTTTGTACTAAATTTGAAAATATTAGCATTTTCCTACACACTGATTGGCTGTTTTGAACTTTCAGTTTTCTGCTTCTACTTTCCCTGGGGAATTGTCTGCATATCTCACTTTTGCTTAGGTAAACACATTCTGGAATTCTTTCATATCTTTGATTTTCACTGGCTAAGCTCCTAGGGGGTGCCATAATCTACTGCATGAGACATGGGGGATTTTAAACAGACTTTCTCTGACTTCCAACAAGATTTTAAACAGATTCTTTCTGATTCCTACCAAGTTCTTATGCAAGGCGTTCAGGACATTGTGGAATGTTTCTGCCCGTTCAATTCAAACTAGTAGGTTGGGTATGCTGCAGGTCCCGTCAGCCAGGAAGTGTTGGCTGGCGGGAACTAGAAGGCGTGCCTTCTCCTCTGTAGTGCCTGCCCTCTGGAACATCCTCCCTCCAGAAATTAGGATGTCCCTGACACTGTTAGCCTTTCGTAAGGCCGTAAAGACGTGGCTTTGTGCCCAGGCCAGGGGCCTCGAGCGTGTGGATGGTCCCGTCTCTTGGCAATCAAAGCTCTCCCTCTTTGTTTTTAATGTCAACACACCTACAAAAAGGATGGCACTTCAGTTGCACAGTCATGACTGCCTTCTTGGCTTTTTTGATCCTCTTACAAATATTCCTGTCTGTTTTGACACAGAGAATAACATTTAATCCTAATAATTATAATAATTTATTGATTAGCCATTAGGGCATATCAGAATAAAAAAAAAGACCATGTTTGACAAAATAGAGTAAAAGGCAGAACTAAAAGGGATGCAAACCATATCCTGAGTCACTTTTACAATTTACTCCAGTCAGATCCACATATGCAGTTCTCAGTTGTACTGTTTTATCCAGATAAAGGGCTGTGTTATATGTAATATTTGGGTTCTGACCGCACATGAAATTTATTTATTTATTTATTTTTCAAATTTCTATTACCGCCCTTCTCCCCCCAAAAGGGGGACTCTTATATTGTTTTAATGTAAGGATCCCAATAGGCCATTTGTCTGATGTGCGGTCCAAGATATTGATGTCTCTTTCTTATACAGCTGACATTCAGATAATATAAGTGCTATGTTCTCTATCTCTGGAGCTTCACAAATACCAGTATGTTCATGATAAGGAACTTGGTTAAACCTTCCATACTTAACCCTTGTGTCCAGCTGCTCAAATCTCGCTCAAGGAAATAGCCCCCTAAGATGCTCGGGCATGTCTGTATTTTAAATATTTTGCAGTTTGGAAGGTGTGTTTATAGTGGCTTATCCATTTCAATGTGTCAGCCTTACTGAGGGTAGCTATATCTCTCTGAGCTTCTAGGTCCAAAATTCTTTCTGCAGCAGTCTTTTTAACTTGTTTTCCAGAGACAGATGGGCAAGAAACAGGGTCACAGCTCCTAATATAGTTTTGACTTGTGCAATCCAAGAGGTCTCTAGTTGAGATTTAATCTATTCTATCAGACACAATATGGGGAGTCTGTCAGTTTCCATAACATTGATTTTGCACCAATAACTTTATGCCTTAATTTTAGACAAAGTGTGTACATTCCCAATTTGTCTTTAACTGCAGCAGCTGAAATCCATCCCCAAAATACTTCTTAGATGGTATGATTGTGTTTGCTCTAATAATGGTGTGTGTTTTAAGCCCCAAACATTAACTGCTCCATATAAGAGCATAAGGGTAACTTTATCTTTGCATACCTTAATAATTGGGGCTAAGGAACCTGGAAAACAGTGATTTATTTCAGCAATGAATTTGTATGTGCCCTTGCTCTAAGTAAATCATTTGATGAGTTACTGAGGGAGCCAAGATCCAATCTCAGAGAAGACAACTCCTAAATAAGAAAAGATGTTAACTTGCTCTATTGACTCACCATCTAATAGCCATCTATGGCTGTGCTGTTATTTTCCAAAGACCATGTTCCTTGACTTTGATTTATTAATAATCAGATAATTATTATGACAGAGGGAGTCAAGTCTTTTTAACAACCTACACAGCCCAACTTGTGAATTTGATAATAGAATCATATCATCAACATATAGCAAGGTGTTGCAAATTTATCTTATTAAGGATTTATATTCTAACATTCTGCTAATAATAGTATTGCACAAGGTGGCTAACTACTACTGTAAGCATTGTAAACATTTCATCCATCATTAATTACAAAAGCACAAAAATAACAGCAGAAATTATATATCAATTATTTTGAGTCCTTTGTCAAAATATGAATCTAAACAAGGTTTTTGCTTATATCTGAAAACAAAGAGAAGAAATAAATTGGGTGTGTGAGGGACAGAGATAGCCACTGTGAATGTCACCACCAAGAAGGCACTATTTTGTGTATACTCATTTGCAGAATGGGAGAAAAGTTTCTTCTGAAAAGCAAAATATGCAGAGAGATATTGTGAGGAGGCACTCCTGTAGATAACACTAGTTTCAAATAAATGGAACTGACAGTCAGAAAACTGATTTATCAACCTCAGTGGCTGGATACCCACAATAAACATACCATATTATAGTTTATTGTAGGGATTCTCAAATGTTGTGATACTATGTCATGGTAAGTGGGAATGACCTTGGGAGACAGGTGGAAGAGCCACAGACCAGACAACAGTCAGACAAAAGGCAGCTGAGCCTGCAGAAGGAATGTGGGCATGGCAAATATCTCAGAAGGGACCTTCCCTAGTAAAGGGAGTAAAGGTAAAGGGAGGGGAGATGTACTTTCAGATTTGCAAGACTGATGTCAGCCTTGTAGTAGTCCAGACAAGAAACACACCCAGAAGTACTAGCTCTACTTTATTGTAAGATTACATTAACAGAAGCCTGCAAGTCTGAAAGTATATCTCCCCTCCCCACGCCTCTACAGTCCAGGAAGAAACTAGGGAGGGTCCCTTCTGGGACATTTGCTGCACCCACATTCCTTCTGTGGGCTCACCTGCCTTATGTCTGACTGCATCTAGTCTGTAGCTCTTCCACTTGTCTCCCAAGGTCATTCCCACTTATAATCACATACTGTGACTCACCAAATGAATGTTGTGTCCCATAAATAAATGTAATCATTTAATTAGGGTTAGAGTTGGGCAAGAGATAAATATACCTATTACTTTTAAATACTGTAATTAAATGCTATTGTCTGTGTCAAAACAGACAGGAATATTTGTAAGAGGATCAAAGAAGCCAAGAAGGCAGTCATGACTGTGCAACTGAAGTGCCATCCTTTTTGTAGGTGTGTTGATGTTACAAACAAAGAGGTAGAGCTTTGATTGCCCAGTGGCAACTGTCATTTTTACTTTTCGGACCTGCCCCTGCAGACACCACTAAAAACAGTAACAGACCCTTACAACTTGATAAAGTAAGTTTCATAGAAATATGCAAAAAAAAAAGAAAATCTGCCCCCCAAAATCCCGGTAAAATTGAAACTAAACATTTAATGAGAAGGATGTGCTTGCATCCTTTTGTGTAATTCTGAAATTTGGACAATAATTTCGATTTGAAGCAACCAGCCTCACCAAAGTCAGGGGAAAAAGAGCACGAGAGAGTTTCCTTACCTTAATCGACTTTCCTTAAACTTCTAAAATGTTGCAGCTTGCAGAACGCTGCAGGATGTAAGTTGCTTTTGGTGCTTTCTCTCATAGCATGGCCAGACTGAGATAACATTTATGACCATCTCTTTTTCTTCTAATATTGATACTTGAAAATCCCTCCCTTGTGATTTTTTCCACTTTGCTTCTTAGAGCCTTTCCTCCTTCCCCTTCTGTCAAAATTCCTTCTGCAGAGGAGAGGTCAAAGTTTTGTACATAAGCCTCTTCATTTATGCATAAGTACTCCTCCTGTGAAAGGAGACTTCATACAGGGCATGAGATCCTTCATGTTGCTTTGCATCTGGTATATGTTTTCATCACACTGTTAAGGTTGTCTGAAATAACTTCTGTGGAAGGCACTCTGGGAACCCTCCATCCATCATCTTTCAACTCCCCTGGGAATTGCGCCCCTCCCCCACTTGGAGAAATACTGGATTGGTGCAGTACTTCATAGGGTGGGTGGGGAGGTACTCTAGTGCAGTCCTGCAATAGATATTGGAGACGATTGCTCTGTTAATGTTTTCTACTACAGATTAAGGTTACTATGGTAACTAATCATTTTGGCCAGGTGAAGAGGTTTAATTTAATTGTCTCCTTTTCAGATGTTAATTTTTGCACCTGGGGGGAAGAACTTGCCTGGACTTGTTTTAGCTTCAGTTTCCCTTCTGTATAGGCATGTAGAGAGTTAAGCAGCTCTCACTGAGAGCCTGTAAGAATGCAGAAGCTTTTAAATATGTTTTGCTTTCTGTAAATAAAATTATTTTTATAGAAATGCCTGGTGTGTGACTTTTCTGATCTCTCCTGGGCCAAAGGCTTTCCTAGCAATCTGCCAACAGGTTATGGGCCCAATAAACAGCCCAGTAAGCCCAGTAAAACCCAGAGAGAATAGAGAGATCAGCTCCACACCTCATGCACAATTTAAAGGCAGGTAGCAAAGACCTGTGAAGATTTTCTTTGGAGCCGCCTGGAGATTTTCCAGCAACTGCTGGTCTACAGGACAAAGAAGCCAGTTGAGGTGACTTGCAAAAGAAGGAAGAAGCCATGGCTACCTCCCAGCCCTCAGCGATGCCTCTGGAGCGCCTATCAGAGACCAACTATTTGAATTGGGCCCTGAAGATGGAGATGTATCTTCGCAGAGAGAATCTTTGGCTGCCAGTCGGTGAGCAAACCCCCCCAAATTCCAGTGCTGAATGGCTGAGACAGGATGAGCAGGCTAGAGCCACCATTATCCTGGGAATTGAGGACGATCAGCTAGTCCACGTGCGAGGTCTACAAAGCAACTTTGGGACGCTTTAAGAGACTTGTATATAAAGGCAACAGCAGGGAGTAAAGTTACCCTGACAAAAAAGCTGTACAAAGCCTACCTTGCAGAAGGAGATAGCCTTCCTGAGCACCTGCATTATATTCAGCAGCTGTTTGTTGAGTTGCAGAAGAGAGGAATGGAATTTATACCTCTCACAAAATCCTATATCCTCCTGTCTTCACTAAACGAAACGTGGGACACTCTGATTTGTACCCTGGAGGCTATGCCTGAAGCAGACCTCACCCCATCATATGTTACACAGCGCTTACTCGCTGAATGGGAGAAGAGAGAGGAAAGATCCCCCCCATCTCTTCTGGAAAGCTGCAATACCAGAAAACAAGGGAAAAGAAGGGAAAGGAAGCTGAGGCCACAGCGCTAGCCAGCCAGCGATGCTTCACTTGTGGTTCAGCTGGACATTTGCAAAGAGACTGTGCCATGAGACCCAAGAGTAGAAAGACAGAGAAGAAGAACACAAGGGCAACACAGAAGAAGGCTCTTCAGACAACCCAAATTGCACAGGTTGCTGAGAAGGGTAATTCTGATGTATGGGTGTTAGATTCTGGGGGCAGTTGTCATTTATGTAATTGTAAAAGCTCTTTTGTGTCACTGTCTAAAACTGAAAGACAAAGTGTATCTTTGGCTGATGGGTCTGTGACCAAAATAATGGGACAAGGTGACTTGTATTTATCCTGCTTGGGAGAAACTGTAAAAGGTGTGTTGTATGTGCCAAATTTACAATCAAACCTTTTATCTGTGGCACAATTGGCTGCATCAGGGTATGTCATAACATTTAAGAAAAATGGTTGTGAGATAGTAAAAATGGAAAATTGTGTGCTACTGGTATATTAAAAGACTCCTTGTACATTGTGCAAAATGCAAGGAAGCCAAGCTGCAAGGCTGCAGTTGGCAACACTCCATATCATGACCAATGTGTACACCTGATGCACAGGAGATTTGGTCATGCTAATTTCAAGTATATAGCACAAATGCCACAGCTGTGTGCTGACCTAAAGATAAAACCCTGTGATAAATACTTAGACTGTGTAGTTTGCAAAGAATGCAAAACACTAAAAGCTCTTGTGAGTAAGCACAGTGACAGAGTTACAACTAGACCTTTGGAAATTGTACACTCTGACATTATTGGTCCTTTTGCTCCAAGTCTTGGACAAGCAAGGTATGCAATGACCATCATTGATGATTTCTCAAGATACACATTTATCTACATCTTAAAACATAAAGATGAGGCATTTGAGAAATTTAAGTTTTGTGACATGGGCAAATAGAAAATTCCCTAGGCCTGTATCTGCACTCCAATGTGATAGGGGAGGAGAGTACCTTTCTCACAAATTCAGAAGGTTCCTAGTGGAAAAGGGGATAGAACAAATTCTTTCTAACCTTACGCCCCTCAGCAAAATAGTGTTGCTGAAAGAAAGGGCAGAACCTTGCAAAATGCGATGGAATGCATGCTTGAAGATTCACATTTATCTTTTAAGTATTGGGGAGAGGCAACTGCCTGTTATGTACAAAACAGATTGTATAACTCTGTGATTCAGGACACTCCATTCCATTTGTTTTATGGTGTGAAACCAAAGGTAAACCATCTTAGAGTGTTTGGTAGCACTGCTTGGGTTCATATTCCAAAACAACAGAGAAGGAAAGGAGGCCCCACAACAAAGAAAGCCATCTTTGTTGGCTATGAACAAAGCCAAAGGAGCTACAGGTTCATAATGGGAGAGAAATTAATAATTAGCAAAAGCACTTCTTTTGCTGAACAAAACTGGGGGAGATTAAATTCTAGCTCTCCAGTTGATCTGACCACCACAAGAGAACAGCAAGGACTTGCTGATGGTGATCTTTTGCCTGATGAGGACATTAAACCAGAAAAGCAAACTGAAGATCTGTCTGATGAGACAGATGCTTCTCAGGAAAGTGAGAGGAGTCAAAATTTAAGCCCTGTATTACCTCGCAGATCTCAGAGGAGTAATAAAGGTGTTCCTCCATCACGTTTTCAGGCTGAAACAGTAAAGGCTTTTCACATATTCACAGAACCTGAGTCTTTAGAACAAGTGAATGCTTTACCACCTGAGATTGCACAAAATTGGCATTCTGCCATGCAACAGGAGTTAGCATCCTTGAAAGAAAATAAAACATGGAAACTGGTAAATCTACCTCCCAATGAACGCTGTCTAGGTTGCAGGTGGGTTTTCAAACTGAAAAGGGATGCTGATGGCAAAATCCAAAAATATAAAGCAGGGTTAGTTGCAAAAGGGTTCACTCAAAGGAAAGATTTAGACTTTGACAAGACTTTTGCACCAGTTACTAAAGGTGAATCAATTAGATTACTGTTAAAAATTGCTGCACTGAAAGGAATGTCAGTTCACCACTATGCCATTCAAACTGCATTTCTCTTTGGTGATTTAGACCACAAATTACACATGCAGCAACCCCCTGGCTATGAAAAAAGGGGAGAATCTAGTCTGTGAACTGCAGAAGTCAATCTATGGGTTAAAACAAGCTGCTAGATCCTGGAACCAAAAATTAGATGAAAAACTGCAGAATTTTGGTTTTGAAAAAGGAAAAGCAGATCCATGTGTATATATGAAGAAAGACAAACAAGGCTGTATGTATCTGTGCATTTATGTTGATGATGTGCTGCTGTTCACACCAACAGAAAAACAAAGGCTTGATTCTGAAGCCTGCATGAAAAGCCATTTCATATTAAAAAGCCTTGGAATTGTAACAAATTACCTAGGTTTGGAAATACACAGGGAGAAGGATGGTAGCTTTCTGTTAAACCAACATAGTAAAATTCAAAAGCTCCTAGAGGATTTTAATATGCAAGACTGTAAACCAGTCTCTACTCCAATGATAACAGATTTTCAGAAGAATATAGGAGAAACTCAATTAACTGAGGCAGAGAAATATAGATCTGCAATTGGAAGTTTACTGTACATTGAGAGAATGATTTATTCTTGCCCAGATATCTCAAATTCTGTGGCCATTTTAAGTAGACAGGTAGAGAAGCCTACATCTACTGGAAAAGCAGCATTGAAGAGGTTAATGAGGTATTTGCAAGGAACAAAGAATTATTGCCTGAAGCTAAATGCCTCTGGAACCAAGAAATTGCAGGCTTTTGCCAATTCTGACTGGGGAGCAGATGTCAGTGACAGGAAATCCACTTCTGGGACTTTAATTCAATTTGCTGGATCTAGCTTAGGCTGGCATTCTAGAAAACAAACACTTGTTGCTCTTTCCACTGCAGAAGCAGAGTTTTATTCTCTAACACAAACCTGTAATGAGGTTATATGGTTTAAACATTTGTTAAAAGACATAGGCATGGGAGTGAACCAGCCTATAACTGTTTCTGAGGATAATCAAGCTTGCATTGCTATGGCAAAATCTGAAGCCTGCAAAAATAGGACAAAACATATCGATATCAGATATCAATATATCAAAGATATGATAAGCAAAGGAGAAATAATGTTGAAATATTGTGAATCAAAAGACGTGATTGCTGATATTTTAACCAAACCTCTTGCTGTACCAAGACACAAAGGGTTAACAAAGCAAATTGGTTTGCATCTTATTCTGTAGTATAAAAAGGGGAGTGTTAATGTTTTCTACTACAGATTAAGGTTACTATGGTAACTAATCATTTAGAGAGTTAAGCAGCTCTCACTGAGAGCCTGTAAGAATGCAGAAGCTTTTAAATATGTTTTGCTTTCTGTAAATAAAATTATTTTTATAGAAATGCCTGGTGTGTGACTTTTCTGATCTCTCCTGGGCCAAAGGCTTTCCTAGCAATCTGCCAACATGCTCTAGCCTGCCCTTCTGCTGTCACAGCAGCACCTCTGTCTGAAACGATAGCAGCAGGCTGTGAATCTGGATCCACGCATCACACTAAACTAACCTGTGGTTGCTTAATGTTGCTGAACATGTACAAGCCCAGCCATTATGGCATGTAAACTGCCGTTTATACCTTAGCATGGTGAGCAATCAAAGCAGAGTTCAGTAAACTATAGTTTAGCACAATGAGAGGTTAATATTTTGGGAAGAAATCAGAGACAGGAAAGCTCAGCACTATTTTCCATCACGCGTGGTCTGACTTATGCCTGGTTTCCCAGCACTCTAGCTGCAGATTTGCTGAGGAATACAGCAGCTGTGTTCTGTCGAGGCACTTGGTGGAGGTGAAGTAACTTTCAATGCTGCAGTGAAGAAAGAATTCAGAAATTGGGGTTTTTTTCCTCCTTCCCCAGTACAACAGTTTGATATCATTTTTAGTATTGTTATCAAAATATTAAACTTGAAATTTACATGATGCTGATACATTTTAATTTGCCCATAATTTCTAGTACAGACTGTTACCAGAATGCTTATCTCTTATATAAACAATAAAATCCCACCATTCCTTGTAGAAGAATGATTTGCTACCTTGCACTGTCAAACAATGGGTTTTATCGGAAACTTTCTCAAGCAATGCTATAGACCAGAATTTATCATACCAGCTAGTTATGAGAGGATGTATAGATATTTTCATGGTTTTAGCAATACTTACTTGTTTATTTATCGCATTTTGCCACTGCCCATCACCCCTCAAAGGGTGCTAAAAGTAGAAATTTGACGAGTTTTTTATTTTACCATTGTTTTGTTCTCACCATCAAAAATATGTAGTAAACCTACTTTTGGAGAAAACTCATTTTCTGTTTAGGTATATGTACTCCCTTGTCAAAAACCTGTGTTCCAAAAATCTGAAACTTCACCCATTCCCACCAAAGATGAAAGAATGTTCTGTTCAGTTTACAGCCTTGCCAACAATTCACTGAATATTTATCAGATATAGATGAGGCTCTTAACAGAGTTTAATGTCACTGATGGAAGAGCTTCATATATACTTCCTGCACTGATGTTGATAAGGAACTTCCATACTACCATAGAGATGGCCAGGAATTATCATCTACTTGTTTCTGTATATTCAGATTCCAAGTTTCTTTTAGTCATATGGTAGAGGTTGGGAGTTGGAGGCACAGTACAGCGCTGGTTCCCGTTCTCACTTTTTCCTTTGTGGGGAAGTTTCAGTCAGAGTTCATGGCAGGGAACGATCGAGCCCACATCCCCTGTTCTGTGGGGTTCCTCGCTCGACGCTCTCCTCGCTCCTATTGAACATCTAAATGATTTGTTATATTGTATTTCAACTATGTATATTGAAATTGAACAAAGTGCTTATTATAACAAAAATAAAATAAAATAAATGAAGCCACCGGGTGAGATCATTAGATGGCATGGGTGAGATATCATCAGTATGCTGAAGATACCCAGTTGTACATCTTCACACTGGGCTGGCCAAGCAGTGCTGTGGGAGTTCTGTCTCAGTATCTGAAGCTTGTGAGGGTCTGGTTGGGGAAGAACAGACCCTACTCAACACCAGCAAGGCCAAGCGGCTTTGGATTTGTTGTTGTTGCTGCTGTTATTGCCTTTGAGTCAGTGTTGACTCCTGGCAACTGCCTGGACAAGTCCCTGCAGTTTTCTTGGTGGGGTTTTCAGAATGGTTTGCCATTGCCCCCTTCCTAGGGCTGAGAGAAGGGGACTGGCCCAAGGTCACCCAGCTGGCTTTGTACCTAAGGCGGGACTAGAACTCACGGTCTCCTGGTTTCCAGCCTGGTGCCTTAACCACTACACCAAACTGGGTCTCTTAAGCTTTGGATTTTAGGGTTGGAGAAACTTTTGGGAAATATCCAGGACAAAACTGCATAATGTGAACCAGTGCAGTAGTTAAACAATGTAATCCCTGTCTCCATTTAAAGTTTCCAGTGCACCAGAATTAGACATTCCATGCATGGGCTGCAAACATCTAAACCCCTAGAGGACAGTAAAGAGCATTATTTGCTGCCATATGGTGATTGCAAGTTATTTATTTATTTATTTATTTATTTATTTATCAATCACATTTCTTCACCCCCCATCTTGATACAAACAACTCTTTTGCCAGACATACATGGTTTTCCTACCAGAATGCCCTGATGATTCCAGTCTTCCCCCTTGATTGCATACGGTTGTTGTTGTTCCTCAGTCATTAAGTCAGGTCCAACTCTTCGTGACCCCATGGACCATAGCATGCCAGGCCTTCCTGTCCTCCACTGTCTCCCAGAGTTTACTCAAATTCATGTTCATTGCATCGGTGATGCTATCTCACCATCTCATCCTCTGCCGTCTCCTTCTCCTTTTGCCTTCAGTCTTTCCTAGCATCAGGGTCTTTTCCAGTGAGTCCCCTCTTCGCATTAGGTGGCCAAAGTATTTGAGCTTCAGCTTCCGTATCTGTCCTTCCAATGAACAGGGTTGATTTCCTGTAGGACTGACTGATTTGACCTCCTTGCAGTCCAAGGGACTCTTAAGATTCTTCTCCAGCACCACAGTTCGAAAGCTTCAATTCTTCAGCGCTCAGCCTTCCTTATGGTCCAACTCTCACAGCCATACATCACTACTGGGAAAACCATAGCTTTGATTATATGGACTTTTGTCAGCAAGGTGATGTCTCTGCTTTTTAATATGCTGTCTAGGTTTGCCATAGCTTTCCTTCCAAGGAGCAAGCGTCTTTTAATTTCATGGCTACAGTCACCATCTGCAATGATCTTGGAGCCCAAGAAAATAAAATCTGTCACTGCTTCCATTTCTTCCCCTTCTATTTGCCAGGAAGTGATGGGACCAGATGCCATGATCTTAGTTTTTTTAGTGCTGAGTTTCAAGCCAGCTTTTGCACTCTCCTCTTTCACCCTCATCAAGAGGCTCTTTAGTTCCTCTTCACTTTCTGCCATTGGGGTGGTATCATCTGCATATCTGAGGTTGATATTTCTCCCGGCAATCTTAATTCTGGCTTGTGATTCATCCAGCCCGGCATTTCTCATGATGTACTCTGCATATAAGTTAAATAAGCAGGGTGACAAAATACAGCCTTGTCGTACTCCTTTCCCAATTTTGAACCAATCGGTTGTTCCATGTCCAGTTCTAACTGTTGCTTCCTGACCTGCATACAGGTTTCTCAGGAGACAGGTAAGGTGGTCCGGTATTCCCATCTCTTTAAGAATTTGCCACAGTTTGTTGTGATCCACACAGTCAAAGGCTTTAGCATAGTCAATGAAGCAGAAGTAGATGTTTTTCTGGAACTCTTTTGCTTTCTCCATGATCCAGCGAATGTTGGCAATTTGATCTCTTTGAAACCCAGCTGGTACTTCTGGTAGTTCTCAGTTCATATATTGCTGAAGCCTAGCTTGTAGGATTTTGAGCATAACCTTGTTGCGTGTGAAATGAGCGCAATTGTGCAGTAGTTTGAACATTCTTTGGCATTGCTCTTCTTTGGAATTGGAGCGTAAACTGACCTTTTCCAATCCTGTGGCCACTGTTGACTTTTCCAAATTTGTTGGCATATTGAGTGCAGCCCTTTAACAGCATCATCTTTTAGGATTTTAGATAGCTCAGCTGGAATACTGTCATCTCCGCTAGCTTTGTTGTTAGTAATGCTTCCTAAGGCCAGCTTGACTTCACTCTCTAGGATTTCTGGCTCAAGGTCAGTGACCACACCACTGTGGTTATCAGGGACATTAAGATCTTTCTTGTATAGTTCTTCTGTATATTCTTGCCACCTCTTCTTAATCTCTTCTGCTTCTGTTAGGTCCCTGCCTTTTTTGTCCCTTATCATGCCCATCTCTTCACAGAACTTTCCCTTGATATCTCCAATTTTCTTGAAGAGATCTCTAGTCTTCCCCAGTCTATTGTTTTCCTTGATTTCTTTGCATTGTTCATCTAAGAAGGCCTTCTTATCTCCCCTTGCTATTCTCTGGAAACCTGCATTCAAGTTGGTTATCTCTCTCCCTTTCTCCCTTGCTTTTTGCTTTCCTTCTTTCCTCAGCTATTTGTAAAGCCTCATCAGACAGCCACTTTGCTTTCTTGTATTTCCTTTTCTTTGGGATGGTTTTAGTTGCTGCCTCCTGTACAATGTTACGAACCTCCATCCATAGTTCTTCAGGAGCTCTGTCTACCAGATCTAGTTAGCTTTATCTTATTCACAGCCCATAAGTTAAACAGCCTTGTGTTGTTATTTTGTGTACTGGAATAAAAAAGGTCCCACCCAATCACCTGAAACTGTTCTGCCACACCTTCAGGGTGCTTGCAGATGGCTATGACTAAAAAAGTATAATAGTCACATAAATAAATAGCGTGTGCAGTTGCTAATGCATTGCCATTACCTTAGAAGAAAGGTCAAGTGAGTGTTGTGGATTTAATCAGAGGTTGTTTTGCAAGTGTTGAGAGAGAATGCTATAAGCAACCAGTTTCTACAGCAGTCAGTTCTCTTCATGGCTTTTCCTTCTGAGCTACTGTTTTGTTTCCTCAGTTATTTTCATACTTGTCATCAGTCCCCTCCCTATTTTTGAAACTTCTCTCCTGGTTCCAATCAGATGGAGGAGAGGCAGCAGATGCCCTGCATTTTTGTTCCGAAAGAAGAGGGCAAATTCTGGAATGGCATCAGTGGGAAGTCTTTACCTTTGGTATGCACACTTTTTTTCATTGCAGAATCCTGAAGACAATGGCGGATCCCAAGTGGATCTTTATTATTTGCCCTGTTGTTCTCTGTTTCAGTCACTTTTCCCAGATTAAGAGAAGAGGCTGCTCAGCCTCTGGTCCATTTCATTTCTCCACTTCTGAAACATCTAGCTGGCTTAATCATGGCATTGACTGCCTCCCTATGCTCCTTAGAGCTTTTGCTCTGAAGTCTCCCCTCTTCTTTGCCCAAGTTAGAATCTGTTTGGTGCTGCTCAGTTTATTTATTTATTTATTTATTTAATCAATCAATCTAATTTATCCCTGCCCATCTCCTCCTGTCGGAGGCCTCTGGGCGGTTTAATTTAAAAATTGTGGGTGACGTACAGTTATGACTGGAAGCCATCTTAATTTCTCCTCCATCTTTCATGCTTTTAACTTCTAAGAAGAAACCCAAATAGGGTATGGGTGGTAAGCAGACAAAACACCCCAGAGGAGTCAACCTTAACTTGTAGGACTGTGCAATAGTAGCAGACCCATCCCATTCTGCAGCATGCTGTGGTGGGTGTATGTCTGCCTGCTGGCTGATGACCAACTGAAGAAGGGTAAGAGTTCTACTAGCCAAGACCATTCCGCTTGCTTTTAACAAATGGTGCACCTGCAAATCAGGTCTACACTAGTTTCATGCTGAAACAAGGAGGGCTGGATAATGCGTGGACTTGGCTATGGAGAAATGGCTATAGAAATCACTTTACAATAGTAATGAAACTGTGGATGGGGGTCCAGATTCCAAAAGGCAAAAAGTGAATGCCCAGAAAGTGAATAACCAGTGGATATTCAATTCCTAGGTGGATGTGGATATCCAGTGGGACAATTTCCATAGGAGGCATCTATTCATTCATCTTTAACCCCTCAGATGTCCGAGCGCCGCTAGGGCATTCCCGCAACTTAGGTCGCCATGTGCTGCCGACGCCCTCTTCTAAAAATCAGTAGGAGCAGCCCGGGGCACGCAATGCAGATGACGAACGCACTGAACGCTACCGAGCATGGTAGCGAAATGCTTCACGAGGGGCAAGAGAGCAGCAGCGGCTTTCCCTTGGGGGATCCCGCTTGCCCGAGTCCGCTCCTGCCCCACCCGCCGCTCCCGATTCTTTGGAAAGGCTTTCCACCCGAAAGCGTGAAAGCCCCGCCTCCCAATGCGGGGCAAGCCGAGCCCTTCCGAGGAAAGCGATTTCTGGCCACTCGAGCCGCAAATAAACATCTTGTTGAGGCGTCCTGACGTCACAGGCTCTTGGCGAGGGAGGCTGCTTGGAAAGGGAAAGCTGCGGCAGTTCCCCTCAGAAGGCGGCGGGGGAGGAAAGCCGGGCAAGCGGTCGGGCTCTGCACGGACTCGGACTGCGGAGGGAGCGGTGGGAGAGTGGCTCGCGCAGCAGCCGGCTTAGTCTCCTCCCGGCTGCGGGGGGGAGAAAGGCGGGAGAGTGAGTGAGCTTTCCGTTTCTAAATCAGTGCAAGACGGGAAATCAGCCTTTTGATTTGGAGCTCTGGGGTTGAATTTCTCGAAGGGTTGCCCGCAGGAGCAAGGAGACTGTCGGGTTGTTCTTTGGGGGTGGGAGGTGGGGGGGTGTTTAAAAGAGAGGGAGGAGAGCCGAGGGCCTGGTTCGCACAACATGCTTCGCCGGGACAGGTAAAGACCTTGCAGATACGTTCGCGCATCGTGCTACGCTTGGTCAGCCTTAAGCTCGGTTCGGGGTTTTGTGGCTTGGTATGATGGACGTACCAGCCTATTTTGATGAAGATGATGGTTCAGTACCCAGGCTAAGTTGCCGGAATACACCACGAGGTAAAGGTAAAGCACAGGTCTGAGTGGACTCTATTCCTCTTAGACTAGTCGGGGAAAAGCTTAGATCAGGCTTGTCTGCACGCGGTCCATTCCTAATCCCTCACCATTTAATTCGACCTTGCAGCCATCCTCTGTTGTGTACCAGCAGTAGCCTAGTTGGAGCCGAAGTGTTTCTAAATGGCGCATGGCTAACTTGTGTGTGTGTGTGTGTGTATCTGAGAGGCCGCTCAAGTGCTCAATGAAGTCAAAGGCAGTTTCCTTAGTGTCTTAGCTGTGCTTGAAAATTTCTTGTTGCGCTGCATCAGACTTCAGTGGGAGGGTGGACGAGGTGGGGAGGGTTACCTTACTGGTTCTCTGACAGGTAGGTATTTAGACTTCCTAACCAGGAGATTCAGGATCTGCAACTTCAAGCTAGTGAAGTAACATTTTCTACTGCTAGAGATGAAGGAACGAAAAGAAAGTATAGGGCATCACCAATCCATTTCTTTCGTCCCATTTAATTTTCATGTTGGCTTTAAACCATGGCTGAAACGCAACATCACAGAAACCGAATCCATCTTTTATGGAGAGGGTTATAATAGGCAAGAGACCTTATCATTAGGTCAACCAAAATGAATTGTTGGTCAAAGGTTTAGAATCCAGATGGCTTGAGAGAGATGCTTTGATTGCACAATAGAAGAGTGCCATTAAGATGGGTTAAGAAGGAAAATAGAAACCGACTGTTTGCCACAGCTCCCTCATAGCACATGGCCACTTAATTCATTCATAGCCCTTTCCATTAGATTATTGCAGTTGTTCCTGTGACCAGTGAGATAAAAAGTGAAATAACAGGGCAGGCAGTGTAGTCTGATTTCATTCCTAGAGGGGAAAAGAAAAAGGATTTGATCATTACGTTCCGGCTTGAGCTTCATTGTGTAGAAGCAGAACCGCATGTGGGAATAATATGAGTAATTGTGCTGAAAAGTAGGTCTCTTGATTGGGCAGCTCTGATGGTGTCCTTCCTTTGGCTTTTACACGGACAGCTACTGATCTTCGACTCCCTCCTTGTGTTTCCTCCCTTCCCATGCCATCTTCTGTATATCTTGGTTGCTTAGCTGTGTGCTTTTGTTAAAAATCATTAGTCCAATTTTTTAAAAGATTGCTCAGTGCCCTCCAGGTATGCTAGGACTACAATTCCTGAAATCCCCAGCCCTAGCTGTTGGGAAGACTACAGGAGTATAGCCACAAGACTCCCAGAGGAAGGTTGGCTAAAAGTGACTGAACTGGGAAACAATGAAGAAATAGGGGCAGATGAATGGTATTGTTTGTGCATCCCCATCATGAAGCCGAAGAATTGGTTGTCTTCATATGTAGTGATGGCTCCCAATTTAGACAATTTTAAAAAGGGACTGTCACGGTGGGTACCAACCTTGGCTGATCTTAGAAAAGCTAAGCAGGATTACATCTAGTTAGTACTTGGATGGGAAATAATCTGGAAAGCCCTGGGGTGGGGGGGACATTCCAGAAGGCAGCAAATGGTCATTTACTCCTTTATTGTTAGAAGAAAATGCTATGGACGGGTCACGTCATCACCAAAATTAAGCTAAAGAGCACTAGAAAAATACACAGACAACCAGCATTCAGTGGCTACTAGCAGGAGTAATATATCTGGTTTGACAGTCGCAAAGATACTGGAGAGTGACACGCCTGCAAGTGTCCCAGTGCGCTACTAGACACTGGATGACATGAAATGCTGGATGACATGAGCCCTTAGAACATTCCATCGGCACTCTTTCTGCACCATCATGCTACATAGGCTAGCAAATTTCAAAGAAGCACTTTCAAGGTTGCTTCAGCTTTTATTTGTTATTTGTGGTGGAGGATGTGCTGCTGAACAGGGGAGAGTGGGCCTGGGTGGAGGTGAGACAATGCTGTGTCAACAGAACTGATTTGTTGCAAAAGACATGGTTGTTGGAATCCGTTCCTGTACTGATGTTAAGTGATGCTTGGAATGGTGCTTATGCTGACTAGTGAAACGGGCTAATTAATGTTTTAGTGGACAGATGTCCAAAGGCTTATGTGTTTGTATGCCCCCAACTCTTTCTGAAAAGGAAAATGATTGTTTGTGTCCTTGTGGTTATCTTTTTGTGCTGTAGTCTAAACTTTTTGCCTGGCACTGATATCAATACCTCTGGATTTGCAGAAGAGTAACACAGCAACTATTGAGTGTTGCTTTCTGAGTAGGGTTTATTTCCAGTAAGTATACAGCAAGTTTTCCTAGAAGAACTGCTTATAAGGGACAAATTGAGCCAGGCTGGCAGGACCTCAAGGAAAAACTTTCCAAACTGGCCTAGAGTATTGTTAGCTGTCAAGTGTATTTTCCATAATAAAAAGCTACAAAGCTGGCTGATATTTAGTCTATTTTTGGTCTCATTTTCAGCACCACCAAAATAACTAGTATTATTATTACATCACTGGTGTGGTTGACCAGGAAAAAGTTCAGTGGAGAATGCTATCGTGTACCTTGGTATCATAGTGGACAGTAGATTGGTAATAGATAAAAGTAGAGACATAGGAATGCTTTTTTCTAAAAAAAAGAGACTGTATCTCCCTTAGCACTGTGTCATCTAAAACCAGATCTCACTCATCCAGTACCAATTTAGATGTACCCTGTTTTATGAGAACATGTGCTCTTTTTTTCAGCAGAATATTTATTCTCATACAATTTTGTTAGATTCTCATCTTGCAACATTGCTCTCAGACACTACTACAGATCAATTTTCAACACAAATGCATTAAAAGGAATTGATACAACACATGAGAAGATTGTTATGACTGGTGCTTTGTGAAGGTCACTTGACTCATTATGAAATGAAAAATGGGTCACAGCTGGCAAAATGGAGCACTCTGGGCAAAAATGTGTTAGGGTTTTTCAGTATTTCCTGACCTTTTGGTTCACGCCCAGCACATAGCTATAGTTTTCTTATAGTTTGTTCAATAAACCACAGTGGCTGGGTTGATATAACACATTTCACCAGAAACAAACCGCATGATGACTTGCTATAAATGTGAATTTAGCCTTAGTGCTTCAAGCATGTATCCCACTTCCTAGTGAAATATTTCAAAGGTCCCAACATCTTCAGCATCTGTGGAAGGAATTCACTAGCGACTGACATTTCTGTAATATTTACATGCATGTTCAGACTGAGCATAAGATGATGCGTTAATAGGATTAACATCCCAGCAGATCTCTTGTTCCCATCACATTTCTAAGAAAACTCAATTCTATACAAGATTTCATGCAGAGAAAGTAAGGTCAACATTCTCCTCTAGCTCTTGTCCCTTGGCTTTGGGAGAAGAAAGCCGTCTCATTCATGCACTACTGCATGAAAACCATAACCATTAGCCACCCATCTGCCAGTCTTAAGGGGCATTGGTTGCCATAGGGGGCATCTACTCCAATTGTACAACTTGTGGAAGCTGATATTGTAGCTCATGATTTGCAAGAAGAAACACATTCTCTGGCAACCTTTTGAACAGTGTCCTAAAGCCGTAACAATATGAATATTCAAAAATCTAATAAGATGGTACCAAATGGAAAACCCTAAAAGTCACTTCTGTACTCTTTGTGGCTGTTCTATTCAAATGAATTTGCTTCTCCCCAATAAAAAACATAAGATTCGTTAGATGCATTATGATGCATTAGATGCATTATGCATAGCTGAGACCGCAAACTGTGGAACATCTGCTGACAAACTATACAGAGCAGCTACTGGATATACTGGAGTCAAAAACGTGATGCAATATAGAAAAAAGAATGTAGTACGAAAGGCCATTGGGCACAGAACCTATTTTTTCCCAGATACTTTTCACTGCAATTCTGGCATATTATCAGTTATACTGTACTGGTTAAGATATTGAACTGATACTATATACTATATTGGGTAGTTTTTAAATTTTAAAAATTGTTTTAGTCTATATTTGATATTGGAATTTTATTGTATACTTATCGTTTTATGCTGTAAACCACCCAGAGTCCCTCCGTTCGGAGGAGATGGGCAGTGACAAAATTGATAAATACATAAATAAATGCTCAAGTTCAAGTCTCTGTTCATCAGAGGAGCTTGCTGGATGACTTTGTGCTGAGACATAGTGACTGGCCCCATTTACATCATGGCACTGTTGGGCTCCTAGAGGAAAAGCAACATAATGCAATAATGAAAAATGATAGAACTTGTAGTTACTTTCTGAATACTCTTTTGTAGGTTAGGGAAAAGCTGACATCAGTACTGCCTAGCTTATGAATGGAAACAGCAGGGAAGCCCTAAGGTAACCCCTAAAAAGAAACGGCAGGTGACAGTGATCACTGGAGTTATGCAAAGCTTTGAACTTGAATGGGAAAAAATGATGTGGAATGTGGGAATGTGAATGCAGCGCCCTCCGTGACTTGCTGCATCTGTGTTCAGGATTGTGCCGCTACTGCAGGGAGATGTTTGCTGCAGTCGTGCAATCCTGGAAACAGATGCAGGTGCTTTAATGAGTTGCGGACAGGTTCATGTTCCCACACCTTCCAAGGCACCTTCCCGAAACTGCACAGCCCTAGAGCTTCTGCAAACCTTAACTAGTTTTGACTGGTTTCAGAAGCTAAGCAGGGTCAACCCGGAGTGATATTTTGATGTGGGGCCTCCTGGGAATTTCAGGCCGGTTGCTTAGGTGAGGAAGTTGGGGGGAAAAAACCATGAAGGGGGCAATCAGATCACTTACAGTAAGTCATGCTGCCAAGAAAACTGCACCAGGAGTCTGACCAGGTCTGCTTCCAGTGATGGAAGATGTTCTAGTGATGGAAAACAAGCACTGAATTTCATCTATCTTTCTTGTAGCTGAGTTCAAACATTGCACAAAATGCACAGAACCATGTTTGGGTTAATGATGGCTTGTCAAATACGCTACAACTGGCTAACCCACACAACATTAGTTGCAACCAACCAATCAGTATAACGTGTGACGTCTGCCTCTGTGTTGGCTGGAGACTGAAAAATTTTGCAAATTTAGGTTTTGAGTCAACTCTTTTCCTGATTGCAAAGAGAAGACAATATATGTTATATTTGGAAACTGTATTTGGACTCTGTGCAATTGCTGGCATTGAGTTGCCTAGAGTAAGTGTGTGAAACACTTTAATATTCTCTTCTTGAAGCAAGAGCTCCCCTTGGCACAAGCATCAATGCTTATTTCAAAGCAGAGGTTTTAAAGTAGAGAGAATATTTGGGCAAAGTTCTTTACTGACAGCACAGGGCTGACTTGTTTGCAGGTTAATCTTGGGAGTTTTCAAATAGCTTCCTTGTTTATCACTGGATTCTGTAGAACCAGTGAAATCATTTAGTAAGCCATGTGTAAATTTGTCCTTGGTGGGGCTGTACCTGCACACCAAATTAGCTGAATTATTTCTGGAGTGTGAATCTGTAGCTTTTGCAATTAGGGGTCAAGTATTTTTTTCCTCAATGGGAATAGATCTGTAGTAGAACCATAGGTGCATTGCACAGTCTTTCTAATTACCCTTTTTACTATTTAAGTAGTGAGTGAAACCCCACTGGATTTGCTTAGCCTCACATAGACAACTTCCAGATGTGTCACAGTTCTGCTGACCTGCTGACCATGATTAATGGATGACTTCCAGAAGCTTCCAGAGAATTCCAGAGGAACGGAAAGTCATCTTAGGGCAGCTACATATTCTGACTGTTGAGAAATCAGAACATGACATATTTTGGCACAAAGAATGAGAGGATGAGTAGGAAATGTATTTCTCAAAGCTTGTATTAGTATGACTTTAAACTTGGGTTGGTAATATGGAAAGATGACCCAATAAGCTCAGAACAAAATGTTCCCAAACCTAGAAAAAAACAGCCCTGGAGCCTCTATATTTTATCAGCAGGAATATTTTGTAGATTTGTCTTATACTTTCCTTGTATGTCTAAAATCACTGCTTCTTCACAATTACTCATTTTCCCAACTCGCTTCCTTAATATAAAGGCCCTTGAAATACCTGGCATCCTTTTTCTAGGAGCTTAAGGAATATGAAGTCCTTATGTTTTTTCTTCACTACAACTACCTTGAAAAATAGAAAAAGAGCCCTTAAGACTAACATTTTATATGGGGTTAATATGGGTCATCTCTAATTACGAGGGGTTCAGACATAATACTAAACCATAAACCATGATGTGCAAAACACAAATGACTGAGGAACACATATCGAGCTAAGTCAAAACAAATTAAATCACATTAAGGCTTGATATAATACACAATCTATGTGAATATGTGATAAACAGTAAATCTGTGGATCAGTTCATCGATGCAATAATGTCTGGTTTAATTTCAGTAGTTTTGTACATGGCCACTACCAATTGGTAATTGTTACTTTTTATACTTTCTACATTTGGTTTCTTTTTAGTTTCATTTTTCTAGTTATTTTATTTACAATTTTTTTTTAAAGCTTCCATCTCCCAAATGGCTGTGGATAGCTACACAAATATCAGCATTAAAAAAACAACAGCCCTGCACAAACTCTCTATAGAGCCTTGACAAAAAGAATTTTCTGCCCATTCCTAAACTGTCATAAGGAGGAATTAAGACTGAAATCCAGTTGCAGTTAGCTCCATAATAGAGGCCCTACAAAAGAAAAAGCATTCTTTGTCAATATTAAAAATATACATGATGGGACCTGTAGAAAAGCATTGTTCAAGACCTGACTAATCACTGTACGGGAGTAGCCATTCCTGTAACCAAAGTGAATATTTTGAATTTGGTTTAGAAAATAAAGAGCAACCAGATGAACTGTTGCAACCTGGGGTTGATATGGCATACTTGAGAAGTGCCTTTCACCACCCATGTTATAGCATGCTGGGTTAGCTGCAATTTCTGGACCACCTTCAAGGGTCACCTTAAGAAGAGCACCCTGCAGTAATCTATGCTTGATGTGACCATTGTGTGAGAGACTCCAACCTTAGGTTTAGGTGTAGGTAGGTACTATGAGCACACTGATTTACTGTTTGCTCCCCTAAATTCATATATGTGATGTATGTTGCTTACACAGTATACTTCACACAAAGTGGGGTTTGGTTTTGCATTAATGCAATCTCTGAACTTTTGTTGTGAACCATGGTTTGTGGTTTAGGATAATATGTAAACCAAGCTAGTATAGTTTATTCAATAAACTTTGGTTAAAATAATCCATGGGTAAGTCCAATGTATGAATAGGCCATTCTTGGGGATCATGTTACATTCATTTGATGAAAAGATTATAGATCCATGACAATTTACACCATAAGAAAGGTGTTAGCTTTCAAGGTACTGCAAGACTCTAGTGTTTTTGCTACAACTATCTATCATTGCTGCTCAACTCAAAACTCTTGTTAGGTGATGCTACCACACTTGTAGCTTGGCCTTACTGGAAGAGGAGGAAAGGAGAAAGGAAGAGAAAGATCTTACTCCTTCGCTCCTACTCCATGCAGCAAAACTCATTTACTTATTTACCCAAAAAGAATTTGAGAAGATCCTACACACACACACACACACACACACACACAGAGCCAAAAATAGAATGGACAGAAAATAATTCATCTACCTCCTTTAATAATTCATCTACCTCCTTTCAAAATATCAGTAAAT
The DNA here is from genome assembly GCF_035149785.1 of Candoia aspera. NCBI lineage: Eukaryota > Metazoa > Chordata > Lepidosauria > Squamata > Candoiidae > Candoia > Candoia aspera. The sequence continues at coordinate 59,877,394 of NC_086153.1, read as the reverse complement.
TCAAGATAAACACACCAATAACTGACATACTTTTTGCTTCACAATAAGGATGACAAGGATAAAGTAAACAAGAAAATATTAAAAGGTGTTCAACAAAACAGTTTTGGTGTAACTAGGAACTGAACAAAAGTGGGTTTCATCCATACCAGAGCTTTTAATAGGGACGGTCAGGGAGAAAAGAATTAATTGATACCAGTGTAGGCGCTTTAAAGCCTTGTAAGAGCGGAAGAAAAAGCTCTTATTTCTGATAAATTACTGAGCTTCTCCCCTACTGTATTGTAGAAGGCCCTTATGGACAGATGGAAACATCCCTCTTTCTGAGGTTGTTGGTTCCTGCGAAGTTCTCACAGGGTGATTGTGATTATAACAGATCTCCACTAAAAGGAGAAATCTTGAATGAGCAGGCAGCTGAGGAACTGTTGCATTTGGGAGTATATGAATGCAATCATTTTTAGTGGTTAAATAAATGTCCCCAGTGTATGCTGACCTTAGTGAAGATTTACAAAACATTTCCATACTATTGCCAAGGAAACTATATGGATCTGTCCAGGTCATCATCAGGAATCAATCAAGCTAACTTTCAAGGATTCTTCCCTTGCCCCACAATTAACATTCTTCTTTTGTTAATTTTTGCCAACAGCATTCTGCAATTAAGTTTTAATTGCTTTTCCAAGTTGAGGAACCCCAGCCATTTACTGATAAGATATTAACAATTCCTAGACATATATGCTTGTGAGTGATTAAATTAGGCAACATTAAAATTAAAAAGAGGGAGAGAGAATAGGCAACATCAGGGTGGTGCTGATTGCTGGCCATGTACATTTTTCAGGAGGTTGTGATGATGGCTCTGTATGAGTCAGCATACATCAGTAACAGGCAGCCTCCCCAGATGTAGCACAGTGGTACCAATAAACAGCTGTCCAGTGAAAAATTAAATAGAGATGGGAGGACTCATGGTAGGCCTGGGAATGATTAATTTGTGCCATTCTGTAGCAGATACTCCTCAGCCAGCTGTCCAAATGTACTTGAACATACCAATCCAGCTTTTCCCAATCTGATCTACTCCAGATGCAATGAAAGGATGATAGGATTTGAAATCCAATACATCTGGAGGGCATCAGGTTGGGGAAGACGATTTTAATAAATGGTAGTTAAATTCTTATGTAGAGGCTACAACAAAGACAAAATATACTCTTTTAGATTAGGTTTATATAGATGAATGTGTGACCACAAGCTGAGAAAGCACTGCAGTTCTTCTGGGTTGATAGAGTATTGTGATCAACGTAAAACAGAGTTACAGCCATATGAAATGCCTCCACATACTACTATATCCATGGATACATTTTCCATTATGACAAAAGGAAACATTTCCATACAGGCAACAAAGGCACCGTGGTCTAATCCCACTAACATATTTTTAAGGAGTACCTTCAGTACTTGGTTCAGAATGTAGCAACAGTGACATTAGGGTATGGTCGTGCATGGCATCCCATTATACTTATTCTGTAACTGGGTGTTGTTGGCCCATTTGTTTCTGAATGGAACTGAAGAGTTGATACAGAAAGCTGCACAGTCGTATCCCAGGCTGGTTGGGCTTCTTAAATCCCACTTCTGGCACATCAGATATGGCAAGAATGACATATACCAAAAAAGATATAACTTTTTGGCTCTTAAAATCTACCACTACTATAAAACTTCAATAAAGTTTTATAGTTTCTTTTAGCTTCCTTTGAAATGCAGTCAATAACTCCTTAGTGTGATATTTTATTTTATTTTATTTTATTTATTGAACTTCTTGGCCACCCAACTCGCACACAATGACTCTGGGTGGCTTACAATAATAAAAATAACATATCATTAAAAATACAATGTAATATCTATCTATCTATCTATCTATCTATCTATCTATCACTATAGTATACATATAAAATACAAATATAAAAAAAATATAAATATGGTCCTTAAACCTAGGGTAGGTAGGAAGGGATATACACAGACAACTACTCCTTATTATCTATACTATTATGATTATTATATAGCATCAAATATTTTCAGTGAGTTTTGTCTCTTCACTTTAAGCTATTGAGCATTTCCACACTGTTGATTTATAGCGTCGTTCAGTCAGTTCGTATAAGAGTTATTTCTCACATGGTCCGAAGAAAACAAAAGAAAACATTGGTAATGGGCAAGTGGTGATCTCTCTGGTAGGAGAACTACAGAGCCCGGTGGTTGACGAGAGTGCTGGTTTTGTAGCTGACCAATTGGAATCTTGCATGTTGCACCCCATCAGGCTCTTCTTCTATGTGAACTGGAATGTTTGCATAGGAAGTTGCATTGTGTTTTCTGATGGAAAGCACCACTTCCCTGCTGGATCACCTGGATCTGGCTTCAGCCTCCCTCAGAAGCAGTTTGGCACTGAGATGGAGGCTCTATTAAGAGGACATGTCCTCAAAAAATGGTTAGCAGGCCATCTTGGCACTGAAGCAAGGACGGGGTGTGAATGAAGCCTTTACATAGTTTCGTTGCACAACAGTCACTGGAATTCTTTTGTAATGGTTTCTTTGCTTCTCTTACAATAAAACTTCTCATTCCTGGAGTCTTGTATGTCAGTTTAATTGCTTCCAGTCTAGCCTGCTGGGCAGAAATCACTACTCTTTCATTCATTTTGCACAACCCAACACACTAAAGGATGGCTGGCAAGTTTGTAGCTCAATGAGTTTCATGTATCTAGCCAATAATTAGTTTATTGTTACTGTATTGTGCAAACTCAGGCAACTGGGCAAATCAGTAACCCATGATTAAGAAAAACATGAATTAATAGTGTGGAGAGTACAATTTTAAACTTGTTCACTTAACATACTAAGCCATTACTTATGGGGTTGGGGCCAGGCTATAGGCATCTTCCATTTTATGAACACCTTCTCTCTGGAGCTATGGGTACTGGCATTTTACAGACTAAACAAAGCTGTGTTGGTCCAGTGGGCATTTAACCCTTAGGTTAGTTGAACTGATAGGTACCTATGATGGGTTAGATTTTTTATTGATGATTTTTATTATTTGGATCTGATTTTTAAGGTCTTGATTTGTGGTACCCAGAGTCTGTTTGGATTAGGGCAGGCTATAAATATTATTGAATGAATGGTAAATGAACAAACAAATAACTGTCAGCTTGGTCACTGTATTTTGTAAATCACAGTTTATGGCATGATGTGTTCTGTGAACTCATCCAATCATCATTTAGTCTATGCTATAATTCTTTAAATTATGCTGGAGCAAGGCACGTGAATTTAATCTTTGAATGAAATAGCAATGCAAAAGAAGGAAGTCCTACCTGAGTGGCCCCCTGTATCAGCGTCTGAAATTAAGTTTCTCATTGGCCAACTCAGAAAGGGGAAGGCCCCGGGGGCTGACTTTATTCCTCCAGAATTATTAAAGAATAACATAGAGTGGTGGACTTCAATCTTGGCATCGCTCTTCACCTACGTTGACACTACTGGGTGTGTCCCTGAGGACTGGGGCTTGGCAATTATAGTCCCAATCTTTAAGAAGGGTAAAAGAGATGATCCTGCATATTATAGGCCAATCAGTCTGTTAAACATAATTAGTAAACTTTGTGCCAAACATCTCCATGAAAAATGGAGGATCAGGGAAACCTGATAGCAGAAGAGCAGGCCGGTTTCAGAGAAGGTAGAGGGACTATTGATCAATGTTTGGTCCTACAGCATTTGATTGAAAAATATTCAACCAATAAAACAACATCACTGTATACTGCCTTTATAGATTTAAGGCAGCTTTTGGCTCGATATCTAGGACCAGACTATGGGAGAAGCTGGAAGCTACATCAATTGACCACAGGCTTCTCCATTTAATCCATGCCCTACACACCAATACAACCCTTAAGATCAGGTGCAACATGCAAGGGTCTTTCTCTAAGCCGATTAAAGCTCAAAAGGTGGTGAAACAGGGCTGTATTCTGGCCCCCTTATTTTTCTACCTTTATATCAATGAAATGGTGAGTTGCTTAAACAATCCAGATTTCCATCCCCCTAAACTAGGGGACTGTGGCATTGACCTGTTACTCTATGCAGATGATGCTGTAATTCTTCCCAAAACATCTATAGGCCTTAAAAGAGCTTTGAAAATTCTGGCCCAGCACTGTGATAACGATAAACTGGAAATAAACTCTCAGAAAACTAAGATCATGGCTTTTGCCAATAGTCCAAAACTCCATTCATGGAGTATTCGTGGCCATAGAATAGAATAAATGACCAGATTCAAGTATGTAGGTATAGTCATCCATGCCACCAGCTCGAGGAGAGCCCCCTATGAATATGCTGAAGCCTCTGGACAAAGATCTGCCAACGCCATCTTAAAATTTTTCCGCTGTAAGGGAGGATTTTACATTCCAGCCACACTCAAACTCTTTCAGGCCAAGTTGTTAGCTCAGCTTCTCTATGGGACTCTAGTTGGCCCCCCAACCTCATGTTTCACATCTCTAGACAGAGTGCAATCTAAATTCATCAGAGCAGAGCTCCAGATGCCTCAATGTGTTTCAAATGCACATCTATGCCTAGAAACAGGCATGATAAAAGTTGAGTCAAGAGTGTGTTTAGCCTCTCTAAACCCAGGCCCGCAACTAGGGTCTGTCACCTGGGGCAAACATGGATTCCGCACCCATTTTGGTGCCCCCATGTGCTCATTTTGGCACCCCCCAGTGCTCATTTTGGTGCCCCCCAGCGCAGCGCCCGGGGCACATGCCCCCTTGCCCTACCCCCAGTTGTGGCCCTGTCTAAACCTTTGTCTAAAGCTCAACTTATACCCCAAATGCCTAGCACCTCTCATTCTTCAGAATAACTTTCAATCCACATGAATTAAGGCCGTTGACTCTAACCTTTTAAAGCTAAGCTATTCTCCATCCTTGGTTCTTGAGATGGAATACAATCAGGCAAAATAAGATCTGAAACAAAGGATAAAGGATATAGAGCGGCAAGCAGATTTAGGGAAGGTTCTAACCTTCCTGTCTCCAGAGCATAATAAATATATTGTCACTGCCGCCAGTTATCTCACACAGCTCGAAACACCCAGCCACCAGAAAGCTCGATGCCACTCTCTCCCCTCTGCAGTGCTGGATGGCAAATATTAAAAAGTACCATTGGCCGTAAGGCTCTGTCCTTGTGACTCCGGAGAGGTGGAAACCACAGACTGTCCTCCTTTGCCGTGTCTTTTATAGAGATCTCCGAACTGAACTCATCTCACCTCTGATTAGAAAATATCCTGGTCATGCAGATTCAGACTATATGTCAGCACTAGACCATTCGAGCATTCACACAATGACAGTCAGGAGACCAGGATCCTTTAACTGTTTAATGAAGCGAAATGACTAGGACAGAGGTAAAGCTGAGAATGGAGAATTCCCACTAAAACATACATTTAAAACCACATTCCCTTGATTGCCTTCCTTTCCCATGAAAGTATGTCACCCCCCTTTTCCATCCAGGTGGTGTTGCTGGCGTATCTCTACTGACTGGCCTTGATGTGAACCATCATAAATCTGTAGCCATAATAATGCAATTCACACTCCAACTCAACACCCCCTCCCATCCGGTGACAGAGAGTCTACCCCATTGATAAGGAAGTGATGAAAGATGCTCCGATAAGGGGTTCTGTGAACCTTTTGATTGGAGGAATCTGACACTATACTCAAATGCTGCTTATAGAGGAAAAGCCTATTGTCACAGTGCAGGTAGCCAGGTTTTGCGCAGCAGCAATGAAGATTTGTCAGGCCCTGATGGACTAATTTTTGTAACGTCCCTTATGTAACAGTAATTCATTTATATTTTTAAATACTAACATAGTTGTAATTTAAAATATTTACATTTTACATCTCATATTTAACATAATCTTAGTGACTATATTATCATCTAGTATAGGCTGCACCTTATATTGCACCCATAGAGTTTAGCTAGCTAGCTAGGTAGTTTTATAAATGTATTTTAACTTTATTTTAACCTTTAATTTTATTTTATTCTAGATTGCTATCATTTTAAGACAGATTATGTATACTTTCACAGAGCATCATCCTTGTACTGGTCTAAGACCTCAATAAATTTAAAAAAAAAGAATGAAATGGAAGAAACTAAAGTTCTCCCAGACAGGATACCAGGCTGAATATAGTTTGTTGACTATCACCCAGAATAAAGCTTGACTTCTTAAAGCTGAAGCTCTTGGGGGGGGGGGGGGAGCTTATCAAAACCTTCCAGTGAAGTTTTCTCAACCAAAGATCAGGATACAGCTAAAAAGATATCTCAGTGGCCTTCCGGCTTCTTGAGGTCAGCTGCCTTCATTCTGGCCAGAAATCATACTGCAAAAGCCACTTCCAGACTTCAGACTAGCTCTGGTCATTTCTGCCCTTTCTCTTCCTATTTTTCTTCAGCCTGCCTGAAAATTCCCTATTCTGGCAAACGTTTGTTTTGCAAGGCAGATGATTTTTATGTGGTAGACCTTCATTTCGGAATGTTTTAATCTGCTGAGCCTGTTTCCATTTTTATGCTGCTGCCTTTTGTCTTTTATGGAATTGTTTTGTATTTAATCGTTGCAAGCTGCCTTGTACAGGGCAAATATATTGGAAGGGCTGAGTATACATTTCCTAAATAAACAAACAATTTTTTTCACATACAAACACTAATGTTTTTAATGATAGATCATTTGCAAATGTAGAACAAATTACCTTTGTGATAGACACAAACAAGGCAGGCATCGTAGCCAGAGAGGCATAATTTAAAGGAGAGGAAAAGATGAAAGCAACAAAGCCATAGTTGCAGCCCATGAAACAAACCACTTGCTGCTGAGCAAAACTGCAAACAATTTTATTAGTGTTATGGCAACACTGAGTGAAGCACAAGACCAGAAGGGAAGATGTTATAATCACAGTGGCCAACCCAATCCCAAGCAGAAGTTGAAGTTGCAATGCAAGCATACTATAGATACTGCACACCGCTGTCTCAGATTGTTGGACAAGGGAAAACCCACAAAAGGTGTTTTCCAACTCCTTGTAGAAGGGTCACTTTAATTTAGCACCCTTTTCCCAACTGTGATAAGTTGCATGATTTCCAGGAAGCATGCAAGCAACAATTCTCCCTTTCAGCTGTTCCAAGAAAGAAACTACCTTGAAGAAGAAGTTTCACCTTAGGCATCATTCAGTCCAAATACGTCTTCTCTGAATGTGCATTATCTCTTTCTTTAAAGTCTCTGATAATAGTCATCCTGGTGCTGAGTCTTATGGAAGCCATCTGGCATGGCTGTATGTGATTAGTGGGAACTGAGATTTTTATTGGGTTTCTTTTTTGGTTTTAATGGAATTTTTGTCGTTTGTTCACCGCCCAGAGTTTCTTTGGCCAGATGGGCAGCCATAAAAATAGGAGGAAGAAATACTGTGTAAGTACTGGATGAGTATGAATAAGCACATGAAATGCTTATCCATAGTTAGCTGGAAGATAATTATTCTGCTTACTGTATTTTCTGGGTTTGCAATAAATTAGAAATGAATTGAAATCAGATTGGGTTTGCTCAATAACCTGAACTATAAATTGGCCACATGGACAGTGTTGTAGTATACCCTAGGCAGATTAAGTAGTTGCCCAGTCTGTAGTTCAGAAGGTTGAGCAAAAAAGTAAGTATTGGTACACAATGTTTTGCCTCCATGTGAGGCGTACACAAACTAGTCAGCATTTCCAGAGAAGGCTCACCCTTTTTCCCACAATGTTTTAATTTTGAAGGTCTATCATAACCTTCCATTTCTCATATTTTCTTCTTTCTCTGTAATATCTTCTGTCATTTTTTTTTCTTTTCTGTGAAAATCCTTAAGAAATGAAAGACAATTGCAGTAGAATCCCAGAATCAGAGAGAATAATTTAGGGTATCCAGTACAACCCCTTGCTCAGTGCAGATGCCCAGATGAAAACATCCACGGCAGCTGTCTATCTTCCACTTGAACATGACTAATAATGGGGAACCAAACATCTTTCTGGGTACGTGGTTCTACTGTTAAGAAGTCTGCTTTCTTAAAATATTCATCAGAGTCTGCCTTCCTATAATGTAAAGGCATTATATGTGGAAAAAAAGCTTTTCCACATCCTGCATTCTAGGACAACAGATATCAAGTCATGCTCCTCAGATACCTGAAGAATGCTATCAAATTTCCTCTTTCTCCTTCAACCTTATTTTACTGGCCAGTGGCAGACCTTTTTCTTAGAGAAGAGTGAGACTTTATTGGCTATCTCTTGTCTTCTTCATTGAATAGCTGCTATACTAATTCTTTTTTGTTCTTTTATTCTGAACATCTCTACAGAAGCACGACATGGTTATTTTCTCCCACTATTTCCATTATATTCTCTGCAAAGTCTTCCCTATTAGTTAGAATTAGATCAATATCTTCTCATGTCTTCTTGCATCTTCTAAAGGTCAGAGAGGTATGTCAGAATTTCACAGAAGGACCATGCTTGAGAGAGGAACTATCCCAACATTTGTTGGGAGACACAGCAAATGACTACTAGGTTCTGTTTACCCAGCCATGGTTTGTAAACCAGGTATTATGCAAACCTATCCAATAGTATAGCCATTTTTAACCAGCCATGGTTAAGTGTGTTGAAGTTCACTGTGCAGAACCATCATGATGAAATTGCCACAGGGTAAATTTGCGATGAGAAAAGTAACATGAGCACGTACTCAAGCCATAAAGATCTACTGATCTTTTCAGTTCCGTAGTTGAAAGTAACAAACTAAGTGCTCAATGTGCTTCTGGTCCTTCCTTCGCTAGTGGGACTTGATAGAAGTACTTATGTCTTACAGAGTCCTACTTGTCTTCAAAGCCTTTTAGTGGAAAAAAAAAGGAACGAAGGAGAGCTTCTCCCAAATGAGAAAAATGATCAAAGAGAGAGGGCATGTTGGACTACATGGGGGAAAGAGAGGGTGATGTAAACATGAGTCTGGAGGGTTAGAGAGGAGGTCTGTTGCATACCGGCATCAAAGAAGGAATATTATGCTTACTTTCGTATTTTCCATATTTGACTTCTTCAGAGCAATAATCCTGTCTGCAAGCCAACATTTCTGTTCACTGACTTTGAAGCTGACATTTGTTTCTGCTCAATATCATTTTCCCTTCTCTTTCAACTGTGTCCCAGGATGATTTACAGGCAGATGACATGCATCCTAACCAGTTTCCAGGACTATGTGAATCAGGTGTTATTGTATTTAGAGCCCCAGTGCTTCCTTTACTACTTTACCAACTTTTACTATTTTATGTTATAGCAAGCAGCATGTTTGTTTCTATAACAAACTGGAGTTATCATACATTTATCTTTCATTTCCGACCTCCTCCCCAAATTTTGATTGGAAAGAAGAAAAATGTTTCTAGTTTTTTTTTTTTTTTATCATTGTCTTTATGCCTTGCAAGTCCCTGACAGGCTAATGTTTATACAAAGCTGAATGAGAAAGTTTTTAGCTTCTCTGAGGCAAGGAATCGGATACAGTTTCATTTTTACAACTGAAGCTTACAGCACATACTTGAAAAATGTATATAATTGTTATGTTGTTGTTTTTTCTTTTCATGTGCAACAAGAGGAAATTCAGCTGGATCAACTCAGCATAAAGAAAAGCCTACATGAAATATAAGCTTATGGGCAAAATTTAAATATCTGCATTATGGATCAGAAAATATTCTTTCCCTGTAGGCCTCTATCTCCTCTAAGGCAACAGGAAGGTAGGGACAATCCTAACCTAGTATGCCCAAACTGTCTATGTTCAAATGGCATTACTCTATGGTTCAGATAACCATGGTTTATTGAAACCATAATTAGCTGAGTTTGGACTACACACCAAACCATTAACTATGGGTCAGTTCCTACAACATGCTAAGCCAAAGCCAAATAAACCACACTGTGGGTTATTATATTGTGTGAATTTAAAGTGTGGCATGTGGTAGACACACTAGGAACCTTTCCTTTCCCAATTAACTTCTTCCTCTTCCTGCTATTCATTGGTGGGCTTCCCAGACAAAAGTCATTTCTAACAATGGAAAATGGTTAGGGAGAAGTGGGTAGAGAAGAGAGCTCAACCATGCTTCCTGTCCTGTCCATTCACACTGTCCTTTAAGTTATTTCCCATTCCACAAATAGGAAAATTGACATAATCTGTGTTTTGACAGGCAGGTCATAGAACCCTAAAATCCAATGATTCAACCAATGGTGTTGGCTTTGGTTTAGCACAATATATAAATCTAGCTATAGTCAATTATAACCCATGTTTTTAAGTTAGCATTGTGTGAATCAGTCCTTGCCTTGTTTAACAAACCAAAATGGAACAAGCCATAGTTACTGTGATGTAAACCAAAGACTGAATAGGCATTTAAAAATCTGTAAGCCACCCAGAGTCACCATGTGTGAGTTGGGCAGCCTTATAAATCTGTTTAATAATAATAATAATAATAATAATAATAATAATAATAATGGCTCTTGCAGAGCAGCCATGACTGTACTTTAGGTGATTGTTAACACTGAGGCTATAATCTAAAATAGCAGCCAACTCAGATTAGGTTTATCCCCTCCTAGTGTTGGGTTAGCACGCTCCATATGCTGATGAGGTATCATGAGATTTCATTTATCAGCTGCAGATGGTAGTGCCCTCTGTAACCAGAAATGAGAAATTGTTTTCTGTGATTAATTTATAGCCAGTTAATCAGGGTAGGCTGTCTTCCTCTCAACCAGGTCATCTTAAAGATGCAGTGAACTTCAGGTTCAAAGTTACTATGGGCCACTGTGAATATTTTGCTTGAATTCAGCCAGTTCAAAATCTGCTCCAAGTCATCAGCAACCGTTCAATTCATTAAAATTGGATGCATTGTCCTTACATGTCAAAACAACAGAAGCAGCAAACTCGTGCAACTGAAGCAAAGCAGAACAAAGTGCCTTTTAGAAATCCACACCAAATTTCTGGACTCAGCAGTGGTGTACGTGATTTCTTCAAATTTCTCCAGGGGAAAGAGAAGTTCTCCCAGAATTTTTCACGGATTGGCCTCCCAATTTCAGTGAACAGAAATTTTGGCTTGCAGACAGAATTATTGCTCTGAAGAAATCAGAGGTCAGTTCTCAAAATTACAAAGCAACATTGATGTAATGGGCAGAAGGAAGAGGAGGAAGAGGAACAGGAGGAAGAGCCATAACCAAGACAACAGTCAGATAAAAGAAATCTGCGTCTGGGCCAGTACTTTAACCTGAGAAAGCATCTCAGACAAGACTCACCCTAGTTCTTGGGAAGATAAAGGGAGGGAGAGGGGAAGCACATTCAGACTTGGAAGATTCTGTTACTATACCTTATAATAAAATTTTAGGGTTTTAAATTTTCTATCCCGCCTTTATTATTTTTACAGATAACTCGAGGCGGGGAGAATATACCTAATACTCCTTCCTCCTCCTATTTTCCCCACAACAACAACCCTGTGAGGTGAGTTGGGCTGAGAGAGAGTGACTGGCCCAAGGTCACCCAGTCGGCTTTCTAGCCTGGAGCCTTTACCACTAGACCAAACTGCCATGACTTTGGTTTCCTAGTCTGGTCTACCTTGAAGGGCTAACAATCTCAAATCTGAAGTTCCACCCAATTGGGGCATGTGTGTAAGGCTGTGTTGCATATAGAAAAGGGGCAAGTTTAGAGTTAGGGTGCTGCACCACTGTTGACATCAGTTTGTACCCCACTCCCTCACCTCTCCTTTAGATACTATTGGATTTTGTTCCAGTTTTAGGTCAAAGTCCTCTATATCTGGAGTAGGAACATTAGAACTAGAACTGGTTTTCCTTGGTGGTACTAGGTCTTAGCTTCATAGGTTCTTGGTTGCTAGGTTCCTTGGTTTGGTTCTCTTCTGAGGAAGTTGATGTGTCCAGCTAGAACTTGATACCAACAGTGAGTCCAGGATAGATTGCTTTCAATAACCATGAAGGGAGAACAAAGAACTATCAAGAAAATGTTTAATCTCAGCTTTTCAAGAAGCTTATTCATGACTTCAGGCTGTACAAGGCAAAAAGAATCCTAGCTATATGTCTGTGAATTCTGTAATAACTGTAGCATCTAGGTCTAAGCAAATATGATGAATTCAAAATAAATATCTACTGCAAACCACCAATTGATTCCTTTGGCCAGCGAAGACAATTCAATGACTTACAGATGCTTTGAATTAATGTTCCTATCAGCCTTGCGATTGCCCATACTTTTTGAGGTTCATGGGAGTTGAAGTGTAAAGCATCTACATTGCCTTCCTCTGCTCTATACTCTGCTCTATACTGAGTCTTTAGCCCTCAGAAAAGATCTGATGGCCAACATTTTGAAGCTCAATAGCAGCAAGGTTGTAACTTAATGTGGAATGCATGCTTTACTTGCACAAGGTCTATGATCCAATATCTGGTGTCACTATATAGGGATGGGAGGATTTGAAACATTTGAAAACAAGATTCAAATTAAATCAGTCAGTGTAATGGTATGGGGGAATGACCTTGGGAGACAGCAGGAAGAGCTGCAGCCAGATGAATTGTTGGATAAGAGGCAGCTTAGCCCACAGCAGGAATGTGGGCATGGCAAACATCTCAGAAAGGACCCTCCCTAGTTTCTTGGGCTATAAAGGTGACACAGGAGAGATGTACGTTCAGACTTGCAAAATTCTGTTAATGTAACCTTACAAGAAAGTAGAATTAGTTCATCTGGACATGCTTCCTGCCTGGACTACCTCTCAAGACTGATAGTAAGTTGATCTCTTAAATAATGAAAGAACTTTTCATTTAAAAGTTAAAAGACTTGAAATGATGTTTTCCCCTGAATCTCCTTTGTAGAAACAAAAGCAATGAGATGCCAATCAATATTCTTACCTGGACTTCCCAGAAACATTTGGTTCTGCATAGGCTGAGTTTTGCATCATTACATGCATCTGTTTTTAGTTTATTCAAGCAGCTTTCTCATCTCAAGGAGTTGTCTGTAACTCTTTGTGTCAACTTGTCTGTGGCCAAATACAGAGTGTGCAGGCCCTATCCTTTAAAATCATTGGAATTTACATAACCTCCAATTCTAGCAATGTGAAATGTGGCTCTGGTTACAATAACAAGTGTTTAGGGAACACAGGAGATTTTTAACTGCAAAAAGCACAAAAGCAAAGTAAAACAAAACTGCATACTGTTTTCATTTTCAATAGCCATGTGAGGACATCGTCTTAACTTTTAACTATAAATAAGCCACTGCTGTCAGAGGAGGATGGATAACATTTAACATTTCTCTTCATGTTTCTTAAATGGTCATTTTCTCCTCACAGTCTTAAGTCTTTCCAAAGTGAAAATAAAGGCCAGTAAAGCAAAATCTATAACCATGGTTATCTTAAACTTGGTTTATTGACTAAACAACAAATTGGCTATATGTCCATATAGCAAGCCGTACCACAATGGCTGTGTGACAAAATATGCAAAGTTATAAACAATCACATTTTGACGTAGTGTGGTGCTTGAACCCAGTTATTGGCTGAGTTCTACTTGGATGGATCCATAAAGCCACTGGAAGTCAAGCTGGTCTGAAAATAGACTTGATTTTTACTTTATTGAAGCTCAGATGCTCAACACAAAGTGGGTCCCAGTAGCCAGTTCTCCATATGAAGGAGTGTAATGAGGAATTCCCCAAATTCAAAGCATCCTCTTTTTGAAATATGGACTGGTCTAAATCCAGTTGAAAATAAGAATCAAGGCTTGAAGTAGCACATCCAAAATTTATACTTGGATACCCAACTGAGCAGTCACAGAGGTAATATAGCCAAAATCTTCCTTACTATGATGTGAATTATATTATTTCTAAATTTCCACTGGTATAGACATAAGTATGTATACAAAGTTTATGCAAAGTCATAATACTAGATCTATGGATGTTTGCTTTGCTTTGCTTTGCTTTGCTTTGATCAATCAATCAAATAGATCTATGGATGTTTGATTTGCTCAATCAAATTTATCAATTTGATAAATTTGATAAATGAATAAAATGTTCCATTTCTCAAGAATGGTGGATATATGAATGTAGTGACAAGAGACATGATGCTTATTTCAAGTCCTTTGAATACTGATTATTTATGATAAGTTCTCCACACAGATTACAACACTGTGTAGAAATTAAAAGTTTGAAAAAACAGAAGGATAAAGAAATAGAATAGAGTAAACAGAACTGGAAACATGAAATCATATATTCCAATACAGAGTGAAAGAATTACATGGAGAATATATAAAACAGTCTTTTCAAAGTTAGGGCCCTTCCAATGTATTGGAGATTAACTCCCAGAATCCCTGTGCTGCCTGGGAAGTTGGTTTAACTCATCTGGAATGGAACAGCTTTGGGAAACCTGGCATAAGGGATAGTTTTTTCACTGCCTTTTTCCATAGTACATATATATATTTTAAAAAGTCTGAGTCAAGGAGGAGATCACCATGATATTTTCTTCCTAGGAATCCAGTTGGGGAATGTCTCAGATCCTGATTGTTTGGGTTACTTTTCAAAGTAAAAAAAATAGCCCACTAAGAGAAAATGATTTGTAGCTGTGATTCTTGGTCATCCTGGAGTAATAGATATACTGAGCCAGGCCAAAATTATACTGCCAAAGCCATGCAGCTTAGCAGGCCGGCATCAAGCATATCATTATAAAGCAGACTGTCAAGGACAGCCAGAGTTGGCAGTGGATGCTGGGAGATGATCAGCAGAATATTTGCACAAATAGATCAGGATTCACAGTTATCCAGTCACGGGTATACATTTCAGGAAGAGGGCTGAGCTTCATTGCTATTGGAGGTGAGCTGTAAAGTTCTTTCCACTTTAGAGTTGTAGCTCCTCGCCCTCTGGTTCTTCTGTTTAGGTTTCTGCTCAGCACCCTTTTGCTTGGCTAACAGCCTACCAGTTGACATCAGTATGCATAGAAGCCAAGTTTTTGCAGAGGTGGTGTTACCATGCAGAAGATGTCAATGCAGGATGCTTCTTGACGGACCTTTTAATATGCAGAAGGTACAGTTCATCACTGCAGATTTATAGAGTATCCAGATAATGCCATAATCCTTTAATTAGTAGACCATGTTTTATCTCCCTTTTTGCACTTTGTCTCTGAATGGAAGTACTGTAGATTTGGGGAAAAAAAATTGAATAAGAAGTGCAAATCTCAAGAAGCACATGGATGTTTCAAAATGATTAATTCATGGAGTTAGAAGAGGGAGTTTAATATGAGCAAAAATCTGCAGTTGTTGTGGTTGTAAGCATCTGAGAAGTTTATTTACTTAATTTTATATGCTGCTGCATTTCCAAGCAGCTTATAAGTAACAATAAAAAATTAAAATAACAATACTATTGTTTATTATGTTTTTGATTTCTATTCTTAATGGTTTATTGTACTCCACCCAGAGTCACATTGTTTAGGTTGGGCACTCATATGAATGCTATAAATAAACAAGCATTAAGGACAACCACAACTCTGATGTGCCACTGTTCATAATTTTCATAATTCCCCAAATACCTTTCTGAAGAGTCATGTTTCCATGGCTCTTCAAAAATGTAATAGGGAGAGGGTTGGTCTAAATATCTGGCGGTAGACTGTTGCAGAAGCAGAGGGGTTGAAGGTTTGAGCATGGGGTCCTTGTTGGTAGATCTGGACCCTTAGCAAGCCTTCTCTACCAAGTCTTCTCTAAACCAACTAAAGTCCTCCAACATATCTTAAGTAAACCAAAAGACCCAGCAGCCCAAGAAGAAAAAACAGGAATCATCTACAACATACAGTGTAACGATTGTAGCAGCCACTATGCAGGACAGACAGGCAGAAGACTAGCAGAGCGTATCCACAAACACCAACTGGCAGTCAGGAGACATGATGAAAACTCCTTAATCTCACAACACATGGACAGACTCAACCGTAGTTTCAACTGGGAAACCATGAGCATCCTAGACCAAGCTAAATCCAAAAACTCTAGGGAATTCCTGGAAGTTCAGCATTCAGACAAATCAGCCATCAACAGGCACATAGAAAAACATTTACATACCATTCAGAAGAGACAAACAAAAAAGCTAAAAAGGAAACAAAAAGACCAGACACCTCCTTGCCAGCAATCAACACCCAGATAAGCAAAGATTAACACCAGGATTAACACCAGATGAACAATCAAGCAGTAAACAATACCCAAATCAAGGGACTACCAATTCAGACAAACAATCAAGCAGTAAACCACAGCCTAATCAAGGAACTACCAAGGAGAGAACAATACACCCACCCACACTATTAGGGCAAGCTACTGTATAGAGCAAACACCACTCCCTTCTAGCACTGAAGATGTTGCCTAGTCGGGCAAAGAAATGTCTGCAAGCAACAACCAAGCTCAGAGAGCACCAAGGACTTCATAGTTCAACCCTGAGCTACAGATATTCTCTTCTATTGGTACTCTTAAAATCTGCTCTAGGAGCATTTCTCAACCCTCTTCAGGAGCTTTTGAGGGAGTCTGTTGGGGAACTGCTGAAGAAGCAAAAAAGTTAAATCTTTCGTGATGCAAGTAGAGTTCTGCTTGTGGGTTGTTAGATGCTAACCACAGTGCTTGTGATTTATAATGATCTATAAATGAGCATTTTATACTTTCAGAATCCCAGTGGAAAAACAACAACAAAACTTTTTTTAAAAGTGATGCCTACTTATGATTGTATCAGAAATAGTGGTATGTTGTAGTTTTGAAAGTTTGCGATTCAAATACAAAAAAGCAAAATGTGTAGGCGGCAGCATAAAACAGCTGGGTGCTGGATCATAATTACATTGGTGCCAAGGGAAGAGAGGAAGGAAGAGAGGCTGAAGTGGGTAGGATAAGCATCTCTAAACATAGGCACATCCTGTCATGCCAGTATGGATGGGATAATGGATATCTGGAAATAAAACACAGAGTAGAAAAATGTTCCACAAACAACGAATGGAAAAATTGCAGAATACTCAGAGTTGTGTGCGCAAATCATCCAGGTTCCAATGTAAATTGTAGATTCAGTTCAGATATACCATCTGATTTGGACTTCGGAGTTGATGGGAAAAAAGTTTCTGTGCATGTACAGTTGTCCAAATAATCCAAACTGATTTGGAACATTTGATTCAATTCAGTGTTTCAGATCAGTCAATTTGATTTGGAATTCCATTGCCTTTGAAGTGAATCTCCAAACTGAATCTCCATATACTGTACTCCTGGCAGCAATAGGAGTGGCTTTGAGAAAGTAAATTGGGAGAAGATTGGACCAAACCCAGCAGGCAAACATAGGCTGGCAAGCAGGTGAAGAGTGGACCAGAAATGCAGGTTTTGCAACATCAGGTCCAGATTAGAGGCAGAACAAGACGGGGAAGGGATATAAAGCAGCTCAGGATCCAGCCAGAGCAAGCAAGATCAGACTTTGGAAATTGCAAGAGGGAACTGTAAGAGCCTGGAAGCTCCTTAAGAGATCATGGGGATAATACAGTAAGTCTAATAGGCATCAAAAATGGCAGCATTTGGGTGAATATTTTAAAGTCCCATAGGAATCAGAGAAAGGGGAATCACACAATCTACCAACAGGCAACATTCCTGATCACATGTAGAAATCTAAATCTAATACCCATCCAGCTTTGTTCAGGTCCATAACTAAATAATTTAAAAAACAAGGGAAATTGTTCTATGTGACCCCTTCTACCCTATTCATGCATTAATATGCAAGGGATTAGTTGCATTAAATGATATAGTGAAACAATTAAGAATTGATGCCTATTGTATATGCATTTATTTCTTCATCAAAACATCCCAGCTGCCATAAAAACTTGTCAGCCACTCCATGATGGGCATGACCTATATTTTTGATGAACTGCATGTAAAAGCTCTAAAGAATGGAAAATAAGATTTGCTGCAATTGCACAGGTCAGTTCTGAGATCTATCTGTTGGCTGTATAAAGTATCTTAGGAAATTATCTCTGCTGGAGATTTCTGGATTATTTGCACAAGGAAAAATCTTTACCAGAAGGCTTTACAACATCAAAGCTAAGTAGAAATAACATGGGATAAAGACAAGGTGTTGGAAATAAGAGTAGGTTTTATTTACTTACCTTGTTATGCCCCACAAATTGTCAAAACATAGATGGACATCCAAATTCTATCTCTCTGCAGGGAGGACATGAAACTTGAGATAAGATTAACAGAGAAATATATTGTGTCCAGTAAAATTGGAATTTCACCTGTGTATACTTGGTAAAAAATGTTAGTCTAGAAAGATATGCAATAGAAGGGATCTGGAATTCAAAAAAATGAATTAATGTCATAGAAAATCTGTGGAATCCTCATGTATATTAATAGTAATTCTGTATCAGATATCTTAATGAGCATAGAGAGAAAGAAAACGAAATAAAAGTAGGAAATATACCTGAAATATTAACTGATAATATTTATGACAGGTGGTGCCTTAAAATATCTAGATGGGGCTGGGGGTGGGACAGATGGGGAAATGGAATGAAAGGTGGTGGAAGATGCCATGGCCAGATATTTTTCTGGAACCTTAAATGGTAATGTGCTACTTGTGTATCGCCGTGTTGCCTGGAATTCTCTAAAGCAGAAGTGCGCAGCCTTGAGTCCTCATGGACTTGAAAATAATAATCTGATAGAGGGGATGAATTATTAAGTGATTTCTCTCCCTTTGTATGAGTAAGCGTATTAACTATATTTAATATAATTAAATGTAAATGAAATCAAATCAACTAGTTGTTGACCTGGCTCTGACCTGTTGATTTTGGAACATTGCCCCTTGCATGATATTCAGAGGACAAGGGTGGCTCTTGCCTAAGAGAAAAATTGCACACTCTGCTTTAAAAGTATGAACAGTGCCGGTTACCAGTGCACTCGAATTATCTTGACAAATGCAATCCAGCAGGACTTGTTCCAATTATTTTTGACATCCCAAAACTGTGCTCTCAGACCATTTCCATTTATTTCAGTGAAGGTTCCAGATGACTGAGCCCAAAATTAAGATCCTCTGATTCAATGGGATAGTATGCTGTTTCCTATTTCCTTTGGTCCTATGGCACATCCTCTTCTACTCCCCATTTCTCTAGTAATAGGGACTTTGGCCTCAAAGTTGAGGGTTCATATAGTGGGCTAAGCATAATTGTGTAAACCCAAATACCATCTATGGAAAAGCATGTTGCTGGAACCCAGCCAATTTATTCAGCAAACCATAGTAAAGCAAACCAGGGCTTAGCATACTGTATGAATACGGACAATAGGTAGTAAAAAGGATTGGTGAAGGTCTAGACTAGGGATGTGCAGTCTCATTGCCTCAGAAATTGGCTAGGTTCACACTGGCACTAGGCAATGGTTAGGGCAGAGTGCACATCATTATAATAAACAAATGATTAACATATATGTTTCCTAGACACCTACCTTGAGGTTAACCTGAATTTAACAACGGTATTTGCAAGAAGGACTGGCAGGTACTAGGGAGGATTAATCTTTCCAGGACTTAGCAATTTTTCATGCAAAGCACACCCCACTCCAAAAACAATCCCTTCTTTTTGTAATGCACATTTTGAAAATGGCCCAGAAGAATTGCTTTGGATTTCCCATGAACACAGCATTTCTCTGCCATTCATTACAGCAGCCATCTTTTTTAGGATTCCACATGAGCCTGAGAAAAACTTGCCACTACTTTAAGAGTCATAATTCACTTTAATGGACTGATTATTTAAAGCAGCAGCAACAGCATCTTTTTCCCAAAAAAAGTCAGGCTGCTTTAATGAATAGCTGAGAGGTGCAATGCTTGGACTTGGATGAGATCTGAAGTACTTCTGAATCATTACTGAAGTATGCCCAGTCCTACTACATTTTCCTGCTGGAGCTTCCTTCAGATTTGGAGTCTGGTGGTGAGAAAAGCAGGAAACAAATTTGTTGGGTGAGCTGACTGAAAGAGAGAAAAAGTAGTCAGATGGGAGGGCTTCACGTCTTTCCTCTATGCCAATTCTCACCAAAAGTGCTCTGTACCTAGTGTTTCTGGGTAGCCAGTAGTTCTGCCTTCAGCATTCCTTGTTGTGAAAGCAAAGTGCTCTATTCCTTCAGACATCTGTCGTATGTCCAAGAATCCTAAATCTAGAGGAATCCCTGTGAGTAGAGCCAAGCATTCTTTAGGAAATCAACTGCCCCAAACTAGCTTAAGACATTTTCTGTATCTTGGGATGGTAAAGTAGTAGTATCCATATGACATACATATGATTTCAAAGCCATACGTGTGTGTGTGTGTGTAGGCTTTGACTAACAAGAGAAAGCCACCCTTTCTCCATTTCCCATCTGGGCTGGTGAAAAGAGAATGTTTGTTTTAAAAACTTCCTACTTTGTTGTGTCCACAGAGGGACACCCCTATCATTAGACAGAGTGAAGCTGCCACCTCAAGCAGCTGAATCAGGATGTTATTAAAAGGCAACAAATGGATAGTTACTTCCTGTATTCATTTTACAGTTTTACAGCCAGGAAAGAGAACATTTGAAAAACGATCTGCTTCAGTACCTCAGTAATGTGACCAGTCTTGAGTACTGTACTCTTGGATTTTGGGTGGGGGTGTGTGCAGAAGACATCCTTTGCCTCATTTGATGTCTTCCACCTTCCTAGTACCCAAGCTGAACAGCAAATACAAGTACACGAACATTTCCCCTGCTGTTATCTTGAATGGTTCTTTCCAATCTTCTTCTTACTTCAGTTCAGCTGCCAACTCCTAAAATAAGGAGATTTGGAAATAACTTGCTAAATGAAAACAGATATGTTGGAAATGAATGAAAACTGATTGGGAAAGAGGAAGCAATCCTCAGCCAGAATTGGAAGTGGAATTGCTTGCTCTGTCCAGATTTCAATAATAAGGAACATTCTGCTGTGTTGGTAGTTTTATTCAGTAATGTCCTGGGGTACTAGAAGACCTTGCAATATGGAACGTCTGGTGAATTTTTTTTTAATAAAAACCCTACTGGTTTTAAGTGGAAAGCAACAACAATCACAACTGTTAATCAAGGAGTGAGGGCAAGCTAATCACTCTAGAAATAGGACATTTAGTCAGACAGGCCACAGCTTTCCCCACTGCTGGGATAGTAGTTTGGGGTTTGAATGTGATTCAAATTTCTACTGAGCCATGAAATTCCCTGGGTGGCTTTGGCATATCATAACCTTATGGCACTGTGACATGAGATAAAAAGTTCTCCGAGAACTTGTTGCTAAGTATTTATATTTTTATTTGTTGTTTTCTATCCTGCCTTTATTATTTTTATAAATACCTCAAGGTAGCGAACATACCTAATAGTCCTGCCTCCTCCTATTTTCCCCACAACAACAACCCCGTGAGGTGAGTTGGGCTGAGAGAGACTGACTGGCCCAAGGTCACCCAGCTGGCTTTCAAGCCTAAGGCGGGACTAGAACTCTCGGTCTCCTGGTTTCTAGCCTGGTGCCTTAACCACTAGGCCAAACAAAAGTATAGTTATAATGTGAATAAACCAAATGGCCACATGCATTAGAACCTAGGCATTAGCTTAAATTTCTAGAAGGAATTGTTTCCCCAGACTTTTGGGTCAAGCCCAACAATTTTTAAGTATTATATGAAATAATTAAGACTTCAAACAAAGATGCTTGAGGGATAAAACTTATCCCATAAACATTGCCATGCCAAGCAATGGTAATATCAATATGTCAAAGTGGAAATTGGTGTTTTTATCTCCCCACACATCAGCATTATCTTACAGTAGTACTGTGGAAATTCTAATCTTAAACCCTTCCCAGTCTTTTATTAGTTTGTTAAGGCTAATATTTTCCAAACAGTGCTTGGCTGATTTTGTCCTCAATTGAATTTAAGCTCTGGCCACAGCCTCCTTGAATATTATTATTTTTAATGATTATGTACAGTATATATGCACATCTTTCTCTGCCAGCCTACCCCATTTTTTGTTGTCCCACCACCTTCCACCTCTCCCTCGCACACTATCCATACAAAAACACACTGGGGAGAGTGTGACTTGCTCTTTGGAGCAAGTGTGCCCCAAAGAAGAGACTTAGGAGAGTCCCTATCACTCCATGACTAATGTGAAACAAGATCAGAAACCAAACGGCTACGATGAAGTTGGGCATAATTCTGAAGTCAAGTTTCTTTGACTTTAGCAAAGTCAGGGTTTCCCTGTTTTATCTCTGAGCGTCGATTAAGATGTAGCTATACTGGGTCAGATGTAAGAGATATTTACAATTTCTAATAACAAAGCTGGGCACTGCTTATTGTCCACTCTCAATCTATATGTGCTTGTTTAACCTCTTTGTCAGGGGAAACAAGCAGCCTGGCACAGAAACTCTGTACACAATTGACACCTTTGTCCTTAGCTTAACAATACACAGATTCCTTTGTTTTGACAACTGATCTAAGAAACGATTTAGATTAGCCAAGGCTGATACAGAGGCAGAGCACAATGCAGAAAACAACTTCCTTTTATGGCATAATCTCACATTTAGAAAATGCTCTCCTGTTGCATGTTTTTTATCCATCTTCTTATAATTAGAGACATGACTATCCACTGGGATATTTGTAGGTCCATTTTGGAGCTTCTGAATACTTCTCTTTCTGAATCATAAAATTTGATTTGCAAAGGAATTATTGAAACATTTTTAAAGCTCAGAATTTATGAACAGTAGGCATAGTATGCAAAATTAGAGACCATGAAGTATGGATTGTGTTTACATGCACAGTATAATGACAGAAAGCTTTATTTGTGTTAATTAATCTTACATACTTTTCAGGGGTGGGTAATGAAAGGTCCTTCAGATGTTGCTGGGCTGTCACTCCCATCATCTCTCATCATGGGTCATACTGGCAAGGGCTGATGGATGCTCATGTTCTTCTCATGCCTTGTTCTTCAAGGACATCTGTAAGTACTTCATTCTATGCACAATGAAGGTCCAGAAGTTCTGAGAACACTTAACCCTATTTGTAAATATTTTGAAACCATGTTTACTGTGGTTTCTGTAACATCTGTAGATAGTTAACTGGAAGGGAGCTAAGTAACTTTGTTTTGTCCTTGTCAGCGATGGTTTTGCTGGGGGGGGCACTCTGTGTGCCAGTCAGAATCCCATGTCTCCTTCCAAATAGCAGGTGCTCCTTTCTTTTTTTGCCTTGATGAACAAATGTAACCTTGATGAACAAATGTAACCACTCAAAGAGGCAGATTTGGCCCAAGGAGCACTACTTGCTGATTCTTCCCATGCCACAACATTTTTGGATCCCCTAGTGAAGTCTCTACCTTTTTTCTCACCTTTATTCACAGCAAGAGATGAAGATATGTTAAAAGGCAGAAATGGACTGATCTATTTCAGTACAGGAGGGAACAGCAGCAGCAGCAGATGTAATGATGTTAATTATTAGGGGTCTGTGTGCCTCCAACATAATTTGGAAGAAGGGTTTCAGACCTCATGGGAACATAGCACCTCTCTGCTATTTTTAAAGCAATCCAATTTTTCTCAAGCTTCTGCGTTAACCTAAGGAAAAAAAAGAGATTACTGCTTCAAGGAGTCTATTCATGAAGGGTAATATGACTCATAAAGCAGCAACATTTTTTTCACAGGCTTGTGCAGAAGTCTGAAAAAAATCAGACTATTTTAATTAATAATAGGGAGGACCCATACTTGGATTTGTGCAGGGTCCAAAGCATTGTGTGTAGACAATTTGAGGGGGAAAATGGGGAAATGTTTCTATATTACTGTCCACAGCAAGGAGCAGCACTTAGCTAATTTTGAAAAGCTAAGAGGAGTCAGACCTGGTTTGTATTTGGATGGGATACTAGGACTATAGGTTAGACTGGGAAGTTGAAAACATCTTAGAAGAAGGCAATGGCAAACTATTTGGACGTTGCTGGCAAGAAAACTACATAGACAGTCCTCAGAGTAAGCTTGTCTTGCTGCAATCTTGGTTTTTCCATATTATTAAAAAAATGTCTGAATATACCCTAGAAGCATGTAGATTAGATTAGTCAATATGTGTGGAAACTAGCAAAGTTTGAAGTTGGTGGAGCTAAATTGGATTTCTTTATACCAGTACAACACATATTTGGGGGAAAGGGAGTTTACACACATCCAAAATGTATAAATATTTTGCCCTATGCGGAACACCAGCTTTTGTATTTCTCAGAGACAGAGTGTCTCCTATATTACAGAAAAATATAAAAACATGGATACTTTACTATATCTACTTCTCATTTTTTGCAGTTATTCTTTGAAGATATGACTAAGCAGCCATATCTTTGAAGTTCCTACCCTAACTGCCCCTAATTCTTAAGCAGGTCAATCTTCATTTATGAAGAACTTTTTCTCTCAGATGGGCAAATTTTTCCATTGCCTTTTTATTAAAATCATCGTGTTATATCATTTATTTTTCAAAGACAACATAGCTGGGACTACACAAAATCTGCTTTTGTAACTCTGACTGTGCATCTAGAAGTTCTCTTTGAATAGTTTTGGATGTTCCTTTGAACAGAGTTGCTGTTTTCAAATGTTCCATCACAGTATCTAGACTTCTTATCAAATCCATAAAATAGTGCTGGATGTGCAGAGGTCTCCATTTCATCATGTCCCCACCTCAATCTGTAGAAACATACCAAAGACATAAAAATAACAAAATAGTAACTAAAGATACAACAAAAACATACATATAGGGAGAAACTTCCTGAAAGCTCATTGGAAAAGGAAGGCTTCCCCTGTATCTTCCTACCTAAAAGAAAGAAAAGCACCTTCTGAACTTCTGAAGATAACGTATTTCATAATATGGGGGCTACTACAGAGAAGGCTAAGTCTAAGTCATCTAAGTCCTATGAACCTTGCCAGAAGAAGGGATTCTGAGAAGACTTCTTGAGATGTCGGAACCAGACAGGTAGTGTTAACTAGGTCAAGGCTGATCAAGTGTTGAGGTCCCAGTAATCAAACCTGCAGCTTTTCCAGCTAGGTCTGTCTGGAACTGATGTAAGGTGCTTATGACTTTTCCTCCCCTAAAGAAAGCACCACTGTTTTCATTCCACTACTATCTAGGTTAATTGTAAAAGCATGCCTCTACAGGCGAGTGTATGTAGAAATTTGGGTTGTAATTCCTGTTTCCCTTCTCCTGGTTAATATTAAGAAAAGCTTTGGGGGAAGCACTCCTGCAGGAATATTTGCAGCCAGAGATGGGAACAGTAACTAGAACACAAATGGGAAATAAAGGTCAACAAGCTTAGACCTAGTTTATCTTCAATTCCAGCCCCTACGGTAGCGTTTCTCAATCTTGGCAACTTTTAAGATATGTGGACTTCAAGTCCACACATCTTAAAGTTGCCAAGGTTGAGAAACACTGCCCTAGAGCCTCCTATTCTGTCTAGAATCAAAATGAAATGGGAGAGAAAATTTGCCTATATGGCCCAGCCCTCTCAGGTGAAAGTTAACCCACCAGAGAACCATTGTGGACAAAGGCCAGCCCTATCCTAGACTACTTGCCCCACCACTGTGCTGTACGTGTTTGGCTGAACATTTCTTTCGCAGAAAATTTCTAGTGATGGAAAATTTGCTGACTCACCAGTTTCTGTGGTACTTTTCTGCTCAAAGGTGGCCATGGTAACAGACTGGCTCACTCTGTATTAAGAAGATTGTCTTGAGATTTGCTTGTTCTGTCCTCCGCCAGCCAGAGTTTAGTAATGAGTGGTTAAGGCAATGGGCTAGAAACCAGGAGACTGGGAGTTCTAGTCCCACCTTAGGCATGAAAGCTGGCTGGGTGACCTTGGGCCAGTCACTCTCCCTCAGCCCAACTCACCTCACAGGGTTGTTGTTGTGGGGAAAATAGGAGGGAGGAGTATTAGGTATGTTCGCCGTCTTGAGTTATTTGTAAAAATAATAAAGGCGGGATAGAAAATAAATAAAACAAATAAGGATGAGATCACAGTTATTTAAGTCACATGGAAGCCTTTATAAAATTCATTTGATGGAATTTAATATTTATTCATTTATTCCTCCTGGGAGGGCTTGGCCCATTTGGCTTAGGGAAGGAACTTCCACTGGTCAATATAAAAATGACTAGTTCAAAAAAATCCCAATTTATCACACATATTTTTCAATGAAGTTTGCACTGAAGGGCAAATAAATACTCTTGTAAAAAAGCATCTCACTCATCCTATTTTTTTCTTATACAAGATGCTTAATAGGTTACACAGACACATCCTACAGAGGAAACTGCATCTGCATTCAATATTATATGCATATGCAAATTTATATAAAGCCAAGTAATTGATTCATCAAGCAAAACTGATGCCAGTATGTATATGCTGTATGTCTAATAATCTGAAGAGCATTGATAATTGAGATAATCCATTCACACATCTAAACCATAGGTTTATTTTCATCAGGTTCCTGCTACATCACTGTAGATAATTCTACCATAGAAATATACTAGGGAACCGTGGCTGTGCAGAGAAGCACTAGCACAGAAGAATGCCTGTGTATTGTGGTTGGCAGCATTGCCACTTCTCTTGCCAAGATGTACCTTCCCTGTGGTTAGCTGGGCATTCATCTAGGCTAGAGGTTTTCAACCACTGATCTTAAGAATGGGGTCAATCTGTAGATTGCTTTGCCTTGATCTGCAGTTAGAGAGTCAGTTTTGGATGTTAAGCAGGAGGACCTCCTCCCTTCTTGCTCCAAACACTAGCAGAAACTCACCTGCTGGAGAGCAAGATACTTTCTTCCTCCTTTTTTTCCAGCAGTTGACCTGCTGGGGTTGCAGAAAATGAGAAAAAATTCCTTGTGCTAACCCTCTCAACTTCCAGGAAGGAGGTATTTGTGTGTCTGCAACTAAGGGCCTCTGAGGCCTCTCACTTCCAGCTATGTTATTCTAGAGAGTATGTTGTAAGCTAAAGAACACATTAGTATGAATTCTCTCCACTAACTTCTCTGGGCTTTGCCCATATGCCCTAGAATTTTTTGGGTTGAATAGTTTTTATTTGCTAGAAGGAGAAATGGATGCAAAAGTGCTTTCTTCTTGTTGATTTTTTAAAATTTCTCTCCCTTTTAAATTGTATGATCTGCTCTACTTAGAGTAGAATGGCATTAAAAATCTGCACTGATTTTAAATACATAATGTTCTTTTTAGAGAGACTCTTTTTTTTACAAGACAGAAGAGCATTAAAAATGACTTTATGACTTACTTTTTGGACCCGAATTTGATCACAGTGGAAGCTGGGTTCTTGGGTAGCCGACTCAGGTCAACTCAGGCTTCCATCCTTCCAAGGTCAGTAAAATGAGTCCCCAGCTTGCTGGGGATGGTGACGAGTGGGGAAGGCAATGGCAAATCACCCCGCTATAGTCTGCCAAGAAAACGTTGCGAAAGCAGCGTCCCCCCAAAGGGTCAGACATGACTCGGTGCTCGCACAGGGGACCTTTCACCTTTCTTCACAAATGTTCTGGCTTCCAGATACCCAGACTGGTGACTGTTTCAGTTCTGAACAATAGGGTAAGCCACAAAGCTTGGCTGAAGAACTGCACGTGGTGGGGAATAAAATGGCAGCAGACACTCATGAACCAAGCTTTATGAACAAGCTTTTTAGTCTAGTGTATCTGGCAAACATAGCCATTATCACTTACACAATTTACACATTGGATTCACGCATTTACACACTGGATTAATGGATTGTGCTAAGTCATAATGTAGTTTGCTCAGTTTTGTCTTAGCATGTTGACTGAACCCAGAAGTTTGTAAACTATGGTTTCTTAATATATACAAACAGAACCAGTTGTCATTTATTCAATAAATCTTGGTTGAATAAATCTTAGTTTAGTGTGATGCATGAACCAGGTCTGACAGCAGCTTTCCATGTCAGGTAGATGTTCTGTTACCCCAAATGTTTTTTAAAGGTGTACCTTAAAAAAACCCTGTATTTATAAAACAGGTGATCTACTTGAGCAATGGGCTCATTCTCTACAAACATAAATTGAACAATTATACATATTCTTATTATTTTACAGAGAAACAGGATATGGTCCATTTCTGCCTGCCCTGTAATTGTCAAAAGCATATGAGACATGCTGCAAAATAAAGATCTCAGCCCTGTTCTCAAAGGGCCCATTTAAAGTCAAAATTCTGTGACTTTCCACATCTGGGTCATCTCACCAAGCCTGTAGCAATGATGTCTTTGGATGACTGGGAAAAACTGCTCCACATATCTACAGCAGTAAATCTACACCAGTGTTTCTCAACCTTGGCAACTGGAAGATGTGTGGACTTCAACACCCATGCTGGCTGGGGAATTCTGGGAGTTGAAGTCCACACATCTTCCAGTTGCCAAGATTGAGAAACACTGGTCTACACACTGGTATCTCCCTTTACTTGTCTTCTGCAACCTTGGCACCTAACAGATGGGATTATTAGAGTTGTAAGAGGAATGGTCCTAAAATTCATGGGCTGTAAGCAAAGGCCCCCTCTTCCCCACTTGCATCTAACCATGACACCAATAAATGCCCTGGTTTCAGCCATGTCCACGTGTCATTACTTCCATCTCTTCCCCAGCCCACAAGTGGCCTAATCTTTTTTAGCTACGCCGGTTTCAAAGTACCGTAGGGGTTTTCTCCCCGACTCCCATGCCGTTCAAAGACAACGTCAAGGTCGGTGCATCTGCAAATCTCCCGCAGCCAGTCTCTGGCAGGGAAGGCAGGTGGCCGCAGGGCCTGGGAACGGGGGCAGGAATCGAATCAGCGATAAAGACCACAAATGTCCCAACTGCATGATACAGCACTTGACTTGGGGGCCGGAGGGTAAGTAGGGAGCGATTCAATCAGCAGCGAGAAAAGGCCCCTCGTGTTGCTGTGGCGGCTGGAATAACTTGGCTCCCACCCAGAACCGTTTTCAGTAAAGAGCGTCGAGGCTCCTTCTTCCAACAGCGCCCGAATTCGGGAGCCTCGCTGACAGCGACGAAGCGTGGCTGCTGCCTTTCCTGCGGGTGGAACTGGGGCTGGTCCCTTTAAGAAAGGGTAGCACAGTAGCGCCGAAGGCGAGCCCTGCCGCCTAGCTCCGCTTGCGGTGCTTGTAAACTGGTCGCTGGCTGGCAGCGGGAAACAGTCCCTCTCCGATCCTCGAAGGGCGCATCGGCGCGCGTCCACACCGCCCGCCTCCCTGCGTCTCGCGTTTGCCCGCTGGTGCGAAATCCAGCGGGGAGGTTTGCGGAGGGCGTGGAACTGCTGACAGGGGATGGCAGGTCGGAAGCCCTTGGCTGGACAACGAAGATCAGCCAGCCAGAAGATAGATAGATAAAGCCTCCCGCCCACCCCATCCCGGCACCCCGTATGGAGGAGCTTGGTAAGTGAGGCGAATGCCTTTCCTGGGCCTTTACTTCATTTGTTCAAAATTCTCTGCAAGCTCGTTTTAGCTTCTCCTAAGCAGGACAGCTGACCAAACACGAACTGCGACGGGAAGGAAGCTTCTTGACATTGTATACTCCTTCTAAAAATCCCCTTTCCACGTTAACTCTTTGCAGCGGGGTTGAGAAACGAGCAGCGAGCGAGCGAGCGAGCGAAGGAAGGGCTGGTGCGGGGAACGGCGACAAGCTCGCTGCGGGAGGGGGAACCGTTTTGTGCAATGGACTGCAGATAATTCAAGCGCGAGAAGGGGATTGTTCACCGCATAATTCTAGGCACTCAAAAGTCAATCGTATTGCGTCGGGTGAGGTTCATTCTCAGGTACCGTACGTGTTCGCAGGACTGCAGGCTAAAAATAACTTTGCTTCGACTGATTGTTTACCTGGCTTTTAAATGTTGCATTGCGCCTCGGGTTATAATTGGATATTTCTTTGGGAAACGGAGACGCTCCTAAGTAAAAGGCGGGGGCTTTAATACGTGAAGTTGAGATTTCTAAATCCGCTTCGTCGCCAGCTATTGGAATAGGCTGACCGGAGCGCGTGAAGCAGCCTGTGCCGTTCCGGCGTGGAACGGCAGGGGACGTCGCTGCGACGCTGGGGGATCATCGGGTGTAAAACGCCGGGCAACTGGGTAAGACTTGGCGAGTCGAATAATTCGGTTGCGCTGAGCTGGTAGTAGAGCGGGGTGACCAGGCGAGCTATGAATGATCTTGAGCTGATGATTACGCTGATAAAACGCGTGAGGAAGCGCTACTGCTCTGTCGAATGTGATCGTAGCATTAGGAACTCTGTTTTTTTTTTTCTTGTTCTTTATTATGACAGCTGTACAAGAAGTATTTCACAGTATTACTGGAAGATCATCTATAATTATCATTCCATATATAATAATGGCTTTGTATGTTGTTAAACTATTGATTTGGATTTGTTCCAAAACGTTAAGAAGGTGTGGTGATTGTGCTTAGTTCCTAAGCGTAACAGTTTGGGGAATTCGTTCAGTAAAAGGACTGCCCCCCAGGATAGAATCCAGAATTAATCGTTGTTTATTGTGAGCAACTAAAATGGGAGCAATCTTTTACTTAGAATTGTTCCTTGGGTTGAACGTTAAGCAACAGGATGCCCAAGGCCAGAACTGTTATTTTCTTTTCCCCTTTTTTCGTCAGGTCTGGGGGTTGATATTAATATCCAGGCTTGAAGACTTCAGGGAAGCACAACATTTTCTCAACTTCTTTATCATATAATTGTCCATAATTGTTGCAGGGTTGAATGCCCCTCTTCAGAACTGCCAACCTTCATGTTGTCTGTCAGGATACTGCTTCCTCCCTTTCCTCTGATTTTCTGTCTCTACTGTCTGCAGTTGATTTTCCATTCTGTGGGAATATAGCTCCAGCTGAAAAATATTTCAAGGGGTCAAAAAGTTGAGAAAGGCTGTTCTAGATTGCTGCTCATGCAACACTGAATTTGGCCTATGTAGATGCATGCACTGGGATTTTTCCCTTTCTCTCCCCCCCCTCTTCCATTTTCAGTGATAGACAACATTGGCAGCAGAGGTATTCTGGAATATTAATGGCCAGTTGAGGTCTGTGGGGCATAAAGGAAATAAGCTGTGATTGTTCCACTGATTTGTGGAATAAATAAAATGAAAGATACTGTGAAGTGGTACCTTATTCAAGCTAAGACCACCTTGCTCCAAAGTAAGATCTTTGTGCACCCAGGTATTTGGGGTGACTGCTGGAAGACTGGCAATAGAGAATGACGACAAAGAAGACAAATGCTTTCTATGTTTTAAGTATGATAGCGTTCTTCTCTTCCCTGGCAGAGATGATGTATTACGCAAAGTTTTCCTGAATGTCTGGAAATTGGGATTCTCAAACATCTGGAGAGCACCAGATTGGGGAAAGGAAAGATGGATTATGCAAAATATGAAAGTTAAAAGAAATTAACTCTCAGGATTTATAAAATATGCCATTTTAAAATGTAGTGCCTCTATTCAGTGGCACAGTGCATTTGAATGCTAAGGATTTTCGTCTTAACAGTAAGAACAGTCCAGCAATAGATCCAATTTCCTAGTTGGTGATGGGCTCCCATTTACTAGATATGTTTCATATGAGGCTGGGAAGCTTCTTTTAGGGGTATTTTGACTTGGATTCCTGCATTGAGTCCCAGATTGGACTCAGTGGCTGTTTTTGCACTTTCTATGCACAATGTATATTCTGATACGGCACAAAAAGATTACATTAACAGGGTACCCTTAGATCGTATAGGATAGCAATGGCCAATTTTTACATTCTTGGGTTTTCTATTGTGTTCTGCAAGGCAGGAACGGCACTTTTTAAAATGGTTTGGTTTTGTCTTGAAAACATGTTTATATTTGCTGTATTTGCTTTCGTAAGATTTGTTCAGCAGCCTTAATCTTTGCACAAACCATATTTTAAGAATGCAAGTGGAAGTTTGCATTATCTGTTTCTTAAGTATTTCTTATACAACATAGGCCAGGCTTTATGCATGCCACAGTTTATTTTGCTATACTGACAAAAATATAAAGACGCATTGCCTATTGCTTTTTCTTATCATAGCTAATAAATCATCTTGGTAATAAATGTGAAGGATGGGGGTCAGTGGAGACTTTCTCCTCTATTGCTGTAATCTACCGAGCATCCTCCTTCTCAAAGTATTCCAGACTCTCCAAATGAATGCGTGTTGGACATTAATCTCTTGGGCAATTCTGAACCAGTCAAGGGAAAGGCATCTTAAGATTTCTAAGACCACTTCTGGAGTTAAGTTTCTAGAAGAGCTGGTGCTCTTAGCACCACGAGCCATGCAGAAATTACTGCCACTGCCTGATTGCTGTTAACTCATCAACAGGATGTGTTCCTTTTGACACAGCCCATTGGCATAAACTGTAGTGTGAATTCATCCATTGGGCGAGTGAGCAAGTATCGCTAAATTACCCGGTATAGTGCTAGAAGGAAGAGCTGCAGTGAACTTCTGACGTGTGTACTGTACACTCTCTCCCTCTCCCTCTCCCTCTCTCTCTCTCTCCTTCTCTCCTATCCAATGTGACTGTTAAGGGGAACTTAACAAAAGCTTCCACTTTTGATTAAACACAGTTTAGCATTACATCCAGCTCCAAGCTGATAAATCTATAATGGAAGCAAAGTCTGCTGAATTTCTCTCCATAATTATATGGATGGGCTGGAGCGGGGGGAACCTTGTCTAAAGGTGTTACCATGAAACTCTAAATATGATCTGTCCAGACCATAATATAATGAGTTCAGTTATGGAAAGGAGGGCTTTGATGCTGCCAAAGCCTAAAGGAAGAAAACATTTTAAATTCCAGTTTTACCTACTTGTTACACTGGTGTTTTGTCCTCTCAATCTGAGCAGTTGATTTTGGAAACATGCACAATATTAGTGATCTGTCAGGTACTAGAGTGTAGAAAGTGGGGAAATTGGTGTAATGAAAAGACAAAACCTTTATGAACATGCAGAATGGAAGGTTATTATAGTAGAGCTCAGATTGTTATGAAGTAGATTAGAAGAGAGGAAGATGTTTTTGCAGCAGTGTTTGTGTACTTCAAGGAATAGTTTAATAGAATAATAAGGTTGAAGATAGAGGAAATCTAAGTGGCTGGGTTCACATAATACATGATTTGTTTTGATTTATTTTGTTGTGTAAACACTGCAGTTGTGTATGATTTAGTCTGTTCTGCAAACCCAAGCAATTATGATTAATTTTATTTTATTTTTTTATTTATTAAATTTATATCACTGCCCATCTCCCCCAATGGGGGACTCTGGGCGGTTTACAATAAAATAAGTAATTTTTTAAAAATTGTATAAGTCATAACTGAACAAGCCATGGCTTAGCATCATGTCTGGATTTAGTCAGGAGTTAGGATCACTAGACTGGTTAGATAAGGGAAGGGGAATTTTTTGTGTTCTCTGAATGTGATCATCAGCTGAACCCTGAACATGAGGCAAAATCTTACATTTTGAGTGTTTCCCCAACTTTGTGCGTGTGTGTGATGGTTTCCTAACAAACTGAATTCCAGGGGATATTTGTGCCAAAAGAGGGATGTGACAGAAGCCAATTTGCCTAACTCCTCTTCCTCTTTTAGTTCTGATGAACCATTGAGGGACCTCGATGGTCTGATATCCCTGTAAACAACTTCCAATGGGGAAGAAATGTGCTAGAGGAAAATTGGTCCTCGTATGGCTTATCTAGCAAGACAATACAGAAAATGGGATACGATGAAGCAAAACAGATATTGAAGGAGAGGATTGTTGACATGGGATGGCAGCAAGGCAATGTAAGTCTTGGGTTATTGCCAATCATTAACAATGCCTTTGCCCTAGCTAAGTTTGATGCACTGCTCTCAGCAGTTGGGGATGGTAAACTTCAAAAGATTCCTTTCCATGAAGGCCATTGCCCAGGTGGCTCCCCAGGCCATAGAAGATGTGTGACACGTCCTGCTGCATTGCAAATTCTTTTGTGATATGAAGGCCCTTCATAAAAGAATCCCCGAGATGGTGATTCATGTACCTCTTTTCTTCTGGCAGACTGTAAGAACGCTGTTACTCACGGTGTAGCCCAATTCTATCTGGCTGAGAAAAGAATGAGGCAGCAGAGACAAAGCTGTACATCTCCCACAAATCCCTTTGGGGTTTAATGTTACCTTTAACCCCCAACCCTAACTTTTTTCCTTTTATTGTTATTTAATGAAATGTGGGAAATTTTAGACAAGTTTTATGCATTTTATACGTAAAGGCTGGTCTAAGTCCATAATAAAGTTTATGCTATACTATGCTATTTAGGGCAATTCGGTTAACAAGCTTGAAGACAGCTGTAACAGGAGCCAGTTTGGTGCAGTGGTTAAGGCACCAGCCTAGAAACCAGGAGACTGTGAGTTCTAGTCCTGTCTTAGGCACGAAGCCAGCTGGGTGACCTTGGGCCAGTCCCTCTCTCTCAGCCCTAGGAAGGAGGCAGTGGCAAACCACTTCTGAAACCTTGCCAAGAAAACTGCAGGGACTTGTCCTGGCGGTCGCCAGGAGACAGCACTCACTCCAAGGCACAAAACAAACCCAGACAAAACTGGCCGTACTGCCTTGGCTCTTCAGTGGAAATGGAAGGCTATGACCTTTTAAAGCTCAAACTTGCCTTTCCTAGTGCAGTGCTCTGTTTAGTGCTGTTATTTGATCGGCTGCAGCAGAACTGCTGACTTGTAAAGGAGGCCTAAAAGATGCGGGCTTCTGCTCCAGGACTGTTCATCATGCAGCCTTGTCCCATTTTTTGACCTTTCTCTCTGGAGTCCCCCGTTTGGTATTTGGCAGTCCTGAAAAGTGTAGGTGGTTGAAAGCTTGTCCAGCTTCTAAATGATCTTGCATGTGGATTTTTATGTGCCTAATGCAGTATCCAGGCAGAAGAAGGTAGACTAAGGACAGGCTGGAAGAAATTGCTTTTAGCTTGATGAATATCTTACTGGTGTCATACCCATGGCTTGAACCTGGCATTTTGTGGCTTTTCAAATATACAATGTGGATGCCATGTAGCGAAATTTAGTGGGTGTGCCGATGTGCAGAGCTCTGTGGCTGGTAACTTTACCTAGATCTGGCTATTTGGCAGCCTGATCATATGGCTGTGTTTATTTTGAAATCTGCTGAAAGTACTGTAACTTCAGCTTTCGGAGTGAAAGTTTTCCAGCAATTGATGAAACTGGAATGCTCACCAAATGGTACTGCTCTTGTGTTATCATTTTCAGCTAATTAAAACAATAAACTTTGGAAACCCTGGTAGAAGCAGTTTATACTACAGTATATTTCAGCCCTTGCCCTACTGCCCTTCCTCAAAGAAACTCTGGTGCCAGAGTCTTGCAAGTACAGCTGAGAGGAAAAGAAAAAAGAAGTTGTTTCTCTTCCAGTTTTATTAAATGTATTTCTGGCTAAAGCCTAGAAAGTGCCCAGAGAGCATGAACTGGAAACTCTAAGCCTGTGAGTGAGCTTTTGATGGAAAAAATTTAGAAGGATCAATTTTATCGGCTGCTAGAGAAGCAAAGCATTTTTATAGTAACTTGATAATACCAGTAACGTGAGCTTGGACTTGATTGACTGTGCCAAATCCTTATTGCAAGCTGAGAATACAATTCCCAGTATAAAGAAAATGTGTATGAAAAGTGGGAGCAGGGACTCTCCTCTAAATTGTAAAACTGCACCCTTATGCTTAATTTATTTGAAATAGCTTATGTGCTACAGTTTCATATCTATAATTACCAAGAACTTGAAAATCCCACAAGCTTTAGTCAAAGGCTGGAGAAACCCGCACTCTCCTGCTGTCATTCTGATCCCTAGTGCCTACTGCCTTCCACTAACCCTGGATGTGCTGGGTCCCCAATTAATTCAATGTAATTTTTGATATTTTGTGCATAATACAGTACTCTTTTAGGAACATGCTCTGCATTTACAAATGTACTTGAGGTTTTATTCATCTCTTTCTCTCTCTTTACTTCCTGCTGTGCATTCTAGTAAGTATCAACATGAGTGAAAACTTTGCCCTTCATGTATCTTCCCTATTTCAAAAGCAAGAAAGTTTTAATAAGCTGTATTGCTGGACAAAATAGGCAAAATAGAGTGGTAGAAAAATCCAATACAACAGGCAATACAGTAAGTGGAGTTATGAGATGCAACAAATGTCCTCATCTCACCCTAAGTATTATATAAGGCAGTGGTTGGCTAAATATTGTTGTGGCTATAAATCTGTATTTGTCTGGCTTAGATGCATGTAGATGGACTAGGTATGAGGACAGATACATGGTGTGCGTGGAAATTTACTGTACAGACTTGATTTCATGTCCTTACTCTTCCAGCCTCTGAAAACAGTGAACTGTTATGCTGTGATGTGATCCAGGATAGATCTGGTTCTTTAAAGTCTTTGGAGAAGTTGTCAGATATAAATGCTTCTGAACACAAATGTGAGGCTTGTAGCTTTCTATTCTGTTTATATATGGTAGGAGTAGATATCTTGTTTTCCAGCTATGGAAACTTGTTAAGAGAACTAACTTTCCCTCCCTCGCTGCTTAAAAAAGAAACCTCTGTTCACCGAATGTTGCTGTCTCAACTTTCTTTCACATTTTTCTTTACATCTTTTTTTCTTTCTTGCAGACCCCTTCCATAATCACCATAGCTTCATCATATTGCAGCCTTGCATTTTACTGCTCACCTTGTTGCCAGTAGCAAGAAGGAAAACTATGCTTTACTTGGCAAAGGTTCATGAATAAGCCACAGAGGCTGGGTTCACACAACATGCTAAGCCCTAAAGTCATTTGCTTGGCATTGCATGGACCTGAGTGGAATTATCAGAGGAGGGGAGGTGTTACTGCTGTAGTTATGTCTGTGTTGAGAATGAAGCGGCAGAAGCTGCCTCTCAATAGAAATGAAGCTGGTTGGTAGAGGAGGCACAGAGTGCCTTGTTCCTCTTCTGCAGTTGCTATTAGAAGTAAAAAGTGGATACAGGTAGTTGTCGTTTAGCATCTGCCTCATTTAGCAACCATTTGCAGTTACGATGGTGATGAAAAAGTAACTTCGCAACCAATCCTCTCATTTACATCCTTTGCAGGTCTGTAAAGCAAAGGAAAGCTGAAGTAAGATCACAAGCACAGTTGCAGTTTCACTTAGTGACTGAGTTGCTGGTCCCAATTGTGGTCACTAAATGAGGACTACCTGTAGTAAATCTTGTGGGTTTATATCCTCGCCACACTTTGCTGTCCTGGCCCAAACCTAACTCTGTGATCTGACCTGTTCCTTCCATACTTGTAGATTTCTGATTTCCTCACCATCTCTCTTTACCCTCTATAATAGTCTCTCAACAGAGAACATCTGTCTCACTGCTGGGTTCTATTCAGCTCTATGAATTCAAAAGGAATTGAACTAATATGGTGTATAGAACATCACTTCCCAGTTTTTCCATGTATTTTTCTCATCTGTCATATGCAACATTAAACTTTTGCTTGCCTAGCCCCAACTGAGGTTCATCAGACAATATACTGATATATTTTTTTCCCTTTTTAAAGCTACGTAGTTTGGACTTCATGTGCAAGAGTTTGAGGTATGAAGTGGCTTAGTTATCATACCCCTTAGTGTTCACAGCTCATTGTGCTCCCGCTATGGTTATGTGAAATTTTCAATGTGTTGGTTGCATGTGTGTGTATACACTATATGTTTAAAAAACAATGACAATATTTTTCCCAATGAGGAAATCTTTTTTTAACAAAATTATGAATGATGGAGACAGGGTTGTAAAAGTGGCTGATTAAAGAATTCTGAGAACTGTGTAGGCAGGACAGAGCTAGCACTGTTTCTGTAGGAGTTGGATTGAAACTCCTGGATCTTTATTTGACCTCTTTTGGCAATCATCCTGCACCACCAAGAAATCAGTAAGGAATCCTCTGTAGTTTTAATTTTTGGAGTGCAAAGATGGTTATAGAGCTCTGAACAAAACTCAATTGATTTCTAGAGGATTGATGTTACTCAGCAATCTTGTTTCAGTTACTTTGAGATAAAAATGAATATGTTTTTTGTAAGGACAAAAATCCACATTTCATTCCTTGGAGCTGGGAATGTTTAACTCCTTATTATGCTGTTCCTGCTGATTTGAGGTTTGATTAGACGCATTGATGCAATCTATATGCAAAGTAAGGGAGAGCTGGGCAAAAGATCTCCAGATTTAAGTGTAGTTTGTAGAAGTTGCCACACAGTTACTACCATGAGCACATAAGCACTGTGCTCCTACATGTTGTAAAGTGAGGTTTCAGAAGGAGTGGATGACAAGTACCAAAAAATTGCTATGAAGCCCTAGAGTAAAATAATACAAATAAACTGTTTTATACCAAATTGGCTCATTTATCCTTTTATTTAAGGGCTAGTGATTTTTCAGGGATTTAGGAGGAGATGTTCCCCAATCCTAAGTGCAGATGTGGGTACTGAAATTGGAATCTTTTGCATGCAAACCATAGACCTGTTCACTGAGCAAAATTACTTCTGGAAATTTGGCAAAATGTCAGATGCTCTCTACTGTTAAAGAAAAGATCGTGGTTGCTGACTAATTGATAGGCAAAAAGAGGCTGCATGTGCTCCCTAGGTCAGAATTGGGAAGTCTGTAGCCCTGGATATGTTACTGAACTTCAGTTCCCATTATCCATCACCATGCAGCCAGCTGTCAGCTGTCGCCCAGTTCTCTCCTGAGTGGCTAGATATTGATCCTAGGAGTTTTTGCATAGGAAGTCTGTCTTCTGCAGTGGGCAATGGCACTTTCTCTGGAACACAATGGAAGCAACATTGCAAAGAATCTTCTTTGTTGCACAAGCTCACCCATGATTCATGGTTGTAACGAAATGGTAACCCTAACCTGTCAAGAGCTTTCCCCTCCTCATGCCCAGGCCTCTGGTGGTTTTATAAGGATCCGTAAATTGCCAAAAGCATTTTTCTTTTTCTTTTGTGTAATGAGTTAACCTAGGACAGTGTTTCTCAACCTTGGCAACTTGAAGACGTGTGGACTTCAACTCCCAGAATTCCCCAGCCCGCAAGCTGTCAAGGTTGAGAAACACTCATCTAGGAGGTAAGCCTGGCTCACATCTTTTTATACACACACCCAGAGGAAAGCAGTTCAGATGTGTGTGTAGAAGGGGAATGTGCAAGGTCCCATCCCTGCATGAATGCTAGGGGAGACAGGCCTGTAGGCAGTTCTTTGTTGTGGCCCCCTTGGGGGTGCCTCTAGCTCTCTCCCTGTTAGCCTCATGCAAATTACAGTAGGTAAGGGTGTCTTGTTTGAGCAAGCACTTGGGGGTTACCTGTGGATCTTGTGGGTGCCTATCTATGTGTGTATTAATTTTGTGTGGTATTTTAATCTTTCCTATTCTGTGTATACCACTGGGAGTCAGGTTTTAATCTGGTGTGGTGGTGGATATGGAGAGCCAGGGTAGGACTGGCTGGGTGAAAGGATGGGCTAGGACTGTGGAGACCCAGCTTCTGGTTCATCCTCAGTATGGAAGCTCAGTGAGTGAGTTTGGGCTGGTCTGTCCCTCTCTCTCAGCCTAACCTCCTTCACAGGTTAGGATTGTGGTTGTGGAGGAAAATGGGCAGAGGAAATATTATGTACCCTGCTTTGAGCTCCTGAACCGGAATCAAAAAAAATAAAACCAGAAAGAATAAATGAATAAGTAATAGGTAGCCAAAGTGAACTGGGTTCTAACTGTTTTTCCAGGGAAACTGACCAGGTTGAGAGCTATCCATAGATAACTCTATCTAGTTAGGTTGCTGCATTCTGCTAATGTGATCTAGAAGCTAGGCAAACCCCTCAGTATTTTCTATTACAGGATCTAGGCAAAAATGTCCAGGCACTGCTTTTTTGGTCTCAATATGGTGAATGATTATTGCAGCTCTCCTTTTTCCCCTAATCACAGGAGAGGCAGAGTTTTCATATTTGTCCCGTGAAGAAATGTGGCGTTTTCCTGCTGCAAGGAAATCCATGCAAATTGTTCAAATTCACAAAAACTGTCTCAGGGCATGAACGAGCCCAGAGATGGAAAGGAATAGCACTTGAAGCTCGCTATGGTCAGGTGAACTTTCATTTTCCTTTCCCTGAGATTTATTATGCCTGCATAGCTTTTGTCTTTTTGTCTGCTCTAGTTTAGGTCTTCCTTTTCTCCAAGCTCAGAAACAGAAGGACTTGGATCAACTTGAACTACAAGAAACTTACGGAGGATCTTTTCCCCTTTAAGCCTGACGTTGCTAGTGTGATCCTTTCATTACGGAACTGCTGGGAGCGGCTTGGCATATTTGATTGAAAGAGAGTTTTTACATTTGAGCATTTAACTGATCTGTTCACTTGGATCTGCCGATGCCAGAAATAAAACACAGTATCTTCTAGCAGAATCCCAGGCAAAGTGAAAACCTTTGCCCCATCGTGTATGTCCCACTGGGTAATGAAATACAGAACCAAAGTTTGGAGAGGAGGAAAGTTGGTTCTTCTGTCAGCTGAGATGAGACGCAGCAGAGCTCAATGAGAGTGGGGTGGGGTGGAGAGAGGAAGGGGTCAGTACGGAGCCTGAGAGTTTGCAAATATCCCCCAAAATCTGGAAGTGTATATCATGAAGTACAGTAGCATTTTACATGAACTACAGATTTTTAGATGGCCCTTCAGAGCAGCTGCTGGTGGTCTGTTGTTGTGATCTGAGCATAGTCACTGACTGCTGTGGAAGAACTTTTATTTATTTGTTTGTTTGTTTGTTTACTTGTCATGTTTATATTACCGCCCATCTCCCCCACTCGGGGGAGCCTGGGCGGTTCACAATAAAACAGTATAAAATACAATAAAATCAGAGTAATATCAATAAATATACATATAAAATATAATAAAATCCAAGTGATGGCAGATCTAATTCCACCCAAAGGGGACCAGAACCGGTCCCGGCAGGACTAAGGAACCAACCAGCCCCAGGAGTGGCTCTTCCACTCCAGGCACGGTGATAGAAAGATTGGTAGGCTTTGTTTCTGTTTTTCTTTTCTTTTCTTCTTGCTAGGGTTTTGGACAGTTCATTTTTTACAGCATGTAGGATGGACAGTAAGGGTTTACCATGTAGCTGGGCTGGCTGCAGAGAATGGCAGCTAGAGATTAACCAGGTCTCCATCCTTGTCGGTGCTACCTTTCCATTTTGCAAAAAGA
The DNA here is from genome assembly GCF_035149785.1 of Candoia aspera. Taxonomy (NCBI): domain Eukaryota; kingdom Metazoa; phylum Chordata; class Lepidosauria; order Squamata; family Candoiidae; genus Candoia; species Candoia aspera. The sequence goes on along the minus strand of NC_086153.1, from coordinate 59,836,226 downwards.
GTGAGATACTGGGAAAAGAAACTCTTGGCTGGTATCTTCTACTCTGCAGGAGTGTTCTGCCCAGGGGGCCCAAAATCCTAGATCTAGCGTGAATCCAACCATTGTTATGATCGCTGCGTTTTGTTCCTGCATCTCCCGATCTGAGTGGAGTGTAAGCCCATCTGTTCTAAGCCACATTGTTGAGAGAAAGATGTTCTATCTAGACGCAATCAAGGAAATCAGGCAGAGCTGATTTTCATCAGCATGTTGAAGTTTTCAAAATGTGATGAAGGAGAGAGGGTAATGATTCTCTGGATTTCTTCTGTATGCCTGTTTTTGAGGGATAAAACTAACTTCTTTTGCATTCTGTTGATACTCAGCAGGGAACTGGGACTTGCTTGTAATAGAAGAAGGAAGATGTTCACTGTATCATCATCATCATCATCATCAAAATGCCCATTATTATCACAGCACGGTATACTTCCCTTGCTTTCCAGTTTTTTCAGCTTTCTAGCCTTTGTATAGCAGTACTGCTGTGTGTCTCTCATTCAAAATATGCAAGAGCTTGATCTAACAGGGAAGACTTAATATTTTAGTAATGCTATACAATAATATAGTAAAGTTCAGTCTTATGTAGGTTCTTGCTGAGAACTTGCTAAATAGGATAGCTAATGTGCTGCATTGTTATAAGAGACAAGGGTTGAAGGAGTGCTTTATGAAGAATTCCCATTTCCTGTCAAGAGTCCATTGGAGTTGGGCAGCTAATAAATTCAAATAAATAAATAAATAAAAATTTCCAAGAAGCCATAAAAGTTAGTTATATAAAAATCTGTATATTGTTGATGGCATCTGTCTCTACTGATAGGGGAGGCCTGCCCTGAAGAGCAGGCATATAAACGCTTAGTAAGCATTCTCCCTCTCTGAATGCACTGAACTTCAGTTTCTTAAGTCCCAGCCAGAATAGCCTTTGGTCCCAGGATGAGAAAGGCTGAATATTCAGAAATAACAGGCACTACCATGTATTTGCAAATACTACCATGTGAAAGCCTACAATTCTTCTGGGAAACTTGGTGTTGCAAGATAATCAGTACCAGTTACGATCAGGTATGCATTTAATGATAGGACTATTATCTTGTGGTGTTCATCTCTTGTCCCAAAGACAAGATGATGAATGGGCCCCTTTAACCACAGACCGAATGCCTTTTCCATCAGTGTGGGCCATGCTGTTATTTTCCTCTTCTTTTGAATATAATTTCTAATAGACCGGTTCTTTTAAGTAGTGTAAGCCCCTGAGTGGGATTTTCTTTTCACCCTACTAATTCCCCTTAATTCTTCCAGGGCTGGCTATTAGTCAGAATGGCTTATGATGGTCACTTACATCAGAACAACATCAGAGCTAATATGGAATATGAGACTCTGTGGTCTTCATATCTATTCTTTCTCTGAGACTCATCCAGAGTTGTCATTCATTAGAGAGTAGTTATAAATGACAGATAGGAAAAGATGAGCTTAAAAATAGCCTTACTCCTGGTTATTTCCCCCACCCTCCTGCTCTGTGCTCCATTGCCTGCATCCTTGGCAGTCCTTTAGGCTCAGCATAATTGGAAAAGTTGCCTACTTAAGTAATGATCTAGATAAAGTTGGGTATTGTTATTATTACTCTTTTTCTTTTCCTCCTCCTCAGTTCTTGCAACAAAATGTATATACGTGTGTGTGTGAGTGTGTGTGTGTGTGTGAGAGAGAGAGAGAGAGAGAGAGAGAAGTGGAGATATTCCTTGAACATGGTTTGGAAATATCTGTTAGTCCAAAATAGAACTGTTGGTAATTAATTGGGATTGTTAGATATAATCACAAACAGTTGCACCAAATTTTTTGTGTGGTGCAGAGATTGCCCATAGGAAATGTTGTACTGTATATATACCTGGAAATTTAGGCTTGGTTCCACATCCTTTCTGACCCTGAGAGCCATTGCTCCCCCATACTTCTCTTCTTGCACATGAACCTTCCAGAACATCTTGAGATGTCAGCATCTTTACAATTCTCTTCTCCTTGGGGACCAAGAACACATCTTGGGGTCTGGCTTAGAATATCTTCAGAGCTATTTCTCATTCCAAGTCTGTTGCCCCCCCAAGTACAAGCTTTCTTTAAGGAGGCTCGCCTGGGTGCCATACTGTTTATTTTTTGAATCCATACAAAGACATTCTTCTTCCTGGCATTTAGGTCTCTGATTTAATAGTGATTTTCCATTGCTGCCTAAGGCAAGGTACAAAAATGCACTGTCATTCCTCCCATAGGAGCTGACAGCATTTGCATTCCAATCTGATTTAGATCCTGGAGACAGGATACTGATTTGCAGTGGACCATTGTTTTCAGAGCATCAAGTTATTTGTCTGAATGTAAGTCAGGAGGCCACTGAGCACACACAGCTCTGCCCTTCTCAACATTTTGCCGCTAGTCTCTCTCTCCAGCATCTGCAGCCCGAGGCCACTACCTCCTGCCTAATGATAGAACAAACCTTGTCTCTGCTGTTACATTAGATGCCCCAGAATAGTCTTGTTCCATCAGGCCAGTGTTTCGTTTATCACAGTGGCTGACCAGATACTCACCAGCGGGAGATGGAGGCAGAGCCCTCTCCTATCATTGTTCCTCTGCAACTGCTACTTAGAGGGATTCTGCCCTCATCCCAGAGGTAACACTGAGTCTTCATACCCCTTGTAGATCTGCCCTCCATGAATTTATCCAGTCCTCTTTAATCAAGTTAGTCATGATCCCTGTGTCTTATAATAACAAACGCCACAAGCTAATTATGTTACATTCATTTCCTGCTGGAAAAAAATAGAGATCAGCATTTCTACTTCTGTCGTGTCCTTGCAAAGTACCCTGATTTAGCTCAGGGTTGTGAGTACATCTTGGCCCGACTGTAAGAGCAGGGAGACATCTCTGAAGCATCATTTTCTAAAAAAGTAAGCACATGATCGGGGCACAATGTACTTCAATTCAGATTTATTTTATGATTCTTCATCGCAAGTGGCTTTCAACCAGCAGAAAGTTTGTGGCTATAGTTTCTAATTCTTCATTTTAATAGATGACCTCTGTTGCCTTATTTTTATTGGATACTTACAAAAATGTAATTGTCTGCCAGTGAAAGAAGAAGAGTTATACAGGAAAAAGGCTCTTTAGGATTCCAGCCTTTGCAGCCAATAGCTCACGAATACAAGGGGAGCCATCCAAGACCCACAGGGTTGCTTTGAAACTGCAGTTAATACTGTCATATGCAATGAAGTGTACATAAACCTCTTCTGTTTTTATCACAAAGTGACTGGCTTGCATCATGAATTTCAAATGTTGTTCCAAGTTATTAGTACAGCAGAGGCAAACTGGATGAAAGCCAACCAAAGGCTGTCTTCTTCCACAGTTAACAAATGACCTCACTGTGGTTTAGATCCATTGGAGTTCATGAGATCATGGATGTCCCAAGATTTCTCTTGGAGAATGTTCGCCCCACCAGTAGGCATTTATATGCTTCCCTAGGTTTTATGGGATAAGTGTGTTTTGATGGCTTTCTGCTGTAGAAAGTGAATAAAAAGTCAGGTTCTAGATTGGTCTGCAACCACATATCTATACTGAGGGCCAGTATTTCTATGAAATGAAAGACTTGCAGGGGGAAATGCCTTCCAAATCCTGGAGCCACATTCCTCAAGAAACTGCAGAGTTTCCTTGGGTCTCAGGGCATCAAGCTCTGTCCTTCCTCTGTGGCTTGTGACAGGTTTACGGGTCTTGCTGTTGACTGCAGAGTATTTTTTGTGATCCTGTGTGTGTGAAGCTTTCCTCAAGCATGCTTCCTTCATTGTGTTGGGGTTGCAATTCCCCAGATTCCTAGCCAACCCAGCCAGTAATTGAGATGTGCAGCCCTATGGCTTCAGACTGCATACCCCTGAGGTAACCTTTAGCCACAGTTGCTGGCATGCCGTTATGTTAGGAGATGGTAGTTGGCCTTTACAGTGTTCTGAGATGGTCGATGTGAGAGTATCTTGTCCTTCTGCACAGATTAAATCTGTTAGGATTTTATGCGGACCCACACTTTTCCTCAAACTGAATTCAATTCCTGGTGAATTACCTGATCATATTTATGTAGTTTCCTTGGTAATGGTGCTGAAATGGTTTGCCATTTCCTTTTCCAGACTGTTTTTTAAAAAACTTTCCAGTCTAGTCTGCATAATCTGAAGCCTGGGGATTTCCTCATGGTCTCCTGTCCATGTGTTAACTTGGTCTGATTCATCTTAGCATTTTGCAGATCAGCCAAGGCTGCTACCTATACCCATGAATGAAAAGAAATTATGCTTAAATGCTGTCACTCCCCACTTCTCCTATGGAATGGCTGCAAGGAAGCTATTGGAAATCACTTCTAGTTTTAAATAAATTGCGGTTGATTTTGTCTCACAAGGATATTATTACCTTAAAGCATAGTTTGTTAAAAGACACAAATCAAATCAAGTTTTTTTAGATCTGCCTTTTAATATAGTGTAGATTAAAGTAACCACAATTCCTGGTTCAGACATGACAACTGTGGCTAGTTCAAACCAGGAATAACACTGGAGAAGACTTGCCCAGATATAGTTTCTGTGCAGTCTGTGGTTAACTCTAACTCTACTCTGTGCCTTTGAAAAAAACTGCACTAGAGTTTTGCTTCTGTGACTTTTTAGTGATTATTGTTAGGCATGCCATGCCTAACACCACGCATGCTGAAGTGCTGGCAGAGAAAGCTTGGGCATTTGTGTATCTGGCTTAATATGCAGAGGCATTCTTTTGTGAAAGAGGATTGCAAATGCAGCAAAGTCATCTCTCTTTGCTTTGGTTCCCTAAATATGGCTGGAGTGACGTAGCATCAGGTACCATTGCGCATATTCTGTTTATGTGTTTCTTCTTCTTGCATCTCTCCCCTCTCCCCCTATTGGTCATTCCAGCCTAGAATGGAATGTGCCAATGCAGTGATGTCCCGGCTGAGTTGGATTTCTGTTCTGCACAAAATTGCCTGTGAGACTTGGCCATTTGCTTTTAAAGGATAACGTGAATACGAACTGGGGATATGAAACAAGTATTGCCAGGAACTGCATATTTTACTATGGGCCATATGGGGTAGCTGAATGGAATGCGTGCTTTAATGATGGAGCTGGATGATAAACTCTGCTTGTCCTGGTTCTTAGAATTGTTTTTAGTTCATTTGGTTCCTGCACGTAGTTTCTTGTGCATCAAAACAGCAACCCAGGAGTTTTGATGCTGTGCCTATAATGGGAAAAACAAAGAGGCTCTGGATGTGTGAAGAGTAACCCAGATGACCATATCTATGTTTGTAAGAACCCTCAAGAAGGTAGCAGGATGAAATATGGAGCAGGGCTTCATGTCAGGTTCTTGTGGCCTTAGTCGCTGGTCCCCATTCTCTTTAGTTTATGGGACAATATCCGTTGGCATTTAAGTATCCGCCATCTGGCTGAATTGGAAAGATACTTAACTGAGGAAGTATTTCTGTTCAATCACTATACTTCTCTAAATGTTGCTCTTCTTGTAGCTTTTGTCAATAACTCTCAGTGTTGTAAACATATTATAGGCATACAGTATGCCAAGCTGTGGTATGTTGAGTAAGTTCTAAGGATAGACTGTGTGGTAGCATGGGTAAAAGCACTGAAGTAGGGTCCGGAGGGCCACGTTGATTCACCCTCAGCTGTAGAAGTTCCCTGGGAGATGTGGGGCCGGTCACTCTCTGTCAGCCCAACATGACCCACAGGATTGTTGTTACGGGAAACAAATTACTGGGGAAGTTGCTGGGTGAGCTCCCAAAGAAAAAAAAATGAAATATGCGTCCAACAGATAAAACTGGATCTCTGTTCTCCAAAGTGAGGTATATGCAAGCTGGTGATGTCAGTGCATTGATGAAAGGGCAAATCTGGGATGGTATGCTGGCTTCCCTGAATTCTTGCTCTCTGAATTACATATAATGAAGATTGATGGGCCTTGTCAGTTCCCTTTTTTTTTTCCTTGCCTCGGCCTAAGCAGGTCAGAAAAAACAGTACAGGAATAGGAGCCGTTTAAGCCTATTAAATTCTTTCCTGGTGATGGGAGACGGATCTTCAGATAATCAAAACACATTAAAATATGTATGATTTTTCACTGATTTGCAAATACAGCTGTACAATACAATGTGTGTATAATGCAACCTATTATTTCCTTTTGATTAGACTATGCTAAGGAGCCAAATGTAAACTTTGAGGGTATGACCTAGAGAAATTTATTGGTTTCATCCAATAGCTCACATTCCTAAGGACTTCTGTCATTCTTGTATCACAAGTAGCCAAGAGAGGGAAAAACAGTAATTTTTCACTTGGTAAATATCTACATTGCAGTCTCCGATCGCTGGTGCTTCATATTTTCTTTTGGATTGAATTCTGTAGATGGCTGCTATTTATAGTGAAGAAAAATGAGTGGATAACTCCCATCTCAAGTCTGACAGTCCCAAACTTCAAAAACATCTTTTAAAGCATCTTTTCCCTTTATATATCCCATGAAGTATTTACTGTTTCCTGATATGAATTAACTGATGAGTCCCGCTTGGTTTTGGTGCCTTCCATCAATCGGAGTGGTAACATTTCTATTTTGTAGACTGCAAGATGTAAAATCTCACAGGTGCAGACGTTATGAATTATTCAAGAAGTTTGTAAGCTCTTGCTGATGGGAATTTGGGCTCCAGAGCAGAACTGTAGAGAGAGTAGGGAGAGAGACTTAAGGAAGTTATAATTAAAGCTCCATCATTGCAAACCTGCCAAGGACTTCAACATTTCTCTCTACCCTGCCTGTAAGCCATCTCACCTTTTTTTTAAAAGTGTACACCTCAAATGTTCTAAATTACTACCAAATCAAAATGTGCCTTCCTGTTTCCTAAATGTTTTTGTCAGCTGTAGAATAGCTGTTTTACTGCTTGATTCTCAGGATGGTTTAGAGCGGAGTTCGCAACCTCAGCATCGCTGGCTGGGGAATTCTGGGAGTTTAGGTCCACGCATCTTGAAGTTGTTGAGGTTGAGAAACACTAGTTTAGAATGTCTTTTGATGGTATTTTTGCAAGGCTGTGGAGGATGCTGGTATATAAGTTTCCCTTACACTTCTCCCCATCAGTCTCTAGTCTTTCTGGCTGTGTTCCCTTCTCAGACAGAAAACAAAGCATGGGAGGACTTCCCCTGGGGTGGAATTCAGATGTAGAAAGGTGGGTGGCTGCAGATGACAGAGAAGGTTGTGTGTTAAAAGAGAAGACCCTAGCTACCTCACAGTTAATGCAAGAACTGCACTCAGGGTATTTCCGATGAAGTTTTCTTTTCCTTTGTGGGAAAAAAACTAAACTAAACTAAATAACAACAACAAAAGCACTGTGATTTAGCACTGGGCTGTGCAAATCTTTCAAAGAGAAACATCTGAATGCATGGGAGTCTGTATGAAGCATTTCTTTACATATAATTCAGGTGGTTGTGTCTTTTTCTGAGCTTCCACAGCTGCTTCAGCTGTTTCCACATGTGGGAAGCAGCTGTGGGAGCCTGGAAAAAAAAGCACAGCTGCTTTAATGAGCCTCATACATGTTCCCTTGTGTGGCAGAGCACTTTCTTCAAAGAACTTGCATAGCCATATGTTATCTGTGAGCCTGTCCACTCTATTTTGTTTCTCAAGGATAAACATCATCTTGTCAGGTAACTCCTCCTCTTCCTCCTTGTAGACTGAGCAGTCAGTGAGCATCTTTGCTTCAGTGTTAGGCCTGCGTTGGCCTGATGGACTTGTAAAAAAGCCAGAAAATTTTCGGTTCTAATACGTACACTGATACAAGGAATTTCAAAGACTAAGATTCAGCTGAAACCAGAACTTTTCTTATTGGGATTAATGGACAGATAGCTAGAAAAGAGCCATGGAATATTTTTATTTATTTATTTAATTTGTCCCTGCCCATCTCCTCCCATCAAGGGACTCTGGGTGGTTTACAATAAAAATAATTGATTAAAACAGCAATATATAAATATAATATTACTCTTAATACTTTTTATTTTATTTGTTATCCCACCTTTATTATTTTTACAAACAACTCAAGGTGGCAAACATACCTAATACTCCTTCATCCTCCTCTTTTCCGCACAACAACAACCCCGTGAGGTGAGTTGGGCTGAGAGAGAGTGACTGGCTCAAAGTCACCCAGCTGGCTGTCATGCCTCAGGCGGGACTAGAACTCTCAGTCTCCTGGTTTCTAGCCTGGTGCCTTAACCACTAGACCAAACTGGCTACATAACTGCTGTCAAAAAGATCAGAAGCCACTTCTTTATAATCTTTTCTTTTTCTGTTTTTTTCTTATTCACTTTCTTTTTTATTTTCTTTGATTCTTTTCTAATATTGGTATTGCTTTTATTTTGTTGAAAATGTCTTCAATAAAAATTGTATATGTAAAAAAAGTGTTAGGCCTACGTTCCGTATTGTTCTGACCTGCGGCTGATTCGCTGCAAATTTTGGTGCAGGTTTTCAATTCTTGCATCCCCTTTCCATAAACAATTGTGGGCATTTTAATTGCTAACTCAAAGTCTTCAAACTTCTGTTAATGAGGCCATAATGGTCTTTGTTGCATAAAATTTAAACTATTTAAAAAGAAAGAAATTCTGCCAGGAAGCTGTTTGCTCTGTGATTTCTTCCTTCCCTCCTCTCCCCCCCACCCGCCTTTTTAGACAATTTTATAAAGCAAAGTCATGCAAATGCATATATTTAAACGCCTGGCTGGCCGAACAATTCCATTTGACTTTATATGGTTACAAGGAGCAGAGTATTCCCAACATTTGCAGTGAGTTAACAATGCAGAAACTGTAATCTCCTGTAATCACTCATTCTCTTGCAAAACTTTATTATGAAGTTAATCCAGAACATTTCTTGAGAGACCATATTCTCTTGGCATTTTTACAGCGTTCTTACCTGTGGTTTCTTTAACCCTTCTCTGGTTTCCAGTGTTATTCCCTTCTTTTCTTTCTGGCATTGCTGCATGTCTGGGGGGCAATCAACATGGAAGCCCTTGCCAAACCAGGAGCAGAGCTGGGCAATAGAGCCACTGGTAGAGTAGTACAAAACCACCAAGGGATGTCAAAGGATGGTGTCCCCTCCTATCCTTTTAGCAGAGCCCAAAGCCAGATGTCTTTTTAAAAAGCAGAATACTCTTTCCTTTACCCCCCAATAATGTTAGCGTTTTGTCTATTGGTGTAGTTGTACCAATCCTCTGCTTTTTATATGCAGAATGTAAGGGATGTCATGATCCTCAATGCAGAGGATTTTGTTATGCAGACCAACTGAAGAATAATAAGTTTGTGATAGGGTATTGAGGATGAGTCCAGGACACATTTGTTCTAGTATGATGAATGGAGGCACACTGATGTGGTGATTAAGTAAGGAGGACAATGAAAAAAATAGGACAATGTTTTGAGGGAAAAAAATCATAGCAAAGGTTGGGAGCCTGAGGTACAAGAGACAATGAGTTGATGGTCTTTAAAATGATGTTCATCTACTGAAGACAGCGCAGATAGCAGCATCTAAGGATCTTGGCTAACCCTGGACTTGGTTAGTACCTGGACAGGAGCCCACTAGGAAATTCCAGGACTAAACACTGGACTGGGAAATCAAAGAAACATCCTAAAACAAAGCAATAGCAAACTATTACTATATTGCTGCCAAAATAACCATCTATAAATGTGTCTGTGAAATTATTGGGAGTTATGTTTGACTGAAAGGAGTCTTTACGTTTTCCCCTATTAATATGGAAAATTTCTGAATATATTCTTTACATCTTAGTTAGTGGAGGTAGGCAGCTTATCCTAGAGCATGAAACATGTTTTAGCAAAAGAATAATAGTCAGAAAATTAAATCCCAGCATGCACTGTAGGTGAACATACTGCCTTACATGCCTGTTTTAAGTACAGTGATTTTTCTGCTGCTTACCTTAGCTCTAGAATTTTAGGTCTGATTCCTACATTATTAAGGCTGCATCAGATTGGAAAATATGGGCTGGGTGATAGCATTGTTAGGTGGACTCACAGTTGACTAAATGACTGAACTCAAAGAGCATGTATTAATGGCTGGAGCCAAAGGTACAAGTTGTGTGCATTCACATTATTTTTAATAACAGGGCAAAGCTCCAGTGTGGAAATTGAGCTGCTTTGGCTAATAGTCTGCCGGAAACTAAGAGGGGATTCCTTAGCCTATTTGCTCACATTGGCATTGGGCCTCCCTTGGATGGCTCCTGTGTGGTGTTGCAGGAAAGGGTTGCTATGGCAATGGGATTACAGTGGACAAGTTGGGGTTGAAAGGCATGAGTCTACATCAGAGCTGGGCAACTGCTGCAGCAGAGCTCCACAGAGAGAAAATGTGTATATATTTAGGGTCAGTGTACATCTGATATGCTTTCTGAGCATTGTTTCTTAGTGATAGAAGACTGTGAACATGCAGAGGTCCTTTTATTAATGAGGCTCAGACTGGTGGGCAGATTATTTATTTATGTATGTATGTATGTATGTATGTTCTATCCTGCCTTTATTATTTTTATAAATAACTCAAGGTGGTGAACATACGTAACACTCCTTCCTCCTCCTCTTTTCCCCACAACAGCAACCCTGTGAGGTGAGTTGGGCTGAGAGAGAGTGACTGGCCCAAGGTCACCCAGCCGGCTTTCATGCCTAAGGCGGGACTAGAACTCTCGGTCTCCTGGTTTCTAGCCTGGAGCCTTAATGAAACAAAGCCTGACCCAGCTGCTGCTACCCAATAAACCTTTCACAAACATGCTCGATGGGATGAATATGGTGAGTCACATGAGTAGGAAGTGCAGGATTATGGCAACCAGCTTGATTGATAACTGGCAAATAGAGGGAGAAAACATAGAGGCAGTGAAAGACTTTGTATTTCTAGGTGCAAAGATTACTGCAGACGCTGACTGCAGCCAGGAAATCAGAAGACGTTTAATCCTTGGAAGGAGAGCAATGACAAATCTCGATAAAATAGTTAAGGGCAGAGACATCACACTGACAACAAAGGTCCGCATAGTTAAAGCAATGGGGTTCCCCATAGTAACATATGGCTGCGAGAGCTGGACCATAAGGAAGGCTGAGCGAAGAAAGATAGATGCTTTGGAACTGTGGTGTTGGAGGAAAGTTCTGAGAGTGCCTTGGACTGCAAGAAGATCAAACCAGTCCATCCTCCAGGAAATAAAGCCAGACTGCTCACTTGAGGGAACGATATTAAAGGCAAAACTGAAATACTTTGGCCACATAATGAGAAGACAGGACACCCTGGAGAAGATGCTGATCCTAGGGAAAGTGGAAGGCAAAAGGAAGAGGGGCCGACCAAGGGCAAGATGGATGGATGATATTCTAGAGGTGACGGACTCGTCCCTGGGGGAGATGGGGGTGTTGACGACCGACAGGAAGCTCTGGCGTGGGCTGGTCCATGAAGTCACGATGAGTCGGAAGTGACTAAACGAATGAACAGCAACAGGAAGTACAGCTCTGTCTCAAGCCCTCGCGCATTCCTCTCATTTCTGAAGTGAATTTCTAATTGCCCAAACAGTATTAAACTGGAATCTGCAACCAGCATGCAAACACAAGAATTGTTTCAACCGTGCCCTGTGGAACCAAGGTTGGTGTTGGACTCTTGTTGAAGCATTGGTCTTTCCTTACTGAGTACGTCTGTCTCTGCTCACAGGAGAGTCAGGAATGAATCAAAATAAGGTATTTTGGATTAGAATAAAATGCAGATAAGGGCCTCCCAATTTTTTCTATCATAGTTTTGATGCTCTTGGAGTGTGATATAGAATGTAGTATATCAGTGAGATTAACGATATCCACAGGGAGGGCACAGAGGACATCCTCAATGTCTGAATCATTTCAATATTGTGATTATTATTAATCTTCCTTCTGACCTTTTTGCTGTTTTTAATGACTTCCATTTCCATAAACTGGGCTTTCCTTTAAACTGAAAATATGAGTTGGATTACAGCTCCCAGAACTGGAATTATGTTCTAGCATATCTGTCGGGTTCCAAGGTGGGAAAGGTACATTAGGGAATTTTCAGAAAAGATGAGATGTATTTTTCTTCAAAAACTCAGTCCAATGGGAAATTGGTAAGAGTCAGTAAAATTCTGGGACTACAAACTCCAACAACAATGTGGTATCTACTCCTGAAAGTAGTATAGCATGCTAGCAGGGGAATTCTGGGATTTAAAGTCCACACATCATAAAGATGCCAAGTTTGAAAAAACTCTAGTCTGAAAGAACATTGGGAAAGAATAATATCTTCTGAGGATGACAGACCCAGTTTAACTGATATTTAGCTAAGTGTAAGATTCAAAAGAAACCACCCACCTGGAGAATTTCTAGATTATCCTTCCTTGGAAGTTCGTAGAATGAGAAGAGTCTGGTATCTGCCGTCAGTGAACTTGAACAGATGCTTAGATTTTGAGCTTGTGGGTAGGCATCTGGTTTTGTTCATGTATTTCATTTAGAATAGTTTTTTAGGGCTCTTACAAAAACTTGATGATGATGATTTCAGAATGTTTCCACTGATGAGTTTTGTTTTGAGGGGCTATAAATAAAAAGGCATTCTCCTATCCCTGTCTCCATCTCATTCCCCTCTGCTAATGTACGCTTTGTGCATTTGTACGCTTTCAGCTGTACATGGGAAGATTAACTGCATGGGGATTAAGAGTGTGTTTTCAAGACTTATTCCAGGGCCCCAAATTGTAGAAGCACTTCTAAGGACCTTTGTACGGTGTGGGTGAAATTTTGCCGAGGTTTCATAAGCAGCTTTTGCAAAATGAATGTACAAGCTGACTGATTAAAATTCCCAGTTGAAGAATGTTTGAACATGAGTTAATCTGCTGATGACCCCCTTTGCAGATCTTAGTACTATGTGCAGAGTTCCATAAAGGATCCATGTGGAGAAGTTGAGAGTCCCGCCGTATGTTTTACCTCTCCATCTAAGATCTTGAATTTCAGTAGTATATTCCACAGAGGAGGGACCTTCTTATTTTTTAATTTTCTGCTTTTCAGCAGCTTTTCAAAGCTATTAGACATGACTTTTAGAAGCAAAATACTGGGTTAGCTGGCCTTCTGATTGGCTCCAGCAGGGTGGTTTCATTCATAAGACTTGTCCGCTCATGTTCCGTAAAATGCCATAAATTAAATTTATTTAATCCATTTCTTAGCCAGCTTTCAAAACCATGTGAACTTCTCAAGGCAGTTCAGAAATGAAAAATACTTTTTATGCATGGTATAATTATAACATTAATTATAATAAACAAAAATACAAATATATTAATTCCATATTAAATATAAATAATTTTAACTAAAACCAATTACGATAAAATAGAATTTCAGAATGCCCATCTGCAATGAATACTATGAAATATTTCACTTAAGTGTGGCTTTTTTTAAAAAAATGAAAACCAGCTTTGTGACTGTGTGCGGTGATTTTCAGTGGAAGAGAGATGGGGGTTGATGCATCCAACCCCTCCCTGTTAGTTGTTTCCCTATTGCAAATTGCCGCTAATCGTTTTCCCTTTGATTGGCTCCAGATGTTTTAATTTGATTACAGTATTTATTGTGCTTTCATACAAAGCTTTTTGAGCAGGGTAGTCAGATAAAGATACAGTCAGATGGTGAAACTGTATTAAAAATGCTGTGAAGATAACTGTAATGTAGAACCCTGTATAGAAGTAAAATGGGCTGTGAGGACTTGTCATGGAGAAAGAGTTAGTAGGGAAAGTGTTAAGTGTTAGGAACATTTTTGTTACACACATTTGTATCTAAAATTTAACTAGGTTGTTAAGATTACCGCTAGTAAATCTTACAAACAATTAAACATTCAGTCCAGGGTGGTGGAAAATCTTCAGTTTATAAGCTATATTTTGAACATGTTTTACTATTTATTTATTTCTTAGATTTATATCCTGCCCTTCTTTCAGAACCTCAAGGTGGTGTACTTTGATAGAACTCTGTCCTCCAATTTTTCACCACTGTAATCACCTATGAGGTTGACAGAACTGAGAGAGTGACAAAAAATAAATGAATGGACTTAGGATATGTCGCAATCATCTGGCATTCACCATTTTCAGATCAAATCAAAATCTTTGTTATTGGTCATTGACCAGCAAAAATAATGTAGAACTATAAATACCACCAACACTAAAATCTGTGTAAAAACTGCAAAAATACAATATAAATAATATTAGCATTAAAATGTTGTGTAATATAACATAATATTTTAATATAAAATATGACAATATGATGGATTAAGAGTAATAAAAGATATTGAAGTTTAATAACAGTGTGATAATGACAGTGATACTAGTAACAACAACGGTAATAAAAAGTGAGATGAATTATGGTGCTATGGTAAAACTACTCCTACTTACTAGTGTTTTGCCTCAAAGTCTTACTTACCTATTTTGCTTATTACTACCAAATCTTAATGCTCCTATTCCTACTGTTTTGCCTTAGGGTCCTCTCTGATGTCTTGATTTAGGTGCCATTTTTCAACTGTGACCTCAGACACAGTGGAAATCAAAATTTCCTCCTTACTCATGAAATACAGGTTTACTGAGCTAGATTTGACTATTTATATATGTATTTATTCATTTTATATGGCCACCCAAGCCAAAATGATTCTGGGCAGCTTCAAACAAATTTAAAAAGTAAGATAAAAGCATCACTTCAAGACAAAAAATGTAGCAACTTTGAGGATTAACTTTCATCTCTGTAAAAAATCTCTCAGATTCAGACTCACTCAACACCCTTGCCCAGAGTTGGCACAATGTTAATTTGATGCAAAGGGCCTCCTGGCCACAGCTGTCACCTGCTCCTCAAGTAGGATCTGAGAGTCTAGGAGGACTTCCAAATTGCATACCGGTTTTGCTTGGGAGAGTGCCACCCCATCCAGAGCTAAAGATGGAAAGTTCCAAGTACTAAGAGACCCTAAAACCCACATCCACTCAGTCTTACTTATATTGAGGCTAAGCCTGTTCCTCATCCAGACCCACACAGCTTCCAGATACTGAGAAGGAACCTTGGCAGCATCACTTGACTGACCAGGGGCAGAAATGTACAACTGAGTATTATTAGCATATTAATGATGCCTTAACTCATGCCAGTGGCTGACCTCACCGAGCAGTTTCATGTAGATATTAAATAGGAGTGGGGAGAGGGTAGAGACCTGAGAGATCCCACAAAGCAGGAGCCTAGGGCTTGATCTCCCCCCTTCCCCACCCACCATTGACTGGAGCTGGCCTTGGAAGAAGGAGGAGATCCACCACAACACCATGCCCTCCAGTCTTATTTCCTTGAATTGGTCAAATTGGATACCATGATCAATGGTACTGAAAACTATCTGAACCTTTCAAAGGTCATCCACACATACCATCTCAGAACTAGACCCCAGCCTTGAATACTGACTGAAAAGGGAAATCTATTTCCTCCAGGGCCCTCTGAAGCTGCAGCCTGAATGCCTTCTCTACCACCTTCCCCAAGATGGATGAACATTATCCAGTATCATTGGGCCCAGTGATGGTTGCTTGAGCAGGGGGTGGATCATTGTCTCCTTAAGTACAGACATGATCATCCTCCCACTCAAGGATGAATTAAACACTGACTGGACCTAATCACGCATCACCTCCTGGGCATCCTTAACCAGTTAGGAGAGACATAGATCTAATATATAGATGCCTGAGCTTACAATTCTCTCTCCATTTCCTCAGGATGAACAGACTCGAACTTCTCCCAGATAACACAGATAGGCCATGCCCTCATCAACTCCCTAAGATCTGCATAGCCAGAGTCCAGCTCAGAGTGGATCTGAGTCACTTTATCCATCAGATGCCTTGAGGATTCCTCCCAGCAGCCCTGCAGAAGGTTTTCTAGACCCAGGCCACCTTGAACAAGGGTACCAGCATATGTATATATGTTACTTTTCTCTTGAGTTGGTACCTAAGCTGTGCAGCAGAAATGAGAACATCATCCGGTACTTCAGATACATAAAGCGATTATGCAGTTTCCTGTAGAGGAGATATGAAAATTTCGTCGTTTCACAATATAGCATGCAATAAAGAGCACAAGACCTGCATATGTGTAATTTTCTGATGCAAGTTGTGAAGAACAGGAAAACCCTTCATATCCAAAAATCATGTGTGTATGTCTCTGTGTGTATATGTATATTTCCATTTTCACTATTTTTTTGTACCACCTGATAATCTCATAGATTGGAAAAGCACATGGTTCAGATTTAATATATACAATTCTAATGCAGAGATTAACAGTAAACCCCCAAAAATATACACAGCAGTGAAATAGTGGTGGTACTAGCTCTTCAGAGTCCTGTACTCCAGTTGTGATGTGCTTTATGTTCCCATTATTGTCTTTACTTGGGCTCTATGTGAGCATCTGGGACTGCTATTTAATTTGGTTCTATAATGAATTGATGTTTTATGTGTTGAAATATTTTAAAGAATGCATTTTTAAAACTCTGTTTTAAGAGTTGTATTAATGTTGCAATAAATGGCAGGAGGAGAGGCACAGTATGCATGGATCATGGGAGGGATCTTGACCTTCCTAGCTGAACCTTTCTGCCCAGGTGCACTGCACAGCTTCTGGTTATAGGGGACGCAGTCAAATCAAATCCTTATTACAGTCATAGACCAGCAGAATAGGGTACATAGCATTTTCCAGCTGCCATTGCCCATCTTCTTGGAAGGAGGCAATATGTTGAACAGACACCTCTTCCTTAACACTCGCTTATGAGAGAAATGGAACTCACAGCCTGAGCAGCATGCCTGTAAATTGGACGTCATGGTGATCATCACCGTCATAGAAAATCCAACCTGTAGTGTCACCTCCTGGCTCTAGAAGCTTTGAGACGTGTGGACGGAGAACAGCAGTCATTCTCACTTTGAGATGACACAAAAGCATAAATCATGTGATTTAAAAATACATTTTATTAAAAATAAGGAAAACTTACTTTTAGTTTGGCTCGCCTAATGCTCAAGGAGTCACTCTACATCTGGATGGAATAATGCATTCCGAGCTGCACACTATATTGTCTCAAACATCAATCTGCCACTGAATGCTATGGGAGGACTGGCAGAGAGCTGGTGGGTGGGATCTGGTCTCAACCAGCTTAAGATGGTAAAAAACGTGTAAGGCCTGAGTTAGTGCAAAAGGCAATAAAACTTCTGATACAGAAAACAGACACATTACTTGAAACCGTTAGCAGACATTTTCCAAATATCAGAATCCATAAAGCAGACTAGCTTATTCAAAGACAGAGTAATCTGAACACAGATCCTGGTGTACCATTTTTACTTTACCTCTGAGAGAAGGGATTTCTTCTCTTTTCTGCTTAGCTAGTTCTTGATTGCCACCTTCAATCAAAACTTTAGGAGCACTTTCTGTTTATTCCTGCTGACTCCCTAGAGCAGTGTTTCTCAACTTTGGCAAGTTTAAGATGGGTGGACTTCAACTCCCAGAATTCCCCAGCCAGCAAGGGAGTTGAAGTTCACCCATCTTAAACTTGCCAAGGTTGAGAAACACTGCCCTAAAAGTTTCTGGATCGCAATTCTGCATCTTCTCTCACTTCCAGCCCAGAAACACTTTGGTCTGCTCTTAACACAGGCCCCAGACAATCGACTCTGTCCACCTGGAGCAGCCTTTCTCAAACTTTTGGCCCTGGAAGAATCCTTGAAATAACATTCAGGTTTCAGGGAAACCCTGCATAAAAATAACAAAAAAATATGAAAACTACGCATTACAATTTACTTCTAAGCAACATAGCCCACATTTTACAACATTTACAACAAAGCAGCAGGCTGGCAGCTGAGTCACAGTGTGTAAAAATTCCCACCACTGAAAGCACTTGCATTGTGCAGTGTGCGAAGTTGAAAAACTATTTGTAGTGTTTTTCAGTCAAAATCCCTTGCAGAACCCCTAGCAACCTCTGAGAAACGCTGACCTGGAGTCTTTGGTTCCTCCTCTCTGGTTCCTCAGCGAGTCTTGCTCTCCCTGAAGATTTTCTTAACTCAGAGTTGTACCCTCCCTCACTTCTAGTTCCAGAGAAGCTGAGCTTAGCTCTCACATCTGGCTCCATGTTGCTTAGCTGTCTGCTTCTCCTGAAAACTACCTCATCAAAACCATATGGCTCTTTCCAGTTTCTATCTTGCTTCCATCTCTGAGCAATCTGTCTTCCAGGTGTTCTTTCTCCTTTCTTCCCTACCAAGTAATTTCCCTCCTTTCCTGTCTCCCAGCTACCTCTCTTTAGTTTTTCTCAAGACAATGCATTTGGACATGTTTGTTGTGCCTTTCTGGAAATGGTATTTAGTATTTTGGAGAACAGGATCTTTTTCTAAAGCTGTGACTTTTTTGAGGTAGAATTGTTCAGTTGTGTTCCCATGGGAAGAGGGAGGGTGCTAGCATAGAAACTTGCTTGTACTGTACAGAAACAGACTACACATAGTCTCCAAATTAATCCCGCTCATCTCTGGAGGCCTTGCATCATGGTGATATTTTCTGCTGTCTTTCTTTAGAATGGCACAAACAAAGGTAATTGTTATTTTCATTTAAAAGCTGTCTGTCAGATGCTTACTTGCAAAAACTGTGTTTTTGCTTCTGCCCTTGAAAGAGTGTTCCATCTCAAAATCACCCCTAAATTGAGAAGCACCACCACCCTAATTTAACAGATATTGCTTTCAAGTTCAGCAGCTCCTTGGTAGTGAGTGAAAAGGTTGGAAGTTCAAGTTCTACTCTACTCTGGTAAGATTAATGAAATATAAAAATATAACCTGGTTAGATATTATCCATATTTTCACCTTCTTCCTCGGAAGCAAGGTTTGTCAGAGAATCCTTTAACTGGCAGAGTATCTAGAAGTTACTAAGGTGACAAGTATGCACTGCTATTTTTAACTTAGTTCATATATGAGTTTGGCGACTGGGCACTTGTAATCAAGGTCACGCACTCATTCACAGATGGTGGAAGTTTCAAACCTTACGTGGGAGATTGGTGATTTTGTCCTTCTCTGGGCAATGTAACCTGCTTGGAAGTCCGTGTGTTTGGACTCTTCTCTTTGAGAGGTGCTTTGTTACTAAGGAAATTTTATATTTCCTTAGTAACAAAGAATCTGCATGGTTTCTGAGGGCTGTAGATTTCATCTGGCATCAAAAAGAGGAATGTGGGAAAGTGCACCAATTCTCATCAATAAATACCTCCCCAGTATTTTTTCCCTCATATGGAACTGCTCCAGTTGATTGACAGGGGAATCTTTAACCACATCATTACCATAATCACCATGTGTCAAACAAAATATGTGATAACTAACATCCATTGTGCCAAAGCTGAGATGTGAACCAGCTTTCCAATTCCCATTTCCAATATTTTAATTTATGGGCTGGTTTTTTCCCTCAAAATCTAGGTCATAGTTCTTAGATGTGAAAGAGAGATCATTTGTTAGGTTTATGAAATACTTTCTAATCTAGGAGGGTTGAACATTTTAAGATGAATTTTGCTCGTGCCTTTATCACAGGAGAAAAAAACTTTAACTTCATTTCAGTCTCTGTTGGACAGGAATCTTACATAATCCCCCCCCTTTTTTTTTCTTGCTTGCCCACTAAAGCACAGATGATGCAAAATCTTCTTCCTGGCTAATTTTAATTGCAATCGTTTAACTGGCTTTGGGCAGAGAGATACCTATTTTTTGTAGCAATTTTTCCAAAAGACCAGGAACTGGGGGAGCAGTTCCGTGGGTGATCTGCTGAAAACTCTTGTCTTAAGGAGCTCAAGAAAGAAGGCTTGTGTGTTTGGGGCCCAGTGATGTGCATTTGCCAGCTTGGTTTAGGGTTCTTCCTTCCCCACCTCAATTAGGAAAACTAGATAAAAGACAGAAGCCACTGGGTAGAAAGGAAAAATATGTAGCAAAGGAAGCTATTATGATTAGGGAGCTATTAACCAGTTATTTCATGTCTGGTTTTCTATGTATTTATAAAAAATTATGCTTGTCAGTTGAATCAGTTACTAAGTGGTATCTGTACCGGCAGAGTTTCATACAAGATCTCTGCCCTTTCTTTTAATATTCTAACATGGACCTTGCCTTGTTATTGTTGAGCTGGGTTTAGAAAAGGCAGAGGAACTAGGGACCAAATTGCCAATATCCACTGGATAATGGAAAAAGCCAGGGAGTTTCAGAAAAACATTTATTTCTGTTTTATTGACTATTCTAAAGCCTTTGACTGTGTGGACTGTAACAAATTGTGGCAAGTTCTTAGTGGTATGGAGATACCAAGTCATCTTGTCTGCCTCCTGAGGAATCTGTATAATGACCAAGTAGCAACAGTAAGAACAGACCATGTACGCAGAACACATCATGCGACATGCTGGGCTTGAGGAATCCAAGGCTGGAGTTAAAATCTCTGGAAGAAACATTAACAGTCTCAGATATGCAGGTGATACCACTTTGATGGCTGAAAGCGAAGAGGAACTGAGGAGCCTTATGATGAAGGTGAAAGAAGAAAGTGCAAAAGCTGGCTTGCAGCTAAACCTCAAAAAAATAAACAAACCAAGATTATGGCAATCAGCTTGATTGATAACTGGCAAATAGAGGGAGAAAATGTAGAGGCGGTGACAGACTTTGTATTTATTTATTTATTATTCAAATTTAATTACCGCCCGTCTCCCCCAAGAGAGGGACTCTGGGCAGTTCTAGGCACAAAGATTACTGCAGACGCTGACTGCAGCCAGGAAATTAGAAGACGTTTAATCCTTGGAAGGAGAGCAATGACAAATCTCGATAAAATAGTTAAGGGCAGAGACATCACACTGACAACAAAGGTCCGCATAGTTAAAGCAATGGTGTTCCCCGTAGTAACATATGGCTGCGAGAGCTGGACCATAAGGAAGGCTGAGAGAAGGAAGATCGATGCTTTGGAACTGTGGTGTTGGAGGAAAATTCTGAGAGTGCCTTGGACTGCACTCCAGTCGATCCTCCAGGAAATAAAGCCAGACTGCTCACTTGAGAGAATGATATTAAAGGCAAAACTGAAATACTTTGGCCACATAATGGGAAGGCAGGACACTCTGGAGAAGATGCTGATGCTAGGGAGAGTGGAAGGCAAAAGGAAGAGGGGCCGACCAGGGGCAAGGTGGATGGATGATATTCTAGAGGTGACGGACTCGTCCCTGGGGGAGCTGGGGGTGTTGACGACCGACAGGAAGCTCTGGCGTGGGCTGGTCCATGAAGTCACGAAGAGTCGGAAGCGACTGAACGAATAAACAACAAAAAAGGAATTTTTTTCAGTATTTGTAAAAAGCACCAAGTATTAAGGCAATGAATACTGGGCAGGGTATGTTGTAGAGTGCTGTCACTTAGGCTATATTTATTTATTGAATTTATATGGCCTCCCATCTCCCTTGAATGTGACTCTTGTTTGATGAAGACTCAATCTACATCTTTACTTTTGAGGACTTGTTATTATGGTAGACCTTTCTGTCCTGATTACCAGGAAACACACTGAGATAATGACTTGGTCTCTAATATTTATTAGTAGTACTTAACAAGAATCCTAACAAACTGAGGAAGCGTGGGAAAACCCAGCCATATAAACCCCAAGGGTTAAGGCGGTCCCGATCTGTGTCTCTTGGAATGGCTGAACAGTTCCTCAGTGCTACGCATGCGCTTGACAGTCTGGGTGGGAGCCCCCTGCTCGCCATCCTTACTCATGACACTTTCAGACTTCCACACTACATTTCCAAGAGTTTCTTAGATTGGAGGCGTGACTTTTCACATCAAAGCAGATACCTTCGTTTTCTGTTAGGGCTGTGCATAGCTCCAGATTTGATTCTAAAAACGTCCTTTGGTGCCCTTGGGAGGGCAAATGTAGCCCCTGCCTGCAACTCCTGAGAGCAGGTTTTTTTGGGGGGTGGGTGGGTAAGGTTGAGCAGCTGTCTTCTGCTGCACTTTGATTTACTTTATCTGTTCATTTCATTGCCATTTTCTTAAAGCTGTCTCCCCCACCCCATCTCATGCCCTCTAAGAGTATTAGACTACATTTCTCCAGTGGCAATTGTAGTCTAACCCATCTGATAGGCACCAGATTGGGACAGCTGTCTAAAAACATTTGACTGATGCTGATTATAGCCAGTCGCAGAGCAAATCGCAATGGGGATTGAAAAACCTAAAATACACGCTCTCCACAGATCACAAACATCTGTGGCATGCACTTATAATCATCATTCTGGGTATCAAAGTGTGAGACATGCTTTAGGTCAAGTGGAAGTGACATTTTCCCATAGCAAGAGAGCATTTGAGTTACTGTATCTTTTTTTACTCTTCCTCATGCAGCACGTGCTATTAAATGACAGATTAGAGAAAACCCAGCCCACAGGCAAGATGCCAGAAATGCCTGTGCTGCCATTCGGTGGAAGGGCTTGGATGAACATGAATGTTGCATCTAATTTTTCCTGCAGTTTTTTTTGACACAATTACTTTCCCATCTGAAAGTAGAAATTCCAGTACCTCTGAGCTTCTCCAAAGCTTTGGTTACAAGTATGTGGCACCATGGTGGCATTTCCTCCACTATTTGAAGCAAAGAAAATTACAAAGCAGAATAAAATAACAAATTACTCAGAAAGGCATATTTAATATATGAGGCCTGAATGCTTCTTATTAACATGTAACTAGACTATACTCCCAACTTCAGTATAAAACACTGTGGGATTTCCTGTATTAGCAGTAATAGTGATAGCAATAACACTATTTTCTGTTGTAAAAATTAACACATCCCAACATTTCAGTCACTCGGCACATTAAGGGTGCAAAAAGCTTTATTGTTGTACTGCTGTGCCAAATGGTTTGTGGTGACATAATTCTGGCAGAGACGCAGGATGATGAATGAAAATATGCTTTTGTACAAAAAACCTGTGACATGCTAGGCATGAATCAAGTGAGAAGACTGGAATTGCATATACCTTTGAGAGAGAGGTTGGCATGCTACCATAAACATTACAGTGGTAAAAGTTAGCCAATAGCTGGTGCTGGATATCCATGAATTTCGGTACACGATCACTTCTCAGCATAATAGGAGAATCTTAAGTGATAGTCTTATACTGTAGCTGGGCAGAGCTTATTTAGAAGTCTTCCGGATGAAAGTGTAGTAAGTTGCTATTATCCATATTGTTTGCCACTGAGATGAAGATCTTAAAGGCAGAGAGAAAAAAATTAAAGCAAATAACTCTGCATACTATCCTTTTCAAATGTAACAAAGGTAAATATGATAAAAATAGATTAGACTACAGTATTAAATAAATGCACTTAATAGGGAGCAAGCCTGATTTAGCATGGTGGGACTCCTGAATAAATCTAAGGCTAAGTGCCCCAAGTCTCATTCAGGAGATGCACTGTATTTTGTAGGGGTCGTGGTTATTCAGATTTGGCCTTTACATTCAATAAAAAAAGTAGCTTAAATGGCATCTTCACGGACTGACTCCCCAGTCTTGTTTGGATATGTTTAAAGTATGTGGCATGATGAAGGAATCCTTTATGCATACTATTAATTCTTAATAGCTGTTATATTTGCATAATCATTCTGTATGCAAAATGAAGAGTTCTAGATGTCAGATACAGAGCCTGTTCGAGCACAGCTTGAACATTCACTCAACCCCTAAATGCAAAGCTATAATGACGCTGCTGCACTGATCTCTTCCCCCATATGTTCGTATGGAATCCACATTACAGACAGCAGACTGCAAAACCTGTAGTTACTTATATTATCCTTGCTGCATATGAAATGTTTTACATTGTCCTACAGTGACGTAGTACCCCATTGGGACAACTTCCTTCATTTCGGTTAAATAGCCAAAAATGGAGGGTTTGAAGTAAGAAGGAAAAAAAATCTTATTCAATGTAGTCTTCGTGCTTTTGTAGGCATATCTAAGCCATGGCTAGTAAAATCAGGAAAACAAGTGCAAATGAAATTACCGGAATTGGCGGAAATGACAAAACTGACAGCATTGATAAGAGAAAACACTATGACTGGATTTGTTTCTATGTGTAAACTGCCTTTGGACTATTTGCATCTGAAAAAAAGTTTTGATTTTGGGCTTTGATGAGTAAATTGTTATTGCTTATAGAAATAACGTTTATCAAGGTTTGGTTTAGAGTAAGAGATTAATGTATTAAATATTTGTGTTCATATCTGTGTTGGAGAAGGTCAGAAGTCACGTTCTTTGTATTTCTTCCTAATTCTGCACTTTTTTAGTTTGCCTTTTTTCTTTTAGGTCTTTCATCAGTCTTTCCTATACTTCATATTTTATCTGTATTTTGAAACTCTAATAAAGTTTTTTTAAAAAAAAACCAAGTGCAGTCAGTTGAGTGTATGAGTGTAGAAAGTAGCTAATGCTGATTTGTCTACTTTTTCATACATGGAACAGAAACAATTGAATATGCAACCAGTTTCTTCTTGTAGAATTTAAGAGAATGATACATTATTGATGTCTTGCAAAAAAAAAAAAAAGGAAGAGAAAGGTAGGAAGAAAATAAGAAATAAGGATTGCCTAGGCTTCTGTAATTTGAATCTTGCAGATGAAACATTTCAACTTTACAGTGTTTATTCTACTACATTGCTACAAAATCTAAACAGGATGCCTATGGGATGCTGATTTTGAAACATAGGGAATATTTAAGAATTCTGAATGGCTATGTTTTTGTTAAGGCAAAAAGTATTTGGATTTAAAAGGATTGGTGGTCAAAATCTACTACAGATACATAAGAATGTATCTGTACAGAACCGCCCAGAGCCCCTCTTTTGGGGGAGATGGGCGGTAACAAAATTTGAATAATAAATAAAATAAATAAAAATAAAGAATATCTGTGAACTGGGGTATAGAAAGAATAGTGCCTTGGAAGTATCCCTTATAATTTGAAAGGAGAGAGAACTGTATCATCTTCATGCTCAGATGAAATGCATTTTCCATTGGGCTTATATTCCAGAAGAGATTCCTGACGCTCAAAGCAATTTCAAGGGTTAAGCTTCTGAGAACCTTAATTCACCTTACGTTTTGCTACTTGATTAATTCCCAAGCCAGAACCATTGGGTTATGGAGAACAGCAGGCTGTATTAATCTACACTTAAGCACTTATTAAAGCACTTATTAAAAACAAACCCTATAGTTGTCAGAGCATTACAGTTAATACATTTTTCCAATCAGAGTTGAATTAGAGCAAAGTGTGCTTTGCAATGGTGAACAGTGTTGGTCTTTCATTAGTAGGTTACAGAAAAGAAGAAGTCATGACAATATAGAATACTAGCTTTTTGTTGTTTCCTTTTGCATAGTATTTGTTGACTCAGTCTGTCTTACACAAACTATTAAATATTTGGGAAGGTAAACGTCTCTAAGCAGGAAATTGCTTCCATTTCTTGTTTCTCATGCAATAAATTAAGCACGTTGCCGAATGCAGTGTTCTTGGACATCAAAGACAGCATGCCTGGGAGGGTGGTACTCTTTTTGCTATTCTTGTTGGGTGTTGGACATTAATACTGGATACATCTGGTTTCAAATCTTGGACCCGAAAGAGTTCTGAGGCCCCAGATTAAAAGACCTTTTATCAGGCCTCTAAAGGCATTCCAGTGTCCTTTTTCCTGTTCAACTGTTTTCCTAACTCTATTTAAACTCAAGATTAATGTATTAGAGGAGATGAGGACTGGATGCTGAAAATGAAATTGGTTGTCATCTGTGACCTCTTAATAATTTTTTGTCAGTGGAGACTACTTGGAAAACCCATGTGGCTGACAGGGAAGCAAAATAACGTTAAGTGTTTTGGGGGGACATTTTAATAATGCTGAGGGACTGTGTCTCAGTTTTGAAATGACTCAGTGCATTGATGGATGTATGTATGTATACTAAGGTGCAATAGTAGAAACCTTTATAGTAGTATGTGTGTAGTATGTATACTAGTATGTATACTAATGTGCAATAGTAGAAACCATAATGCCATTGTCTTCATGGCATTCTGTCTTCTACAGGTGCCTAATTTTAAAGGACTCAAATTATAATAAACAAAAATCTTAAAAGGTGCTCCTGATGACCTTGCTAATGATTTATTGTATAAAATGAATTAGCTTAAAAAGTGTACTATGGTCAGATTCTGCTTAGTTTTATTAAAGTCACTGTGGCTTAACATGGTGTCTCAACCAGGTCACTGGCACATAAAGCCATGGACTTTTAGAGAGTTGCAACTAGAACTGGATTTGCCTGCTTATAGTTTGCCATTTCAATAGTTTCAGTAGCAGCGGCAATGCAGCAAGCTTTGCTGTGGTCAGATATAATCCATTCTGTCAAATTATGGATATGTTGTATAGTCTGAACCAAAGGTTTCTACTATTGCACATTAGGAACTGTTGAAGGAGTTGGCTGTGTTTGCCTTAGAAAGTAGATACTTGGGAAGTGATATGAAGATATTATGGCAGGACAAATTTGATTTTTATTGCTCCAGAAGAAAGGCCCCAAATCAGTAGGTTTAAACACAACAGACATTCATACTCACTCTTCAGCTAAAAGTTGGAACAAGGGAGATAATCTAATCTGGCTCAATTTAATTGCTCTACCTCAAGAACTGAAATTAGAAAAGAGAAGTAAAATTCTTTTTGCAAAGCTTTGTTAAGTGGCCATTACTTTATTGTTGTTGGAAGAAGCAGGGAGCAGTTTAACCACCTGGAACTTTCCATGTTTCTGCTTCTTGAGGAGCAGAATTCGATGGATAGAACTCCCTCTACTTTCAGTAGGGCTCCCTGGAGATATGAGTTGTTGAGTGTTAGAACAGTTTGTCTCATACATTGTGAATGTTCCTTTGTCACAGGTTTTTAAGTGACAACTGGCCACCCTTCAGTAATGCTGTAGCAGTGGATTTAGGGAATTGGCAGGGTTTGACTAGATGATTTTTAAGGTTCTCGAATTATTCTGAACCATTGCTTGAATCATATTCTGTTTTTAAATCATCCAGTCTTCTACATCTTTGTCACATTCCTCCATTTGCTGTCTCATTCAGCTGCTGCTGACCTTTTAGAAGCAATAAGTAGATTTACTAGGCTGGACATCTGCTGACATGGCTGTTGAACTGATGTAGTTATTAAATCATGTAGTAAGCTTATCTGATGCCTCCTCTAATATTCATCAGCTGCAAAGCTATTGGAGCAAAGCCCAACAGCATGTCATTACCGCTCTGCAGTTTCTGGTCGGCTCTTTCTTATGGGGCCTCCCTGCCGATGCGACAAAACCCCATGGTTAAATTTGCCCCTATTATTACAATTAGGTTGTTAATCTTCTTGGAATTTTCACATGAAACTTTTTTTAGATGTTTGAGCATTAGAAATCAAATGCGATATTTTTTTTCTCTGCAAAATTTATTTGCATTACTTCTATCCTGACCACTTAATAAACTCACACATGACAGCTGACGTGGCATAGCAATATTTAAAAAGCCATTAATTAACCACAGATAAAAATCATTGTTTAAAAGCCCCCTAACTTATTGGATGTTTAATAATACTTATTTTCCACTGAACAGGAAAACTGCATATCTTAACTATACACATACTTTCCTGTACTGCTCATTTGTCTTTCTGACTTGGGGAAGTAAAGTGTATCCTGGATTAGCTGAAGTTTGAGAGTTGGCTTACCTTTGTTTCCTTGTTTATCAGTGAATCATCATATGTTTTGCATTGATTCTTTTGTTGCTATGCCTTGAGGGAAATCTTTGGTTGTAGTCGTCCTCTGTGCACTATGCACAGTGTGTGAAGCAGCACTGACTGCAGGAAGAAGGCCAAACATACTCAGCATTTGGTGCTGTGAAGTGCTGAACTAATATGGGCACGCCACACAAAAGCACCCGTAGGTTATCTGCTTTTGATAGGAATCTCTCCGTTGATGCTTAAGTACTGAGTCCTGAAATACGGTATATCAAAAGTTACAATTCCTGCAAATCAAACTTAGCTCCAAGAATCTTCTTCAATATGCCCATATATTTTTCTTGACAATAATGTAGAAATGAGTTGCATTTGCATTTTTCCAGTATGTTGTTTTTAAAGAAATTTCCAGTCTGCCATACAGCTTTTTAAGTCAGGTGGGGTGAGAGCTAAATAGGGTAACTGCTCCTATCCTGTGCTTCATAAAGCTTAGGCGGTATTCAGAAGAAGTGGAAGCAGAAAAGGCTATGCTAGAAACACACTATGTACATACGTTACTGGAAATTTGGGGGACTTTTGCCAAACATGTTTCCTTGTCACAGAATTGTTTGTACACTGATTTTTATAAAGTAAGGAGAGCATTCCCTCTGAGGTTTTCTTGCCTACAATATATGAATATTGGCTTGCAGTAATGTTCTGATTTGTACCACAGTCTAGTTGATGTTGGGTTTCCCTCCACACCAGGAAGGACCATTGACAATCCCGGGAGCTTGCTAGCCAGAGAGTTGATCTTCCCTTTGCTTCCCAGAGGCTTCTCTGTGTTCAAAAAGTTTGTAACCTCACTCCTACAAATTACCTGTTCTGATTTCAACAACTTGCTTTATTTGAGTAAGAACTATCAAGGATTAGAGAGAAGTCTTTGTCAAGCATCACCCAGGGTGGCTTCTGTCAGCCCTTCAAGATAGTCCAGATGTCAGCACCTAATCATTTGAGCATTCGCACATACACAGTCAAGAGGCTGGATCTCTTTAAACTGTTTTAATGAAGCGTAATGAACGGTACAGAAGGCAAGCTGCGAATAAAGATTTCCCGCTCAAACCTAATTTAAAACTACATCCCCTTCGTTAGTCCCCTTTCCCATGAAGCATGTCACTCCCCCTCCCATCCAGATGGTACTCCTGGCATATCTCAACTCCGTGTCCTTGATGTGTTCCATACCCATAATAAACCTCTTTACACTCCAACTTCACACCCCCTCCCATCTGGCAACCTGAGAGAATGAAATGATGGGAGATGCCCTGGTAAGGGTTTCTGTGAAACCTTTGATCTGGGGATCTGACACCAGACAGGAAACCAAAACCATGGTTACTAATACTACCTTCATTGTAAAGTTACAGTAACTGGCTCTTTCAAGTCTGAAAGTGCTTTCCCCCTCCCCTGCCTTTACTTTCCTGGGCAACACGGGGCAAACATGGATTCCATGCCCATTTTGGCACCCCCCAGTGCTCATTTTGGTGCCCCCCCAGCATGGCACCCAGGGCACATGCCCAACTTGCCTCCTGCCAGTTGCAGCCCTGTCTAGGCTGCAGCTCTTCCTCCTGACTCCCAAGGTTGTTCTCACAGCCCATTACAGCTTCTCTGTTATTACAGAGAACTATCATAATTCCTTAGCTAGGAGGGACAACTCATCCTGCCCTCTTCCCCATCCTGTTCATCTGGGGCTTTGGTTTGCTTCCTTTTAACACAACAACTTAGGTTGTGCATCACAATCTGACAAAATCTGTAGAGCAGCCATCCAGAACCAAGGCACCATCTAGATAATATGGACTTCAACTCCCAGAAATCTCCCTCCAGCATGACTATTGCTAAGAATTCTGGGAATTAAAGCCCTCACACCTAGAGGGTGCCAAAATTGGGATTATGAGCAGAAGGTAATGTTAGTGAAAGTTCTTTGGGTTTTAAAATGGATTTCAGATTGAGAGCTGGCTGGCAGACTGATATTTCCCATATCTGTATTCCTGGCAACTGAGAAGTGGGGGAAGCCACTGCTTTTAAAATACAGGCAGTGAAGAAACCAAATAGTTAGACAACAACAGAATATCGGCTTCTACTTAAATGTCTGCAGTGGTTGTACATCTTCAACATTTTACTTTGTGATGTAATTTGTGCTTTTTGTGGACATCAGTTCAAACTCAAATCACCTTTACCTGATTTTTAAATATAATTTTAAGAAATATTGTTACTTTTTATCCTTATAATAAAATACTGTAAGGGAGAAAAAATGACCAGTTATTTCTGTAAAGATGCTCTGAGCACCTGGAAAATGGTGCAGGAACCAACATTCATAATAAGGAAGGGTTCCTCAGTATGAACCAATACAATTGTAAAACATCAGTGATGATTTCCTGATCCACACTGTAAGTTCTGGGTGCTTCAAAATGGTAAAGGATATCAAAGGTTGAAAAGGGGAGATGCCAAGGAAGAGGCTTTATGTATTCTAACAAAACATGTTTTGACAAGTCCTCCAGTGGATTATAAGGGTGATAGCCCTGTTCTTATATGCATTATCTGAGTTTGCTAGACATACAGAAGAAAATCTAACAGTGTATTGGCATATAGACAAGAGGTATAAGGTTATTCCTGCATGTATTTTCTTGGAAATCTCACTGAATGAAGTAGCTTTCACTTCTAGATACATATGAGGGCTCCCATGACTTGCTGCCTGCAAATTAATTTGCCCAGAAAATAACACTTTTTTAATCTGGATGTTATGCAGAAATACATATACAGCTCTTATCAGATAGGACTCCTGCCAGCTAGCAATTCTTCATCAAGACTTTTTAGGTTAAAAGTTCAACACTGATGCTAAATTGCTGGCTCAGAGTCCAGATCTGTTTGCGTAGTACTGAGGTTCCAGAGTCATTAAACCCACATTATCCTGTGTCCAAAATACAGAATGAAAATAAAAAAAGTACAGTGAAATACTGTGCTTAACCTTTCCATAACAGTTTGATTTCCAGTGGGAATGCAAAGTTGATTCCACACTGGGAGTCCCGGAAATTCCCAAGTACCCTAGCTATTAAATTCATTTGTGGTAAGTGGAAAGCTTGTATTGATGATTTTTCTTAAGAACATGCTTTTGGACTGCCCTCAGCACTAACCCCTGAAATGCTGAAGAAGTAAATGTGATTCTGTTCATAGCTTGTCACATAAGGGTCAACTAACAGCAATCAACCCATAACTTATAAATAGCTGTAGGAATAGCTAACCCACTTAATATTATCTCTCTGTAGGAGGAGGAGGGTAAAGATGCAATTACTTTTCCATCCAAAGTCTGAACATCAATAGAACTTTCTCAAGAGCTAAACCAACCAAACCACATCCTTTATCTTGAAGCAGCAAGTAGTAGCTTCAGCTAACGTTTCCTGGACCTGGAAGCTAAGTGGGGTACGACTGGTCAGGATATGAATAGGAGACTCTCAGGATTGTAGACTACATTGGTAAGTTAGAAAACATCTTGGAAGAAGCCAGTAGCAAACCACTTCCATACTTTTGCCAAGAAAAGAGTATGGTTATAGTATATCTATGTTATCACTAGGGGTTAAGCTTTGCTCAGAGGAAGCTTTAACTGTTTTTGATATTATTGGTAATGATTGATATACCTGGGACTAGAACTGGAATCTTCTGGTTTCTGATAGTGTGCTAGTCTCTGTAGCAGGGCTAAAAAAAGAGTAGTCTTCTTCTCAGCCTCCCCGCATAATCCCACAGGCAGCTGTAGGTTCTTCACGACTGGCTAGCAACAGATTCCCACTAAGCATGGATCTTTGCCTAGAGAATAACTAGTTTGGATCTTGCCTGTCTCTTCCTGTGCCATAAACCTATTTCTACATATATTACTTTTATCTGTTCTTCCTGTTTCAAGGTATGTAAGGGGTAAACCAGTAACTTCGTAACGTCTTGGTGTCTTACCTTAATTCCCCAAGCTCCCATAGATGTCTTTTCATGTCTGTTGTAAAAATCGTGGCATTCCTTGACTTTTTTTCCCATTCTTCTCATAGAGACCCTGCAGGGAGAGCAATATTCATATGCAATAGGTGTCTGCTCTTTAAATTAATGGATCTGTACATGTGGTCATGAAAAACCTCTCATAAATTCCTTTCCCTCCTAAAGCATGAAACTATCCATATCCAGCCATTATGTAAATGGACTTTACATTCAACGTATACTGCTCTTCTATACCTGCTACAACCATGTTATTGAGGGGTGCAATTGTACTGAGTTTCAGCCTGGGTATTGTGTACAACTAACATACTTTTCTAAAAAAATACAACTCTTCATAGCATAATGGAGCAAATGAGAAAGATAAGAATCTTTCATTTAGTTTGCAGTTTGAAGGTAATAGGTAGAAAAGTACACTAAAATGTAATACAGTTTTATACTCAAGAAATTACATTTCTTTATTTTTTTAGTAATTTTAGATAATGTACACCTTGTCTCCACCAGTACCTGCCTCCAAAGCAAGTTTTTCGTGCATCTGATGATGTAATGCTTACTCTGTGAAAGTTTGAGCAACAATAAAACTTTGTGCTGTGATAAATCTGTTAATCATTAGTGTTCCCCTTGCCCAAGTATTATAATATTTTAACAAACGTACTCTTGAAGTGTGATTTTAATATTGGAGATGGGATAAGGCTTTGACCCTTAATTGGGATCCATAGTCCTCTTTGACAAAAGTTTCTATTTCTGTGTTTCTCACAATTTTTCAGATCCTGTCTCTAAGCAAGTTTCCAATTAAATGCCTATAATATTGCCTACATGTGTGAGTGACATTAGATGTTCGAATGGTCACTCATGCCCTGGTTATCTCCCACATAGACTACTGCAATGTGCTCTACATGGGGCTACCCTTGAAGAGTATCTGGAAGCTACAGCTGGCGCAAAATGTGGCTGCACAAACAGTTTTAGGAGCTCCTAGGAGGACACATATAACACCGTTGCAATGCAAGCTGTATTGGGTGCCAGTTTGCTTCTGGATCCAGTTCAAGGTGTTGGTTATCACCTTTAAAGCTCTACATGGCATGGGTCCAGGCTACCTGAAGGACCACCTCACCCCCATTACACCGACCTGTCCCACCCAGTCAGGCAGAGAGGTCATGTTGCGGACCTTGTCCATGAGGGATTGCTGACTGGCAGGGTCCAGGAAAAGGGCTTTCTCTGCCATAGCACCTGCCCTTTGGAACAAGCTACCCCCGGGGGTAAGACAGGGCCCCACTTTCCCAGCCTTTTGGAAGGAAGTAAAAATATGGCTATGCCACCTGGCCTGGGATGAGAGGGGGGACAGCTATTCATGGGGGTGGTTGGCTTCTGAGAATAGACACAAATAGTAGTAGTATGTCTATTTACAAACAAAATCATTTCCTAAATGGCTTTCTGATGACAAGAGTACATTTTGGATGCTTCATTTTTGAACAGGAGGCAACAAAAGGGAAGGCATACAAATGTAATATCTCTTGTATTTCTGAACTAGAGAATAGTTATATGCTTCATTTCAAAATGGGAAACTCAGGAGTGTTTGGAGAGTAGCTAAATTGGCCCAAACACCCAAGTAGCCATATCCATTATTTGCTCAAAGGGTTCTGAAGTTTTGGTGATACAAAGTCCCATCATTTGATGTCTCCAAGTCCCACCCCAACCTCCATGTCAATGTGGCTGTGTCAGGCAAAGAAACCCTAGATGCAGATGTCCAATCAGATTGGTGAATCCCACTCTCATTGTGTTCTTTGCCTCTGGCCTTGTGTGGGAAGGAAACTGCATATTTTTGGCGACAGGTACAGAGATGTGATACACATACCCCATGTACTCTTTTAATTAGGCTGTGAAGGGGACAACAGGTTGAACATCATTTGCATAATTGCTGCTATGGGAACTTGGGAACTAATTATTTGTAGGAATGATTAACCCAGGATTACTGTTTTGTAAGCCTGATTTTGTCCATTCCATTGGGAGGGGTGGGGAAGTAAAGCAAATGTCAGTCAATATTAGTGGGCATACAGAATAATGTAATATGTGTTTACATTTTCTGATAAAACTTGCTGTGGAAGGGGAGAAACAACTACATTAAATTAGATGTGTTTGGCTACCAGGCCAAGTGGCTTTGAAATGAACACGTACGCCCTGTCAGAGGAAGAGGACGTTGTTATAATTAAGGTCTCTGGCAGAAATCCAGACTCAACTCCCTGACCTGGACCAGCCTATTGACTTAGCTGGATGGGAAATAACAGGCTGAGGAACAGTGGAAATGATAGATCAAGGCATTACAAGGAATTGCTGCATATTTGTAGAAAATACCAGAATTGCAAAGCCAAACACAGTTCAGAAGAAGCCTGGGTATAAGATAAACAAAAGTTTTCTGGAGGGAATTCCCCATGGTTATCTTGGTACACAATTTCCTAGAGATATAAAATATGACAGCTCTACTTTTTTGTTTCTGAACAAATCCCTCCCTGTTGAACAATGTTTACTATCCTGACAGGAAATTTTAAATAATAGGGTAATTTTTTGTCAATATTAATTTTCACAAATTACATACTGTATTTTAATTTTTTTTTCAGCTGTGAACAATATAGAATATCCCCCACAATCAAAATATAGCAGTACTTTATCATCTGGTCCTCTTGTCCAGAAATTTGTACAGGCATTCCTAGAATACATGTCCCTAATTGTTATCCTGACTTAGGGCAATAAATGCATTCTTGAAAAAATGCATGATATGCAAAAGATAGAGGATACTGAGAGAAGGTTGACAGGAAGGCTGTCAAAAGGAAACTGCATGTATTAGAGGTGTGCAAAATATTTTGCGGTCAGAATTGCCCATTTCAAAGTTGGACCACTTTGGGCAGTCTTGGAGTACCCTGTTTCAAGATCAGAATTCTGACATTGGAATATATATCCATATTCATACTCATTTTATTCTTGCAACAACCCTAAACTGAAGGATAATGAGTGGAGTTTTGCAGTTCTAAGAGAATAGCCTAACCATCATTCAGCATTAGCTTTCAACATGCACATTTTGGGAAGATTTAAGTCAATTAGGCCAAACATTTTAATGATTTTTTTTCACATTAAAATAAGCTCCTTGACAAATCCAGCATTCTGTTTTTCCACAGTGGCCAATGAGAAGACATGAGGGAGTCCACTGCCCTCTGTCACTACATTTTTAATTCCATGTAGACTTCCTCTGAACTTAATTGTAGCCCCAGAGGAATACAGATAAAATCCATATAAATCAAATCAACAATACAATAAACAAATACATTAACAATTGCAGTCATCTAAAAGCAGCAAAGGCTAGAACTGGCTTTGCTAGAGATTTAACAGTGCCACAGAGATAAAATTACTTAAAATGCAACATGGCATAAAAATATAAAGATTAAAAGTCCCGAGTGATTAAGAATGTTTTTGCCTGTCATCCAGTGTGCAATAAAGACATTAAGGAGATTCCTCAATAAAAAGGCCTGCTGGTAAGTAACCACCTGCCTTATCTTAACAGGCAAGATTCCTCAGAGCAGGACCTCCTACAATTTTTAGGATTGTGGAGGAAGAAATGTTACTTAAGCTACTGTGGCCTCAAGTCATGAGGGCTTGAATCTGTTCCAGAAATTAATTAGGAGCTAGTGAAGTAGATAAAATCAATGTAATTACAGAGAGCTTTCTCCAACTTGATTAGGATAATGTGAGCTGATGGCCATTGTCACATCTTGTCTGGTGTATTAATACACTACCTTGTTCCATCAAGGCCAAACGTGTTTTACTTGAGCAATGGGGCACTAAAGATGTTCTGAGCTAAGTCACAGCATCTTTGCAGGCAGCAGTTGGATGACAGAAGTCTGCTGGACTAATCATACAAAGGTGGCCGATTTTGATTTTCCTTAATGAGATTAGGGGGAATTCTCATGAAATGAATATGTAATACAGATTGCTGAAAAGGAAAAAAATGCTGCATGCTCTTTCTCTAACTTTTTAAGCTAACATCCTGATCTTTGAAATAATTTTAAATTGTTGTTCTGAACATCACCCACCTTCCTCTCTTGCTTACAAATGGACTCCCTTTCCTTCAGTGAATTAACCCTAGTTTCAAAGTTCACTTTTTGAACTTTGATCAGGCTAAGCAGCAGTACAATCAGGTTACAATATTTCTCCCTGCAAAAGCACAAGCATTTGTAAAATCTAATGTGCTCATTATTTCTAATTTAAGCTTTTAGGATCCATGGCTAATGTTGTCTTCCCACTCTTCTCTTTCTCTCACTAACTCATACAGTATATAGACTTAACCATTTGCACGTAACTATCAAACTTTAGGGGTTTGGGGAACTATGAATTATGAATGCTGCAACCTACACAGACTGTGTTTATAAATTTTCAGTAGCGTTCGTCACCCTGTGATTTCATCAGTGGTTTCTATTTTTAAAACCTCCAGACACACTTATGTGCCTATGCTCTGCAACAGTCAAGAGGTTAGAATTTTCCCTTCATAGAGAATGCTGACTCCAAGCATGGTGGTGGGCTGGATGCTGGAAAATTTTACAGCTTCTAAATATAGATTTTATAATGGAGAAGAGTACAGTAAACCTTTTACTGCTTTGCTGTTGGATAACTGCAGTGCTTGTGTGTCATCTGTAGATTTTCTCCAACACCTGGTCAGAAAAGTATTGAAATAGAATTGAATAGCTGCAAGAAACCTATTTAACAGGGTTTTCCCATGGCCATCCTGTTGCCTTTGATTTAAGCATGGAAATGAGTGTGAGGCTTTGTAAATGCAGCTGTTCAGGATATCATGCACCAGTCACTATACAGGACTGGCAGTGTAAGTAGATTTGGGCTTTGATTTACTAGTTTGCCTGCTGTAAATGACCCTTTGCCCTTTAAAAGCAGGTTGCTAGGGCCTTCTTACTACCAAACAGCAAGGAGGAGATTGGACAGCCATAACTTTTTCTGTAGTTGCTTGTGACACTTAATGAAAAAGTATGTTTATTTACTTTCCCTTGGCACTGATTTCAGATTGTAGAAATACTGTTGGAGTTTTGAGATTCTCAGCTAGGAAATTTCTCAAATCACTCTGTGTAACTCTTGAAGCTTGGTCTGAACACTGTCCAGGTGAAATATCAAGCAGTGCACCATATCTGAATGGTTTTATGTACTATTGTACTTACTTGATCAATAAGCCACTCGCTTGCCCACTGAGGAGGATCTGTTCATCTGTTCAGCAAATGTGAGAGTCTTCTAGTTGCAAAATAGGGAAATCAGTTTTAGGCTGCATCAACAGAATGTACATTATGGAAAATAATTTTCCCACTTTTTTCTGCTTTGGTCAAGGCCTGCTCAAATACTGTGTCATCTTGGGTAACACATTTTAGGAGGAGTCAGAAAAATTGGAATAATTCAGAGAAGAGCAACAAAGGGACTAGAAGCTAAGTCCTATGAAGTGAA
Source organism: Candoia aspera (assembly GCF_035149785.1). Taxonomy (NCBI): domain Eukaryota; kingdom Metazoa; phylum Chordata; class Lepidosauria; order Squamata; family Candoiidae; genus Candoia; species Candoia aspera. The sequence goes on along the minus strand of NC_086153.1, from coordinate 59,799,003 downwards.
TGAAGGGCTGTATAGGTATAGTTTTGAGAAACGGTTACAGAGGGGGGGATGTAATAGCACTTTCTAAATATCTGAAAGGGTATCACACAGAAGAAGATCAAGACTTATCCTCTTTTATTCTAAGTGCAGGATATGGTTTAATGGACTGAAATTACAGGAAGTTAGATTTCAGTCAAAAGTAAGACAAAACTTCTTAAAAGTAAGAGTGGTTCAGTAGTGGATCCAATTATCCAGAGAGGTGATGTCCTTTCCCTTTTGTTGGATATTTTAAGTAGAAGCTAGACAGCCATTGTGTCTGGGATGGTTTAATTTGCATGCCTCCATTGAACAGGAAGTTGAACTGGGTGGCTTGAACGGGCCCTTCCAACTCTATAATTCTTCCTTGGAGTCCTATGCATGCTTCCAATGGATAGTACCATGTATATAGTTTGTTCACCTGAGGTACTGACCATGGTGCTGTTTGCACACGTAGTTAATCACAGTAACAGCAGAAAGCATAGTATAATAGAGCTGGAAGGAGGGCACATAGGCTGTCAAGTCCAAGCTTCTGTTTTATGCAGGAATCCAAATTAAAGCAAAGCAGAATATCTTCTTGTAATATGCTCCCATGTTGATGCCTTGAATTAAGTGAAGTGAAATAAAATTAATGAAGAGGTTGGTGTTACTATTGGATGAGGGAAAAAAACAACTTTATGCAAGGTTAGTGAGCATTAATCAGATTGAAGGATACTCATCTATATGTTGGGGCAGAGCAGCCTTCCCCAATGTGGTGCTCTCATAAATGTTTGAACAACTCCCTTAACTCTTAGCTGTAGCAAATGGTTTTGCTGGCTGGGAATTTTGGGACTTGTAGTCTTGAAATACTTTGAGAACATCAGCTTGGGAAAGATTGAACCTATTAGCTAGTGTTTGTTAGCAAGTGCTTCATTAATGTAAAAAAAGAACCAAAACTTCTCAGGAAGCAAGGTATAGATCCATTTTTCCCCTCAAATGGAAAAAATGCAAAATGTGCAAAGCCAATTGCTTGCTGTTCATTTTGATTTCATTTTTTTCCTCTTCAATTGTATGTGTTCTGCTGTTACATAGTAATAACAAAAGCATGATCGTTTGCTTTTGTGGGGCTGCTTGGGGGTGCATGATCCCACTCAAAATCTTTTGCATTCATAAGAATGGCCTTAAAACTCACTGCTAATTCTGTGGACCCCAACTCTTCCTTCATGCAAATATCCAAGGAAGTTAGATGCTTGGATTCTTTGTTTCTGTTAAATCATTCAGCAAATTTTCACTGATACGGAAAGGAAGCATAAAACGGATTAAGAAGAAACATCAGGAACCAAACAATGATATTTTGATTTTCTTGTTTTTTAAAGAGCTGGCATATTTGGACATCCCTGAGCGCAGCTTATTTGATGTGGTGACTTAGTTCTATAGCTACCATTGTAAAGGTAATGTTTCTAGGGCATGTACTTGGTCTTCACAAGGGCACAAGGCAGCCTTGTTCAGGCAGATAAACAACACAGTGTGTCTTACGGCGGATTAAAGTGAACCAGTTACAGCAGCCTGCCTGACAAAACTCAGCAGTATTGCTGTTGATGTAGCACTGAGGGATTCTATTCACCTGCCATCTTCCTCCCTTCTTCCCTGGTGCTTAGAGAAGCCAGTATTTTGAAAGACAACTTTAATTATTTATTCTGTAGTTTATTCTGCAGATTAAATGAAGAGGATGAAAAACTTGGGGGGGGGGGGAATAACACAAATAAACCTCCAAGCTGCTAGACAACTAGTCCCTTAAAAGGACAAAATATGCAGGATCTTGTGGACTGCACAGATCCTTCCTTTCAGACTCCTGGCAGGAGACTTCCTGTTTGGATGTATGGCTCACAGTCTGTGTTGTGTGCTAAGATCCAAGCATTTCCTCCTCTTTTTCCCTTCCCTTTTTTCTCTTCACTCAAGAAACCTTTCTAGCACAGAGTTGCTATCAGAATGTAAATTGGAAGGAATATGTTAGATGGTTATGCTGTCCACCCAGCCTGCAAGTTTTAGCCATTAGACTCATATAAAACTGTTGGTCTACTCAGAAGTACTGCAGAGTATTGATTAACTGGTGGCCAGTTTACTCAACAATATGTAGCTTAAGCAACATCTTGCTGCTAAGTATTATAGACTGTGACTAGACTAAGCATTAATTTCTGCTAATTACTTGTGTTCTACTGTCAAGGGCAAGTAGTAAAGTCGAAGGCAGGGAGGAAAACCTATAGCACCCCAAATGCTAGGGAACTATAATTCTTAGCATTTGCTACCTTGGCCATGTTAATGGAGACTGCCAGTTGATGTAGTTCTACTGTGTTTGAATGAAATTCCATAGGGCTCTTGTCTTTAGGAATGAGAGGAGTTAGGAATTAATAAGTACTTTGCAGATGACATTGGTTGGCTTAAGTTAATTTATTTGATGTATTAGTGAAAGTTTGGGCTACCTACTTGAACTTCTGGAGGTGCTTATTGTAGGCATGGAAACAAATGCCAACTCTACTACTTTGGGTAAACCAGTTACTTGTACCTTTCTATATTTTACCAAAATTAAATTCTGGGAAACCGCTGAAACAGCAGTGATTTTCACTGACAAATAAGCTCTGCGGCTTGCAGTTCAGCTTGACAGCTGGAGTCCAGCACTAAGCCGTTAGCTTTTAAATCTATATAACATTGCTGAGTTTCAAACATGTCCACCGGCTTGTTTCAACTGTTCCTTGTTAAGTTTCTCTATAGCATAGGGTTGCACGCAGTGCAAAACAAAATATTTTTGAGTTTAACTGAAATCAGAAGGTCAAGTTTCCAGTATTTTGGAACGGTGACTGAGGAGGTATATAGTGGAATAAGCCATTGCTTATTGTTACAGGGATTTCACCCATTGGTAATCACTCAAAAGATCCTGAATAATTGTGGCTTTAGTTCATTGTATCTTCTCCCTATATTAGCTCTTTTGCAGTGGCTTTACAAATATGATTAATTTATATAGATTGTTTTTGGTCCATTCACAGTTTCACTTTTGGGGCTTAATTTTCAATAGTTTATTTAATACAATTTAGAGACTGCCCAACTCCAAATGCTTCTGGGCAGCTTATATTAAAAGAAGAACAGCAAAAAAGAAACAGATCATAAGTGTCCAGAAGGCAAACTCTGTATAACAACAAAACATCCTACAAAGGCTCAACCACCACTCTGCCCCAAAACTCTGGGCGAATAGCCAAGAAACAATCAGAAATAGTCCTACAAATACCTAGGTGCAGTGCCATGAAGGATTGTATAGATGATAACCAGCATCTTGAATTTCACGCAGAAGCCAACTAGTAGCCAGTGCAGCTGATGGAGCAGCGGCCTCACATGGGTAGTGTGTGGTATGCGCATCACTGCCTATGCCACCATAGTCTGGACCAGCTGTAGTTTCTGAGTGGCTTTCAGTGGCAGCCCCATATGGAATGCATTGCAGTAGTCCATTTGTGAGGTGATTATAACATGATTGACTGTCTGAGAGGCCTCCCAATCCAGGAACAAGCATAACTGGTGCATTAGATGAATCTGTGTAAAGGCCCTCTTGGCCACAACTGCTACCTGCTCTTAAGCAGGAGTTGTAAGTTTAAGGGAACCCCCAGATTGCATACCAGTCTTCAATGTGCAATCCCACTCAAGACTAATTCTGGAAAGTCCCTAGAACTGGGATCCCCAAATATTCACATCCACTCAGTCTTGTCAGGATTGAGCCTGAGTTTGTTCCTCCCTATCCAGGCCTAGTCTCCAGACATTGGGACAGGACCAGATGGTATTGCTTGGTTGGCCCGGGATAGAGATATACAGTTGGATATCATTAACATACTGATTATACCTCACTCCAAACCAACAGATAGTCTCACCCATTAGTTTCATATACTATTCATATACTATATTCATATAACATATGTATATACGTTAAGCAAAAGAGAGTGTTGAGCCCTGAGACACCCCATGAATGAGGGGCCAACAGGCTCAGTCTCTTCCCCCATCAACACCAACTGGGACCAACTATAAAGGAAGGAGGAGAACCATCACAACATGGTACACCCCACCCCCCCGTAAGTCCCCTTCGCAGGAAACCATGAACAATGCTATTAAAAGTTGCTGAGAGATCAGGAAGCACTAGAATGGATGCACCGTCTCCATCCTGGCTCTGTCAGATTGACAAATGTGATCAGAGCTGTCTCTGTACTGTACCCTGTCCTGAAATGGATCCAGGTAATCCATTTCTTCCAGGATCCTCTAGAGTTGCTGCCTAACCACCTTCCCCCAAAAGGGAAGGCTGGAGATGTGACAGTAATTGTCTAGAATTGTTGGTTCATCTGTGGCTTCTTGAGGGGGTGCACCACTGCCTCCTTCAAGATCAAAGGAACTACTTCCTCTCTCAAAAAAGCTGACACTACCACATGGACCTAACCACAAGTCACCTCCTGGACAGCCTTAACCCAGGAAAGATCTGGATCTAATAAACAGGTGACCAGGCTCATATTCTGAAGGACTGTATCTACTCCATCAGGTGTCACAGGCTCAAACCTGATACAGGTAACCCCACAAGGCTGTGTCCCAAGAATCTCAACCAGATCTCTCCAGTTGGAGTCCAACACTGAGCAACTTTCTGCCAGATAGCGAGAACATTCGTTACATTGACCCTGTAGATATTCCTGTGCTCATCCCACCCCAACAAAGAATGAGTCAATCTAAGCAGGGACACCAAACAGCCATCAGCAGATGCAATAAGGGCAGTGAAATAACATTTTCCCACTCTTATTACTATAATGTAATTCCAGATATTGTGTCTGTCTTGTGTTTGATCAGAGTCAGTCTTCCTCCAAAGGTGTTCCGAGCATCTCTTCTGCAGTATGTTGTATTACCTCTGGGTATCTTTTGACTAAATCGTATACTTTTTCTAACTTGTACCCAATTGTGGCGCATAGATCATGCAGTTATTTCTCTGTCCCAAATGAATAAAACTGTTCTGGCTTAAACAAGTAAGAAAGCAAACAAAACTAGAATTGATTGGAAAGGCTGAAAGCTGTTTAGTTAGTGGCTTGTGTTTTCCACTAAGATATCACAGCGGAAATCTTGCAAGACAGTGGTTATTAGTCATTTATTGTTTAATGTTGCCTGTACCTCGTTCATCCCCATTTTTTCAAAAGCTTGCTTAGATACTGTAATTATCTCAAACAAAGTTTTCCATTCATGGAAATTTATTTGAGTTTTTTGTGATGTTTCTTCTCCCTTCTTTGCAGATCATGACTGCTAGATAGCATCCCACATCACAATGACTATGGCTCCCCGAAAACGGAGTCGTCATGCTTTGGGGTTTCTTTGCTGCTTTGGGCGGAGTGACTTGCCTGAAATCAACCTCAAGGACAATAACCCTCTGCAGTTCTTGGAGTTCTCAGTGCCAATCCCACCAGCAGAAGAACTGAATGCAAGGTTCTCTGAGCTTGTGGTAAGTACGTTTAGTTTTCTGAGAGGAGATGTCTCAAAACTTTATCTTGAGTATCTGTGTTAAAATCCCTGAGTTAAAACTTAAAAGAAAATCCCAGCTCTCAGCACCCTCTGGGTGTCTCTTGGGAGAGGAATATGGAAATTGAATGGCATTAGAGGTAAAAGTATATGCAAGTGACACAGGTGACTCACTTCATATAGACAGGAGTGGCAATCATCCAGACCTAATTTAGTCTAACTTATGAATCTGATGATTGTTAGTCATTCAGATTCACAGTAGCACTGGTAATATGGAATTATTTGCTGACCCTTCAATTTGTGGAAAAATAAACACATTTATCCCACGCCTGAAGTTCTCTACGTGGTTTTTTGTTCCTCTATTTTTCAGGGGAGAAAACGTCATATGAAATGACTATTGTAATCTCGACTGAATGTAAATGGAAAAAAGGCCGAAGGGTTTATGACAGTGGTAGTCTGGAATAGAAACTAGGATTATAGGTTGCAGAATCTGCCTTCTAGGCTTCTGCTTTGAACACATTGACAGCAGGCAGGCTGCATTTGTATTGATTGGTTGAGCTGAGGTTTTAATTGAGTGAGAGAAATTCAATCTGAAAGTGAAATAGTGTAAATCAGTGACCTGGAAATGTTTGAACAAGTTGTGTACAATTTATTAGCAATTCTACTCTGCAACCCACTGTTGTGCGATGGTGTGTTACAAGATCAGCATACCCAAAAGAGCATTTTGATAGTCAGCCACTAATTTTGCAGCAGCCCTTAACTGTACAGGCGGTCCTTGCTTACCAATGGTAATTGGAACTGGGAACTCTGTTGCTAAGCAACACAGTTTTAAGGGGTGATGTCATGTGACTGCACTGTCTTACCAGAGCAGTTCCAGCAGTCCCAGTTGCCATTGTTAGGTGAATCCTGCATGGTTGCAGTATCCCACAGTCACATGGTCATCATTTGTGACCTTCTTCTGGCTTCCCCATTGGCTTTGCTTGTTGGAAGCCGGCAGTGAAGGTCTCAAATTGTGATCACATGACCGCAGGATGCTGTGACATCATAATTGTGAGCTGGTTACCAAGTCCCTGAATCGCAATCATGTGACCGCAGGGATGCTGTGATGGCCGCAACTATGAGGACTGGTCATAAATACCCCTCATTTAGCACCATTGTAACTTTGAACAGTCACTGAACGAGTGGATGTTAAACAAAGAGTATCTGTAATAAAGGCTACAGTTTGGCCTTTGATATTTGCCATTTGCTTTGTAGAAAGTATAATACAATGCTGCTGCATTTGATTCCACTGATATTTGTACAAGCCATGAGCTTAGCATCACATTAAGCATCAAAATATGGGCCAGAGCTCTACCTTTCTTTTTTCTTAAAAAAAAAGGGGGTGAATAAAATGCAGTCTTAACAAAAACAGGCTGACTTTCTTGTCATCAGCTCAGTAAATATTAATTATCCTTGGATGCTTCACCTGCTTTCCTGGGAAACATCTTGGCTACTTCTGCAGTGAGTCATTGGTTGACTTGCTTTCTCCCACCTCCCGCCTCCTTGATTTTATCATTTTAATTCTCTCCCAATTTTTGGCACCACTTTAAAAAACACGCTTTGATGGATGATGGGCTCATAGTGTGATTAGTTTTCTTTCTGCAGCCCGAGGAAAAAACTCCAGACTTTCTTGATTAGACGTTCAGATACCAACCTAGTTCTAGATGTTCTTGACAAACCTTTAGGAGTTTGTCTAGAATTTAGCATTGTTTAGTCAGCATACTCATGTGGCGCAGAGTGGTAAGTGGCAGTACTGCAACTGAAACTCTCCCCACGACCCAAGTTCGATCCCAGCAGAAGCTGGATTCTCGGGCAGCTGGCTCAGGTCGACTCAGCCTTCCATCCTTCTGAGGTTGGTAAAATGAGTACTCAGCTTGCTGGAGTAGGTGACGACTGGGGAAGGCAATGGCAAACCACCCCGCTGCAGTCTGCCAAGAAAATGTCGCGAAAGCAGCATCCCCCCAAAGGGTCAGACATGACTCTGTGCTCGCACAGGGGACCTTTCACCTTTCCCAGTCATCATACAGAGGCTCTGGTCTTGCATGGAACTTATTTATTTCGCCTTCCCTGGATAGAATGGTCTCCTAAATTTTTGCCACTTACCTGCTTCTTATGTGCAATTTAGAGGCAACAGATCATTGATGGAAAATTAAACCATTGGAGACCTTTTCTGTACTTACGTGCAAACATACTGCTGCTCCATGTGAGATGAGTGGTCATATAAATTTGACAAATAAATTAATAAAATTGTCTAGTTTTCCCTCTGATCTTTGAGAAATTTTCTTTTGTCATCTTGTTTCTTGGTAAACTTACCTCTCCTATTATGCATTATATTGACTCTTTGCTTGATGTCTGATCACAGTTACCTTCTTTTATACCCTAATAACAGATGAGGATTGGATTGTCTGGTTAGCTACTGCTAGCTTTGGCTAAAACACCTGTCTCAAACCCAGCAGTCGACTTTGTATAGAATTTGACATCTTACTTAGACCTAGTACAACTTCTGTCCAGTATGCTTGATGACTTCAGGAGTATATAAGAATTCTTAGTAATCTTTGTTAATTGTGTTTATAGTTTAATGATAGTTCATTGTGTGTGCTGTCTTTATACGATCAGCTGAAAGCAAGCCTAGAAATAAAGAATAAGGGTAATAATAATTAAAATTATTCTGAGCACTTGGATAAGGCTCTGCTCTTATAAACTGGGTCATAAACTCTCCTACATTAACCAGACTCTGTTGAACGATGTTTTGAGATTCCTTTAGGAAAGAGGAAAGTCAGCATTCAGAGAATGCTTTATAACTGAATTAGTTTATCTTGAGAACTGTGCCTATCTAGGCCTTGTCTTAAGATAGGCTGTCAGATGGAAAGGAACTTCTTGAATTAGTGTTGTCTCTCTTTCTTCTGGCATTGTTGGAATAATGCAGAGGCCTCCCTATACTTTAGAGGATGCTGGCAGAGTGAATCTGTACCCCATCAGTTGTGAATCTGGCCCAAGGCCATAATTCTAGTGTGTCTTGGCTAGCTCCCCATTTTTCTCTGGCATGAGTTACATTGCTTGTAATGAAGTGCTTTTGCAGTTGGTGGTCTGTGAAAAATGTGCCAAGCTGGTTGTATGTCTGCTGGCAGTGTGGGCTGTTCTGAGAGCATATATTTTTCTTTGTGCAGATTTATTGACTGAAGAGGAAATAGGAGAATCTGGAAGATTTGCTCCCCACCTCTTTTCCCTAAACTTTCAAGGTGTTATAAATTGCCATGTTGCTGTTTATTCATTTAGTCACTTCCGACTCTTCATGACTTCATGGACCAGACCATGCCAGAGCTTCCTGTCGGTCGTCACCACCCCCAGCTCCCCCAAGGATGACTCCGTCACCTCTAGAATATCATCCATCCACCTTGCCCTTGGTCGGCCCCTCTTCCTTTTGCCTTTCACTCTCCCTAGCATCAGCATCTTCTCCAGGGTGTCCTGTCTTCTCATTATGTGGCCAAAGTATTTGTCCTAACGGTCAGGAATCATGCTGAGACGAGGAGTAGGTCTCTAGTGTTTATTACTGCTACACAAGACAGAATCCTAACAAACTGAAGAAGCATGGGAAAACCCAGACAGATAAACCCCAAACATTAAGGCGGGTCTTATCTGTGTCTCTTTGAATGGCTGCTTAATTCCTCAGTACTATGCATGCATTTCCCCCCCTGGATCGAGGCCCCCTCCTGCTCGCCATCAGTACTCATGACAGTATTTCAGTTTTGCCTTTAATATCATTCCCTCAAGTGAGCAGTCTGGCTTTATTTCCAGGAGTATGGACTGGTTTGATCTTCTTGCAGTCCAAGGCACTCTCAGAATTTTCCTCCAGCACCACAGTTCCAAAGCATCTATCTTCCTTCTCTCAGCCTTCCTTATGGTCCAGCTCTCGCAGCCTTATGTTACTACTGGGAATACCATTGCTTTAACAATGCGGTCTTGTTTTTACCGACTGTACAGATGTCCGCCACCTTTGGCTGCAAAGGATGTAGTCAATCTGATTTCGGTGTTGTCCATCTGGTGAAGTCCATGTATGAAGCCGTCTCTTAGGTTTTTGGAAGAGAGTGTTTGTTATGCAGAGTGAGTTATCTTGGCAAAATTCTATCAGCCTATGTCCTGCTTTGTTTTGTTCTCCCAGGCCATGCTTACCTGCAATTCCAGGTGTCATCTGACTGCTCACCTTAGCATTCCAGTCTCCTGTGATGAAAATAACGTCTCTTTTAGGCATATTGTCCAGTAGGTGCTGCAGATCCTCATAGAACTGATCTACTTCAGCTTCTTCAACATCTGTGATTGGGGCATATATTTGGATCACTGTGATGTTAGATGGCTTGCCCTGAATTCAAATTGAGATCATTCTATCGTTTTTTGGATTGTATCCAAGCACTGCTTTAGCCACTTTACTATTAATTATGAAGGCTACTCCATTTCTTCTGTGTTCCTCTTGTCCACAGTAGTAGATCTGGTGGTCATCTGATGTGAAGTGGCCCATTCCAGTCCATTTCAGTTCACTGATGCCCAAAATGTCTATCTTTAATCTTGGCATCTCACCAATAACCACATCCAATTTGCCCTGGCTCATAGATCTTACATTCCAGGTTCCAATGGTGTGTTGATCCTTAGAACATCGGATTTGCCGTTCACTACCAGAACCATCGGCCGCTAGCTGTCCTTTCGGCTTTGGGCTAGCTGCGTCATCACATCTGGGGCTAGTTGAACTCATCCTCTGTTCCTCCCCAGTAGCATTTTGACCATCTTCTGACCTGGGAGTCTCATCTTCCGATGGTATACCAACATATCTCTGGTTTTACTGATCCATTTAGTTTTCATGGCAAGAATATTGGGGTGGGTTGCCATTACCTTCCCCTGGGATCGCATTTAGTCTGACCTCTCTGTCATAACCTTCCCGTCTTGGGTGGCCCTTCACAGTTTAGCTCATGGCATCACTGAGGTGCTCAAGCTCCAGCATCATGACAAGGTAACGATCCTTTGCTGAAGATAAATTGCCATTGTTCTATGGAATTCTGATTTGGATTTTTCCAAGGCCTTCTGGAATATAATATAATAGGTGGCAACAATTTGGTTTATAGCATCCTTTGATATTGCAGATTTCACAGATTAAATCAAACATTTCCCTTATAGATTGAAACATGAAAGTAAAGTACAAATATTGCAGATTTGAGCTGTTAGATGAGAGTATTGTCAGTCAGAAGTCAACATAGAAATGCAAATAAACCTTCTGGGGAAAGGGTGTCATGACAATAGCAATAATAAATGATAAAATCTAATTATAGACTATGGGATCTACTACATTACAGCTCGATTCTGTTTACAGCATTTTACTTTCATTAGAAGGCTTTTTAAAAAATATATATACAACATTGGGGTACAGGTATATAATAAATCCCTCATAAAGTGAGGCATCCGTCAACCATAATTAGTTTGTCAGGAATTCATCATGACTGAGAAGTATTTTCCTCAGCTCTTTATTTTCGTTGTCTCTCTTGTTGAACAGGTTGTTACTGTAAGTAAAATGGGCTTCTTTTACTTTTGCAACCTGCTGTGTAATTTATACAAAAGCTTTAAACATGCTTGCAGACCTCCCACTCTTCAGTGATTTGTATTATAATTACTGTGATTGCAGAATGACACAGAACTAAAAAGAGAAGGTTAGAATTTTATTTATCATGTTTTATAATCCTGTTCCACTTTTGGGAATCTCTGGGTAACTTACATGATGTACAGATGAAGCATTATTGTTATCTTCAGATCCTGCCAGTTGTGGGTTTGACTCCAGCTCTGATATCAACTCATATTTTTATGAAAGTTCTCCCATGTGTACATACACATACAGCTTGTGTATATACAGCCAGTTTGGTGTAGCGTTTAAGTTGCTAGCTGAGAAGCCAGGAGACTGTGAGTTCTAGTCCTGCTTTGGGCATGAAAGCCAGCTGGGTGACTTTGGACCAGCCACTCTCTCTCTGCCCAACTCACCTCACAGGGTTGTTGCTGTGGGAAAATAGGAGGCAAGAGGATTAGTTATGTTCACTGCCTGGAGTTGACCAAATATAAAAAAAGGCAGGATAACAATACAACAACGATGATGATGATGATGATGATGATGATGATGATGATGATGATGAAGAATATGCCATTTACTGTAAGTTCCAAAAGGGAACACAATGTCCAAAGGATTTTTGAGAATATGACAGTCCCTTAACTCTGTGCAAATCACATATATAACAAGCATTATGTAGCATAAGAATGAAGTTAGGTAGCCTCTGTTCTGATTTTAGTGGTAGCTGAATTCCTGCCTTTATTCTGTCATCATCTCACATTGGTCACGTGGCAAGGGTTGTGGATATCCTTAAGCAACTTTTTAAAAGTTGTTTTAAAGCCTCTAAATTCTTAGCATACTTCCCCCACCCCTTATTCTACTACTGTTTTATATCTGTCAATCTGTGTCTGTCAGACAATAAATCAATTCCAGGAGCTGGATAAAATCCAAATAAATAAATACAAATGATAAAATAGGCCATCCAGTCAAGTCGGTTGGACGATTTAGAAAATATGCAAAAAAAGTAATCCTTCACATCGTGATAATCTAGAATCTACCACAAGCTGTAATGATGCCACTGACTTGAAGAACTTTTGAAAGGGATTGGATAAATTTATGGAGGATGTGTATAGAACATATATTCCTAGGCCATTCTGTCCAGCTGAGTTAAACTGATCTGCATGAAGTACAAATTAAAATGCCTTCTATCCATTCTTACCTTTTGTGCATGTAGGAAGTGCTTCAAAAATATTTGATGCAATAGCTAACTATAAAAATGTGTGGCTATGCAAAAACCAAATGATGATTGTCATAGGTTCAATTACATGCCACTGTGTCTTTTCTGGAATGATGATAGTGGTGGTAGGGAGATATACATAAAATTACTTACTCATTATGTTGCTTTATTTGCAAGATTGTGTAAAGATGTGTAGTCATCCAGTTTGAAGCTCAGTTTTTCCTGAATGATCAGCTATCATTGGTGGCAAGGGCTCCTGAAACTTCCACAAGGATCTGAGCCACGTGAATCTTTTTCAGAAATATGGAGCACTTTATACATGTTTAATCATGCTGGTAATGGCCATCCTGGTTTAGAGTCCCCACAGAATTCTCACCACATAAGCAGTTCAGATGCTTAGCAGTGTGCTACCAAGCAATAGGTCACTGTTAGATAAGGGATCAGATGCTGTGCATCAGGGACAAGCTTCCTGGTGCCTTACAGAAAGTTTGAATGTCATTTTTTTTTATCCCCAGCTGGCAAGCAACTCTAGAATTATAGTCCATGGTATCTGAAGGGCAACAGATTGCTTGCCTCTGCAATATAAAAATGTTGGTGACTGGCAAATTTGTCAAATGCTGAATTAAGTCGCAGCCATTCCATTTTTAGGTCATTTAGAGTGGTCATTTTAAGTCACTCCTTTTTAGATTGGTCTTATTAATGGTTTTCTGTTACAATTTGCCTTGATTCATGTTGTACAAGGAGTTGCACATCCAGTTCTCAGGATATTTATTCAGTTGTTTACACAGGGCTGGATCCAGTAAAATGCAAATCCATTTCCATCCAATCAGAAACTTCCCATCCAGGTCCCTCAAATCTACACCAGAGGGTTCCTCCAAAGCTCTGAAACAGATGGGCTTGAGGCAGCTGGGGGAAGGAATAATTCTTGTTGGTTGCAGTTGCTGTTCCTTTAGTGGCAAGCCAGTCATACAACCTATTGCATTCGAGAATCTGGTGATTTCCCCTTCTCTCTCATTCTTCTCAAACACAGGAAGAAATTGTTATTTAATTAATCTGAAATTATTTATTTCCATAATAAAAACCTTGTGTGACTGGTTGATGGAAAGAAGCACCAAGAATGGTGTTTTGTTAAGTTATCCCCATGTAATAAGTTAATTACCCTTGTTCGCTGCTGAACAATAAGTCTACTTCCTCTAATTGTTGAGCAAATAGTAATGTGAAAGTACGCAGATTTGGCAGAAAGCCATCAGTTCCCTACTAAAGCAGATCTTAGTCACTGAAGAGTCTGAGTGATATGAATGACGGTCCCACTCAGTTGCGTAACTATTCTCTGGTTACATCTGAGGCAGACTTTTGAAGCAGCATACCGCAAGTAAACAATTGTGATTCTGACTCTCTGGAGCACAAGATTTCATCTCAGTGACTTAATCATGTTGGTGGTGTGGATTTTTCCCCTGGAAAGGGGATGGAAAAGATGAGATGATCAGCTTTGCCAGTTTGGCTTTATCACTCAGATAGGTCTTTGCTCAGGTGGCTGCAGGTATGATTCCAGAGTACCATGCTTGGCTGCAAATGGTCCAACAAAATCAATAAAAAAATATGTTAGCAATTGAAAAAGGTTCCTGTTGGCCCACTCACTGTATTTTAGACTCAGAAATATACTGCTAATTATCACTTTACACAGAATGAGGCGATAAAGTGATAGATCATATAATATCATATTTTAGTTGAAGGGGCAAATTCATAACTTACTTTTAAATTCTGTTGCATTTTTAAAGCTCTCTGCATGTGAAAGTTGGAATATGGTGCATTGGACAGGATGAAATACAGGTTAACAACAGTAATTGGGGCTGGGAACTCCATCACTAAGTGACGCAGTCGTAAGGCACAATGTCACGTGACCATGCCAACTTATGATGGCAGCTCTGGCATTTTCAGTTGTGGTTGTTAGATGAATCCTGCATGGTTGTTAGGCACGACATCACGTGATCACCATTTGTGACCTCCTGTTGGTTTTCTCATTGACTTTGCTTGTTAGAAGCTGGCAGTGAGGGTTGCAAATGGCAATTATGTGGCTGTGGGATGCTGCGACCATCATACTTGCGAGCTGGTTGCCAAGCGCCCAAATTGTGATCACGTGACTGTGGGGACACTGCGACGGCTGCATCTTGGAGGACCAGCCATAAGTCTCCTCGTTCAGTGCTGTCATAAGTTTGAATGGTCGCTGAATGAATGATAGTTAACTGAGATCTACCTGTATATAGGGGAACTTTGAAATAAACCTGTTTCTTTAACTGAGTACTCAGAAAGAATGTTCACCAAACCTACTCACCCCTAGTTCCATATTCTCCTTTTTTGCAAGCTTAGTCCCCTTTTCTCTTGTGTCTCTTCCTACAGCTTCTATACACACACACTCACAGACAGCACTTTGGGGAAGAGGTGTAAATTGCAGCAGGATCCTGAAATATTCCAGGCTATTCAAACAGGAAAACAGATTTTCTGTTAGGGAAGCAATTCGTTGACCTCCACCACTTTCTACAACCTTACCTTTTTAGGGGAAGAGAAAAGAGGATCATCAAAGAGGGAAGCAAATGGGTTAGAGGTGAACCTGTACTCAGTTAAAGAAACTTAGGTTTATTTCAAAGTTCCCCTATATACAGGTAGTTCTCAGTTAACGACCATTCATTCAGTGACTGTTCGAACTTAGGACAGCGCTGAACGAAGAGACTTATGTGTTAACTTAAAGAAGTGCCATTCTGACTATTTGAGTGCAGGTCTTTGCATTTTTAAGGACTTGTGGTTCAAGCTAGTTGCCTCATTCATCTGTAGTATGTGGGGTGGGAAGCAAATGCATGCTTTATAGTGGCCATCAACCTATGCAATCATTTCAGGGGTAAACTGAATTTGGGGCCTTCTAATTTCCTGTTTGTACCCCTGTTTTTGGCAGGTTTCTGCAGTGTTTGTGGACAAAGGAATGCTTCCCTGTAGCCAAGCTGTAATTCATATGTGCTAAAGGAGACAAGGCAGATTTCAACAAAGACAAAAGCTGAGCAGACAAGATGGACAGTTAACTTTCAGCATGTTGCTTGTTTACTCAGAACTAAATTCCCATTTGATTTTAGTGAGTCTTACTTTGTGTACTTTGTACACACAATGAACTTTACATATTGCCTGAATATGAGGGGAAGCTGTAATGCACCTTTTTTTTTTCTACTAGGAGTTTAATGGTAATTGTTTTCCCCAGCCAAGTATATGAAATTACAGGATCATATACTGTATGAGCTTTGGATCAAAACCTGAGCATCTGTGTACCTTGCTGTTGATCCGGCAAATGACCTGTGATGTATAGATTGGCCCTTTTAGTAATTCTCATGAGGCAGCCTCCCTTGCTTCTGCTGGTGCTTTTACATCATGTTGTTAAAGAGAATTCAAGGTTAGCCAAGTCTGGGTCCTGGAGCCAGAGGTCTGCTCAGCAATGTCATTTGGGAAATAGGAAGCATGGAAGGGGAGAGAACTGCTGAGGAAGTGTGAGGGTGACACCAACACTCTGCCTTGGAAATGCGGCCTGCTTTTGGCCCAGGGCTCCTGCTGTAGTGAGATTATTGTCTTTCCTGGCCAACATTCGTGGCATGAGACAGCCGACTTTTGTGTGGAGCAGGAAGCAATCAGAAAGATGTGTGCCTTTGTGCTTTGGCTGAAGCTGAAGTCCAAATTGCCATATTCCCTTCTAAGTGCATCAGAGCTTAACAGCTGAATAGAAAAGGTACATTAAAGAGGAAAATAATCTGGGTGGGAAGCCGGAAAAGTAGCAGCTCTCTTTTAACCTTTCCCACACCTAGCTTTCCTGATAGTGGTCCATCTGAGTGACTCTGACACTGGAAAACAAGGAGGGAAGGAGTAGAGAAAATAAGGGCAGGAGAAGGGCAGGGGAAAAGGAAAATGAAGACTGGGTATGCGGGGTTTCTGCTGAACCAACTAATGTTGTTCTGAGAGACGGACAGATAGACCAGTAGACAGATAATCAAAAGGCTTCTGTTGAATCCAGCAAACTAGGCTTCATTCCATGTTCTCCAAATTTATCACTAGTTCTGACATCAGAAAAGTTGAGCTGGATGATGAATACAGTAGCATGTAAGGATGTTCTGTTGCTGAATATGTCAGAAAAGCTCTCCTTTGGGGTCTGGAGCCTAGTTGCGAGGTTTGAACTAAAAATAATCAACAGCCTTTAAAGGCAGACAGTCTACTTCTTCATTCCTAAATTTTGTGGCACTATCTGGAAAAGATGGAGGCAGAAAGGGTTAGATGGTAGAACTTCTTCAACCAATGTGAAATGTTGGATTGTGCTAACTTTGGAGCTGGTCTAGATAATTGGCAGCATATGTTTTTCCTCATAGCAACACCAGGCAGCCACTTTTTAAAGAGCTAATTTTCTTAAGTGTTTTTAGAAGCAGATTCATGTACACTGCATTATAGCAATCTAGTTTGGAAGTAATTAGTGCATAGGGTAGAAAGCTGATCAGGGTTCAGATGAGAGACCATGAAGAAAATCCATGACTATAACCTGGACTGGAAAGTTAAAACAAAAAATCCCAGAAAAAGGCAGTGGTACTCATTTTCATACTGCTGTCAAGAAAAATGCATGGTTGTATCCATGTGGTCATCATGAGTCAATCCAAGATAGAAGTCACCTTTACTTGAAGCTAGGGATGGCTGTGGGTGTATGCATTGCAGTCCTAAGCTGGAAAAAACAGCATTTTGGGCTGCTGCCACCATCCTTCCTTCTCCATGAGCACAGAAGATTCTTTGGGCACAGCATAACTCCATCCAAGACTTCTTCTGCTTCGCTGACTAGATTGGTTGATTTAAGGTAGCAGGAAATCTGCACAACTAAGTGTTGGGGGCAGCTTAACTCTCATAATATTTTTGACAGAAAACAATAGTGAAAAGAGGCCACATTCAGCTCCTGGAGGAAAGAGTTCTGAAGCCCCCTTACGGAGAAGACCAGATTTACTGTGCCTACCAGTTTCTAGGCAATTACAGTTTTTGAACAAAGAGAGCTTTGCACAGAGCTTAATGCAGCAATTCAGCTTAGATGAGGCCAAAAGAATGTGTGAACTTGGCTAAAGCTACTTTCTCAAGGATGGAATGCACTTATTGCATCAGCCAAAGCACTCTAGGCCGTAGCTGCAGCACATAAATCCAGTAAATCTAAACTGGGTCCAGAGAGTCTTCTAAATGCATCTCATCCTTGTGAGGAAATTATTTCATATGGAGAAAGGAGATACTGGTTTTCTTAGTAAAACTAGTTAGAAATTTCCTTCGTTCATAGGAAAAAGGAAACTCTGCTTGTGCTCAGATAAATAAATAAATGTTCCAACTCCTTTCTAACTATTCGTCCATACCTACAGCCAGACTGACCCCTGATAATACTCTCTGCTTGAATATTTGAAGCATGAAAGATGTTTCAAGAGAGATGAAAACCTCACAGGATTACCTCCAAAAAAAGCAGGTGATTAGTGCAGAAAAAAAGAAGAGAAAAGGAAGTTGGAACAGAAGGGTGGGTGTGTTGCTGGCAAGAACGTTGCATTTATAGCCAGCACTAAAATTGCCTCCAAGCTAGAATTCACCATGGCTTAGTCTTCTAATGTGTATTCGTTGCCAAACATCAGCCTTGGAATATATGAAATAATAACAATAATACTATTAAGGAAAAGATTAAGCCAGGAAAAAAGTAAATTTTCTCTTTGTTCCCAAACTTAGAAAACTGCCCATCTATCTGGTAGTATACAGAGAGAGACTTCTAAGAAACTCCATTAAGAAAAGTGTGGTGATGATGAAATGAGTACAAATACACTTAAACTTCTGTACTTTTGTATTTAACATTATCAAATGAAATCCCCTTTTTAAGCATGTTCTGCATCTGGAAAAAGTTTGAAAACCCCTGGTCTAACTCAGAGCTATAGACAACAACCATAAGATGTTAAAGATGACCACCAACTTCAACAATATTTGAAGGACCATAATATGAATTTGTGAGGAAAAATATATTTTTGAAAACCACTTGCTTCAGGATGCATATGGTGTCTACTTGGCCTACAGAAGGTTTTCCACCCAAACAAAGCTTTCTGAAAAAGTTAGCAATTACATAACTGGGGAGAGATTAATTAGTGATTAAACATTAAGAAGCAGATAGTGAAAAACTGGAAGGGTTGCAAAGGACCAGGCCACCTCCTGCCCATCAGATGTCTTAGATTACAACTTCTTTCCATTTGCCATGCTGACAAGAGCTGATGGGATTTGGAGTTCTAAAAGCCAATGGAGGCCACCCATTTGCCAACCCCTGCAATGGAAGGATGTAAATTGTAGGTTACTTCAATGATTGCAAGAGGAAGTTGCTTTCTAAATCTATTCATATATGAGTAGGAGTGAGAGATGAGCAGTGAAGAAGCCACTTTTGCTGACAACACTGTTTTTAAGTGGTAAAGTTAGAAAGGACTGAGAAGAGTTTGGAAGGATCTAAATTAAGTGCTGTCTAGATTTATCTCAGTGTTGGTTAAAAAAAATCCTATTTCACATATGTGATGAGTTTGACATGACAGCAACTGACCAGGAAATATTTCCTGGGACAAAGGTGGCTGTACCTAACAAGCTGAAATGGTGCTGTCTCTCATATTTAGAGCCAGCTACAAGAAGGGTTATCAGAAATTGGGATGGTTAGAATCCTCATTATGTTTGTGGATATTTCTTGCAGAGTGTGGAATTGTATAGCCTTCCAAGATGCTTCTAGGATAATCCACATTTCAAAAGTAATAACTGTACAGTACGTGCTTTTTTTTACTTCTTTAGTAATGTGCAGCCTAGCCTTTCAACTTGCAAGTGTCTCTTCTGCCAGCTTCTTGTGGTGTGGGGAATAAGTTTCCTAGTCAAGCTGCTGTGATGAATGGGACCTACTGCCCAGAAGTTTGGTGAAGTAAAATCTGTAACTCTCCCAAATTCAAAGAGATTGACGGCTCCTTCTTAAGACCATTAGGAGGGGAGAAATATGAAAAATAAAATCCAGCTATGGTGTAGGGACTTAAGTGTAGTTTTCATAGGCAGACTACTAACAGTTCAAATATGTGTTGCGTTGCAAATGTACAATATTCCCACATATTTCCCCTCTTTCCTCTTTCCTTCATGTGTTGTTTTTTAGCGCTTTGACTGTAATTTTCTTAAGCCATAGTTTCTCAGTCCAGGAATGTTTCTTGTCTTGCTTAATGAATGCTTGTTTAATAAACCATGGTGAAGATTTCTGTACCTGAGTTACTCCCTTGTCTTGCATTATTCCAGAAGGCTTTAATGCAACCATCATGTTCTACATAGATTTTTTTATTTGCAAGTGGACAGGAATAGCCTGTCATTCATTATGCAACCGTATCTTCAATGGACTTTGATCTCCCCTTGCTTTCTGTGGGTTAATGAAATCTAAAAGGAAGACACTGTAAAAAAAAAAGTCTTGTTCCTGTTGAGTGTTTGGAATAGTTGGAGAATTTCTCCCCCCCTCCCCCCCAGTGTTTGGAGAGTTTCTGCTTCATCTGGGGAAAAAAATCAGGCAATTTATTTGCCTAGAAATTTGGCAGAAAAGTTGAAAAGGCCATTTATGCCCAATTCTAACTGCAGTTAAGGACAGCTAAAATCTGACCTGGGCTAATACAACACTTTATCCTTTTCGTTAAGAATTCTGTTCCTCTATCCATTACCTTCTGAAAGTTTATGGTGACAAACTCTTCCCCTTCTCAGAGCTTATCTTCTGGGCGCAAAGATGATGGTGCATTCCATGGTAGGAGTTACATGGAAGAAGATATTGAAAGTTCTTCCCTGAATAGAATAGTCTATATTTTGTCTTCCTCTGGATTATGACAGCAACAAATACTATGGTACCAATAAATGTTTCAGGGATCTCAATCAGTTTCAAAGGCTGAAAATGTAACATAGAAGGCATGTTATATGGCATGTTAGAGCCAAACTGAGTAGTAGAATCCACTACTCAAAGATGCTATATTCCTTGTCACAAAATAAATCCTCCAGTCCATTTATTGCAGATGAAGCTGGCATAGAAGCATAAAACTCTTCTGAGTTTGTTACAAATTCAAAGATGCATCTGCTGAATGGTATAGTTCGCTTGCCATGTGGTCTTACTCAAGTCACTTGTTAACACTTTAACAGTTAAACTGAATTGGATCTTAAGGATCAGAGTGCAATGTTGATAATTTTCTTTTGTATTGTATTCCCCCGTTTCTGTTCTTCCTTGCAGGCTAAAGATGTAAGACCTTACTTTAGTCTGTATTCATTAACTCCAAGGCTGCCTATAAATTACAGGGCAGATGACTTGTTCAAGGTATGACTTTACTCTAGTTGTGGTGGAGCTGGATGTTGGGAGAGGCATATTTAGAAAGTGTTGAAAAATTCAGGTCAGACTTGACATGATCTGTCTTTATGATAGGTCGAATGTCTGCTGTCCTATATAGAAGTTTGTTAGTAGTTAGTTTTACATAATGCTACTTTCTGTTCTCATGCTGGAGAACAAATGGAATCCCAGAACCAAGCATTTGGGGTTAACTGTCTGATAATCCTTTGAAATTGGAATTCTGTTTGTCTACGAGATGTTCAACACCTGTAGTGTTACTTCCGTGGGTCCACTTTAAAATATGTATTTTAGAATATTTTTAAAATATTTTAAAATAGAAGTTTGAAAAATAAAAATAAAATAAATAAAAATATTTTTTAAATTCTCCTGTCACTCAATTTGTTGCCAATAGTTTCTAATTTGAAGTGCTGGTTTGAATCTATAAAGCCCTACATGGCTTAGCACCAGAGACCATCTCCTCCAAGTAGAATCTGCCCAGCCCATGAGAATATGTAGAGAGAGAATACTTATTATTATTAGATTATTAGATTTTTATCCCACCGCTTTTTATACAGTATATAACTCAAGGCCACGAACATACCTAGTAATATGATCCTGTCCCTACATATTCCCTTTCTGAATTGGCCTCCATGTTGTCAAGCATCTTGTCTCTGGAGGTACACCTGGCATTCTGCTTATTACCATTCAGAACTTGTGAAAACAGTTTTGTTTAAATAAGTGTTGGGAGTCAGTTAGTTTGTTTGCTTATTTATTTATTTATTTGATTTGTAAGGCCGGCCTTCTCTCCATAGCAACTCTGGGCAGCTAACAATGCATAAAAACAACTAAAAAGTTTTATTTTTAGCTCTGTTACATGAGATTTTATGGTGACTGTTTTAGGCTGCTGTTTTTATGCAGGTTGTTATTTAAGTATAGAACTCTTCATTGCTTTGGGCTTTCTCACTGATATGTGTTCTTAACTTTATAATTGTAAACTTCTTGGGAGCTGGGTGGTAATTAATTAACTCAGTCAGATGTAGTGACATTGAATTAAGCCATTGTTTGTTTTAACAAGAGTTTATAAAAAAAACTCAGTGGGTTGATCTGTACATGAAGCTAAACCACCAACCATAAGCCATGGTTTATAACTGCAGTGACTGGGTTTACATATCACAATAAATCAAAACCAAGTGGATCATACTGTGGCCAAGTCTGAAGTATGAAGCCAGCTAGTCTGATTGAGAATGTACGACTGAGAAATGATAGGGGGCTTAAAGACAGAAAAACATTTAAGACATCAGAAAAGAAAGAAAAACTCCTATCAGAGCATTCCCATCAGGCCCATATTTGGCAGCTGGTGGTAAAACAATATGGTAAATAAGTCTTCTGAATAAATATATTCAAGTAACAGGTTCTTGTGGCACAATCTTTATATTTCCTATAGTTTACTCATAGAAGAAAAAAGTGTTCTTATTTCATTATAAAGTACATAGAGGGATAGCATCTGTATAAAGGGGATGCCAACCTTTGTTTGCAATGAAGGTGGAGTAGAGAAAACTGTATAAATAAAGTGGGGGAAAAGCCTTTAGGACATGTTAATTCTCTGCATACTTGACCATTGTATCAGGTAGCTAGTGGTGTTCCTTACTGTTGGGTTCTTCTTCCCTTTATGGATGTACCTAACTTTACCTAAAATCTCTTGCTTCTGCAGTGGCTTCTGTGAAAAAGCTAATCTGTATGGGGAGGAATAGGAGAAAATCTACCGTTGGCATTCTAAATAGACCAGCTGTAGCCCCAACTGAGCCACCACACAGTAACACCAGGAATGATAATTAAGCACAATAATAATTTTGCCAGTGTAATATCTAGAAGATTTTATGTATAAAATAACAATAGTTGTGTCCCTAACACTGACATTGCTCATATCTTAGACTTGGCTCATGTAGTAGTTTCATATTGTGGTGAGAACTATGGGGTTTCAGTTACCTCATACTGGCTTTTTGCCATGCTTCTGTGGACTGTGGAAATTATTTGAACTCTGACCAGAGCCACTGTATATGCATCAGATACTAGCACTCCATCAAAATTAACTAGTAAATAATCTTCTTAGAAAAATAGTATGAAAGATGCTATGGGGAGAAAACCCAAAGGACAAAGTTGTTGTAGCCAGCTGAGGTATCTTGAAAGGGAATTAAGGATAGTGTAGTCTCACTAGTGTAGTGAGAAAGAAAACTAGGAGACATCTAAAGGAGCCAACATGGTTGAATAGGCAGCTTGTGAAGGAGCTGGGACTAAGGACAGATTCTTATTGGAAGTAGAAGGAAGGGCTAATGGTGAAAGAAGTCTGTACAGTTTCAGCTCAGAAACATAGGAATAAGGTCAGGAAGGCAAAGGCCGAAAATGAGCTAAGACTAGCAAGACAGGCAAAATCCAGCAAGAAGTGTTTATTCAGATATGTTAACAGCAACAGGAAGACAAAAATGGTAGCTTTGCTCCTTCGTCCACATAGTGAGATCTTAACAGATGACCAAGAGAAAGCGGAGGAACTCAATTCCTATTTTGCCTCTGTCTTTGCATCCAAAGGAAATAGTGAATTAAGTAGCACCGACTGGGAACAAATACAACAGGGAACAGTGTAGGTCAGTAAGAATGTGGTAAAGGGTCTTTTTGCTAATTTGAATGCCTTCAAGTCCCTAGGCCCTGTTGAAATACAATCTAGAATACTAAAAGAACTGGTGGAAGAGCTCTGGACCTATGTCATTTTCTTGAAGGAGTCATAAAGGACTGGGGAGATGCCAGAGGACTGGAGAAGAATAAATATGGTCCCCCTCTTCAAGAAAGGAGAGAAAGAGGATACTAGTAAGCTAGCATTGGTTCCTGGAAAGATGTTAGAGTAGATAAAATGTAAAGTATTTCAAAAATCCTAAAGGTGCCAAAAATCCTAACTACTCATACAGACTAATGAGATCAGAGCTAGTAGTGTCTGATAAGGAAAGAGACCTTGGTAAACAGTTCAGTGAAGGTGTCAACACAGTGCATCCACTATAAAAAAGGCAACAGTTTGTTAGCGATAATAAGAAAATAGATACGCCAATATTATAATGCCCTTATAGATCAATGGTGCAACCACATCTGGGAAATTGTGTGCAGTTCTGGTCGCTGCAGCTCAAAAGGAATATAGTGGATCTAGAGCAGGTGTGCAAAATTATGCATGGTGTGGATAAAGTAAACAAGGAAAAGCTATTTTCCCCTTCCCAAAATACTAGAACCAGAGGTCAGCCAATCAAATTGAATCCTGGAAGAATCAGAACAGATGAAAGCAAGTATTTTTTATGCTATACATAATCAAACATTGGAATTTGCTACCACAAGATGTGGTGCTGGCTTCAAAAAAGGGTTTGGACCCCATGACCAATTCATGAAAGTCATGGGGATCAATGGCTATTAGACTTGATGGTAGTGTGACTGTGAAGGCCACCTGCTGGTAGACGAGTAGGCCTCCTTGTGCAGTTGGTTGGCCACTGTGAGTATGTACTGCTGGACTAGATGAGCCAAGGCAGTCCAGCAGGACACTGCTTATGTTCTTATAACAAAGGCCATTTGTAGGCATCTTGAGGACAGTGCCATTATTGCTAAGAGTCAGGATGACTCTGTCAAAAATAGATCATGTTGTCTCGTTCTTTGACAAGATAACTATTTTAGTGAACAAGGAGAACCCTGTGGATATAATCTACCCTTTTAGCAAAGCTTCTGGCAGGGTTCCAAATGACATTCTCATTGACAAGTTGTTGAAGTATGATTTAGATGGCACAACATTAAGGTGGGTCTGCAACTGGCTGGCTAACTGCATTCAGAGCATTGATGTATCTACCTCAAATTGAACAGCATTAGCCAGTGGGGTCTCTCAGAAATCTCTCAGACTGGTATTATTCAATATTTTTATTAATAACCTGGGTAATAGGATTGATGGGCTGCTTATCATATTTGCCAATGACACAAAATTAGGTCAGGCCAACATCCAGAATTACAGAACATGGTTGCAGTATAATCTGGACAAGTTGAAAGATTGGGCGGAGAGGAACAAGAAGTCCTCCAGCAGGGAGAAATATAAGGTATTACATTTAGCGAGAGAAACTATAGGGCATAGGTACAAGATGTGGGATTCCTGAAAGCACTATATCAGAGAAGGACTTGAGTATGAACATCAAGCTGAGCAGATCTGTGGAGTCCTTATCCCCTCTACTCTGCACAGATGATATCACACCAGTGTATGAATCTGGGCATCTCATTTCCAAAAAGGTATTGACAGATTAGGGTAAGATCAGAGGAAGGTGACAAAGATAATACAGGGACTTGAGGACATGCATTATGACATCAAGCTGAAGAAATTCAGATGTTCAACTTGGAGAAAAGATGGCTGGGGAAAACATATTATTGTTTATGTACCTAAAAGAGTGCCAAGGGAAGGCAATCAGGAATAATTTTCCATTGCCACAGAAACAAGTACAAGTTGCAGGCAGCAGCTACCATGATTTCATTTAAATATAATAAAACTTGATGGTAAATCTGTACAGCAATAATCCAACCTAGGTGTCATTTATTACTGTAGGCCCTCTGGAACAACTCAATTTTAGCTAGTTTCCAGAATTGTGATCCAATATGTATGTTCTTCTTTGCTGTGAGAAAATCTCATGTTGGGTGGAGATTGTGTATATTTTCTCACATAGTGAAAGCTTGTATTTGCCATGTCAGAATTATTTGGAAGAAAGAATGAAGAGGAGAATTGTAGTTTTGATCTACATAATTCAGTAGAGTCTCCCTGAAATTGAGAAACTTTGGCTAGATGGTTTACTACTCAGACTGAAGGACAGCAACATTGTATTTTGAGTAGAAGTTTGGACATTTTGAGCAAAACTAGAGAAATTTGCGAGCTGAAACCAGCTTAGTCTCAAACAGAATATAAAAATTTGAATTTTGGTACAGGAACCAGAAAATGGCTCCAGAAAATGACCATGCTATTATAAAAACCATTCATTAAAAGTACAATAACCGGTCCTGTAAGCAACATCTTATAGCTGGAGCTTTGTCAAAAGTACCTATAAATATAAAACCTAGGAACAAGCAGGAATCCACATAACTCATAAATACAATATGGGTTACTGTTCCCAAAGTGAAATAGAAACTGTTTATATGAGAAGCAGTTTCTCCAAGCTCTTAGCCCTTGAGTTTTCAGGGTTTTGAAAACAGCTGTTGATCTGGAGGAGGGGGAAGCCAAAAATCACAAAAATGTGGCTAAAATTAGAATATTGGGTGTGTTAAGATTTGAGCAAAGGGCATAGCACCATCCTTTTAAGCAACAGGGATTACACTGTTCTGAGCATAATCCATGTTGGATTTTATTTCTTCTTTCTATAGAAAAGGAAAAGCTCTGATTAGAGGCTGATTAGAAACTGTTGCATAAATCCCAGACTCAGAACTCTATAGTTGCTATTCCTTTTAAAGTGACTTGCATTTTGAAATGAATATTTTCAAAGAGCAAGTTGTTTTGTACTTATGCTTTTTGTGGCATTGAATGCTATAGCTTTAAGATGCCTTACCCCAGCCACACAAGCCTGTTGACTGAACATTACATGGAGTAGCAGATGAAAATAACTGGTTCTGAAACAGTATCTTGGTTAGTAGTGATATAGTAACAGTCAACAGCCAAGTAATTAACTCTTCCCTTTTAAATAAAATAAATTTTAGTTGAATTTATTCTCCCATGTGAATTTTTGGAACCTCATACAAGGGGTGTCCATGTGTGTGCATGTCTTCGAGTCAGTGTTGACTCCTGGCTACTGCCTGGACAAGTCCATGAAGTTTTCTTGGCAAGGTTTTTCAGAAATGGGCTGAGAGTGTGTGTCTGGCCCAAGGTCACCCAGCTGGCTTTGGGCCTAAGGCAGGCGTAGAACTCAGAGTCTCCTGGTTTCTAGCCTGATGCCTTAACTGCTACACCTTATAAGTACATACACCATACAAGTTACCATCATTAAAAAATGTAAAGTCTCCTTTGAGTTAAGCTTGATTCCTGAGGACTTCATAGACTACCCATATAGTTTCTTGGGAACAATATGGAAGTTGTTTACCTTTATCTTCTTCCAGGATCTTTGTTTGATTTCCCAGTCTAGTCTATTGCCTTGGTATTTGTGGGAAGTACTGAACAAGGCTGACCCAGTGCTTAGCCCAGTGCTACCACCTGTGAGCTACGATAATTCAGTCAAGATGAGAATTACGGTTCTGAACATACTTTTACCATTCCTGAATGTCTTTAGTGTCTTTTGCTAAGTGTACATAGTGACAATGCAGAAGCTTTAGTAAATGCCAGGCCTTGTCAAGCTTGGAAGAGACCTTGCTATGCCCTATCTAGGATATTTAGAAAAGCATGTTAGATGATTTCCTTGAAGCTCATGACAGAATTGTCTCTCATTAGAAAATGGTGAAATAAGTTGCTTCTAGGCCATCCATGGCTACATTCAAGAGATCTGAAGCAGAAGGCAAAGGACAACATGTGATTTATCAGTGTCGTACTTCTTAAACTCTGCATGGTTATCTCATTTCAGGTTTGTCAAGCAATCCGTTTTTCAAATCTACTAGTCTCCTTCTTTTTACACTTTGAATGTAAGGGGAAGGGGCTTATTGAGTAATGTTATATTACTGCTTTATAATTGATTCATAGCCTAGTCAAGTAATTCAGTGCTAATTCAGCTTCTCTCTAGTAGTCTGTGGCCTCCCTAACCTCTTACTCTTGAGTAAAATCCAAAAGAAGAAGTCAAGAGAAACTCCAGTCAGTCAGTCAGTCTAATCTCAGACCGAATAGTAAGTGCAACCAGGGAAGCTGTAGGGTAGAGAAGAAAACCATAGCAAAACATAATAGCATCCTCTGGCAATTTGCAACCATGAAGGAGCACTCACACACACACACAACCCTGAAAAAATTGGAAAGAATCCTGAGATTAAGGTACAAAAATAGAAACATTTTTCATAGGGGAGGAAAGTTTTTAAGAAACTCAAATACCTTTTTATGTTTCTGGCCTGCTGATACTCCTGCTTTGATTCTCATAAGTTTTTCAGCCATTTTGAATCCAGGCTATCTTGCCAATCTAATTTCAAAATCTGGATTGGAAACATTTTTTCCACCAGCCATGTCCTTCTCAGTAAATAACACACAGTGGAATAAGGTAATTGAAAATGAGATAGAATGTTAGGAACATTAACTGGAGGACCTTTATTTAATCTTCTCCCTGAGGTCAGCTTAGCAAATGTTTTTTTAATCAACATTATATCAGCTTTTACATCTTGAAGTACTTTTTTGAGAGTCAAGCAGCTGATTCCTCTGGATTCAATCTTCTACTCAAGAAGAATTAACATATGATTGGAAAATTGCCACAGCAGTTGTTAGAGTGAAGAATGATGTTGTGTGTTTGTCTTTGGAGCCATGGTTAGGCTTCAAGGTTAGCAGTGGACTTAAGTTACTGTGTCTGCTGCATTACTCAGTTGGTCTCTGCAAAGTGCCCTCTCCCCTTCATAATTTCCTGTCGAGGCTTTTCTCTTACAAGCACAACAGAGAACCGAAAAAAGAGAGTTTACACAGCTTGGTGCTTTCATCTGAATTATAGCTATCCGGTGTGCAGTTTATAGACTGATGATATGTGTTGATGGCTTTCAGTTGATAGATCATAAGTATAGGATTGTGTCTTAAATAAACAGCGTGGAGCACAAATGAGGATGGATAAATTGTTCAATTTCAACTTCCCTTGGTCTGTATTCTTTCCTAATCTTAAAAGCTGTTCTGTCCTATTTCTGCAAGGTGATTCATAGGCCATTTTATGTGCATTTCTCCTAATGTGCACATTGTTGCAAGCAATCATTGCTAATACAGTGTATAGCATATTAATGTATATCATATATTAATATTTGATATTCAATTTCTATGTAGATTTTCCCTTAATAGATGCAATGTTGCAATCATGTTTTGATTGAAGAACTACCTTATAAAATTCAGACAAATGCAAAATATCATTTATCTTTATATATTAGTTGTGGGAATGCTTCACCTTTTAATGTGACTCTATGTTTTCTCCAATGTGAAAGACAAACTGGTGTCCCTGTTGCTTATACCTCTGGTTATTTTCCTATTTATTCTCAGCTCTATTATTATTTTTCAAAAGTATATGTTGCCTTTCAGGATGTGCTACTAAACTAGCTTACAAATTAGCAAAATACAGATTCAAACCATACATAACCAAATGTAACAATACATTTTGTGAGATGGGTGGCTATTTAAATATGATGGAGGGATGAATAAAGTATTCTTCAGGTTCAATCCTAGAGACTTTATGGACACATCCATGCAGCTTTTGTAGCAGTGGTACAGAAAAGGTTTGCTGTTCCCTTATTCTGGCATACATTTTTATTTCCTGGACCACCTGCAGCCCTGGTATTTCCTGGAATCCTCCCATCCAAGTCCTTACTAAGCCTGACCCTGCTTAGCTTCTAAGCCCAGGCAAGACCAGTCAGGTACTCACTGCCATTTGCTGAGGCAACAGCAGCCTTGGTGATAACTACAATGGCAGCATCAGTTAAACATTAAATCTTAAATATTGAGGCCATTAGTAACCATCTCTCTTAAGATTTTCTCATTTCCCAAAAATGATGAAGAATGGTGGACTCATTTTTCTTTCCTCTCCAGTTTGTCTACCTCATTTATTTCCTTGCTTAGGCATGATTTATTAGGCAAGTTCTATATAAACCATTAAATTAAGACCAAATATTATTTTCCTTTAGCAGAATGAACTTGTATGACTCATCAACAGAATTATCTTGGAAGCTGCAGAATGAGAATGGTTGGACTGGTAGTTTGTGGGCTAATCACTTACAACCCCTCTCCCCCCCATCTCTTACTAAAGGCTGGGCAGTTCTGAAAGTTCTCAACTTACACCTGATGTTCCTTAGCTGAATTCCTATTGACATTGCCATGCACAGTTTCTTAGATGTTTTTGTGATGTGGGAATATAATCCACTTAACTGATCATTGCCAAGTAAACACGTTCTCAGTTTGTTACTTCCCTCAAGCAGTGGTGCCTTGGTAAAGAATTTTGCTGAGGCAGCCCAGCTTGTGCTTGTGGATCCATGCAGGACTTTTGCCAGATTTAGTCTTCCCAACACCACAAATACAAGTGACCCTGTATTCCTTTCTCCCACTTGACCTCTTGCAGGTTCTTCATCTTGAAGTTGTGATGTGCAACTTCTTTCTCTCTTCCATCTCTCCAAGAATGTACTCCTGGCCCAAGCATTTCTAATTTTGTATTGCGAAGATAAAATGCCTTGCCTTGCTTGGCTGCCCTCTTGTTTGGAAACTCACACTAAACATTTCCACATGGCTTGCAGACTTCCTGCACATACAGTATATGTATATATATCTGAAATATCTTTGCTGCCACCTCCACCACCATCATCACCCTGGAGTCCCCTGGCTTCTCCTATCTTGGGCTGTTGGCAATGACCTAGCCTTGTAACAGTTTGTCTTTCTTTTTTTACCTTTCTGTAGCTGAATTCTCTGTGGGCCTTTAAATCTGTCAACAGCTGCTACCAAGCTCAATATGCAATTTTAGTTCATTGTTTTCACAAGTTATTGACTCCAAAAAGTGTTCCAAGTCTTAAAGAAGCATTGTCCCAAGTTTGGGATAAAGCTGACTTCAATACCTCAGAAGTCACTTTAATTTTGGCTTCCTTCTCAGTTTAAAGAGTTCCTCTTATTTAATTTTTCCCTTCCAAAAACAGAGAAACTAAGATGTTTTATATGAAATTTAAAAAAGGGGGACAATTAAGGAGGGTTTTTTTTTCAGTAATAAACATTCCCTGTTATATAGTACAGCTTTCTATTTCTACATGATACAGTATAGCAGTTAACAGATGGTATGTAAAAAAAAAATCTGGCATATAATTCGCCTACAGTATTTCAATGTTTCGGAGAATATTATTGGAGGAGTCTGGGAAATGTAAACCCATCCTCTCCAGCAGCCCACACCCAGATAAGCAGGGATTAACACCAGGCAAACAATCAAGCAGAAAACAATCCCCTAATCAAGGAACTACCAAGGAGGAAACCACACCCCCCACCAAAACTGGCAAGGCAAGCTACTGTATATAAACAGGGAGCAAATCCCGCACTGATTGGCACTGATGATGTTACCTAGTTGGGTAATGAAACATTTGTAAGCAAACAATCAAGCTCAGAGAGCACCAAGGACTCCACAGTTCAGTTATTCTCTTCTGTTGGAAACACTGATTAAAGCTGGTTCTAGAGAGAGGTAGTTCTGTGCAGTTATTAAATTTTAATTTTCACTACTTGTTAACTGACCAAGCAAAATGGGCATCTAAATCCTAGACCCTAATAGACTCTGAAACTGCCAGTCTATGTTTCTGTATATGAATATATACTGGGGAAGGCAAACTTTTTGGGCCAAATGCATATTTGAAATTTTAAAAATGTGGGGAGAACATTCACATAGAGGCTGTCATGAGAGACTTACCTCTTTACAAAAGTGAACTGTGCCAAGATCTAATTAACAAGGTAATTTAAGAGTTTTCTGGCAGGGCTTCGAATAGGAGCCTGCAAGGTTTTTTTTTCTTCTTCCTTAGATGAAGGGAAGAAAATTGATTGTGCGTGTCATATGTATGGGAAGAAAGTCTCTGTGTTGAAGATGACAATGGACATTTCATTTAGTTCACTGAAATATAATAGAGGATATTTTACAAGAGCAATTATTTGAAAAAATTAAAAAACTCCAGATACTTAACTGAGGTCACAAAGGTGGTCACAAAAAGGTTCTGAAAAAAATTGGCTGTTCACACGTTGTTTTTTTACTTGCCATCTCCAGGATGAATTGGATCTCACAGATAAGAATAGAGAGGCGATGTTTGCACTCCCACCAGAGAAGAAATGGCAGATCTATTGCAGCAAAAAGAAGGTAATCAGTCCTGTAATCAAATTATGTGATAAATATTGTATATAAAGTGTGGCTTGAACTGTATGACAAAGTGTTTTTTCCTTTGATGTTTTTCAGTTTTCTATACTTAATGCAATTGCTGTTTATATTGAGGCATATTTACCTACACATAGTTATCTTTCCTTCCTGTATGCTCAGAGGGACTTTAGATGCTGGGAAGATCAATCCACCACTTACTTCTTAAATGATCTTAGGGGCAGATTTAGTTCTAACTAATATTTCTCACAAGATATTCACATTGCCCAGCAATGCTCTAGCAGATTCCTTCAGTTATATTATTCCTGCTGTTACTAGACATTTGTGAAACAGCTCATAGGTACAAGGTCTCATCCTTGCTTTCACCTGTTCCACTTTTGCAAGGCAATGGTGTTGCTTAACTCCTAGCCAAGCACGTTTGCCAATGTGACGTTTTCTAGGTTTTTGGGACTATATTTCCTTGTGAAAGTTAGTTCCCATACAGTCTGTGAAAAAATAAACTTGATAGCAAATCTGACAATTATAAGAACCAAGGGCAGATGCAGACAGTCCAACCCACCTAAAGGAGAGGATCATATAGTCTCTTATCTACAGTGGGGAGGAAAGGGAAATACAAGAAAGTTTGAACATTGTTTCTGTACAATGGTCTTGTTCTTGAATCAGAAAAAATTGCTGAAATTCTTGGCTATAGGTTCCCATTTTCTTCAGGAATGATTGCTTATCTATAGTTCTTGGAATTCTTGTGAGCTTGCCTAAGTAGTTCTTTCTTGCCTGTGGGGTAAAGCCTGACAGTCCTGTGATGAAAGGATACCTTGCAAGTAGGAGATTGGAACAAATGAGCTTTCTGGTACTCAAAGCCTCTTACTGCAACATAGCCTGGATGTCATGGTTTTAAGTTGCTCTGTGTTGATTTTCAACTGTAAGATACAACCATTATGTGACTGTGTTAAAGCTGGTGAAGCATACACCATTTGGGGCTGGTCAGGTACTGCTGCTAGTGCTTGAAGAAGCTGTATTGCAAGCACAATATAATTAATACATAAACATATTTATATACAGTATATAACAGACCCCCCCCCCCCAGTTAATATTGAATTTGGTAGACAGACTCAGCATTCACATAGCTAAGAATCATGATATCTTGAATCCATGTGCTAGGAAGCCTTGCAGTCAGGGGTCTTAATGTAAAAAGTAATGTGTGAATAATATCCAATTTCAAGATATGACACTCCTGCACAAAGGATTCTGCCCTGATTTATTCTCAACATGCTATTTTAATATGAAAGGAGTTCTACCCTTCCCATGGGGGAATATGTAAGCTTGCTCACTCTCATTAGTTTCAGTCTGAAACAGGAGACTACAGAAAATATCTGACCCACTGGAAGCTGTTGACCCTATCAACTGGCCTTAATTTTGAGCAGACCTCAATCTGACTGCTTTGCAGTGGCCCATATCTCATCAGAGCATAGGTCCTAACAAGCTAGGCACTGGCTGATGGGATTGAATTGTCTTCTTTTTCAATATATTTTCTTCCTTCCTCTGAAGAAAGAGAACAAACAAGTATACTGTATGGATGGATGGGAACATCCCAGTATTGCAGCTTGTCTTTTGGGCCCAACATTTCTCTGAGGTAGATTAGTGAGCCTGATAACTTTGGATCTCTGACAGCCTTCCATTACTTATGAGTCTTCAGACTGAAATACCAGCAAAATGTTGCCTTTCTCTGCCTTGCTAAGATTGGTAACATTGCTGAGATTTGAAGAAGGGTCAGGAACTTTGTTGATCCTGTGCTTCAGGTATTAGCAAATAGTTATGCTACTGTTTCTGTAAGGAGTAACTTAAAACCCAGTGTTCCCTCTCTTCAACATTTCTTTTTAAAATACCTTTCCCAGGGAGACTTCCAAAGGAAAACCTTCACTGCATTGTCATCTGGTCTCATTTAAAGACAAAATGCACCAAAGAAGGTCACGTCATCTGTTCTCTCAGCATGAGTGTGGGGGGGAGGGTGGCTGGAGATTTTTAATTCAGTTTCTGTTTTGGATTGTGTGCCCTTAGTGAGAGGAGCCATGTTTCCCATTATGCTTGCATAGTGTTGTGCAAAATGTGAATATCCAATAAATTAGGATGTTGTCTTCATTATTTGGTTTTAAACTTTGTTACTTTAAAAAGTACTTAAGCGGAATCTCTCATTGACTTTGGCAATGCATTCGAGTTCTCTATTCGCAGTCTATTTATCAAGGGATCAATCTTTTGTGCAAGTAGCTTTTCTGTAGTCTGCATTCCAAGACTGTATAAAATATTGGCTGCTACTATTCTGTGACATTCTATTGCATTCAGAGTTATGAATTCCAATATTTATTGTTACCAACCCTGCCAAATGTGTTACTGCAAACCTATGATATGGTGGATGATAGAAGTTTTTAATTTTTAAGAGCCTTTGAACTTTCATAAAATTCATTGATTTAGAAAAAAATGTCTCTGGTGTTCCTTTCATTTGGAGACCTATAAAGATGTTCACTCATGGGTTTTGGAAACAGCAAATCAGCCTATCCTCCTCTATGTCCTCTCTTCTGTAGTTGCTGAGTATTTCCTAATTCTGTATATGCAGACTTGGTTGTATCTTTAGAAAAATCACCTTATCACTGATTTTATTCTGGTATCTCCTCTGGCTTGCAGTAGTGCCACTTAATGTCTCTCTCTGCTGCTCTCACAAATACTTGACAAAACCACTGAATAGTTACTAAACCCAGAAAATCTGACTGGATGGATGAGCTTGCCTCCAAATAAAAATATTAGAACCAAGGAAGCCATTGTTTAGTCCGGGTAAAAAGCAGACAGCAGATAAATGAATTGCATTAGAATCTATTTCCATTTGACTGCCACTCAGTGTACCTAGGGGCGCAGTCATTCTTTCACCTTAATGGCCATTCAGTTTTGTGGGTTTTCACTGTTCCAGTAGGAACAGTATGTCATGATGTCTCATCCTTTGCAGAGGTGTCTGGGCCCCTGCTTTTGAGCAGCATGCTGATGCTGGAGATGGTGATCACTTTTTGAAAAAGACTCTTAAGATGCCTTGCATCACATTATAAATAGAATACTTGTTATGTGAACACTACATTACCATTTTGTAGAAGTAAGAAGACATATATGCTCCTAGCTTCTGACCCATTCATTAGCTGGGGAGGAGTAGATACAGAACAAAGAACTTTCTCAACTGTGCTTCCCTTGGCATAAGGCTAGGGAAGGAAAAGGGTGAAATCTGTTAAAGATGTAGAAGTCTTTCTTCTGTCTGAAAAAGGAAGATCACAAAAAGAAAAAAAGAAGGAATAAGACTCTTAAGTTTTTGAAAACTGAAGATCTAGGGCAGAAGGGAAAACCTGGATGGGGGGTTATTGGAAAAATAAGCAGGTTATTTAGTTGTTAGAACTAAATCTGTTATTTGGTATGATTTTGTTTGTACCAGAATTCAGATACCCTAAAACTCAAAACTCCTTGTGTCTCATTCGTAATTTTCAAGTCATTTTATGAAATGTAATTATTATGCTGAAATTGCATCTCACCATTTCTCAGAAACAGAAGCACTACTCTCCTGACCTCCTTTACAAATAGATAGAAGATGTCCCATATTTTTATAAGAAGGTTTTCATCAATTTTTCACTCCGTATGTGATGACATCAAGGGGGAAATGATTTGAACTCCTCAGAATTCCATTAAACTGCTAACATTCCAGAGGAGAATATCCATTCTTAGATAAAACTCTGACATGTCAACTCTTTCCTGGGGAACAGCTGAAGGGATGAAAGTTCTGCTTTTTCTCTTGTTCTCTCCAACTTTCTCAGCTTAACTCACAGTTTCCGTTATGTAATGCTGGATCATTTATTTATCTTAAGAATGGAGGTCACTGAGGTTCAGGCCCTTGAAATTATATGTTTATTTTTTAAACCTGAAGAATTTCTTCCCTTTTTTTAATCATGGGAAAGGCAATGAATATCTGTAATTTCCTTATTTCTTCCTTTATTTTTATTTTTTTTTTAAAGAAGCCTTACAGATGTCCAAAATGTACAGTCATGACTAATTCCTCTTAGTATTTTGGAGAAGTCTTCTTCAAGAATACGTTCCAAACATGGTTGGCTTCAGTGTCTCAAAGCTGAAAGATTTTTTAAAAAGATGCTCAGTTAAATCAAGTTAAAGGCTGCTTAATCTGCTGCTCTCAAGCAGATTAATAATTAATAATATTGGAACAGCTGAGAAAAAGTTGCTTCCCACATTAATGTTGCTGTCTTCCCTTGGGCATGCTTAGTATAATCCCCTCAAATGATGCTGTTCCTTCAGCTGCTACCAGAAGCAGCCATTCTGGTGTGACTCCTAGTGTGATTATAGGTGATTTTTTTTAACGGTTCTAAGGAGTGAACATTTTAGATGACAGTTACAAGGATAATTTAATAATTGTTTCAAACTGACAGCGTAAACTGCCTGATAGACAAGGTGCCATTTATATTTTGTGTTCTCTGTGCCTATGCTTGGAGTAACCAGTGGCAGTTGCTGGACAGGGCAGATGATTTTTCTTCAGTGTTTTTTGTAATTTCACCTGCAATCAACCTTCAACTTGTTCAGAATAACTCACTGGTATTGTGGTGGAAGAGGTGTCAAACAGTTGTTAAAAGCAGTCTATTCCTCATAGGCACAATGGAGGCTGGGAAATATGCCCTCCTCACTGCTTCTACCACCAGAAAATATTGTTCCAAATGCATATTGGTTTGTGCTTTATCTGTTTCACCCTGAGATGTCCCCCATTTTTGCCCCAAAAACTGACTGTCATACCTTCTAATTGATTTCCCTTACTCCCCTGTTAAACCAAGAGCTTGACTGGCTTATGTGAAAGAGAGGAGAGAATTAACAGCAATAATATTTCCTCTCCAGACCACAGTATTTCAATATTCCACACATCAGCCAGGCCTTCAACAGTTTTAGCAATAGAGGAAGCAGAAAAACTTTCTGGATTTAGAAAAGCATTTAGATCCATCAGGTGCTTGGCATTTTAACTAGTTCCTCAGAATTGCGGATGTTCATACAGAGGATAAATCTGCCAAGGCAGTGGAGTTACACAGAGATTTGCCAATCATAGTCACCAACACCACTACCTACTCCCAACCTAAGATATATTCTGTTGCTTATACAGAGGCAAATTGTCAGGGTTAAGGCAAAGAAACTACGCTGAGCCAGGAATGAAGCTCTAGAAACTCTTTATTGTTTCGGCCATACAACCAGAATTTTGCCAGATTGAGCAAAACTAGCAGGTTCTAAGGGAAAAACTACAGAAACTATAAGGCAGGTCCTGCCTGACCTTCTTGGCCAGGCACCCAAGGTCTTCTACACCGTGAGTGTGCTTTTCCCCCTGGAAGACACCCCCTCCTTCCTCACCTTTGATCTCCATAACCTCACCTTCCCCCTCAGAAACACATTCCATCACACAAATACTAATTGAAGGAGGTTTGTGGTTGCCATGGTAGACGCAAATCCTTCAGCCACCTCTGACTCAGAGAACTTTATGTGAATATTGATACCTCTTAAGAAAAGGAGCCTGGGTAGTCTGATGGCACCTCTGAAATTTTTCTGGATAACTTTGGATGGAATATTACTAGGCAGCATGGCAAACTATACAGTTCTATACTGTCTTGGGAGCAGCATGTACCCCAAATTGGTAGATGGTTGAATGCAGCATCTCACTAGCAAAACAGAGCTGTTGTAGATTATTGCTACATCATATTCCTGCCCTCAAGACTAGCATGCTGCACTATGGAATAACCTGATAAATGGAATTGGAAGAAGGAAACTCCCCACTTCTAACCTCAACTAACTGAAAAATAAACATCTGGATGAATGATGTCTTACCAGCAATCAAGCTGGCATTTAAAGGGGAGGGAAATCTTGTTCCTCTGCCATCCAACTTCCTTGGCCAGACTACAGCTAGTCATTACCTCTGTGTTCACTCTCAAGTTGTTTCCTGCTGTCCTCTCCTCCAGGCACATTCCTCCGGCTCAAGCCCAAGAGGGAGAAGACAATTTTTGTCCTCCAGTGATTGTTGATCTCCCATCCGTACAACTATATAAACATAGGGGAGGAGTGTTTCTAAAGAGGTAGCCTACTTTGGCAAGATTGCCAAGATGCAACCTCATCATGTGAGACAGTGGACCAGGCAAGTTGAAGCAAGCCCTGACTTATAGTGGAAGCCCAGATGCTGTAATGAGTGGCCAGAGATTCCATCAGCTAGTTTATTCCAAAGAAAAGGGCATCAGACAGGGATGCCAACAGGAAGTGGCGAGCTTAGTCATCTATAAAACCTCCTTCCCTCCTTGCCTTCTCTATTCTTCACTAGAGAACTCCATGTGTCTGTGAATAGACTCTGCAAAATAGCTTAATACTTCTCCACATGTAAACAAACACACAAAAACTCTCTCTATATTCTGAAGTACAAAAATGGAGAGATTAATTCAAGGTCAGCTTTCTCTTCCACATGCTAGAAGGTCTACCTGGAATGCTCATCTCCATTATGCAAGCTCTGAATGAGTAGAAGATATATGACTTTGACAACTATATAAACCTTATATGTAAAGAATAAAAATAAGTGGGATATAACTTGCAGGGATGAAAGGAACTGATGTAGTTGCATTTTCAGTATCTTGTTGCTCTCAATTTCATAAACACATTTTTAAGAAATAAGATACTGAAATAAACCACATTCATGTAGTTGAAATATTTGTAAATTAAGCTATTATATAAAGTTTTATATTATTACTAAAAGAATCCAAGATCATCCTGGACTAGAAGTCCAGTGAGCCTAATATAATTCGCAGGTAGTACTCAGTTGTCCAAAATATTCTCTTTGCCTTTAAGTTTATTTACTGTATGAAGATTGCTCACATAAAATACTCTACTAATTATGAGAGAAAGTGTAGGGAGGAACCTCTAAAGGAATTTCTGTATTTTCCATGGAACAGACATATGTATTATGCTGCAGTTGTTTTTGGCACAGGAAACCACGTGTGTACAAAATACTCGAGAATTTAAATTTATGTATTTTAAAGCCCGGAATGGGCCATACTTCTCAGAAACCCATATATAGATGAATTTATGAAAGATTAGTGTCTATGCTTGTGCGCATGTGGCTATGTGTTTTGGAGTTACAGAAACAGTGGTGTATTGGCTTTCTGAAGCATTCAACTGCTGTAAGATGCATTAGCCTTGATGTGATTCTTGCATAGTATTTGAAGGGGTGCTTATCTGCTTTTTGCTCTCTAGTATGAGAAAACTTTTCAATTTTAAATATGCAGTCTAAGCTTGCAATAGTTTAAACTTTCCTAAAATGGGATTTTATCCAGAAACCTACATAAGAGTCTGCACCCGATATAGTTATTGTAAAGTTTAAGCTTGTTTTAAACACTGCAATTACACAGTTTATTTAAATCACAGTCTGAGGTCTCTGAAAATGCTTGGGTTTAAGAAAATATGACCTTGGTGGTCAAATTTCACACAATACACCCAGATTTTAGTTTTCTCCACATCTGAAATGCTGGGCAAGTTGGCTGATAGGTGGACCCAATTAAAAAGCAAATCAAAGAGATACTTAGACTGTCTTGTAGAATAATTTATTTGAAACAGAATTATGATTAAGTAATATAGGAATTGGGCTGTACATGTGCAGATTTGTATGTGCATGTGTACTCAGATATATGCAGAATGTTTAAAAATGCATAACACTTTCAACCCACATGCTCTGAAAATGTGACAAGAAGAATTTTGAGGTGCCATTAAGATAACTGTGGGTTGTATTTTATATATCACTACTGTATTTTGGAGAAAACTGATATACCCAAAAGTGACCTGAAGGAATTTTTGGCCTGTCTACTCTCTCATACTTGTGGGAAAGCTTCATAATAGAGCAATTCATACTCTGTTCTTTTCCTCTACAAGCCCACCCCACCATCTCCCCATCTCTCTTTTGCATTCATAAATAGTCCAGTATCTTGAAGACATCAGAAAGGGGCAGTCTACATTAAAGTCAGTGTTAGAGCTTAAAGTGGCCATTTTGAGTGTTCCAAGCTGGAAACAAATTTGTGTTCCAGGAGTTTTATGTTAAGGTCAGTTTTGAGTAGCATTGTTTTGAGCATTCCTGTCAGAGGAAATAATCTAACAGAAGATTAGGGATGCAGCTGTTTCATTTGGAGCTTGTTTCTTGTTCTGTGTGCATTGTTGGAAGACCTGAAGAACCAGATTAGGAGACCATTCTGGAGAAAGTCTGTATGTATGGTTGGCAAGAGGCAACACTGATTTGATGGCACATAATCAGTCAATTATTATTTCCAGATTATAATATTACACAATGTTTAAATAACGTTTAATATAACTTGGCAAATGATTTGTAGTAGCCATCTGATGGAATACACTCTGGAGGTAATCTAATCTGATTTGATGCTGGATCTAGAGGGGGATTTGGAGACAGGCCCACAACTAGGGTCTGTGTCACCCGGGGCAAACATGGATTGTGCGCCCATTTTGGCGCTCCCCAGGACTTATTTTGGCACACCCCCCCCAGCGCTGTGCCCAGGGCACATGCCCTGCTTGCCCCCCCCCCCCCACCGTTGCGGCCCTGTTTGGAGAACATCATTCCTCAATAGTCTAACTTTTAAAATATTCAAAAACAGTAAACCCTAAATTTAATGGACAGATTTATTTATTTATTTATTTGGTAAATTTATATAGCTGCCTGTCTCACATTCATGACTCTGAGCAATGTACAAAGTTAAAACACACACACAGCAAAATAACCAAGAACATAACAACAAAAACCATTAAAAAAAACAATAAAAACCATTACAAATCATTTTTAAAAATGCAGGAGAGCACACTCAGTTTTCCTAGCAGTACAGCCGATTTGCAGGCTCCATACCCATGTTCCCAGATCCCCAGGCCAGATGGCAAAGCCATGTCTTCAGGCCCTTCCATAAGGCCAGCAAGGTTGGGGCTAATCTGCCTCGGGGGAACAATATTCCAAAGGGAAGGTGCTGCGGCAGAAAAGGCTCTCCTCCTGGGCCCTGTCAGATGACGTTCCTTCATGGATGGGATCCACAACATGCCTTTCCTGCTGGACCTGATGGGATGGGTACATGTGACTGGGGAGAGGCAGTCCCTCAAATAATCTGGCCCCATGCTATGTTGGGCTTTATAGGTCATTACCAGCACCTTGAATTGAAACCAGAAGCACACTGGTAATCAATGGAGCTCATGGAGCAGAGGCATAACATGTGCTGATCTAGGGGCACACATAACTGCCCATGCCATCCCATTTTGTACCAGCTGAAGCTTCCAGATGCTTTTCAAGGGCAGCCCCATGTAGAGCGTGTTACAGCAATCAATGCTAGATAGAGGCAAAGCATGCTAGATAGAAGGAAAGGGTGTCCATTAAAGCAGAATATCCATTAAATTTGATTTTACACATGTGGATTTTATGTATTTTATGCAAACATTAAAAAATGGGGATGAGGTTTTATGCATTTTACACATGTGTAAAATGGTGGGCAGGATTTTGCATATGCCAGAAAGATGTGAGCGGATTTTGTCTGTTGCACTTGAAGTCTGCTAAACTGAGATCCCTTAAACTGAATGTTTATTGTCCCCGCATTATTTGTTGTTGTTGTTCAGCAGTATATAATTGAATCTGCTGATATTCTAGAGTTCTATGCAAAATAGTTAATTCCAAATTTCACAGCGCAGTGAAATAATTTTTTAGCTGTCCCCATTTAAAATCTGGTTATTTTTTAAAGTGCTTCTAGATTTATTGCTTTAGCACAGAGAAAATAAAATTTAAAGTGACAATATATTTTGTGTAGGTAGGTGAATTATAGGGACGTGGTGGCGCTGCAGGTTAAACTGCTGAGCTGCTGAGCTTGCTGATGGGAAGGTCGGCGGTTCGAATTCGTGTGACAGGGTGAGCTCCCGTTGCTAGTCCCAGCTCCTGCCAACCTAGCAGTTCGAAAACATGCAAATGTGAGTAGATTAATAGGTACCGCTTCAGCAGGCAGGTAACGGCGTTCCGTGTAGTCATGCCGGCCACATGACCACAGAACTGTCTACGGACAAATGCCGGCTCTTCGGCTTTGAAACGGAGATGAGCACCGCCCCCTAGAGTCAGACACGACTGGACTTAATGTCAAGGGAAACCTTTACCTTTACCTAGGTGAATTAACTAGAAATAATAGGCAAAATAGTAGATTAGCCGCCCAGAGTCATTGTGTATGAGATGGGCGGTAGAGGAATGATAGATAGGTAGGTAGGTAGGTAGGTAGGTAGATAGATAGATAGATAGATAGGTGTTTATTAAGAACAATAATGTAGTGGAGCCAATTGTCAGCAACTGTGGTGGAAGTATAAGGATGCTTTTGCCCTTCTTTTCCATAAAACATACCAGCTGCTTCTAGTTCAAGACAACTTACTAACAGAAATAAAAAAATGTTCAGTGTGGGAGACTGGGTCATAGTGAAGTGAGATCACAGAGTTAGTAGCATAACCAAGGAGCTCTCTTTTAACACACAGTCTTGCTTGCACTTGGATCAGAGCAACAATCATGGTCTAATCACTTATATGCTCCTCTCCACTATTATAAATAAAAGGTTAGTAACTCATAGGAGTTGCGAAAAACAGGTTAGGACCAGAGGTTTGAAGTAGCCCAGACTTGGAGTAGAGTGGATTCATGTGTTGCTTGCTGACCCCAAAGTAAATGAACTTGCACTACAAATTGACCTGCTGTGCCTTAGAATTTGGGCTTCCCTGAGTCAGATACATCCTT
This sequence comes from Candoia aspera, assembly GCF_035149785.1. Lineage (NCBI taxonomy): Eukaryota > Metazoa > Chordata > Lepidosauria > Squamata > Candoiidae > Candoia > Candoia aspera. Next base: position 59,756,379 of record NC_086153.1, on the reverse strand, counting down.
CTAGTAAATAAACATATCAGAGATCCTGTTTTCTGGCATAGTATGGTTTGCTAGAAGGTCAGTCGGCTTTCTTAAGCCTTTCTTCTCCTGCTGAAACATATATAAATATATAAAAGGGAGCCTGAAAAAAGAGAACACAATATATATAGTCTGATGATCTTTTCACAGAAGATCGGTAACTCTGCTGTAGAATTATTATTTTTTTAAATGCTCTTACCGACAAAATCAGTCAAGCTCTCCAATTCTTTCCGCTGGAGAGAACTATTTCTCAAAGCTCATCAAGCCATTAGTCTGTTTATCAATGATACCTGCTTTCTTCTGCCGAATAACTCAGTAGGAATTCACACACATTCCCTGACTGTTTCTTGAAGGACAGATCTAGACGTTAATCCCAGTGGGTGTCTTTTCTCCTCTAGAGAGCTTGGGAAAGCAGAACTTCCATGAGAGTCTAACAATACTTTGGAAGTGCAAATCATGCATTATGGGAAACAGTACTTCTCAACCACATCTGCCTCCTGAGTAACTTGGTCCCTGTGGTCTGTCCTGTTTCAAATTTCAAATTGAAACCTCTTGTGGCTTGATTGCCTTAGAGGGTGGGTGTGTGAGTAATCTGAAAAATCTTGAATTTGTTCCAGTTCCAGTTATAAATGTATATTTGTGTCCTGTGGGGAAACTATACATATTTTGCACATTAATCAAAGAACACCAGTCAGCAGAAGTACAATCAGTCACAGCACAAAGCAACCATCCTCCCTTTTTCCTTTTTTTTCCTTTTTGGGGGAATGTGTTGCATTTCATTGATCTGAGGTGATGGTTTCTTTTTTATTTTTAATGCTAAACCAGCTCTCAAAGAACAGGGCCCAGCGATACACCAATTAAATATTGGTTCACTATAAAATTCAAACGGACATTTTTCAAACAAGTCCTTTTTTAAAAAAGTATTCTTCCAATAGAAGCTTGTCTTTTCTCACGGCATGGTTTTATACTCTTCTCTAAATGTTAATTTTCCAAATAAATGAAATGGATTCCTGCTTTTAAACGTACGGACATATTACTTTCAAGCATCTTTTTAACAAGTGAACAGGTAAAAAGCAATGATCTGTACTGGTATTTAAGGTCTCATTGATTTGCCCTCTGGTAATTGTTTGTGAATTCAATAAAATAGCCAGGAGGGGGCATTATCTAAGGAATTTGATTATTTTGGAACAGGGTTTCTCAACTAGGGTTCTGTGGACCCCTAGGGTTCCACAAGAGGTCACTAGGGGTTCCCTGGGAGATCACGATTTATTTAAAAAAATATTTCAAATTCAGGCAACTTCACATTAAATAGGTAAGTTTCATTTTTTATTTTTAGTTTAAGAACACTGTCAGTGTATATATACAGGCCTACCCATGAAGCGAATACAATAATTTTGTAACTTGTGGCCTGTATTTGAGCCTGAATGTGCAGGGGTTCCCCGAGGGCTGAAAAATGTTTCAAGGGTTCCTCCAGGGTCAAAAAGTTGAAAAAGGCTGCTTTGGAAGGTTTCATTCGGAGACAGCTATTTTCTTATATCCAGGGTTCCACAAGGGATGAATATAGGATCGAGATTAATTTTTCCTGGCTAGAATTTAATCATGAGGCTATCCTGGCTTTCATATACCAAGTTTTACAAGTCCTCGATCCAAACAGCATCCTGAATTATTGGTTCTTTAAAAGGCTTGATAGAATAATGGCAACAACAATAACAGCAACTAATTTTGATGCCTGATAGGTTATAGATGAACTGAATAAGCCATTGTTCTGTAATAAACACAGTGTCACACATACAGTACCTTAGTGTCCGAACCATTTCCTCATAGTGGGAGGGGAAGTGTAATGAGTCTCAACCTCTCCTTCCCTTACAATACCTCTGTGTTTGCAGTGTCTCAGATACCGCCCAGTCCTGATTTAGTGTGTCACTTTACCATCAGTAGTATCAGTGGTAGGGCAAATGGCCACCTTCTTTACTCTATTGCCTTTCATTCCCTTTCTTCACTTATTTATCTTTTGCTTTCTCTTAATCCCTGTCACTTTCTCCTCTTTGCCCAGACAACTCCCAATGTTTCCTTGTTGTTAGAAGAAACAGCTTTTCCTTCTGCTCTCTTGCCTCTGCTTCACAGGACAAAATGGCAAGGCTTTGTAAATCCTTCTGCATTTTTGCTGTAATGACTGTATACCTTGAAGTTTAACAGCCCCAAGATTCTTTTCTAAATGTATGGCACCTGTAATTGCACTCTTCTGCCTCTAAGGTATCATTTTGTTTCCTTATTTAGATAACTGGCTCCTAGTTGCTCATTCTTGTGACAAGCTATTTTATCATACAGGTCAAGTCTTTCTGGTCTTGCAGTAACTTGGCCTATCATGGGGCAATTATGAGAAGTCTTCATTTTTTTCTCTCATAGATTATTCAGTTAATCGGGATGATGATAGATACCACTAGAGGAGTCAATTTCCTACCATTGCCACATTCGCTTATGCTTTAGGTGCTCCGTAACAAGAGTGAGAACCAACATTGTTCTCCAATTAGTGAGCCCTATGGGGGCTGTGACTTCAACCAACTTTGGATGTGCTCCCTATAGGAGTGGTACCTCAATTCTCCTTCTCAGGGTGCAGACATAAGAGGGCTTCTTTGATATTGGAGGCTTTGCCAAACAAATAATTGCCTTACATTCAGTTTTTTTGCGTGGTGTTGGTGGTGTTTTGGGACTTGAAAGAATCATGGACAACTTCTATTGACTGAATTTTTAACAGGTAATGTTTATGTAAGTTTTTTTTTAAGTAGGTTTATTTTTCCCTTAATATTTCAGGAATTTTGGTTTTGATGTGAAGTAGTTTAGCTAGTTCTACTTTCTACACTACAGTAGAATGGTGTCCTCTGAAAATAGTTTCCTTCTGTTCTATACAGTATATGCTGACTACAAGGCTACTGTATGGAATCTGAACATGGCTCTCATAATGGTTAAATATTGTCACAACAGTAATGAATGAGACAGCTGCTTACAAAGCACCACAGATTGACATCACTTGTTAAATTTTAATATTTATCCTATCTACTTGGAATTTAAAGTGAATTTCTTTCTAATGTTTTCTTTCTTACTTAGTCTGCTTATACAGTTGGGTAATTTTTTCCATGTATTAATGCCTATGTGGCTTTGGGGGGGCAGGGGGGACCCATATGTTCCCTCAGTATCTTCTGGAACGTGAAATAATTTTTTCACCCATACTAAGTTGTCTTGCAGCCATCTGACATAAGATTTTCCTTCTTAAACTTACTAAGAATCCTTAGTTTTGAATTAAAACAGTCCCGTTTCCCTAGAGACAATAGTTTGTGGGCCTCATCAGACAATTGTTGACAACCTGACATTTGTTCATCAAGCGTCTTGTTGTTTTGAGTCATTTTGAGCCATTCCGAAAGTGTTCCTGTGTGTGTGTGTGTGTGTACAAACTTATACACACAGTGTGTGTGTGTGTGTATTATCTCAAACGTCTGTTGTCTCACTGTTGATGCAGAAAAAAAAAGGTGGGGGGTTTCTTCTGTTTGATGCAGAAGAATTCACCTGAATGCTGAGTTTTTAAATCTGCCCTCGCCCTCTGAGTTTACCTGAACAAAGGCTGGCGTGGCAATCTTTTTACCACTTAGCAAAAAAAATGGTCTTGATTACTTTAGTTCCTGATGTTTAGCCCTTACTATAGTCAAAAAGTAGATACAGAGAAATGTATGTGACAAGTCAAGTGTAAATTATAGGTAAAACATATTTTAAAAAGTAAAGTCCTTTTTCTTTACCTCTAGATTGGACAGCTGTTTTAGTTGAAGTATGAGTGAAAAAGTGATTGACTCAAGTCAACAGATTTATTCTGGAAAATCTTTTTAACAATTCTCCCTTTGTGTACTATTCAGTGCTTCAATACATTTTGAATTTTATTGATTGATAATATTTCCAGTTCATGTTAAAACTTTTTCTTTGCTGGCATAGAATCTGTCTTGCTTTGCATGGCACCATGGTGCTGTTATGCAAAACACAGAATTGAGGCAGGCAGGAACTGATGTCTGAATGGTACAGCAAGAATGGTTAGTCCTAGTGGAGGCAGTGATCCTGAATCACTGATTTGCCAGGGTTTAGTGGGTAAGCAAAACAATGAAGGAACGTTGTACACCAGTAGCTGTTCTCTAACGTTCATATTTGCCGCTTTTCCCGTGGCATTTTGTAATGGCAGATAGTATTGAATTGAAACATCTAGACTTAAATTGTATTACTGCTTCTCCAAAATGTATACACTGTGTATGCTCAATGCAACAAGAAAATAGCTTGATTTTCAGTTTTGTGAAAATATAGTCAAGCCTCAGTCCACTCCATCAAGAATAGAATTACGATTCAAAAAAATTGGATGATTCTTTTTCTTTCCCCAAATGCAGGCTTGAAGTCATGCTTTTGACCACAATTTATTTATGTCTAGATACTATCTTGACTCAGTTTCTGGAAAACAGTGAGATGCCCCAATGCTACCAGAAAGCTGCAGATTTCTTTTTGGCTGGAATAAAGTTAAGGGCTAAATGGGGCAACCTGAAGCACAGCCATTTGCAGCTACTTTTTGAAGTTACACCAGCAACTGTCAGTGGGGAGCCTCTTGCCATAACATGTCCTTGTAAGAAGCCAAGCTTATGAGCTGAAGTTCATATTATAAAAAAGAATAGCTTCACACTGTTTTGTACATAACAGCCTCACCCTCCTGTCCTTAGTTCACTAGAAAACACACAGTATATTTTGATAAGTAGCACAGTATTTTTAGAGAGTAATCTTATCGTTATTTGAGTACAGCAAGACACTGACAATCTAATTTCTGTTTGTTAAATGAAGGTCATTCCAGAGAGGACTGTGGCTTATAAGGTATCCTATTTAAAAATGATCAGGATAGTGAAAATAGAATTTGTTACTTAATATGTGTTGCTTGTTATATACCACAATTAAAATGTTTGCAAATACAGGAGACCTAAAACTAAATGAGGTGGTAGTAAATAAGGCTGTGGGACAATTTTTTCCTTCAGCATCATCAAAACGAGGTATCTTGACCTAACTTGGCAAAAATATCCCACTGGAAGCCATTTGGGGAAATGCATCAGTCTAATTGTGTGGAATTAGATAAAGCAAAGTATAGTATATTAGGGTCTCTCAGGACCTTGGACAGATCCTTTAGGCAGGTGTTGTTCAGAACTTGGGAACAGTTGTCCCAGCAGGATGAAAGGATTTCTGATATGATCCTCTCTAGACTTGTTTTACCTACTTCCTCTGAAAAGTGAGCTCTTAAGGGTCTAATGGTATATTCTGTTCTTACAATATGTGAAGATGAAGACTGAAGGCCCACTGAGTGAAGATCCCAGTGGGGCGATGTTCACTTGGCCAAATGATGCCCACCACCACAAGTCATCTTCTTATCTGGGGTGAGAATGGGCAATAATCTCCAGAAAACAACAGGAATTGAGTTATCAGTTGGGCACAGAGAACAACTTCATCTTGATAAATCATATATTGCTATTATTCTTAAAGTTTGTTTTTTGGCTGGGATATTATGGCCACAATGGCTGTTTATTTTATACGTGATAAGCCTGTGAATATGCAGGGAGAGAAAATGGAAACTAGAAGAGCAGAGCTGGTGGTGGCATTTGGGAGGAAAAACTAAGGGTTTAAAATGTTGATTCTAAGAAAGGTAGAGTGTGGATATTATTAGCATTTTGTTTAAGTCACAAGATGCTTTGAGATGACACTGCAAAAGACATCCAGGCAAATGGAATTGACTGTTAATTTTTTACTATGTTATTTTGCTTTATCTTCTGTTTCAGGAACAAGAAGATCCTAACAAACTTGCTACAAGCTGGCCAGATTATTATATTGATCGCATCAACTCCATGGCAGCAGTAAGTAGCCTCTTTGCCCTCTAGATATTGTTGACTTGAACATTCTAACTTTGCTTGATCAGTTCCTCCACCCCAGTGCTGTTGGAGGGCCTGATTCTCAGGAATAATCCAGCCTCCCTACCTTTCTACATTTTCTTAAATTGTAAATAGTCAGAAAGTCTTTAAGCTGGTGGTGTGCAACTTCTGCTAATTCAAGCATTGCACCAGGCTTTCTGTGGCATGTCAAGGATGGTACTCCAAAAATGTGTTGGTCAGGAATTCTAAGGCATGAGGGCTTTAGACTATTGTTTTGCCCTTTAAATCTCCTAAATTATGTAAAACATGCAAAAAAAAAAATCCCAGAGGTTGGTCTTACTTGGAGAGAGGGGATCAGAAAGGAGGAGCATATGGCTCCCAGTCAGCATTTTTCCACTCCAGCTCTCAGCTCTTAAATTTGTGGAGAGAAATGCAAAATGAAGGGGCTGATCAGTCAGTGGCTAGCTAGGAAATAAACTTATTTCTACCCTTCTGTATTCTTCTAAAGAGGGCAAAAGCAGTAGGCTTCTTTCTTTCTTTCTTTCTTTCTTTCTTAACTTTTTTTTAAATTACTTCACTAATATTTGATATAATTCAAAACTTCAAACTATCTGGCTATCTGCAGGTACCCTGCCACGTCAACGTATCTAGCTTTGGATCTGTGATCCTATGATCTCACCCTCTTCCCTAGCCATTCAGGGGCTGTCCTAATCACTTTCAGACTGTAGAACAAATAAGTAGTTCGTGCCTTTGCCTGATACAGTGAGAGGCAAGGAAGATAGGCATATTTTGGTAGTTCTTGGGAATCTCTTCTCTCATCTTGTTCTGAAGTATATGAAATATTTGGTGGAATGAATCTTTGTATTTCTGGGTACTTATAAACATATGAAAATCATTATTCTTGCCATCTTTCTTCCTCTTTCAGCAATATAAAATGGTGAACCATTCAGGCATTCTTCTTTCTGTCTTCAGTAGCCTGAACTTAATAATGCAAGCTCCTTTCCTGCTTTATGGGGGGGAAAGAAAAGTTACTTTTGCACCACTATGTTGCTTTTGGAAACTTGTCAGTACTTGTACTCAAAGATATATTCACATTGTAGAAAGGTTTGCAAATGAATGACTGAAGCTACTCTTTAGAACCGTGACTATCCTGAACATATGATGTATGTGTCAAAGGCCAACAGGACAGCTGTTACACATTTAAATTTCATAATTTAGAAATAATTTACTTGGACCATAACAGCTTGATGGAGCAGAAAAGAAAATACATCTTTCAGCACACCTAACTCCACTTTGGATAACTTTCAGTTCAACTCACTTCTATAAACAGTTGGGACAAAGAACAGGCAATGCATGTAGATTAACATATAGGAAATTCATATAAGAATTATGTCAGATGTTTCCACTTTCCTTGTTCAGGTGTCAGAGTCACTGGATGAGGATTTTTGCTCCTTTTTAAAATGTAATTTTAAAATTAGCCCTAAGTTATTTGATACTGTGGATACATGGTTCCTCCATCTTTATGGATAAATCTCAAAAGCAAAACCTGGGACGAATAAGATTAGTTGCTTAATGGCAGCCACTACTGGAGAGAGGTTGTCTGTAATACCCATCTCTAGGAGTATTGGGGTGATTGGTTTTGCAATATTTAAATTTCATTTTAATAGAATCCTTAGGAGTTCACTAACAGTAATTCTAAAGAAAAATAAAACTTCACTGTAACTTGTCTTTGCAAAGGGCGGAGGGTACTTGTGATGAGCCGAGAGAAGAAGAAACATTACATAATAGAAGAAAGTATGATTAAGATCCCCTTTATTTTATGAAAAGCCTGCCACTGAGATTGGTTTTTTAAAACATTTTTGACATTTAACTTTTTTCTTGCTAATTGGTTTTAACACTCTATTTAACATTTTTACATTCTTTCTATGATAGGCAGTCCTAGTTCTCTTTGTTAAGAGAGACAGTAACTTGCTTGGCTTAGTGGAGTGAATTTGACTGCGCAGGGATCAGTCGCAGCGTTTATTCCACATCACTCTGCCAGCTGTGTAGCATGCAGTACAATGGTCAAATTGCTTCACTGACTGACTATCCAGAAGATTAGACTTGTGTTGGCATATCCAACTCTGTGATTCTATAAGTTGCAAACACAACGTGAGATGGGAAATTTGGGGGAAAAGGAGTACGGTAAAAAGGTGCATGAGTGAAAGAGAAATTTTAATAGAAAACTTTACATGAAAAGTTTGCATTGTAGAACATGCTGCTGTAAATGTCTGGGAACACTGGTGTTTCTTAGCTTTTTTTGTCATATGGTTATTCAGAATGAACTGAAGGTGAAAAAGAATGTGTACAAAGAAATTATAATCATGTCTATTCAAATCCAGATTCTTTCAGATTCAATGGGGCTTCCTAGGTAGTAGCTGTGCTTAGGAATTTGGCTTAAATTACACAGAATCTTTTCTTTCAGCTCTATTGCTAAAGGTTTTGTTTTCTTGACAGCATCCAAATAGTTTCTCCAACTTAATTGGGCAAATAATGCTTGATTAATCTTGAATTGCTCAGTAATTTTATCTTTTATCCAGTGCTGTATTCATAACTCTGTCTCATCCAAACAGATGCAGACACTATATGCTTTTGATGAAGAAGAAACAGAAATGAGGAATAAAATAGTTGAAGACTTGAAAACAGCTCTGCGAACTCAGCCCATGAGGTATTTCATACATTTTGCTTCCATTCAGCAGATGCTTCTTGGATTAGGACTGCCTATCATGGAAAAAAAATATAAGGTACAGGATAATCCCTTCACATGTTCTCAAGCATATCAGGTAGAGAACAGCAGGCTAATTGAGGATACATTTTATTTTCTCTTGGTATAAAGTTTTAGAACAAGCTTGGGGAGTAGTGTCTATCTAAACAACCTTCTTTCTTTAAGTATATGTAAGTGTTGCTCAGATTATACACATTTCCCTTTCTAAATTTAGATCTTCTTTGTCACTTTCTGCCCGAACCATACTGAATATATTCACCTACTGAAACTCTTTTTTCCTCTCTCTAGTTTTTTTCACTCACAAATTCTTCTGCTTTTCCAACAATCTACTTGATCCTTTCTTACATTAACCCTATACATCTTCTTTCCCCGCACTGCTTAAATCTCTTGTCAAAGTCAGCTGGGCCTTATGCCTTTCAGGATTCCAAAACTTTGTGACTACCACTTGTGAAATGTTGAGTTTCTAATATATACCAACCAACATTGAAAATGATTTGTCACTGATCCTTGGCTTGTTATTTCCAGTTTGGCAAATGCAGGTATCTGTCTATCAGTCCATCCATCCATCCATCTGGGGGGTTTTGGGAAGAGGCAGGGAAGAGAGGAGGAAAGGAAAATCAAATGAGAAAAACGGAGGGGCAACATGGGAAGTTTGTAAATTGAAGTTGAACTCATGTTAAACTCCATTTGTGCAGGCTATGCACACTTATTGCACAGGATAAATCTCATCTGGTAGTATCCTGAATTGTTAAGCATAAAATATTAGGTAATCTGCTTTTGGCTTTCTGCATTATTCACTGGAGTTGCACAGGGATGTGTAGACAAATAAAAAAAATGCTGTTAAATTTGGTCTAGTACTGCCATGATAGAAACTTTCTGTGTCCCAGGGATGAGAAGTCTCAGAGAGAGTGACCAATCATGTTTATTTCTGTTGCTGATGTAAGATAAGTTGTAGCCTTCAGTTAAAAACATAATCATATTGCAAGTTATTGATTAATCAGCTTCATCAACTTCTTTTGTCCCTATTAGGTATTCCATAACATGCAGTGGATAGCGAGGACAATTTTTCCACTTGTCATGCTAAAATGTATGCAGTGTGTATACTATGTATAATTTCCTATCATCCTTTTCCATCATGCCAGGACGGACATTACTAATAGGACAGGCTTTCTTCCTGAAATCTCTGGGAGTTCATTTTGAATTTTTTCCAGATAGGCCCAGCATTACTTTGGCTAGAGACCCCTGACAGCAGGCATTTATTTCCTTTGTTTATAACAGCTATAATGAGTGTCAGCAGCAGCCACAAACTGTCACATAAAGTCTTTGCTCTTAAATTGCTGGCTGCAGCCCTGAGGGCTTATCCATTTCTTTCTTTTTTCTTTTTTTAGCAATCCTCAAGCCAAATTTCAAGTTAAGTTCCATGGCTCAACTGATTCCAGGGACTCAGTTTGCATATTGCCAGATTGACTACATGCCAGCACCTGATACTTAAGCCAGTTCAGTCTTTAATGGAAAATAGAGGGTTTTGTGGCTCTATCCAATGTTCTTCGGTAGAAAGCCCTTCAAGATACTGGTCTTGGAACCAAAGAAGGATGGTTGCTGTTTTGTAGTGCCAGTTCAAAAGCCATATAGTCACACCTCTGGCAGAATCTGGGGTAGCAATAAACCTGCCTTAGTGTTCATATTTGAATAATGTCTTGCTAAACTGAATATGTTTACAGCACATACTCACCCACAATCCCTGAATTAAAATTAACGTTATGAAGTGTTTATGTAGCTTGCTAGCTAACTCTGTTGTAATTAGGTTTGTATCATACTTTGCCAAAGAGAAGTCAAACTTTGCACTTAAGACACCTCATTTGTGAGCTCAGAAATAATCACAATATATTAAACACATCTGCAGTATCTCTCCTGTTTCCAAGATCACCCTTGGACATCAGTGGTAGAAAAGTTAAAACATAGGGAGGAGGTAAACTTCCTGTATATCTCACACAAGTCTTTGAAGTGACTTAGCTGCTGAATTTTGAACTTTCACCAAATATTTCCGAGCTGTTTCTACATAAGGTCCAGAGCTGTTCCTGACACTAGGGCTGTGTAGATCTTCAAAGGTCAGTTTGCTTCATCAGAGATCCAATGAAAATTAGTTAAATAAAGCAGTGCCATGCTGAATGGAAAGGTTACACCACCCACAATTGGCTCAGTAAGAATGGGCCAGATTGGCTTTGCCTTGGTGCCTTGTTCTGCCTTGAGGTAGAACAACACAGTTCTGCAAGAGACTTTGCTGCTCGTCAGGGTAGATCGCCCATAACTGTTGATTGCACTTGTTCATTTTTTATTTCATGCAATGGTGTCAATAAAGTGAGAAAAACCTTGGGCATGTATGTAGCTGGCCACATTAGAAAAACAAATAAAAAAGCTGCATCATTTGTACTGGAGGGATTCTCCTGAGTATTCAGTGAAATCCCACTGTTTTTTCAGATGGAGGCTGCATGGCCAAGGAGGCACCACATTAATAGAATGACTATTTTTTTTCCCTTCTGAGAAGCGTGTGAGGTCCAAATTGGGCTAAAATTTCTTCCCCTGAAGTAAATGAATATTTTGGTATGAAATATAGATTTTTATAATAAAGTTGATTTTTGATAGTAGCAGTTGTACATATCTCCAAGTCTGGCACAACTGAACTTTAGCAATTAGACCCAGTTCAGGAATAACAAAGCACTCAATCACACTGCTTAAGGAGGAGCTGACAAAAAAATTAAGGAAAGGATTGGAAGAAAGTGAAGATTTCCTTGTGAGTTGGTTGTAACCATAAGCAACTATGATTATAAAAATATCAGGCTTAGAAACATATGGAAAATTTGTACTGCCGCTTCTGTTAGTCATCGGTTACCTTGGCAAGGCAGGATGCTGTGGAAAACAAAAAGGTTTTGAGTGGAATAAGCAAAACTTAGCTGGACATCAGCAGACCTTTGTTAAAGAGTGAACAAAATGGAAAGGCATCAAGAAAACTTTTTTTTTCTTTTAGCCAAGAAATACTTCCACTATTTAGCTTATTAAAATAAAATCACTGGAAAATGTGTCTTTTATTTTAGAACGGCTTTGTCTTAGTATTCTTCTGATGACCTCTGGTTGATGGAACCTATTTCAATGCATATTTCAGGTGGGACAGAAGACCAGAATTTTTCAATGGTGAACATGACCATTGATCATGATTTCTGAAGTGAAAATGGAAGGGAAAAGCAGCTGCCAGTTAGGTTCAGGGTGTGCAGGACAATTATGACCTTTCTTTTCCCCAGAATTGGTATGAATTAAACCCACAGAAATGCTGCTGTAGGGCACCTTTAAGTCTTGTGTCCAAATGAACATCTTTCAGTAGCATATGACAAAGCAGGTGTTTTTCTAAATGAAGCCTGCTTCTGGGTTAAATAACTTCAGCCTGCAGATTGGGATGTCTCATAACTGGACATTCCATATGAATGAGTTTCTTTTTCCTTGCCCATAGAAAATCAAGATGTCAGGGAAAATGCTATATTAGAATCTCTTCCTTGACATGTTAGTTCTCCGTGTACAGGACTTTTTGTATGAAGGGACATTCACCTGCCCCTCCCAAATAATTTAGAAGTCTTACATGTATTCTTTGAAAAAAAAAAAAGACCTCACATTTTATTGATTTATAGAATTTCTTCTCTGTGACCTCATCTTTAAAAATAGTATCAAAGTGTAGCAGAGTACTAAAGTGACACCAGTGGATTTGCATTATTCTGTAGCAGGATACGCACAAATTTTTTTGGACAAGGGCTTCATTTGTACCGTGAATAGTGTGTCAGTGACCACATTCCAAGAAGTAGATAGGGCTAGGGCAAAAACTAAGTATGATTTAATATAAACTAAACATAAATTTAACTTCCTTGCACATTTATGTCAATTTGACTCAACCATAGGTGTCATTTGCTGAACTAGGAGCACCAGTATTCAAATTCCAATAGTCAGAGAAAAATGAAAAAAATCTGTATGATGGCCTGGCACAATCTGCAAATGCAGCTAGTTTTTAGAGCATGTAGAATAATTGTAATATATAGAAATACCCAAGCTAAGATCTGCAGTCAATCAAACTCTTATGGTTTCCTAGATGAAAAATAGGAACACAAATGCATTCTAGGGTGGGGAATATGTGGCCTTCCAGGAATTGCAGAAACAATAACTCCCAACTGGGCATGTTGCCTGGGAATGTTGGGATTTGGAGGACTGCAGGTTCCCTGGATGAGACCCCAGAAGGTAGCACCAAATGTCACTGCTGCTTTGTTCTCTCCTTTGAAGCAGGCAGGAATGTGGCTCTGCAAAGCAGTTTTGAAGGAATGCTTTGCTCAGGGTGTTGAAGCGTGGGCCCTTTTGAAAGCTTTACTAGATAGGAAAGAAAATTGTTCTATCATAACTTTCTCTCTGCTGTGTTAGTTCTCTTCCAACAGGCTTTTCTCCTCCCTGGAGAGCATTCAATGATGTCTTTCCTCAATTGAAAACCCATCCATAGGTGAAAGACAGCATAAAAACGTTAAGATGAAAATGTTACTGAAATGCCAAGGCTGTGTTTAAGTCACACAAAGAAACAGTTACCTTTTCTGGAAATGAGAAATATAATCCTGGAACTTGAAAGCCAGAATAAACAATAGGCAAGCAAAAACATTGCCATCTTCATGCTCTTTCATTGCTTATGTCAATGAAGGTTAGAAAAAATCCTGTTCTTCCCCAAAGTGATTTGCATATCCTGGCCATTTAATGCATTTTCTGTCTAACCGTTTGTGGTATGTTTTTGCTCTTAAGCTTTGTTCGCACAGACCAATTTTAAAGTTCAGGCTTGAACAGCCACCAAACCTCAAACTGAACCCCTTGATACTCTGTAAGGTTTTGGTTTTCTCCAAACCTTCAACCAGTGAGATAAAGTTACTAAAAAGAAAGATGATAAGCCACTTAAGGAATCTGCCTCAAATTTTACAGTTTCTTTAATTCCCCTGTTGGAATAAAATATACTTATCCCAGATGCAGTATTCCTATTATTTGGTATATTTTGTGCATGAGCACTGGAAGCTCAAGTAAAATTTATAAACAATATTGTTTTATGGTCTTCTCTTAAAGAAGTACTGCAAAGTAATGTGATATTGCGAGTCACATGATTTGTGCCAAATTTCAAAACTCCGAATATATGAAGCATGTTTGCACAGTCATGCCAGGAATGGTTGTTCCATGAAAATCGTGTTGGTTCAATCTTACATTTGAATTGTTTTGTTCTGCTGGTGGCCATTTGAAATGTATCTCTCAGTCTCATCTTTTTCAGAATTCATTTATATATTTTATTTATTCCAAGGCTAAAGACTACTTTAGGCAATAGAGGATTTGTCCTCAGTTGCACAAATTTGATTCTAACAAGGAACATTTGCTGAGTTTTAATTTTTGTCATCTTAAATGCTATAAAATCTTCCGTTTTTACATCCTGTACCACAAATTCTTCAAATTCTTCAAAGGATCATTACCTTGATGTGGTGCTGGAGCTTGAGCACCTCAATGATGCCATGAGCTAAACTGTGAAGGGCCACCCAAGACGGGAAGGTCATGACAGAGAGGTCAGACTAAATGCAATCCCTGGGGAAGGTAATGGCAACCCACCCCAGTATTCTTGCCGTGAAAACTAAATGGATCAGTACAACCAGAGATATGTCGGTATACCATCGGAAGATGAGACCCCCAGGTCGGAAGATGGTCAAAATGCTACTGGGGAGGAACAGAGGATGAGTTCAACTAGCCCCAGACGTGATGATGCAGCTAGCTCAAAGCCGAAAGGACGGCTAGCGGCTGACGGTGCTGGTGGTGAACGGCAAATCCGATGTTCTAAGGATCAACACACCATTGGAACCTGGAATGTAAGATCTATGAGCCAGGGCAAATTGGATGTGGTTATTGGTGAGATGTCATGATTAAAAATAGACATTTTGGGCGTCAGTGAACTGAAATGGACTGGAATGGGCCACTTCACATCAAATGACCACCAGATCTACTACTGTGGACAAGAGGACCACAGAAGAAATGGAGTAGCCTTCATAATTAATAGTAAAGTGGCTAAAGCAGTGCTTGGATACAATCCAAAAAACGATAGAATGATCTCAATTTGAATTCAGGGCAAGCCATCTAACATCACAGTGATCCAAATATACACCCCAACCACAGATGCTGAAGAAGCTGAAGTAGAGCAGTTCTATGAGGATCTGCAGCACCTACTGAACGACACGCCTAAAAGAGATGTTATTTTCATCACGGGAGACTGGAATGCTAAGGTGGGCAGTCAAATGACACCTGGAATTACAGGTAAGCATGGCCTGAGAGAACAAAACGAAGCAGGACACAGGCTGATAGAATTTTGCCAAGACAACTCACTCTGCATAACAAACACCCTCTTCCAGCAACCTAAGACACAGCTTTATACATGGACTTCACCAGATGGACAACACCGAAATCAGATTGACTACATCCTTTGCAGCCAAAGGTGGCGGACATCTATACAGTCGGTAAAAACAAGACCTGGAGCTGACTGTAGTTCCGATCATGAACTACTTCTTGCACAATTTAGGATCAGACTAAAGAGATTAGGGAAGACCCACAGATCAGCTAGATATGAGTTCACTAATATTCCTAAGGAATATGCAGTGGACATGAAGAATAGATTTAAGGGATTGGACTTAGTAGATAGGGTCCCGGAAGAACTATGGACAGAAGTCTGCAACATTGTTCAGGAGGCGACAACAAAATACATCCCAAAGAAAGAGAAAACCAAGAAGGCAAAATGGCTGTCTGCTGAGACACTAGAAG